>NC_091684.1:11800000-12431250 GCF_041296265.1 Equus caballus
ATCAATCTCTCAGGTTCACCTCCAGTCTGTTTTCCACAGCTGCTGGGTACCTGTTGAAAACCTGGAAAGTATTGATTGACCTCCTAACCAAATTGAGGACAACAGATCATTATTAAACAGTAGTGCTGAGACAACCAGATGTACTTTTAGGAAAATAGCTTCTTATCTGCGTTTACTTGGATCATCTTCTATTTTTGAAATCTGTTTTTTAAAATTAGATCAGTGAGGGCCCCACTAGGGAGAAAAGGAAATCTTTCATATTTTAATTGTCAGAAAACATGTTGGAAAGAAAAGGAGTACAGCAAGGCAAGTTTTAAGAAAACTTTTTTTAAAAAACATGCATTGAAATACTTTGTTTTTCATGTTACTATGTTTACTGACTTGGATATGCTAGAGATATGCAAAAAATGAGTTTTAAAAAATGTATTTGGCTAGCTGATTTTCTTACATTACCATAAAACTAGCATTGAGCTGGGGGCTAGGAGGGGAGTTTGTGAGTCGTTTATAACCTCATGGTTTTATGATCATTGTGTTGCATCATTGACTCCTGGATTTCAGGTTTCCTCATCTGTGATGTGATGGGTGTCAGAATAGTTATGTGGCTTGTTCTTTCCTAAGTAATTATAAGCCAGCCCATATCTATATAAAGTGTGTTGTGGAAGGGGAAGACCCCCAACTTTTACATGAATTGAGAGTTGGAATAATGCCTGTGGTAGGACAAATTGGTCATGAGTGGACTCACAGGAGAACAAACCAATGAAGTAAATAGAATTAGGTTATTGAATGGGAGGTCCAGGGAATGAGAGAAATGATGAAAATTGGAAACTGAGAAGGTAATTGGAGTTTGAAAAAATATTTCAAGCTGGCACAACAAGTAGGACTGATTTATATTTAGAGTTAACAGAATATATTGGTTATTTATAGAGAATATACTTTTTGAGTTCATACTTATTATGTCCTTGATAAATACATTTTTGAGTGAATGACTACGCACATTAGATTTAATGAATCCCAGAATGACGCACTAAACTGAAATCATGGAAGAATTTAGATTCATTTAAAAGTCATCCAATTAAGTTTTGACTTGGAGGTTTTCTGGCATTTGACAGGCTCCCCACCATACCTATCACAAACTGACAGCTTTTCTCTGTCTGTGTCACTGCAGGGGTTGCTCTCCTGCATGATTATTTTTAAAGACAGGGAGCTTCATTCTTATGAGCTTCAGGGCTTACACTTAAAAAATGGATTTCAGAAAATTCAGTAATGTATAAGAATTTGTTTATTTCTTATAACATATTTGGAGCATTTCCGTTTCTCAGACAGGTGATTAGGCTTCAAGTCTATTAGCAATTTAGAGTATTGGTATCAACTCAGATGCTGTAGTTATGACAGGTTAATATCCTTTTCTTTTTCCTTTTGGTTAATGCTTCTGTTTATCTGTTCTACTCTTCAAACTAGATCTGTTTCTAGAAAAATAGTAATGACTTTTTAAAGAGCAATCCTATATGTGACAGTGAATGCTAAAACCATGATGTGACAGAATTTATTATTATAGTTGGTGGAAGCTCTTAAAAGTTTAAAGATGTATTTATTGCCCAAACAACATTTTAACTACAGCAATAGAAGTTTTAGAAGTCACCGATACCGCTAGTGCCTTACTAAATCCTCTCTTATTTGTTGTTATTGACCTTGACCACCTTTTTTACCCCTTTACCCCTCTCCATACTGCACTCTTAGGAAAGAAGTCACTGTCTGCAGCCCATACTTAAGTAGTAGGAAGTTAGGCTCTCCTACTCTTAGGACATCTACATAAACTTTTTGGAATTCTTCTGCATCGGAGATTTGTCTCTTCCTTATTTGTTTACTCAATCATTTATATCAGGACAGGCTCACAGATATTTATTTTATACTTTGGGTTATAATCCAGTACTGCTTTATTTTGTTGCTCAAATTGTTCCAGCTTTGGTCATGGGGAGCTCTTTCAGTTGACTCTTAATGCCCCTTTGATGTACCTCTATCAGTGTGGGTTTTGTTTTTGTTTTTGCTTTTCAAGTACTTCCTTACTTCTGACTCTATAAGATGCTCTAGGCTCATCTTGTACATTTCCTGCCTTAGTCTTAGAATCACCCATTTCTCCAAGGAGCCCTTGTTCCTTTTATTGCAGAATGATATTAGAAACCAAGATCTGGGTGCTAGATGAGCTTAGTGCTAATGGGATGTCATTTCTTTTAGTCTCCTCATCTGACAGAGCAAAGAAATATATGTATGTATACTAACCCTTGTATTGAATGAACATATCTATGATTATATACCTACGTATAAATATTTCTATATGTAACCATTTTACTCATGTCTCCAACTCTAATCTGTTACCACATGGATCATTCTAGCCTGGTCTCCTTGCTTATCTGTGAATTTCCACTCCAACAGTGAGCAATCTTTTTTTACCATCCGTCATCCATTTACTTAATTGTTCAATTCCAGTATACATGTGTATCAGTATCTGAATTGTAACCCGTAGTCCTCGTGGGAAACAACTTCATCAGGTAGGATACAATGCTTATGTGCAGATGTCCTTTTGCCTTCATGGTCATAGATGCCAAAAGTTACTTAAGTCAGCAACTTTCCCTCCCCAACCTCTTTCAGTGAGATTGTTTCGTACATTTGTAATAGATTCTCTTGTCGTCATCTGCATTCCTTCCTGGGATCCTTTAATCTAAATGATTTTCTTTTATTTTGAATACATTTAAGTTTACTCTTTGTGTTGTAAAGTTCTGTGAGTTTTGACAAATGCATAATGTCGCATATCCGGTACTACAGTGTTATATAGAATAGTTTCACCCTGAAAGTCTGCTCTGCTTCCTCTGTTCATCCCTCCCCAGACCCCTCAAATTCTTGGCAACCACTGATCTTTTTACTGTCTCAATAGTTTTGCCTTTTACAGAATGTAATTGGAAGCATACAGTACGTAGCATTTTCAGACTGGTTTCTTTTATTTAACAATATGCATTTAAGGTTTCTCCATTTTGTGTGAGGTTTGATAGCTTATTTCTTTTTATTGATGAATAATTTTCTATTGTATGGATGCATCACGGTTTATCACCTATTGAAGAATATCTTGGTTGCTTCCATTTTGGAGCAATTATGAATGGAACTATTATAAACATTTGCCTGCAGGCCTTTTGGTTTTTGTGACCTAAGTTTTCAAACTAACTGCATAAATACCTAGGAGCGTGATTGCTGATTTGTATGGTAGGACTGTTTAGCTTTGTAAAAAAAACCTCCCAAACTGTCCTCCACAGTTTCTATACCATTTTACATTCCTATCGTCAATGAAGGAGAGTTCCTGTTGCTCTGCATCCTCACCAGCATTTGGTATTCAGGTTTTTGGATTTCAGCCATTGTAATAGTTGTACAGTACTCTTCATTGTTTTTTAATTTCCATTTCCTAACAGCAAACAATGTTGAGTGTCTTTTCATATACTTATTTGCCATCTCTGCATCATCTTTGGTGAGGTGTCTGCTCAAATGTTTTGCCCGTTTTCAATTGGGTTATTTTCTTGTTGAATTTTAGGAGTCTTTGTATTTTTGAATACCAGTCCTTTATTAGGTGTACGTTTTGCAAGATTTTCTCAGTCAGTGGCTTGACTTTTTGTTCTTTAAACAATGTGTTTTGCAGAGCGGAAGTTTTTAATGTTAATGCAGTTCAGCTTATCAATTATTTCTTTCATGGATTGTGCTGTGTTGTATCTAAAAACTCATAACCAAACCCAAGGTCACCTAGATTTTGTCATGTTATCATTTGGAAATTTTAGAGTTTTGCATTTTATGTTTTGGTATGTGATGCATTTTGAGTTAACTTTTTTTTTTGAGTTAATTTTTTTAAAGATGTAAGGTCTGTGTCTAGCTTTTGCCTTTTTTGCATTTGGATGTCCACTTGTCCATTTGTTGTAAAGACTATCCTTTCTCTCTTGAATTGTCTTTGCTCCTTTGTCAAAGGTCAGTTGACTGCATTTTTGTCGGTCTATTTCTGGGTTCTCTATTCTGTTACGTTGTTCTATTTATTCTTCACCAATATCACACTATCTTGATTATTGTAGCTTTATAGTAAGTCTTGATATCGGGTAATGTCAGTCCTCCAACTTTGTTCTTCTTCAGTATTGTGTTGGCTCTTCTGGGTCTTTTGCCTTTCCATATAAACATTAGAATCAGTTTGTTGATATCTACAAAATAACGTGTTAGGATTTTGATTGGGATTGCATTAAATCTGTAGACCCAACTTGGGAAGAATGAACATCTTAACAATATTTGAGTCTTCCAATCTATATTTTTCCTTGTATTTACATCACCTTCAATCAGAGTTTTGTAGTTTTCTATATATAGATTCTGTACATATTTTGTTAGATTTATACTTAGGTATGTAATTCATTTGGTGGTTTTATAAAGGTATTGTGTTTTTAATTTCAAATTCCAGTCATTATTGGTATATCGGAAAACAATTGAATTTTGTATATTGACCTTGTATCCTGTGACCTTGCTATAATTTCTTTTTGGTTCCATTTTTTGTTGTTGATTCTTTACAATTTTCTATACAGTAAGTCATATCATTTGCAAACAAAGACAGTTTCTTTTTTCCTTCCCAATCTGTATGTATACCTTTTATTTCCTTTTCTTGTCTTATTATACTAGCTAGGATTTCCAGTATGGTGTTGAATAGGAATGATGAGAGGATATCATTGCCTTGTTCCCAGTCTTAGGGAGGAAAGCGTCCAGCTTCCTACCATTAAGTATAATGTCAGCTGTAGATTTTTTGTGTATATTCTTTATCCTGTTGATAAAGTGCCCCTTCTACTTCTAGTTTGTTGAGAGTTTTTAGTCATGAATGGGTGTTGGATTTTGTCAAATGTTTTTTCTGCAGCAATTGATAATGATCGTGATTTTTTTCTTTTAGCCTGCTTTTATAGTGATTATACAATTGCTTTTCTTTTTTAAATTACTTTTCTAATGTTGAACCAGCCTTGCATGCCTAGTATTAATCTCACTTTGTCATGGTGTATAATTCTTTTTATATGTTGTTGGATTTGATTTGCTAATATTTTGGTGAGGATTTTTGTATCTATGTTTATGAGATATTGATCTGTAGATTTGCTATCTTGTACTGTCTTTTTATGGTTTTAATATTAGCAAATCTGCCTTTTTTATTTTTCTTCCTTCCCTTCTAGCTTTTTTCCGTACACATTCTCTAATTTTAACTGTGTGAAAATGATACACAAGTTTTTTTGCATTTGTTCAACTTAAATTTTTAATCTCCAACATCCATTTAATCTCTAGCAAACATTTTTTATGCTGCTTCATAATTTTCATTATACAATTTTCATTTAATAGCAGTTATATTTAAAATCAGGTTGGATTTTATTTTATTTATTGTTTTAAAGATTGGCACCTGAGCTAACAAGTGTTGCCAGTCTTTCTTTTTTTTTTTCTTCTTTTTCTCCCCAAATCCCCCCAGTACATAGTTGTATATTGTTGTGGGTCCTTCTAGTTGTGGCACATGGGACGCCACCTCAATGTGGCCTGATGAGCGGTGCCATGTCCGCGCCCAGGATCTGAACAGGTGAAACCCTTGGCTGCTGAAGCAGAGCACACAACTTAACTGCTTGGCCATGGGGCCTGCCCCATCATTCTGGATTTTACAATGAGAAATATCACTCAGCTAACTATTTACAGAAAAATGATTATACTCTTAAATCTCGAAATTTTTTCTCTGGGTATAGTTACAGTAAGATGACAAGGAAATAACTTAATTTCCCTATGGCTAATAGGGAGAAAAGTCATAGCCCTGTGTTCGTACACAGAAACTCTTACCTAGAACGAATAATGGAATCACATATCTTACTAGTGCAGCGTAGTCATAGATCAGGCCTGGCTGGCAGTGTGGGGAAGTTCTCCTATTCTCAGCCAGCCCTCTCTTTTTATGTTCTCCATCTTTCTCTCGTTCACATTTCTTTCCCAACTTTTGTGTGGAACAGAGACACACAATTTTGTGTGTGTGTGTGAGGAAGGTTAGCCCTGAGCTTACTGCTGCCAATCCTTCTCTTTTCACTGAGGAAGACTGGCCTTGAGCTAACATCCATGCCCATCTTCCTCTACTTTATATATGGGACGCCTGCCACAGAATGGTGTGCCAGGCAGTGCCATGTCTGCACCCGAGATCTGAACCTGCGAACTCCAGGCTGCTGAAGCGGAACGTGTGCACTTGACTGCTGCACCACTGGGCCAGCCCGAGAAAAACACAATTTAATTGCTTTTTACTTACCCTATAAAATTTATATTTTCTACTGCCAAATTTTAAAACGAGTTGAAAAAAATCTTAAGTTGATTTTCTTTTTCATTCTTCTATTTGCTCAGTGTTTCTACACGTAAAAATGTTTGCAGGCTGTGACTACAGAAAATAAGGGGCAACTAAAAGGAAATTTTAGGACTTGATAATCTGAATAAAATAAATCTATAATAGGTTAATTATTGAGATTTTTAATATAAAGAGAAAAATGACAAATTGTTCATATTTGTGTGTCTGCTTTTTCACAGGCAGAGAATCCCCCTAATGGACCAGATTGTGGTTATGGCTCCTTTCACCAGCAGTATTGGCTTGATGGAAAGATCATTGCTGTGGGAGTGATTGACATCCTTCCATACTGTGTATCATCTGTGTATTTGTACTACGATCCTGATTATTCATTTCTGTCTTTGGGTGTCTACTCTGCACTCCGGTAAGATTGCTTTTGACAGTTGTAATGAGTCATATGAAACATCAAATAATTCCTTATTTGATTATATTTCATCATATAACAGTAGAAATCCTGTTTGATAGTACATAGTAATTTGTTGCTATAGTAGTCTCTTATATATTGATATTTAGAAATATCACTTTTAGAACTGAAGCCAATGTCTGATAGTAGTTCCCTTGCTTTTTAAGGTATCCATCTAGTCTAGTGTATGGGAAGTCATTGTATTTGTAGGATGCTTTTGTTGTTTAGTTTATGCATTTATTTAAGCTCCCCATTCAGAACCACTTAATGTTCCATAAATGTTATGTTCTAGTGGCCTAGTGGTTAAGTTCAGCACGCTCCGCTTTGGCAGCCCAGGTTCAGCTCCTGAGCCTGGACCTACACCACTTGTCTGTCAATGGCCATGCTATGGTGGTGGCTTACATACAAAAAGAGGAAGATTGGCAGCAGATGTTAGCTCAGGGCAAATCTTCCTCAGCAATAAAAAGTTATATTCTTTATATATTTTTTCTTGTCATTGCTATCATATATTTTTTTTATAACTAAAGGTTAAATGAATCTGGTGTAATGAATTAAAGCAATGTGAGTCTGTCGGAAGAAATACGCAGTTATATAAAATATATAGAACAGGACTGAGGAGTTCCTGACTGTCCATCTGACTCTGACCCTCACCAAAAGATGATCTCTCTTTTATGTCTGTGGCTGAAAATATACGCAACACAGCACAAATATTTTTACGCGCATTATTGTAATGGTAAAAGGATTGGGGTCTTATTCCATGAAAATATTTGTTTCTATTTTTATTCCTGCTTATCTGTGTATATAAGTGAAAGAGGAGGGAAGGAGGATTGAGAATTATTTTTCTATTATTTGTCTGGAGCTTGAGTCTCTGTTTTTCTCCCTCTATCATTATGTCTTTTCTCTTTTTTTAAAGATTGGCACCTGAACTAACAACTGTTGCCAATCTTCTTTTTTTTTTTCCGCTGCTTTTTCTCCCCACATACCCCCAGTACATAGTTGTATATTTTACACTCGGGTCCTTCTAGTTGTGGCATGTGGGACACCACCTCAACGTGGCCTGACGAGCCGTGCCATGTCCGTGCCCAGGATCCTAACAAACGAAACCCCGGGCTGCTGCAGTGAAGTGCACAAACTCAACCGCTTGGCCATGGGGCCGGCCCCCATTGTGTCATTTTTTTCTTTACTTTTCCCAGTCTTTTTGTCTGATGGTCACATTTTCACATCATGGTAAAATGTATTTTGCGATTATTTTATTTATTGTGTATGTGCTATTTTCTGGCTCATAAAAGTAGAAGAGTTGATATTTTTCTTTGATCACCATTTGATTTTTTTTTCAGTCTGATCCAGAATTGTTTTTTTTTTTTCTTTCAATGTCCCACGGTATAAAGAAGTTCCCTATTGTTGTATTTTCAACCTGAAGTCTCTCTTAATGCCAAGTTATAACAAATTCACAATTATACAGTGTTTACAACTGATCTTTGTAATAATGTTTTATTTTTCTTAGGTATTTGATTTTACATTTTATGTAAACTAATTAAAAATATTTATGACTCTTGGTGATATCACTCAAATTGGAACTAAGTTAAAGCATTGACATTTTGTCAGTTTAGAAGTATATATTTCAGAAAAGATACATTTTCTTGGCACCAAAATCAGTCAGTACTCCACAATTGTTGCCATTTTCTTTCTTGTTTTATTTTTATATCTCTCACTTTACAATGTGTGGCTATGGATTTTTTTCCTATACTTCTCATAAATATTAAGAATGATACTTATTCCTACATAATAAGTCCCAGCCTATGTATGAAATATCATTTCATGTCTCAGTAAACTAAGAGAGAGCTTCGAGATCATACTGCATTTGAGATAGTAACTAATCAATTCCCAGCAAAATTTGAAAGAGTTCCACTTATTGCTTGGTATATCTTTTGAAAAATTCTAGAGTTGGAGAGCCTTGAGGAAGTAGCAGAGGAGCCCAAGAGCAGGAAAGAGGTTGTCATTTGAGAGTGAGGAGATTGAGACTGCATTGGAGGCTTGTCACTTCCTGTTAGTGCCCTTGAGAATTGCGAGTCACTGAATTTATAGAAGAGGAAAGGCAGCCAGGAGATTGACATTTCAAAGCAAAGTTGAGGAGAGTAGGTTACAAGTTGCCAATTCCATTCTTGATTTTAATGTATTTTGGTGAAACCTGTTTAGGTTATTTTCCCTCCATTTCTTATCACTGTAGAGTTTTAACATTTTAACTTAGAATCACTGTAGATTTTTATGTAATATAGTCTGCAGATTTTAAAAAATGTTTGAGCTGGGGATCATGGGCATGGCATTTATTTACCTTTTCTTTTTAGCAATGTAAGTAATTTGCTTAACAGATGTTTATTTGAGCACAATCTATATGTCCTGGTATCATTCATTTGCTGAGTGGGGGAAGGGTTTGGGCAGGTTACCTGATCTGATTAACATTATAAAAGACTACTAAGATTGCCCTTTGGGGTTATGGAGGGGCAAGAGTGGAAACAGGAAAACCAGCTGGGAGGCTACTGCTGTTGTCCAGGGAGCCATAATGGTGGGTTGGACCAGGATATCAAGATGGAGGTGTCTCTGTAGAAAAATCATCTTACAGTGTTTTTATAATTGTTCATCTCCCAACACTTGGATTTTTTTGATTGCTTAATATCAGATTTTGTCAAATATTTGTCATCAAATTACTAGTACTTTGAATATTGGAACTGGACTTAACTGTACCTTCATCTTTATTCTTCTTTTGGCAGAGAAATTGCTTTTACTAGGCAACTTCATGAGAAAACATCTCAACTCAACTATTACTATATGGGTTTCTACATTCATTCATGTCCTAAGATGAAATATAAGGTAAAGTTGATTTTTCACACGTGTCTGCTGTAGATTCATTATGAAAGTTAGTGCTTTCATAGTTTCTTGTCATATTAATTTACCTTGCCAAATGTAAATCATGAATTATTTTAAAATATGTTTTAAACTTTTCATAGAATCTAGTTTGTTCATTGCCTAGAACAGTGCCTGACACATAGGCACTTAATATTTGTTTAATATAGGTTAATATGTAGAAAGAACCTGAATACGTAGAAATCCCAGCTATTCTTGAACTTTCAGTGGGGTCCTCCTTACTTGGGGCAGCACAGTATGCCCACTAAGAAATCTGCCTTCTCTGGGTGCACTCTAACTCTCCTCTGCCCTCCATTCTTTCTCGTCCATTTAGTTTTGGCTTTGTTTCCTTTGGACCCAGTCACAGTCCAGAAAAACTTGAGCTCGATGCAAGCAGCAAGATATTTTCAATAATATAATATTTGCAAATATTTGTATGGTTTTCATCGTAGAAAAAATGAATCCCTAATAGGATTTTTGTCTCATGGCACAGGCTTTTGAGCTTTGAAGGGGGGACAAATGGGTTAATTAAGGAAATCTCCTTCCTGCCTCAGAAATGAAGCTTTCTATAGTGAGAACCATAGTGTCTATTGCTCTTACTTTGTAATTCATTGTATAATTATGAGATTTAAGTATATTTCAGAATTTCCCTTTCAAAAAGTTTTAGCTTTTATGACTGTCTTTAATGAACCTCTTCGATGTTTTGTAAGTATTGGTAGCCCACTGTAAAAACTCTGGAAAGTCCACAGCAGTGTAAAGGAGCAGACTGCCTCCATCCCGCCCACTGTCGCAGCAGTAACCAAGTGCCTCTGCTCCACTTAGAGCACTGCTTTAACCTCTGAAGATGCAGAAAGATGTAAATATGAATCTTCCTCTTAAAACTTGTAATCTCAGTGAAGATTAGGGGTATTTTTCATAAAACCAGGTCAGTACAGTGGTCTGGTGAGTGGCATAGGAGGCAGTGGGGGTTTTCTACACAAGGTGTGAAAGAGGAAAAGGTTTAACTAAGAGGGAGGAGAGGCCCCCGAAAAGAGTAGATATAATGGAGAAGCACATTTCAAGGAGGAGCATATAGGGATTCAGAGGTGACCCTGCTCATGACATATTCATGTAAAAAGGTAACCAAAGGGCTGTGAAAGCTAGGCTAAGGTAGGTAGGCAGTTGGGAGTCTTTGAAAGTTTTAGAGCCAAGAGCATGGCATGTATAAATCAAAAAATATGAATATATTCATATGTATAAATTATTATTTTTTAAAATTATGGGACTTTTTAAACATAAGCCAAATTAAAAAGTGTAATTGAACCCCTGTATACCCATTACTCAGCTTCAGCAATTATTAGTACGTCTTATTTCATCTATTCCTTCATCCTGATTCCCACCTCCATCATCTTTTGAATTGTTTTGAAACAAATCTAGGGTATCATTTCATCTGTGCATATTTTAGTATGTATTTCTAAAAGATAAGAGCACTTTGAAAAAATAACCACATTTTCATAATCACACCTCAAAAGTATTAGTATTTCTAAGTATCATCCTATATCTAGTCAGTGTTCATGTTTCCCCAATTGTCTCATAATATTTTTTTTTGAGGAAGACTAGCCCTGAGCTAACATCTGCCAATCCTCCTCTTTTTGCTGAGGAAGACTGGCCCTGAGCTAACGTCTGTGCCCATCTTCCTCTATTTTATATGTGGGACACCTACCACAGCATGGCTTGCCAAGCAGTGCCATGTCTGCATCCGGGATTCAAACCCTGGGCCGCTGAAGTGGAACGTGTGCACTTAACCGCTACGCCACCGGGCCAGCCCCCTCTTAATATTTCTTTTTACGGTTAATTTGTTTGACTTAGGACCCAAACTCGTGAGGTCCATACATTGTATTTCGTTGCTTTGTCTCTTAAATCTTTTTAATCCATAAATTTCCCCTCCCTCTTTTTTTTTGTCCCCTCTTACAAAGGAATAATCCACAGAAGTTGGTGATTAACTAAATGTGGGAATGATCAAGAATGATTCCAAAGCTTTGAGGTTAAGTACTGAATGGCTGGGGAAGTGATGAGTCCATTGTTAGAAATTATGGATTCTAAAAGTAGAACTGGCTTTGAGAGAAGGGTGATTCTCGTTACCTTGCTGGTTTTATGTTGACAGCCCAGGTAGTCTGGTCAAGGTGTCCTGCTGGCCTTTGGAGTTTCTTGTTTGATCTCATACTTAAGTGTACACTGTAGATAACTTCTGAATTTGGTCATCAAAAATTTTCTTTATGGCTGAATTAATAATTTACTTGATAGGTCTAAAGATATATTCTGTGCAGAAGGAAAAGCTCACGTGAACGTATTTTTCTTTTCCTAAAATACTTATTTGATACTGTTTTTATTAGCATTTTCTCCTTCTAGCTCATTTTTCTGGTACTAGATCTGAATTAGGTCAGGGTAGGAAACTCAAGTACTCAAGATAATGTAATACAATTAAACACTCAAAACTCTGACCACCCTATCTATTCATCTTCCTCTGTGTGCTTGTGTATGACCCATTCTAAACAGAAGTGTTTTTATACCAGTCTTAGGCTCTTGTAGAAATTTCACTTTTACTTCCTATCTTTAATAGCCATTCCAGTGTCACAGCATTTTTCTTGGTGAGTTTTTCCTTATGCCTAAGCTAAAATCTAAATGCCTCTATATTTTAACCCATTTCTTCTGTTTTTGGTCATTAGTGGAAATATTGACCATAGTTTCGTCAGCTCTTTCCTCTGCATGAAGACTTTTAATCATACCTTTACTGACCCCAGTCCAGACTAAATATTGTATGTTCTTCAGTCTCCTTTCTAGGTAGAGCTCTGCTTGGAAACGGAAGTCTGGCTCGTATCTAGTTTTTAGTTAAGGATTTTAAAAATGTCCTCCATGTAGCTCAATTTGACTTAATCATATTCAGTCTAAATCTGTCAGAAGTATAGCTTCAGAATATTATTTTTTAAATTCCATTTGCATGAGAGATGCCCCCACGCCTACTTGTCTTCTGGCCTAGTCTGTTCCTTCCTCTCTGTGATATTTATTGAGTTCCTACTGCAAATACAGCAGTGAACAGTACAGGCAAGATCCCTAGTTTCATGGAACTTCCATTCTAGTGGATGACCTACGATAAATTAATAGAGCCGACAGATGTCAGATGGGGTAAGTACTGTGTGAGGTGGTAAACATTTAGTAGGTATGGCTACTTTAGATTGGGGTAAAGGTGGGCCTCTCTGAGGAGTAATGTTTAGGCTAAGATTTGATTGACAAGAAGTCAGCCAGTGGGAAGACAAAGGGTCATTTCAGGAAGAGGCTGAGGGGACAGCCAGTGCGGTGCTTAGCTTTTGAGTTGCTGCTGTCATCAGTTTTGGCTGAACTTTAGAATGACCTGGGGAACTTCTTAAAAATACCGATGGTCAGGTCCATTTTAAGAGATTGTGATTAATTGGTTGGGCTTCAGCCATGGGCATCAGAGTTCTTTTTCATGCTCAGAAGATTCTAATGTGAAGTGAGGCTTGGGAACCCCTGCACCAGATTGATTTTTCACATCTTAGAGCCTAATGATAACTGGAAAGATGGCTATTTCTCATTGTAGAGTTTGCTATTTTCTGTTTGTTAAATTCAGAATCACTCTTACTGAAGAAGCTCATATCTACAGGTGACCTCCTTTCAGCTGGGTTTTCCCACCTGAGGGCCCTTACCCGTACCGTTCTCTTGTTTTTCTCCCTTCCTCTGCCCATCCTCCGTGCTTACAAACTCCTCATCCATCGTTTGTCAGCCTAGGAGTTACTTTCTCCAGTAATCTGTACTGGACCCTAAGACTAGATTGGACCACCCAGCCTCCCCACCCCCAGCTCCTGTAGCATTCTCCATTTCTTCCTAAAACTCAAGTCTATTTCCTGTGCATACATTTGTGAGAATCTGTTGATGTTTATCTTCATTGTGTATACCAGGTGCCTAACAGTGTGCCTGCTACACAGTAGATCTTTAATTCTTAATAGACATTTGTTGAATTAATGAGTAGAAATCCTAATGCTGAGGGTCAAAAGTATGTAGAATAGTGAGAAACTCTTTGATTTAACAAATATATACTGAGTGTGACTAGGACAACTTCTACTTTGTAAATAGGTTATAGCTTAGACACACAGACAGTCTTAATAGAATGTGACTAGATATCATGGAGTATGATAAGTACTGATAGCAAAGGGAGCTGATGACACAGAACTGTGCAACGGTTTGGAGAAGTTGGCTTAACTACAGCTAATCTTGGTTTTTGCAACTGTAAGATGGGAATGATGTAGAAATGAGATAATTCTGTATTTTTAATTTCAATTTGATTATAGAGCTACTTGTCCTAATAGGATAGAACCTACCTAGTAGGCTAACATTCACAAAATCATTACCTGTGCTTTTTTTGGGACCTATGAAGGTTCTGTGTATGTATGCTGACAGATGGCACCCAAACTTCTAAATGGCCTGCTTGTGCTATTAGCCAGACTTCTTAGTTTAGTTCAAATGCTGGGGAAAAGGAGAGGTTTATGCTAGTGTATACCAGTGCTGCCTCACTTTTTGAAAATTCACAGCATCGTGCACACTTGTCTTTTGCTTGGAGGAAAGTGGCACTGAACTCTGTTGGGGTTGGTGCTACAACACAGTGAACCTCTCAGTAATAAATCCTGCATTGTGCCACAGGGTGTCTGTTGATTTTTCCTTATCCATTCAGTGCAGAAAAAGTCTCAGAGCTCAGATGTTTGATGGTGGAGTAAAATGGCTATTTTTCTCCACTGAAGTGAGGAGAATTTGGTATGTTTGTGCCAGATCTCCAAGCTGCATGTCATCATTGAGGGCAGTCTGACTAACGTTCAGTTCAAGCCCATTTATGTCAGAAAAGAGCATCTACATATCCCACTGACTGAGCCATTGAATTTGAGGAGAACTAGTCAGAGGATGTGACAGAATACCATGTCACTCTGTTCCACATGTTGTATCAGAAACTAAGACTCTGATTTCTCTTTACTTAAGGATAAAGATAGGCAGTAATTTATGGTCATGATAGATTAAAGCCGTTTCATACCTGTTTTTAAAATAGTAAAATCTATGTCTGGGAGAGCCACATTGTAAAATATACTTGGAAGAATCTACGAAAGTGTTTTCTATCTGGTATTAAAGAGAAAAGGAATATATTTCAAAATAGGGGAATATTTTTGATAACTGAGAAGAAGCAGTCTCTTAGGTGCCTGGTACACACTAGACACTGGGAATATAGTTGTAAGCAGTGTAGGTGTGGGCCTTGCCCTGATACAGCTTACAGCTGAAGGGGCAGGTAGACAATTATAGTATAGTGCATAAAGTGACAACAAGTGACATTTAACTGTATCTGAAACTAGAGTAATGTGTAGATTTAGACATGTTAAGTTACATGTAATACATTTATTGTATGACATAGAGCAAGTTAAAGTATTTGACAGCAGGTCTGAGATACACAAAAGAGCTGGTTTTACCCGCTTGCTTTTATTGAGTAATGAGCTGTCATGGAGGCATGCTGAAATGACGAGTCTATCTTTATGTGTAGGGAGGACCATGGTTTGATAGATGCTTTCCGAGGGTGTCCATCATCAGTTCCTCTTACCCTGGGTGTGCATGCTGCTCCATCCATCAGAAGTAGAGTCTGTTTCCCTCTCCCTGGGTGGACTGGCCTTGTGACTTGCACTGACTGATAGTATACCATGGAAGTAGCTGTCTGGGACTTCAGGCCTAGGCCTTAAGAGGGCTGGCAGCTTTCCCTTCCTCTGTCTTTGGAGCCAGCCATCATGTAAAAGGTCCAACTACTCTGCTGGATAGAGAGGCCACTTGGGAGGCCTGAAGCC
The DNA here is from genome assembly GCF_041296265.1 of Equus caballus. NCBI lineage: Eukaryota > Metazoa > Chordata > Mammalia > Perissodactyla > Equidae > Equus > Equus caballus. Next base: position 11,815,578 of record NC_091684.1, read on the forward strand.
ATCCTGCGTGTTTCAGCCCCGTCCAAACACTCCTGGCTGAATGCAGCTATGTGATTGAGCCTGAGGGAGGCTGGCAGAAGAACCGCCTCGTGAACTAGCCAGCTCTCAGAGTCCTGAGGAATAATGAATTATTGTTGTTTTAAGCCACTAAGTTTTGGAGTGGTTTGTTACTCATGATGACTGAAACGCATGGTCTGGGATGGAAATCAGTAGATATAGATGTAGATTTTTATGTACATAGAAATCATTCTGTGTTGAGCTGTGCAGACTCATGTCCTCAATTGAGCTGAACTGATCTGGGAAGTTTCTGATGGTTCAATGTGAGCGAGTTTTGGCAGAGTCACTTAATTTCCATAGAGATATGCCCATTTGGCTTATGAGAATTCATCTCTATAAGGAGTTTCATTTAATACCCTGACTTGAGCCTACAAGGCATTTCTTAATATGACAGATTTTGATTTTACTTGTCTTGCAAATGGTGAGCACTGCAAGAGGAAAATCACTATGTGGTCATCTTCATAGTTACATAGGGGCGTGTGCTGGCAATAAATTCTCCTCCCAAAGTCCTCATGGTTTGCTAATTTATAACAGTTATATTCTTGTACATCATATTTCCTAAAATGCATTTTTACTGAATTGTTTTGGTTTTACTGGTCTTCATGTGTATACCTGTGTGTATGCATTAAAGATTGATTTACATAAACATTATGTGGTTAGATATGTTTTGTCTGTGGCCATAGTCTTAGATGTAAGACTCAGGATAATCACAGTAGAACTTAAAGAGAGCTGGGAAATAGAGTCATCAGTGAAAGGAAATTGTCTGATATATTGTGTTATCATTGCTCACATTAACTGTTATAAAAATTGTGGCCATTTTAACGGGACTTGGTACTGTTTTAGCATAAATCAGTGCCAATTTTGGAACTCAGAAACTGGCTGAAATGAATGGAAATTATATTTTCAACTTAGAAGAGTTTCTCCTTGAAGGAGTTATCCTACTAAAATGAGAGGGGATGGTCTGGTTTTCTGGCTGCCATCCTCAGTGATGCTCTTCCTCTTGGTCTGCTCCTCTCGCAGTTCCAGGGTGATTGCTACCTATTCAGGCATCACAGGCCATCAGCAGTGGCTAGAATCAGAAAAGAACAGTGTCCTCTCCTGTGTCTCTTTTTAAAAAAACACTTTTAATTGTGGTAAAATATACATAAAATTTATAATCTTAACCATTTTAAGTATACAGTTCAGAGGTATTAAGTGTATTTATATTGCTGTATAACCATCGCAACTATCCATCTCCAGAACTCTTTTCATCTTGTACAACTGAAATTCTGTACCCATTACACAATAGCACCCATTCCCCCTGCCCCCAGCCTCTGGCAACCACCATTCTACTTTTTCTCTATGAATTTGACTATTCTAGGTACCTCATATAAGTGGAATCATACAGTGTCTATTTTTTTTTGTTACTGATTTATTTCACTTAACGTCCTCAAGGTTCATCCATGTTGTAGCAGGTGTCAGAATTTCATTCCTTTTTAAGGCTGAATAATATTCCATTGTATGTGTATGCCACATTTTGTTTATCCATTCATCCGTTGGTAGACACTTGGGTTGCTTCCACCTTTTGGCTATTGAGAATAATGCTAATATGAACATGGATGTTCAAGTCCCCACTTTCATTTCTTCTGTGTATAAATCCAGAAGTGGAATTGTGGATCATATGGTAATTTTATGTTTAATTTTTTTAGGAACTGCCATACTGTTTTCCATAGTGGCTGTACCATTTTACATTCTCACCAACAGCAAAATGGGTTCTAATTTCTCCACATTCTTGTCAATACTTGTTATTTTTTTGTTTGTTTGTTTGTTTGTTTTTGAGGAAGATTAGCCCTGAGCTAACTGCTGCCAATACTCCTCTTTTCGCTGAGGAAGACTGGCCCTGAGCTAACATCCGTGCCCATCTTCCTCTACTTTGTACATGAGATGCCTGTCACAGCATGGCGTGCCAAGTGGTGCCATGTCCGCACCCGGGATCAGAACTGGTGAACCCCTGGCCGCCGAAGCGGAACGTGCGCACTTAACCGCTGCACCACCGGGCCGGCCCCCTGGTTTTGTTTGTTTTGACAGTAGCTATCCTAATATGTGTGAGGTGGTCTATATCTCTTTTTAAGATCAAGAAAAATTATACCAAGAAGCCTCCTAGCCTCCTTCACTTGTTTCATTTGTCAGAGTTGTACCTCTAATCTATGCCTGAGTTAGTCATTGGCAAAGGGAGTGGAATTAACTCAGGGCAGCTATGATTGATGATGGGGAGAGTCACTTCCTGAAGCAGCGGGTGAACAACTGAACAGGTGTTTTTTTTCATTCTGCCAACAACCAGTATTTTTTTTTAACTGAACTGTTGGTTTATATTTTTTTAAAATATAAATGTTATATGCTTTATATATATCATTATTGTATATACTTTTTAAAATTGAGCTGTTGGTTTAAATATATTTAGTTTTCTGAGCCTTTTTAAAAAATGAATTTTCCTTTGCTTTCAAAATGTTTAATATTTGCAGGTAAAGCTTAGTTTATATTCTCTATTTTGGCTCCTTCCCATACATTTTAAAAGTATTCAGTTTCCTCTGAAAGTGGAATTGGAGTATGTAGAAATGGTGTTAGGTATAATTTAAAAATGTGCTTTCATGTTGTCCCTGAGAGTGCTGCTGTAAGCCGTTCTGAGATGGGAAGGAGGTGCTCTGATGCAGTTCTTTATCCAGACTTATGTGGGGGCCAAAGGAAACAGTGATTGTGGGCAGGCTACTTGGTATCATGACATGGCCGGACATCAGATGGTTGAAACATCAGAAAGGGTTCGGAAATGTCAGAAAAGAAACAAAAGGCTAATTTATCTGTGATTAATCATTCTTAAACTCGGTGCCTCAGCTTGATTGTGGTCAAACAGTACCCCTGTGATTCTGTAGGCGTTTGCCCAAAAGCACATAGTTGGCCTTACTGTTAGAAATGCACTTACAAAAAAAGTGGAGTTTATAGAGCTAAATCTGCAAAATCATGTGCTACTGAAATCCTGAAGCTCCCAGGCTTTTCAGTTTCCTGACCAGACAAATTAGCAAATGTGATTTTACTGCAGTCTTGCAGCCCAGGGTGATGCATTTGGGTACACGTGGTATTGACTTTGCTACTGCTGGTCTGAAAGAAATACAGATGATCTCATCAGTTAGCCACAGCACAAAACACTGGAGTTTTTGATTCAGCGTCTATTTTTCTTGATGTTAAATGTCCAGTAAATTAGACATAGTCAGTAGAAAAAATTTCCACAGAATAATTTTAGTAAGGGATTTTTGATACCTCCTACAGGCAGTGGGAGGTAAAAGAATTCACATACTCATCACAAATTCTTGTTTCTAAAATTGTCACAGATGGAATTTTGCCACATCATAATCAAAGGCAGTTCCTTAAGGATCATGTGTTCTAAGCTTCTTAGTACACATGAGAAAATTGAAGCTCCATATGATTAACTTGCCCAGAGTTTGCGTCAACTCACATTTAATTTTAGCAACGTGAAGGAGAGTTTGAAAAATTGAAATTCATGTAAATGACATTATTTGTCAGATTTATGATGAGATGTATATAACTTTTAATTTTGGAGAATCATAAAATACTTGCATATTAATTAAAGGTAAATGTTAACTGGGGAATAAAAACAAATTTAATTATGTCTTATTTTTCCCACCTTTCTTCTTTCTCTCTCCTCAATGAAATAGAAGACTTGGTATAGTACATGATTCCTAAACTTTGAAAAATATCAATCATCTTTGGAGCTTTTGAAGTAGACTTATGTCCGAGCTCTGTCCTGACCTACTGAGGAAGAAAGTTTGCTTCCCTCGTCTCCACAGCCCTATTCTCTGACTGCCAGGCACTATTTTGTGTACTCTTGAACTTCCCTCCCTCTGTGCTGTGTGCTGTCTCTCTCACCTGAGAGGGCTTTCCCTTATCCCTGCACCTGTAAGTCACAGCTAGCTTTCCAGACCAAGCTCACGCACCTGTCTTCAGTGACGCCATTCTCTGATCTCTGACCTCAGCCCTCACCTACTCCGTGTGCTACTCCTACTCTGTGTGCTGAAGCTGGAAGTCACCACTCCGATTCTGTGAACGCTTGTCATTTCTAAGTGCTTTATCGGTAGCTCTCCTTGTGCTCTAGCTGTTTGTAGGCATATGTGATCAGTCAGTGTTTATGGAAGGCCTACTCTGTATAAAATATCGTGCTAGATGCCAAGGCAAGAAGAAGATGATCAGACATGGTCCCTGCTTGGCAGTTCCTTGAGCAAACCATGTCTTATCTGTCATTGTCCCCAGTGCCCAGCAAATTAATTGGCAAATAGGAGGTACTCGGTGAGTTTACTGACATGCATTGCATGTGGAAGGCGGGCATCTGTCTGCGTGGATAAAACTAGGAAGTGAAGGAAAGTAGTGAGTGAGAACTGCCAGGACCTGGCCGCCTTCACGGGCCGTTCTAATTCAAACGTTGGGCCTAGAAAAAATTTTGAAGTACCATCTCATTGGTACAGTGTATATTTTCTGTGAATTCTTTTTCTCTTCTACCTACCTGTATTTCTTTTTAAGTAAACTTGTTATTAAAATGTGATATATATACAGAAAAGTACACTGGTGTTTTTTTCCCCAGATGGATAATTAGTTTCTTAAGGGCACTGCCCTGCACATATCAGTTTAATGAGTATTTCAATTAAATTATTTCTATGTCATTATATTTGTGTTATGATAAAATTTCCCAGCTTTCCCTTTTTCAGAGCTATCCTTAAATGAGCAAATTAATCATTTAATTTTAGGTTTCTCTCTATAGAATGATATTGGCTAGTCTAATCTATAATGAATGTTTGATTTAAGTACTGAAGGGTGTGCAAATAAGTCACTTGCTCTTGTACATTTCCTTCAAATAACTTAAAAGAATAAAAGCTACAGAGAACCTCTTTAATTAAGAGAGGATGATACGTTTTATGGAAATTCAGTTAAGAGAATGATTAAAACACAATGAAGAGTTTTTTATGTATTGTTGTGATATCAAGCACTTGTCATTTGCCAGTCATATCCCATTTTGTCATTTACCTTATCTCGTTGTTTACCGTGTGTATATTTGTTTAATTATATGAAGTTTTCAATTTTAATGTAGCCCTATTAATCTTTCCCTTTATGGCTCCTGGCTTCTGTATCATGCTTTTTTTTTCCCTTAAAGATTGGCACCTGAGCTAACAACTGTTGCCAATCTTTTTTTTTTTTTTTTTCTGCTTTATCTCCCCAAATCCCCCCTGGTACATAGTTGTATATCTTAGTTGCAGGTCCTTCTAGTTGTGGCATGTGGGAGGGCGCTTCAGCATGACTTGATGAGCAGTGCCATGTCCATGCCCAGAATCCAAACCAGTGAAACCTTGGGCCGCCACAGCAGAGCTGGAGAACTTAACCACTTGGCCACGGGGCTGGCCCCCTGTATCACGCTTTTAAAAGACCTTCTCTACTCTCATAGTAGAAGAGTAATCGTCCCTTTACTCATTTTCTCCTTGCAAGATTAATCTCAGGTTTGCTTCCACTGTAAGACCTTGCTTGACTCTCCTGGACACAAGTATATGTTTTCATTGCTGCTTATATGCTGGTATCTAACATTTACTGCATTGTATCACAACTGCTTGTTTTCCCCTCTGACTGTCTGTTTAGACTCTCAGCTTTTTGAGAGATGGAGTTTGAGCTCATTTATTATTTATTTTGGCAGCAATCTCTGATTTATAGTAAATGTGGATGGATGGATGGAGGTATGAGAATAATGAATCATTTGATCATTGGTTAAAGTGCATATCTATGCCAAATAAAGTGGCATCATTTGGCATTCCTACAGGATAAATCTTTTTATACTTTTGGCAATATTAATTGAAGATAAGTTTATTAAAAAGAATGTTTTCTTTTAAAGTAATGAGAAAGTTACATTTTAATTGTCAGATGAACAGTGAGGATACTCTTGCATTTGCATTTTTCTTCAAATTGAAAAAGCATTGCAAATAATTTAGAACACTTACAAATCTGAAATGATAGTCCTATATAATATTATATGTGGTTTATATTTGAATTAATGATTTATTTTTAAATAAGTTGATTTAGAAATGTATCTGATTGAATAAAGTTCATTATAAGTAAAACCCTTTAAATAACAGGGTACAGTATAAATATTTTTTTCTAGGGAGTATGATTTTAAATGTAATACTTAGATTGTAATGTAAGTTTGTAACCTAAACACTATTTTAACTAACATTAATTTGTTTCATGATCTAACATATTAGCTGTAGTAGGACAATGAAGGAGTTTCCCACTCTGACTTCCTATTCCTGCTTGCCTTAAAACTGCAATTTTCTATCAGGAGCATTTTTGCCCCCCACCCCCACCCCATATCTGAAGACCCTTTGGATTGTCACAACTGGGGCCATAGGGGAGGGGTGCATGTGCTACTGGTATCTAGTGGGTAGAGGCCAGGGATGCTGCTAAACATCCTATAATACACAGGGCAGCCCCCCTCAATAAAGAATTCTCTAGCCCAAAATGTCAATAGTGCCAAGGTTGAGAAACTCTGTTTAAAGGGTTATTTATCCACTTGCCATTGAAGTCTGTAGGGCTTTATGGTTGCTGAGTTACCATGGGTAATTTGACTACTGCTGTCAAACGGGAACTGCCAGAAAGATTAATTTTGGGTTCACCATAATAATCGTGAAATAAACTATCTTGTATGACACACCAGAGAGAAGTTTCTCGTGTCTAATTCATGACCCTATACAGCCATAAACTCACTGATGACCACAGGACTGTCTTAAATTTTCTTTGGGGGGCTTATGTGTGACCTTCATGTCAACTTAAGGGTAATTTAATGCTTCTGAACTTTGTACATTGCACTCGTTCTGTACAATGAGATACATCTAGCAAATGATGAGGTCTCTTAGAAGGAAGAGCAGCAACAACAAATAAGGTTAAAATTTCCAAAATGTGATGTTTTCTTTTTCTAGTTCTTATGTACATGGTAGGGTCTGTCTTTAGTATTTATAACTCATTCTGTTTTACTGTTGTTACGGAAATGAAAAGAAACTTGACAGCTTCATAATAACCAAGTGAATTGAATTACTCTTACCTTTCAGCTGAGTTCAGTTCATCTTTTTTAGTACAGAGAAAACAGTGTTGGCATATACATTTTAGGTTGGGAGGTTATACTTATTTTCTGCCTTACTGGGACAGAGATGTCTGGCACATCCTATGCTCACATTCTTCAACTTAGCATGGTCGGAACTAAGCTGTTTTAGAGAAGCACATATGTACATGTGTTTAAGTATTGTTTTTCTTGCCTGGTATTCTACCTTGGTGTAGTTGTGAGAATGAAATCAGTTCCCACCCTTCTGCCACCGCTCTGGGACTCTCCATCACAGCTCAGGTCTTCGTTCCTGCATCTATCTATACATGTTCTCTTGGTTCTTATATCTTCATTCTGTAGAAATAAGGCAACTGTAAGATTTCATGCCTGACACTTTCAAAAGCCTTATTGTCTAAGTTTGTGGCGTTAGCGAAAGGAAAGCAGCCTTGAGTGGTGTAATTATCTTAGGTATAGAACAGTAAGTTGAAAATAACGATGCTGAGAAGCAGAGGAAGCCCGGTGTCCACTGCTGGAGGATGTTCCCTGTCGTTGTCGCTTCACTTCCGTCTGTCCTGTGTCCAGCCTCAACCACAGAACTGTTCAAGGATGATTTACGTTGTGTGAGAATCGTTTTGCTAGAAAATCTGTGGTGTCTCACACAGTTCTCTTAAACCCAGATTCCTCTGCTTGGTTCTTCAGGGGTTCCCTTTTCTTCCTGATTGCTCACTGTCTGCCTTTAGACATGCCTTTGCCCATCAGGATGTGCTTCATTTCAATCTGTTCATTTCTCTTCTCTTTGTAAAATACAATTTAAATTTAAGACTCCAATAGTCTATCTTACCCCACGTTTACCATCCTTTTTTGGCATTCCTTCAGCCATTACTTAGAGATATATATATATAAAACATAAAATTTACAATTTCGTCTGTGGCCCATGTGGTGATTTGCAGTTATCCTCTCGTTCTTTTTCATTTATATTTGTCTTATACAGAGAAGTCCATTGTACTCAGATGCCTGTCATACCCATACCCCTTTTCTGAGGGAAGTTGCTATTCCTGTAGACTCTGCCAAAGGAAATGCGGCCTTTGAGTTTAGGTCATTATGCTTAATGCCGTGTGACCCTGCTAGCTTAACCACTGTTAATTGGACTAGACCTTTGGGTACCTGACCAAAGGTGGTTCAATCCAGAGTAGATTCGCATTACATGAAGCTCAACATCAAAGCTTTGCCCACTGAATAGTGGATGACCAAACCAATCAGATCCTCTTTTTTAAGGAAGTTTGGATTGACACTATAGGAAAGATCAATGGTTAGTGGGGGTATTCATACAGAGAACCACCCAAAGAAATAGTAACAAAAGCTCAGAGGCAGATTAGGGCTTCGTAAACACAGGTCCCTAAGATTTGAATTGTAGGCAAACTTTTGTATACATGCACATTTATCTTGAGGCTATTTCTTTCATCTGGTTTTCAAAGGGGTCTCTGCCTCAAAAGATATGAAGATGAGAGAGTGGTGAGAAGCTGGGGTAGCATAAGCAGAGACAGCAAAGAGTAGGTGAAAGTGCAGATTGGAGCCTCCTGCTGCCGAAGGGACAGAGGCAACCTCCTGTCAGACCTGCCTGCCAGTTCTGGAATTAGGATCTCTTATCTGGAGGTCTTCATCTCACCTGGCTTTCCTCCTCTCCCTGGGTAGCCTGGAATTCAGCCTGACCCTGCGTGGATAATATTTCTGCCCTCATTTTCTTATGTGCCTCCCTGAAATGTTGTGTTTCCCTCCACCATTAGTACCAGCCACTTACCAGATCACCTGAGTGAATGTCTTTGTTTCTTCAACCCAAAGAGCCAAACCGATAAGTCCATCTGCCGGCAAACACCATTTCGCTGGTACTCAGTACCCTGGTCAGTACTTGCACAAGCGTGTCCACATAGATGAACCACTTGCCCACCCAAGATTGAGGTGGAGAAGGAGGGAAAGAGCTGGTAAAATATTTTGGATAAACAGGACTTCATAAAATCCCATATCATGAAAAGTTTTTTATTTTTAGTCTTTCCCATGAGTGAAACATTTCATCCTTTATTTCCAAGATGTTGTCCTTAGGATTGTGATGGAGGGTTCAGAAGAGTGGTTCTTCAACCATGTTTATATCTGGGCTTGTAGTATTGAGTGAGATAAATGCCACATAAAAAGCACTGACTTAAAAATCAATGTGAGCGGATGATAGAGAATGTTATCTGAAGTTTTAAAATACTGAAATAAATTACTGAGGTTGAGAATTTTCCTCCCTGAGAATTTTAAAAAACAAAATGATGGTAAACAGATCTTCATTGTCACGAAAGAGATACATGACCTTCATACCTTAGAGACAGAGAAAGGACCATCTCAGCTCTTTTGGCCCAAGTCTATGAAAACTGAGACCAGGGTGGTGATAACGAGTTTATGGTTTTTCCTAGGGCATGTAATAGTTGCTGTTGTGACTTGGAACTACTCAAGTGTAACTTAATTTGAGCAGTAGTTTTTCCAGGGATCTGCTGCTGCTTAATTGCATGTTTGGCTAGGCAAAGTTTTAAACTTGTTTTTCAAACCAAGTTGTGGTCAAGGATTGAAGAGAAAGGAAAGGGCATTGTCATAGAAAAATCAAATAGAAATTTTTTTCACTAATTCCCCAGTAAAGTTTTTATTCTTTTCATTAATAATTTTCTTATAGAACACAATAATAAGTTGAAACAATGAAAATCAGAAATGTATAACTCTTTTAAACTAGCTGCATTTGTTTGAATTTCGAGGTGGGAAAAGTTCTAAAGTGCTGCATGGCCACCTTGATGGACCAGGAATCATAAATACCTAGAGGGAGACTTAGGAAAACAAGACCTTCGTTGTCTAGATCCATTCTCCCTTCCTAGTTATCATTGATTGATTTACTTTTTAATTTTCTTCCCATCAATTTTGGGTGAACTGAGGAGAAATTACAAAGGATGCCCTGAGATGCTTGTATGCCTCTGCTGTTATCATGGAGTCACATAGACTGTAGCTGCATATTTTAATTAATAATTTGGAATAAGGCTCATAGAAGGGAAATTTCCTCCCTCTCTGTGTTCAAGGTCCCGTATTCCAGTACAGCAACATATAGTTCCACTTCTCCTGGCTCACAAGGAAACAACATGATGAGAATGAAAAACATTGCTTCATATTTTTGGATATAGAATCATAGAAAGAAGAATCTAGAGAGATGCTAAGTATTTTTATTGCTTTAATTCAGATTAGATCTAATAAACTCATTCCCAGAGACTTTGTTAAATTCTTTGTTGGGGTCAGCTTAGTGGGATTGGTGAGTCTTAAATGAGAGTCTGGCAAGCAGTTTTACTTGTTTTCTGAGCATGGGAAAATGTGTAGTTTTGTTAACCCAGCTCTGCTTTGGAAACCTTGCCATTTCCAGACATGGCTCAAGGCCCTTAGTTAATATTCTAAGTGAGATGGTAAAACCAGAGGGCTCAGTTCTGTACTATTGTGTTATAATTAATAGTGAAATGGTAGGCTTTCTTTTTATTTAACTGTTTATTTGGAAATATTTTCAAGCTTTCAGAAAAGTTGCCAGAATAAACATGATACAGAGAATACTTGTTTGTATCCCCTTCACTCAGCTTCACCTATTGGTGACATTTTACCCCATTTGCTGCGTCTGTTGTTCCTTCTCTATCCCTACTCCCCCCATATATAAACAGATATGTGAATGTGTGTGTTTATACACTTATACACACTGACACACACATGCACGCACACACACCCATTTGACAGCAAGTTGATTGTGTTGTGTGATTCTGTATTCCAAAATACTTTGCTTACTATGTGCCAGGTGCATTTTATAAATAAACGTTTTATAGTTATTAGCTCAAGTAATTCTCATAACACTCCTAGACATGAGTGTTTTTTTTCCACCATTTTATAGATGAGAAGCCCGGGATGCAGGGGGGGTAAATACCTTGGCCAGGGGCTTACAACTAGTGAATGTTGGAGGGTTTGCATGTGGTTCCACTGAGGCTGAAGCCGCGCCCTGCTCTGCTGCTTCCCTTGTAGGAACTTCCAGTGTGAGCTCGGTCTTGTAGGTGTAAAGGCACTCTGAGTTTTCACAGGCCGTGTACGTCCATATTTCATCTATTCTAAGACATGCGTTTTTTTCTCATTTCCACGTTTTAAAATCCCGGATGTGTGTCTCACACTGGGTGGTGATGTAGTTGTCGTTATATACATGCGTCTGCAAACTTGGTGGTTATTTTTGGTGGCGTGCTTGGACAACCAATGTTATGTTTTCCGTTTCCCGCTTGAAAGGGAAAATAGTATTCTGGATTACCAGCTCCAAGGGGTGGAGGGCTGTTGCATTTTATTTAACGTTGTAGACCTGCGTGAAGACCAGATAGGCTACGTTTTTATAAGTGAAATATGTAAATATTTCTGAAAGGACATCTAAAACCTTAACTGTTTGAATTTGTATCACTTCTGGGGTTGTGAGAATTATTAAAGTTGCTTGACCAGAATAACCTGTGCAATTGCAGAATTACCTTCCTTGAAATGATTTTTTCCTTCTGTCTTCTATTTGCCTTTCCCCCATTCTATTCTTTTGTTTCTTTTAATTTTAAAAATAATTTATCTTGTGGAAAAGGGAATAAATAAGGGCAGTATTAAGAATAAAAATTGCCTGAAATTCTCTCACCCAGGGCTAATCACTGTTGACATTTTGCTGTATTTCCTTAGGCTTTAGTAAAAATAAATGCATTTCTTTTTTTCTAAGAGTTGTTATTAGATGATATATTCAATTTTCTTTTCTGCTTTTCCACTTGTTTCATGAGTATTTTCCTGTTTCCCTTTAATATATTGTATACCCCTGATTTTAAGTGACTATAAATGTTGTGATATAATGTGCCAAATTTATTGAGCTATTACTGTACATTTAAGATCTTTCCACTTTATTACGTAATGTGTGGCAAACATCTTTTTGTATTATTTCTTTTTGAGACATTATCGCAGAATTAGTTGTTTTGCACATTCAAGTTAAATGTAAGGAATCCATCCATGTAGTGTCTATTCACTTGGGAAATTCTCTTCCCAGGAGGGTAGAGGAACGTCAGATACTAGAGCTACTGGAAGTTAGACTGGGGAACAAACACAGGAACGTAACAAAGGATACTTCCTGTTTCAGGGATATAGACCAGCTGATTTTCTACTTTAGTTCTTGTTTCTCTTAAAATTTAAACTAAAAATTCACTTAACTTTCCTGCCTTTAGTTCTTTATAAATTGATAACGTGTAAGTTTATCTCCCTGTTTCTACAGTTTTTTGGAATTACTGAGGTACTACCTTTTAGGAGTCAGTTGTGCTGGTCTCTGGTGGTTTTAATTTCGAGTGGACGTTCTAAACAGTGACTGTTGTTCTCTCAGTGCTTCCCTGCCTTCGTGTTCAGGTTCGCAAGAGGGTTATGAGGAAAGTCGAAGAAGTCAGTGATGTCAGCCTCCTTTGTAATAAGGGAAATGAAAGTCCTCTTTTTAAATTTATTTCTCTTAAGAGGACAGTTTGGCAGGAAAAATGAGGAATACCTCAAATAATTTGAAAATAGATAATTGTCTTTTGCCGTTTTTGTTCTTTTTCCCCTTCTTCAGCTTATTTTCCTCTTAGGCCATCTACAATGCAACAGTGGCTCTGTCTTTCCACTTTTTTCTTTAAACGCCTGAGTAGGGTCACCCAGTCTTCCTGCAGTTGCACCTTTTCAGCTGTCGCCCTCAGTCCCTGGAACGTAAGAACTCTGTAACTCTGGTGTGCTAGATCAGCATTGTGTCCTGGTTTAATAGCCTGGTCTCTGGCTGGCTTCTCCCCGCCCAGTGTCTCGAATCTGTTCCTTGTCTTTTCAGTTTACCTATTGATGTCTTCCATTTCCTCCCTAAAACTTAACCCAGCGATGCCCATGGTGGTCTGAATGTTTGTGGCTGTAGACTGCTCTTGAGTATACATTCATGTATGTTTTGATGAGTCTTTTTATGCCAGTTTTTCTTGTTATTGTGGTGATATAATTTAATTAAATATTAAGTAAACTGATGAATGATGTTTCAAAAAATGGTTATTTGCGTTGAATTTAATTTGAATGCTTTGGATAGACTCAAAGATGAGTCGTAAAAAAATTGCTGCCAAATTAGTTGTGGATAAGATAGCTAAAAGAATTTCGGGTAAAAAAAATCCGTAAAAATCTGGAAAGATTCTACACTTTTCTAAGTATCTTAAGTTCTCACTGCACTTTAAAGAACCAATAACTGAAAGTCATAGTGATGCATCCTCAAAGAATAGGCTTGGTCCTAAATCAAAGGTGGGTAATGAATGTGCAGATATATATTTTAAGTTAAAGTGTTTAAGATATGCATGTTTGTATGAATTCCCCTCCGCCCCCAACACGCTGTAATGGGCATTTTCAGTTAACTCACCACTAGTCCTATTCACTGTAGATAAGATGGTAACATTTATAGTTGAAAATACTGAAACAAATTGTGATTAAATAGGTCCAACAAGTAAATATTGCTGAAAGATTTGCAAGCCTTCCATCTTGGCATATTAGTAGGATTTGAGAGTAGTTGAAATGGCTTTATGCTTGTCCACTTGCGTAGTTGCCACTTGAGTGTTAAATCAAAGCTGTGTTAATTTGCCTCTCTCTTGCAGTCCTCCTAGACCCTGGAATCTTGCTGTTAAACCCCAGTCTGTGTTCGTGTGTCTGTTAGATTGAGTTGGATCCTGCCGTTACTGTCTGTTTGCCTGGGTTGCTTTTAGTTTTCTGGAACCTTCTCTGAATGACTTGCTCGAGTTGATTTCTGTAGTTTCCATATCTGGCCATCCATAGTCTGGACTTTTGTCAAAATCAAACCCTGGTTCTGACAACAGCTTTAAAAAAATCACTATTTTACATGTTTAATTTTGGAAACCTTATCAGAATGTTATCTCTCATATATCCTTAAATTTGCAATAGTAGGGTTTTTTAAAAGAGAAACCGTTTTGTTTAGGCATACTATAAAGGAAAATGCACAAAAGAGTAGAGTCCTGTGAATATCACAAGATAAACGTACCCATGGGTTCTCGCCTACTGGAAATTGGAATTTCTTTCCCTGGCAGTCATTCTGTAAAGGACCACATAGTAAATATTTTAGGTTTACAGGCCATCTGGTCTACCATTGCAGTGAAAGCAGCCATAGAAATATGTAAACAAATGGGCATGGCTGTGCTCCAGTAAAACTTTACTTATGGACACTGAAAGTTGAATGTCATATAATTTTCATGTGTCACAAAGTATTATTCTTCTTTTGATTTATTTTCAACCATTAAAAAATGTAAAAACGATTCTTATGTTGTGGACCGTACATAAATGAGCAGCACACCAAATGTGGCCCATGTCCATAGTTTGCTGACCCCCGCTCCTTTCCAGCATGCCAGTAACCTACTTTTAGCTCACTGTCCTGCTAATCTAGCCTGTACACGTCTAAATTAACATCGTTATCATCTAGCACATTATAGTCGTTCTCTTACAGTCACAAATTGTCCAACTATTAGGACAATTTGCCATGTGAGGTTCAATGATAAAATTGCTCTGGTGTCTCAAGAATATGTATTACCAACTTGGGATACAAATTTTAAAATGGATTCTCACCTACATGAATTTGAACTTAGACTGTATGAGGTAACAAACTATGAGTTATTCCATAGTGGTGTACAGACCAAACATAATGGTGATTGGTTGATTACCTTTGTTTACTTTTCCTTTCTCTTTTTTAACTTCCCAGATACTTAACAGTTTAAAAATTATTCTGAGTTTAAAGGATTATGTACTATAGTTTATCAGTCATGAAATAACTCTGTTGTGGTGCTTTACAGTATTGTTAATAAGCATTTATTGTCACCCACATAGTGGTGTCTTGGAAAAATCAAATATTTAATTCAACCAGCACTTACTAAACCTGGTCTAAATGAGGCACTTTGAGGACCTGTGTGAGTAAGTCACTCTACTGATGCTGATGCATTAGACATGGGCCCTGTCCACAGGGAGCTCTTGGACAGGCTAAACATTTGTAAGACTATCCTGCAAGGTAGAATGTGATAAGGGTAAAAGGGAAACAGAAAAAGGGAACAGACTACTGTGAGATCACAGATGCATGGTAGAAAGAAATATGTGTTTGTTAAATCTGATTTTTCCCCCAAACTTTGAAAATTTCAAACCTACAGAAAAGTTGAAAGAAGAATGCAGTGAATACCCATAAACCTTCATCTTGAGTCACCAGTTATCAACATCTTGCCACATTTATCTCTTTGTATGTATATACATATAATTATATGTATGTATGTGTGTGGTTTTTTTCCTGCTAAACTGTTTGAAAGTAAATTTCAGAGACAGTGACATTTCACCCTAGTAAGTACTTCACATGGATCTCCTAAGAACAAGGAAACTCTCATACTTAACTATAATACCACTGTCACTCAAGAAATTTCATATTCTTACAGTAATACAATTATATATACAATCAGTACTCAGATTTCCCAGTTGTCTCAATATTGTCTATTTTTTCCCCTCAATCTGAGATCTTATCAAAGATTGTTTCATTTAGTTTTATAGTTTTTTAAGTATCATTTAATCTAGAATTGAAACTTTGATTTTTTCTGTTTATAACATTGACGTTTTTGAAGAGTTCAGTGTCTCATAAGTTAAATTTGATTATTTCTTCATAATTTTATTCAGGTAAAACTTTTTTGGTCAAAGTGCTACCCAGGTGATGCAGTGTGAGTCTCAGGACATTACATCTGAAGTCCCTTAAAGTCACTTCGTCCCCTTATTATAGGTGATGATAAGTTTGCTCACTTGGTTCAGGTGGAATCTACCAGATCTCTCCGCTTAGAGCTGCTTGTTTCCTTTGCAATTAGTAAGTAATTTGTGGAGTCATACTGTGAGACTGTGAATACCCTGTTCCCCTAACCTTTTACCCAGTGGGAGAATATTTTTCTTTTTCACCATTTCTTCTGAACGTTAGGATTTTAAAAAGATATTCCATAATTCCAGTTGTTTACAAACATTTAAAATTTAAATATTTATGCATTCACTTAGTGAAATGCTGTTGAAAGTTGGACCATAAATATATTTCCTAATAGAATTTAAACATTAATTACCATTTTCATCAGGAGAAAGCATAGTTAAGATTGAGCTCCCAAAGACGAAAGAGCTAAGTTCAAATCCTGGTTTCATGCCTTCATTATATTGCAGACTTTGTAAACCTCAGTATCTTTACCTGTAAAATGAGAATACTAATCACCACTCCTTAGAGGATGATTGTAAAGATTCATGAGGTAGCGCATGTGTAAAGCGGTTACTGTGGTGCCCAGCTTATAGTAACCATTCAATAAATGTTAGCTTATGTTGTTATTTTTATTAATACTGAAATTATTTATTTAGTTATATATGTATACATAGTCTTTACTGAACATTAGTGACTTCAAGTTATAGAAAGAAAAAATTAAGCGTTTATTTAGTTCTTTTATTCAAGTTTGATTTGAAAATATACTTTCCCTTTTTTGCTCCCAAAGCCTTGATTTATTCTAGTTTTTAGATGTTTTTGTGTATGCCCTTCAGTTGAGGCTAGATGTTTTGCTAAAAGTGCTTTGGAAAGCTTACATTTGATTCTGTCTTGTGTGGTTCTTTGCAGTCTTCTTGTAAGTGCTTCATGCTGCTATTACAGGAAGAAGACTCAGATGCTCAGACTATACTGTTCCCCAAGACTGAAGTTAAATAACTACGTGAAAGCTTAATTTAGTGATAGATTTTCCAATCCATCACTCAGAAACACACACTGAAATTTGAGGATAGTTAAAACTCCTTTAATAAACAGTCTATGTGAAGATAAAATGAAGCTAGCAAGCATGGAAGCCATCACAAACTACTAGGGTTATGTCAGAAGCTCTCAGGAGCCAACTTAAATTGACTCCCACTGGCCAAAATATGGGCTATTTGAGCATTATAAGGATAACTGCAGTGAATTGAAACACATGAAATACCTTTAGACCGAGAGCTCATAATGATAAAGAAGAATCATTGCTAGAGTTTGTGCTGTGTACCACACTGTGTTACTTAGATACTCCGGCACCAGAAGCCTACACGGCCTGTAGATCACAGCTTCCAAACACACTCAGTGCCCCACACATTTAGGCTCAAAACCATTCACATACCGTAATTTCAGGCTCTGCTAATAGTCACTTGTCAAAATTACACCTTCCCACATCTGGAAGTTGTAGATTGCAGCTTCAATTTTATTTATACTATTTCTAGAGAGTTCTGACACAGTAAACTGATGAGATAATTAGCTATTTTGATTTCTTCAAACTGTTTATTGAATGGAAAGGTGATGATTGGGTTCTTAAAATTTTAGGATAATATATTTTTTGTGGAAAATCAAAGATAGGTACCATTATACAAGAACTTTATTTTAATGATGTACCCATTGAAAACTTTTCCTTTATAGACATATATTTTAAAGTTAAGTCCTAAATAACTTTGCAACTATGTATGAAAATATTAGAAATCCTTACATCATAAAGTTTTTTTTGTTTGGTACATGTGGTTTTGTAGTGGGCTAAAAAATGGATAAAATCATAACATTTACCGAGACATTAATGATTACTATGATCCTGAAGCTCTTTATAACTCTAAGTTCTATTCTATTGACATGGTTGAGTTTGGACCAATATGACATTGTAGGCTGGATGCCTTACAAGGAATGAAGAAGTAAGATTTCTCAAATTGTCATCCAAGATTATTTGGTGTTTGTAGCATAAATTCTTCACAGTAATTTACCTAAAATTCTGTGGACTTGATTCGCTCACCCTGTGATTAACTATGTTTAAGTTAAAAGTGGTTCTATTCTTTATAATTGCGTAACTGATCATTTATAAAGGGAGGAAATAATCTATTAGGTATTTTTTGAGCTTGTTGACATGTAGGCACTCCACAAAGCCACGTTAACCTTCTACCAAGTCCCTCGTCGAAGAGAGACACAGAATCCTGATGACATCCAAGGGGATAGGATGTAAATTCTACCAGGACTCCTACTGCTACACAGTTGAGGGGGGTGAAGATTATCTTTAACTTGAAGCATTTAAGTCATATGTGATGAATTTTCCATCAGGCAGAAAAAGAGGCATGATTACCAAAGATCACACCCCTGGGAGGCATATGAGGTTATAGCTAACTTCTTATTTTCCTCAGGGGTGTAATTAAACAGGCTTTTACGATTAAGATTTTCAGGCATTGAAAAATGTTTACTGGAAAAAAATAATATCTCCAGTTAGAGACATGATCAATCAGAGACAGCTTACTGACTTTATTAAAGCTGTGTTTTGTCGTGAACTGTTTTTAACATTTGTTTGACTCATGGCATATCAATTTTAAAAAGAATGTTGAAAAATAAAGCCAATAATGTTTCTAAAGGGTCCAAATCCTGAATGATTCTAATTTGGCATATTTTCATAAAAAAAGAACAGAGGATGTTGCTAACACACTTAAGATGTTCATACTTATGTCTGGTTTTAGCTTGGAAATTTTAAGAGAAGAAGAATATTGAGATTGAGCTAAACTTGGCTTACTGGTAATTGGCCTTAAAATTACTTAACTTTTCTGTCTCCCTCCCCCTGACTTTCTTAATATTAAAATGAAACTGGATACTAACTATGGAGTTCTAAGGCCCTTTTAGTTTGAAAATTATATGATTCTCTATCTTTAAGGAATACAGTTTGACACAATTTAGTTTAATTCAGCAAGTATTTATTGAGAACTCAGTCCATACAAGAAATTTCACCTAGGTACAAGGAATGCAAAGAAATGATGTATTCTCAGCTCTTTGGAAACTCCAAATTGGGATTGTGGTGGAGGGGGAGGGGTGATGTTGTGGAAGTAAGAGAAGCACAGCATGTAAACAGACAACTCCAGTAGATTGTATTGTATTAAGCCCTAGAAGAGATTTCTGTAGAAACCCAGGTATCCCCTAACGATGCCAGCTCTGACCCTTCCAGTCTAAATTAGGCTTCCCTGTTGTACTGATGTGCTTTTTTTTTTTTTAAAGGAAGATTATGCCTGAGCTAACTACTGCCAATCCTCCTCTTTTTGCTGAGGAAGACTGGCCCTGAGCTAACATGCATGCCCATCTTCCTCTCCTTTATATATGGGACGCCTACCACAGCATGGCTTTTGACAAGCTGTGCCATGTCCACACCCAGGATCTGAACTGGCGAACCCCGGGCCGCTGAAGCGGAATGTGCACACTTAACCGCTATGCCACCAGGCCAGCCCTTGATGTGGTTTTTCTTCATGATATTTGCCATACTTTGTAATGATAGTTTCTGTATGGTTATTTCTTTAAAGTCGTCTGCCCTTCTGGACTTGGAAGTCCCTGAGGACTGAAACTGGCAGTGTAATTGTTCGCTATGGCATGCCCAGGACCTTAGCATGGAGCCTGGCAGATGGTAGGCATTTAATAATTACCTGTTGACTTGCGGGAACGAGAGCACAGGGGATGATTCTGCCTGGGGATGGGAGCAGTTGGTGTTGAGGTGAAGTGGAGTCCAGGAAAAGCTTGGTTGAAGAAAGAGGAGGCAGCGTTTAGGTTTGGTTTCAGAAGTGTGGTAGGCGTTTAGACTAAATGAGTAGTCATCCCAGGCAGAAGAGCAACCTGTACCTAGATGTGAGTGCCCTGGGGTGAATGTGCTAGGGGTAAGAAAGTAGGCTGAAAGCGGATATTGGGCCATACACTCAAAATATGTGGTATCTCTAAACCAGAGAGCAAGAAGCTATAAAACCATATGCACATTGTGGGTATAGACTAATAAGCATGTGAGTACTGTACTTTTGTTTTACAAACATATATAGGTTCTGTCATTATTAGCGAAATTTAAAGTCATTTAAAAGCATTAATGAATTTATTATTGTTAGTGCCGTCAAGTGGATTTCCTAGTAACCTTGTGCACAGCAGAGCCAAACCCTGCCCCATCTTCTTGCATCATTCTCTCACCTTTTGGCGCTGTATTGGACAATGCTTCATAGGGTTTTCATGGGCAATTTCTTGGGAGTGGATGGCTGTGTCCGTCTTCATACTCTGTCTAGTCTGGAAGCTCTGCTGAAACCTCTCCACCACGGGTGACACTGCTGATTTTTAAAATACTGGGGGCATAGCTTTCTGGCATCACAGCAACAGACAGCTGCCACAGTATGACAACAGACGGGTGGTGTGGTTCCCTGAGCAGAAACTAACCCAGGCCACAGCGGTGAGAGCACCGAATCTTAACCACTAGACCACAAGAGCTGTCTAATAAATTTGTAGTGGCTTTTATCTTGTGTGATTTCTCATCAGCTGTAACTACAATTACAACACTATCTTATAATGGCCTGTGAAATCATTTTATGTTTAAAAGGGATCATCTTACGTTACTATAGACATTGGAGAGCCAGTAAGGGGTTTTAAATGGAGGATTTACACAATCACTTCTCTCTGATGGCTGTAGGAGGATGGATTCAAGGGGGAGAACTTGGAATCAGCCCCTCTCACTGCCCTCCAGGTAAGGATGGCTTCACCTAGGGCGATGGCAGAACCAGTGGTTTTAAATGCTGTTTTCCAAGCAATAGCATAAAAAAGCACACACATAAGCTGTTCTTACGAATATGGTGATGGCCAAGTTTAATATACACATACATGAATATTTAATTTTTAACAGAGATTAAAGAAGCTTTGAGTTTTACTTTTTTATTTTCTCTTATATTATTTTCTGTATCTTCATCTTTCGTTCTGTTTCTTTTTTTTTTTTTTTTTTTCCCTTCGTCCACTTCAACTTATGACCCTTCAGTTTGAAATTAAATTTGGTCTGTAAGTTGACTCCCTGAATCTTTTCTTTACAAGCTTTCTTTGTATTTTCTTGAAGAAAAAAGATTAACCCAGGGTTTCCAAAATAAAAGCAAAGATTGTGATTAAAACTGAATTAGAATCTTTATTCTCTATTATTTGCTAATAGTAAAATAAATAGCCCAGTCTTAAGGAAGCTTTAAAGTAAGTCCTGGAGCCTTTATGAACCCTTAGATTTTAATTAAAGAAACACAGAATACCATCACTTTCTGTTTGTCAGTGGAAAAAATATGTATTTTTAAATTTTCAAAGCTTAGCCTAGCAGCACATGGAGTACATCTGTCGGCTTTCAGAGTTTGGGGAACACAAATGGATTCAGATGTTTAGGCCCTTTGTCTTCAGTGGTCTCAGCTCACCTCGCCAACTGAGCGTGGCACAGTCCAAACACAGTTTCTGAAAACAGAGCAGCTAGAGTTACTTCTCAAGCACTCTCTTGGGGACTGATAAAGTCAATCTCTGTTTATGTAATGAAGTCAGGGAGCAAGGGGTCTGCTGCAGACTGTGTGGATGGGATTCCATTGGCGTTGCCTTTCAGGGAGAAGACTGCACTTAATAAGCCCTCATTCTTGCTCTCTTTCTCTCGAGGTACAGCTCACTCTAATGGATTATTTTGAACTATTTTTGTTTATATAGTATTAGAGCTTCTATTTAAGCAATTGGTTTTAGTAAAATCAGTAGGTTTATTGTGGAAAAAATGGGATATTGATATCAACTGTTAAAAAGACTGATAAAAGACTTAAATGTCTAGTTAATCTTTCTTTTTCAGTGCTACTGGTGTTCACTCTGTGTGTATATGTGTATGTATTTAAATAATATTGTCTTTTTAGTGTTCTTACGTTTTAATTTAACTTGAACTTTCAAAACAAACTCTGCTAGTTTATCCTCTTATCAAATACTCACGAAATCCTTCATATTTTTCAAAATATTTATAAAGTATTCGTGAGAGTAAAATCTCATAAAGATCTTTGCTTCAGGACCAGAGTTCAAAGGAAAGTCCGTTTGGTTTTAATTTGAAGACTGTAAAAACAAAATACCCTCAAAATGGCAGAGTGTGAATTGGTAACTTCAGTTTTATTGAAATCTGCCAAGCCCATCCCCAGATGTTTCCAATTAAAAGCCAAGAATGCTAACTTGGGTGAATATCATAAGAAAGCATTTCTTTACTTTTCTCTGATTTTTTTTTTCTGAGAAAAATAAGTCTCAAATCCTTTAACTTTAATTAAAGAAATAACTTCTCATCTGCATATTGTTTAAACTCATACAAAGAAAAATGTAATATGCAAAGAGAATTCTATATGCCAGATTTGCGAACATATGTAGTCCTGAATGCAGAAGGGTTCACATGTCTTCTTATAAAGGCCAAAAAAAGAATTTTTAAAAGATGTTAAGCCTTTTAGAAATTAAAATCATATATTTCTGGATTTAATATGATCACAGGATGGACTTTTTAACACTGTGAATTTGTTTAAAAAGGGATAGTTAGTAATTTCAGTGCTTTCTTCAGGATTGTTAAATGAATTTTCCATTATAATATAGGTAATAACATTTTCTTTTGTTTTTCATCACTTGTGCATTCAGTTGTAAGAAGTGCTTCTATAGTAGTATAGGAAGATATAATAAGATAAAAGAAACCAGAATGGGGCCGGCCCCAGGGCCAAGTGGCTAAAGTTCTGTGGGCTCTGCTTGGGCTGCCCAGGTTCACAGGTTCAGATCCCAGGTGCAGACCTACTCCACTGATCAGCCATGCTGTGGAGGCATCCCACATATAAAGTAGAGGAAGACTGGCACAGATGTTATCTCAGGGCTAATCTTCCTCAAGCAAAAAAAGAAGAGGATTGGCGACAGATGTTAGCTCAGGGGTTCAGGGTGAATCTTCCTCACACACAAAGAAAAAAGAAACCAGAATGTATTTTTAAAAGTATAGATTTCATAATATTTCTCCAGATAATACCAGGTTACAGTAGGATCCATTCACGAACTTGAAAGTTGCTTCAAATATGTCATTCTGTATTAAAAAGAAAGATACCTACTGGTAATAAATTTGAATTTATGGAAATTGGCATTTGTTCAGTGGAAAGATGGAGTTGCTCTTTATAACTGACCTATCCTTAACACTTTGAATGTAAGGCTAAAGATACATTTATTTTTGAAGCTTCCACAAACCGTATAGACGTAGGACCACATACCAATCTGTGGAGCTGAAATAGTTGTTTCTCAGTTCATTTCCTATTCGATGAAGTTTTGACGAGAATGTATTTGGGAGCTCAGGGGGAGACAGCTATGGAAGTCTGGGATCTGTATTTGCTTTTGATAAGTGCCTATTTTTTTCCAAACATGGTGCTACTTAGACTTTAAGACATGCTGCAGAAAGGGTCTCTGCTGTGGAATCGCCAGAGAAAGCTGTTGTTCGACCTTTGTGTTCCACCAGCAGCAGGTCCTGGTTGCTCATTGCAGTCTTGCGACTGTGTCTTCTTCTGCTGCGGCTCCTTTGTGCTTCCACAGCACCTTGTACCCCCACGCTGCATTTTCCTCTGGCTACAAAAGTCCCTGGAGCAGAACAGCCTCCGTTTCCCCCGGCAGGTGATAAGGGCCTCACGAGGCTCCTTTCGTCTTTTCACCCCTGCTGCTGAGCAGAGTCCCTTGTGCATATTGAATTGAGTTGTGATTTTTAGGATTTTTGGAAGTTACTTTGAAAATACTTACTTAAAGAATTGTGAGTATTTTTAAGTATAGAAAGAGAATGGGAATCAGGAGTCTGGTTCTGAGTTCATCACTGCCAGTACATGATCTTTCATTGTTTTCTCTGTACAATAGAAATAATGTTTGTTTTTATTACCATTTTACCCTACTAGGAGATTTAACTCAAATGATACGCAAAATTGTTGAGGACTACGTTCTTAACAAATGGAGACTTCATTATTATTGTTACTGTCATTACCAAAATGACACTGCTCAAGTGTGAAGAGATGAAGAAGCCTTTCTCAGATCACATTTCCCCCTCCTTTTTTAAAAATGAAACTTAATATGAAAATCTATGCTTTTCTTTAAGAGAAAGTATATGCCAATAAAATAAGGAAAGAAATATTTTCAACTCTGAGGGGGAAAAAAGCTAAATTGACATAAACCAGTAGATTCTAACATTCCTGAGCGTGAGAATCCCGTTTGTAATTTTGGTAACTCTTACAGATCCTCTTATGATAAAGTACTTATACTTTTAGTATTCGATGATAATTTGCTGAATTCCCAAAGGTTGGGAGCTGTTCTTATACAATAAAAATATGGTGGAGCTGCATCATAAAAACAAGTTCAGCCAATGTTGATTGATTCACATGTGCCGTGTTAATGTCCGAGACAGAGCATGCTAAAGTAACATCTGCTGTGCTCAGAAAAGGAAGTAGAAAAGGGAGGGGGAATGGACTGGATCATGGTTCATTCATCCGAGTTATTCACTGAGCAGGTGTTGGGATATGTCAGTGAACAAATCCTGCTAAAACCCCCTGACCCTGCATTCCAGCAGGAGTTTCTCATAGATATACTAAATAAGTAAATTAAGAGTGTTAGGAGGTGATAAGTCCTATGGAAAAAAAATAGTAGAGGTGATAGGTGGGCTTCATTGGGAAGGTAACATGTGAGCAAGGACTTGATGTCGTTGACAGAGTTGTCATGGGAGCATCCATGAGACCAGAAGAGAGAACAGTCAGTGAGAAGCCCTGAGGTGGGAGCAGCCTTGATGTGTTCCAGGAGCAACAGGAAGCCACTGTGGCCTGTGTGCAGTGATGGAGGAGGGGAAAGTAGTAGCAGACAGGCCAGAAAGGGAGCGTGGGCCACGTCACTTAGGGCCTCGCAGGCTGTGTCGTTGCTTTGGCTTGTCCTCTGCCTCACATAGGAAGGTGGCAATGTAAACAAATAATCCATTTGAAAACAGATGGCCGTTTGATGTAGTGGTTGCCAGGGACTTGGGGAAGAGAGAATGGGAAGTGACTGCTAATGGGTAGAGGGTTTCTTCTTAGAATGATGAAAATGTTACGGAATTAGGTAGTGGTGTTGATTGTACAACCTTACCGATATACTAAGCACAATGAATTGTGTACTTTAAAAGGATTAATTTTATGGTATGCGAATTACATCTCAAAAATAATTTGGTTGCCAGGGCTTGCCAGAACCATTTTTTCCCCCTCTTGCATCTACTTAATGTAGCTTTTGCCTTTAAAAATTCAGATTTCTAACTAGTTATACCTTAACTGAGGGAAAGTCTCTTAGTGTTCTTGGCTGTGTTTTCATTAGAAGTAAAGAATGTTAATCTATTTTCAAGTACCCTTGCTGAAAATGTTAATGATTGTGAAATCAAACTTTTCTAGATAGTCACCCTTTTTATGTGCCTTTAGATACCTGTGTTCACTGTTATTCAGTAAGAAATGACAGTGAGATGTTTTTAACATCTGGCTATCAAAATGAATGTAATTTTTAGGCCAAGTTCTGTTATGTTTTACTAAACTAAAATATTCTCCATATAATTTATTTTGTGATTCTTGTATAGGGTAGAAAATTAGATCAATATGATAATGCTCTTCAAATTATGATCTAAAAGCATGCAAGTGAAAAGAATGCCTATTCATTCCATAGACCAAAAACCAAAATTGTGTGGTCTCCTCTACCAGAAGAAGAGGTTATTTTAAATAGAAATAGAGCAGGAAATGTATTTAGCTAGGGTTTTTCCCCCAATGTTTTAGATTTAACTTTGGCATTTCCTCAAATTTCAATCTGTGACAGCCTAGTAAAGTTGATTGAAATATTATGACCATATTTTACCTTTTTTTTCTTTTTTTTCCATGAGGGGAGTGTAGTATAATTTGGGTTTTACAGATAGTCTAAATGGTTTTCTTTAAAGAAAATAAAACCATTAAATACTACAGTCATAATCTGAGCAAAACATTGGCTCTTCTGTGGCAACTCAAAATATACAAAGCTACAAAAGTTATAACCGTTGGTGAAGTTATGGATCACAGAGTTTGCTCGACTGACTTCTCTTTGATGATTTTGAGTTGAGTGGTTATCCCTCACCAGAAATTCTTAATTAATAATGAAAAATATGCATGCCCTCTCTGTTTTTAGGCTTTTTAGAAGATAGCCTTTAACTTTTCCAGGCATCTTACCTTCAACTACATTATCCTCTCCTGTAGCCTCCCCTCTTGAAATTGGTGCCCTTGCCTGGTAAGAGCTCATTGTGCTGCTGTCCTTGTTGGGTGGTTTTTCTGAGACAGTGTTGGGGAGTCTAGAGCTCATCTTCTAACATGTAGATCAAATAGAAAAAAATGCTCTAAAAAATTGTAAGATAAGCCTTGTCACACCAGTTACATTTTCAAAATTTTGAGTACTTTAGAAATACATAGTAACTCAGATTTCTTATTTACAAAAAGTCAGCACCCTAGGAAAGAGATAATCTGCTTTTACCTCATTGTTCCAATATGAATGAATGTACTTAGAGGTTGATTAAATATTTTTTCTTCTGACCACGTCCAAATCCTTAAGTAATTACATTCTTAATACAGACATTTCTCATTTTCTTGCACTAGCTGAAAAGGCAGGTGGCTCTCCAGACCCCGCGTTTCTTGTTTGTGTGATGGCAAATTTACATGGAGCTGTAAGCATTTTGGTCAGTTAACTCGCAATTAGCTCAGTTTAGAAGGCGAAACATTTCAAAATGGTTTATTTCATAAAACTCTTTGCAGTCTTTGATGGCTTAAGAGAATGTTTGAAGCACTGAAATAAGCCTGTACTTTGGAGAAAAATAATGTTTTAATCTAATCTAAAAATTTGATTTTGGATGATGAACAGAAGTTAAAATGTGTATGTACATTTATGGTTTTCATTGAGATAAACTAAGTATTTAAAGAGTTAGAAATAAAATATCTGACCCATTGTTATGAGCAAGTATTGCCTTAGAAGAACGTTGTGAAAATTTAGGAACTTTGGACAGTTGTACATGATTGCACTTAATATATTCTTATGTGTACTTCATCTTTGTCCAGCGCTGTTGCTCCCAGTAGATTGTGAATTATCTAGAAGCATACATTTGTAAATCTTTTTCTCCCAGCACCTAGTGCCTGTCACATAGTCAGGAGTCATTTAATGTTCATTGACTGAGTATTTTTGATTGTCAGCATCATGTTAAATCCAGGCTCTGGGTTCAGGTGGCTGTTGATGAATCTGCATGGACTATGTCTGTTTTAACCTTAAAGATTCAAAGTTGATGCCTAATCCTCCCTCCCAAATATTTGATCTGTACGTCTTAGCCAGTCACCTTTCAGGTCCACCTTAAATTAGAAAATGATATCATTAGTATGTTTGGAGTTTTAGTTTGGCTTTTTTGTATTTTAACTTAAGATGATACATATATTTTCTTTTTACTGGACATGCTTGAGACTGGGATTCTCTTATGTTCTGCCATCGCAATAGACGAGATACAGCATTCCATTTTGATTGCTGTTTCCTTGTTCATATTGGTAATATTTTTGTACTAAATACAGAATCCTAGAATAATTAAGCAAGAAGAGCCAGAAAATTCTACAAATGAAGAGCGAGGAGGGGAGAAGGGAAGATCTATCAAATATTAAAATATAGTATAAAGCTTTAATAGTTAAAACTATGTGGCAGTGGTACGTGAGTAGACAGGCAGATCAGTACAACAGAATAAATATGAAGTCCAGAAAGAGATCTAAACGTATATGGAAACTTAGTATGTTATCAAAAAGACATTTTAAATCAGTAGCGAAAGTGACAATTGTTAAAAAAATGATGTTGAAACCACTTGGTAGACATCTGAAAGAAATTAGGTTGAATCCTTTTATTCTACCTTACACCAAAATAAATCCCAGATGCAGCATAAATGTAAATGTAAAATTATGATATCATAAAAGTGCTAGGAAAAAACATGAAAATATTGTTATAATCTTCGAGTGATGGTAGCCTTTTTTAATTATATTGCAAAACCCAGACGCCATTTTTTAAAAATGATAAATTTGACCACTTATCAGATTTCTACATGGCAACAAAAAGCAAGGCATACAGAGTCAAAAGACAGATAAACTAGAAAATACAACATATTTTACAAACTAAGGGTTAATTTCCTTAATAGACAAATTAATAATCAGAAATCTAACAACAAAATGGACTAACTTTACGGAGAAGGATTTTAACTTCTGTAATAAAATTTTGAATTTTAAAGTTTAGAGAAGAGACATTTGGAATTTTCATTAACTTTGATATTTCTGAAAATTTTCACTAAATGATTTCACATAATCTGTACCATCCTCTGTTAATTGTCTACCAAATTAACCTTAGGTGAATGATTTTTTTCTTCAGCCTCTATTGTATAATCTTTGTTTTAGATTTGGGGTGCATAATTGGGTTATAAATATGTAAAAGAAACTTTATAGGATTATTATCATAGCTATTTCCCTGAATAAACTTATCTTTATTTGCATTTATCAGGTTAGATTGCTCATGGAAGCATATGGACAAGACAGTATTTTGTAATACATTAGAATGGAATGAATATTATCAACTGAGTCTCCAAAATTAAAAAATCGTTACTAAGGATAGTGAAATTCCATTGCAGAAAATAAGTTCATGTCATATATAAATTACAGTGCTTTCATATATGAAAAGAAATTTCACTTTGTTATTAACTAGCATTTAAAAAACAATGAGATTTTTGAAACTGGGTATTCTTAGTAATCACCTCAGCAAGAATCGTATGTTAAATATTTTTTCCAAAAGAAAGTAGAAACTCGGATCTTCCAGATCAACACAGGCATCCCAAGTGGTGATGTGTGACTTGTAGAGAGCCTTTGAATTGCACGTGCATTCTTGAGGTGGGAAAGCGATTACTAACAGAGTAGCTTAGTATTTACGATAGAGCTGTTTCTGGTTTACTTGATTTAAATTTGTGATTAAAACCTTTCCTGGAACTATAGAGCCATGTAACCAGGAAGTTACTGGTTAGTAATGCCTATGCCTTTTTTCTTCACTTCTCCTTAGGGTCAGTATAGACCTTCTGATTTGCTGTGTCCTGAGACATATGTTTGGGTCCCCATTGAGCAGTGCCTGCCTTCACTTGAGAACTCGAAGTACTGCCGTTTCAACCAGGACCCACAAGCAGGTATGTGTGAAGCACAGCTCAGACGGAAATAGTTGGCTTTGGTTTTAGAATCCATGCGTGTGTGGCTGTGCTCTTAATAGGGTCCAGGTGGCTTTTTATATATTGTGGAGTGTGCATGAGTGCATGTGTGTGTGTGTGTGTTTGTAAGATAGAGCGAGATACCACATGTGCCCACACACAACACTCACACTCACAGTTTTGCACATAAATGCAGAAACCTCATGTGCTTACTGACCAAGCTTCTCCCATTAGATTAGTGGCGTTTTTTTATTTGAGTTCATAATAGTTTACATCATTGTGAAATTTCACTTGTACATTATTTCTTGTCTGTCACCATGTAGGTGCTCCCCTCCACCCCTTGTGCCCAACTCCCAACCCCCTTCCCCTGGTAACCACTGAACTGTTTTCTTTGTCCATGTGCTTGTTTATATTCTACATATGAGTGAAATCGTCTGGTGTTTGTCTTTCTCAGTCTGGCTTATTTTGCTAAGCATAATTCCCTCCAGGTCTTTCTATGTTGTTGCAAATGGCATGGATTTGTCTTTTTTCCTGGCTGAGTAGTATTCCATTGTGTGTATATACCACATCTTCTTTATCCAATCATCAGTCGATCGGCACTTGGACAGTTTCCATGTCTTAGCTATTGTGAATACTGCTGCGATGAACGTAGGGGTGCATATGTTACTTCAGATTGTTGATTTCAAGTTGTTTGCATAGATACCCAGTAGTAGGATAGCTGGGTCACATGGTAGTTCTATTTTTAGTTTTTTGAGGAATCTCCATATTGTTTTCCTTAGTGGCTGCACCAGTTTGCATTCCCACCACCAGTGTGTGAGGGTTCCCTTCTCTCTACACCCGTTTGTTGTTTGTTGTTTGTATACGTTTGTTGTTTTTGGTCTTAGTGATTATAGCCATTTTAACAGGCGTAAGGTAGTATCTTAGTGTAGTTTTGTTTTGCATTTCCCTGATGATTAGTGATGTTGAACATCTTTTCATGTGTTTATTGGCCATCTGTATATCTTCTTTGGGGAAATGTCTGTTCATATCCTCTGCCCATCTTTTGATCGGGCTGTTTGTTTTTTTGTTGTTCAGTTGTGTGAGTTCCTTATATATTATGGAGCTTAACCCCTTATCGGATATATGATTTGCAAAAATTTTCTCCCATTTGCTGTGTTGTCTTTTGGTTTTGATCCTAGTTTCCTTTGCCTTGCAGAAGCTCTTTAGTCTGATGAACTCCCACTTGTTTATTTTTTCTTTTGTTTCCCTTGTCTGAGAAGACATGGTATTCAAAAAGATCCTTTTAAGTTTGATGTCAAAGAGTGTACTTCCTATATTATCTTCCAGGAGTTTTATGGTTTCATGACTTATCTTCAAGTCTTTGATCCATTTTGAGTTTATTTTGTATATGGCGTGAGATAATGGTCTACTTTCATTCTTTTGCATGTGACTGTCCAGTTTTCCCACCACCATTTATTGAAGAGTCTGTCTTTTCTCCATTGTGTTTTCTTGGCACTTTTGTCGAAGATTAGCTGTCCATGTATGTGTGGTTTCATTTCTGGGCTTTCAGTTCTGTTCCATTGGTCTGTGTGCCTGTTTTTTGTACCAGTACCATGCTGTTTTGATTACTGTGGCTTTGTAGTACATTTTGAAGTCAGGGATTGTGATGCCTCCAGCTTTTTTCTTTTTTCTCAGTATTGCTTTAGCAATTCGGGCTCTTTGGTTGCCCCCTATGAATTTTAGGATTCTTTTATTCCTTTCTCTTGCCTAATTGCTCTGGCCAAGCCTTTAATACTATGTCGAATAAGAGTGGTGATAGTGGGCATCCTTGTCTTGTTCCTGTTCTCAGGGGGATGGTGTTCAGTTTTTTCCCCATTGAGTATGATGTTGGCTGTGGGTTGTCATATATGGCCTTTATTATGTTGAGGTACTTTCCTTCTATCCCCATTTTGTTAAGAGTTTTTATTATAAATGGCTGTTGGATCTTGTCAAATGCTTTCTCTGCATCTATTGAGATGATCACGTGGTTTTTATTCCTCATTTTGTTAATATGGTATATTACATTGATTTGCAGATGTTGAACCATCCCTGTGTCCCTGGAGTAAATCCCACTTGACCACGACGTATGATCTTTGTGATGTATTGCTGTATTCGGTTGGCCAATATTTTGTTGAGGATTTTTGCACCTATGTTCATCAGCGATATTGGCGTCTAGTTTTCCTTTTTTGTGTTGTCCTTGTCAGGCTTTGGTATCAGAGTGATGTTGGCCTCCTAGGATGTGTTAGGAAGCGTTCCATCTTCCCTAATCTTTTGCAATAGCTTGAGAAGGATGGGTGTTAAATCCTCTCTGAAAGTTTGGTAGAATTCCCCAGGGAAGCCCTCTGGTCCTTGGCTTTTATTCTTTGGGATGCTTTTGATTACTGTTTCAATCTGTTTACTTGTGATTGGTCTATTCAGATTCTCTATTTCTTCTTGATTCAGCTTTGGGAGATTGTAAGTCTAAGAAATTATCCTTTTCCTCTAGATTGTCCATTTTCTTGGCATATAGTTTTCCATAGTATTCTGTTATAATCCATTGTATTTCTGTGGTATCTGTTGTTCTTTCTCCTCTTTCATTTCTAGTTTTATCTATCTGAGCTTTCTTTCTTTTTTTTCTTTATAAGACTGGCTAGGGGTTTACCAATTTCATTTATCTTCTCAAAGAACCAGCTCTTTGTTTCATTTATTCTTTCTACTGCCTTTTTTGTTTCAATAGCATTAATTTTTGCTCTGATTTTCGTTATTCTCTCCTGCTTACTTTGGGCTTTGTTTGTTCTTCATTTTCTAATTCAGTGAGGTGTAGTTTAAGATTGCTTATTTGGGTTTTTCTTGTTTGTTACGGTGAGCCTGTATTGTGATGAATTTCCCTCTTAATACAGCTTTTGCTGCCTCCCATATGAGTTGGTATGGTATGTTTTCATTTTCATTTGTCTTCAGATATTTTTTGATTTCTCCTTTAATTTCTTCAACGATCCACGGCTCATTCAATAGCATGTTGTTTAGTCTACACATCTTTGTCCTTTTCTCAGCTTTTTTCTTGTAACTAATTTCTAGCTTTATGGCCTTGTCATTGGAAAAGATGCTTGTTATTATTTTAGTCTTCTTAAATTTATTGAGGCTTGCCTTGTTTCCCAACATCTGGTCTATTCTTGAGAACGTTCCATGCACACTTTAGAATTTTGGATGGAGTGTTCTATATATGTCTATTAAGTCCATCCAGTCTAGCTTTTCTTTTAATTCCACTGTTTCCTTGTTAATTTTCTGTCTGGATAATCTATCCAATGATGTGAGTGGAGTGTTCAGGTCCCCTACTATTATGATGTTATTAATGTCTTCTTTTAGGTTTGTTAATAGTTGCTTTATGAACTTTGGTGCTCCTGTGTTGGGTGCATAGATATTTATAAGTGTTATTTCTTCTTGATGGAATGTCCCTTTGGTCATTATATATTCCCCTCTTTGTCTTTCTTTACCTATCTTATCTTGAAGTCTACTTTGTCTGATATAAGTATTGCAACACCTGCTTTCTTTTGTTTGCTGTTAGCTTGGAGTATCATCTTCCATCCCTTCCCTCTGAGCCTGTATTTGTCATTGGAGCTGAGATGTGTTTCCTGGAGGCAGCATATTGTTGGGTCTTGTTCTTTAATCTATCTCGCCACTCTGTATCTTTTTATTGGAGAATTCAATCCGTTCATGTTTAGGGTGATTATCAGTATATGAGGACTTAATGCTGCCATTTTATCAATCATTTTTCCAGTTCTCTTGCATTTCCTTTGTTTCTTGTCCTGTGTATTTTAGTCTACCAATTGAGTTGGTAGTTTTTTATGTTGTATTTCTTTGTTTTCTCCTTATTTATTATTTGTGTCTCTGTTCTGTTTTTTTGTTTAGTGGTTACCCTGAGGTTTGTATTCAAGATCTCGTGGATAAGATAGTCCATTTTCTGATGGCCTCTAATTTCCTTAGACTAAACCGATTCAGTCCCTTTCCTTTTCCCTGTTAAGTTGTTTTTCTCACATCTTATTCCATCTTGTGTTATAAGTTTTTGGTTAAAATGACAGGATTATCTGTGTTTTTGATGTTTTCCTTCCCTTTGTTTTTAATGCCTTACTTGAGTATTTGCTGTTCTGCTCTGATTCTGTCTACCTATTTAACTCCTTACACTGTGCTTTGTAATCCCTTTTTCCTCCCCCTTTTTTTTCAAGTATGAGGGCCTTCTTGAGGATTTCTTGTAGGGGGGGCAGTCTTGTGGCTACGAACTCCCTTAGCATATGTTTGTCTGGGAAAGTTTTTATTTCTCCATCATATCTGAAGGATATTTTCACTGGATAGAGTATTCTTGGCTAAAAGTTTTTGTCCTTCAGTGATTTGAATATGTCATTCCAGTCTGTCCTAGCCTGTGAGGTTTCTGCAGAGAAATCCCCTGAAAGCCTGATGGGGGTTCCTTTGTAGGTTATTTTCTTCTGCCTTGCTGCCCTTAGTATTCTTTCTTTGTCATTCAGTTTTGCCAGTTTCACTACTGCCTTGCAGTAGGTCTTTTTACATTGTTATATTTAGGAGATCTGGCAGCCTCTTTCATATGGATTTCCTTCCCTAGGTTTGGGAAATTCTCTGCTATTATTTCTTTGAACAAACTTTCTGCTCCATTCTCCTTCTCCTCTCCTTCTGTAATACCTATAATTCTTATGTTGCATTTCCTAATTGAGTCAGCTATTTTTTGGAGACTTTCTTCATTTCTTTTTAGTCTTAGTTCTCTCTCCTCCTCTATCTGGAGCATTTCAACATGTCTATCTTCGATTATGCTGATACACTCCTCTATGGTGTCTACTTGAGCGTTCAGGGAATCCATATTTTGTTTTATTTCTTCCATTGTGTCTTTCATCTCTAACATTTCTGATTGATTCTTCTTTGTAGTTTCAATTTCTTTTGTGAAGTAGCTCCTGAGCTCATTGAATTGTTTGTCTGCATTCTCTTTTACCTCATTGAGTTTTTTGATGATAGCTGTTCTGAATTCTTCGTCGTTTAGACTACATATTTCTGCATCCTCAGGACTGATTTCTGGGGTACTTGTCATTTTCTCTCTGGTCTGGAGATCTAATATAGTGTTTGATATTGGTAGAGGAGGTGGCTTGGTTCTTATGCATCCTGATATTGTTTGGTTGCAGTTACCGTCTCTCACCACTGGGCAGGGGCCAAGAGCTGCATATTCTGAGTCCTCTGCCTTCAGCCAAGATCCTGGGGCCTGGAGCTGGGGTTGGGCTAGTGGGGGGAGGGGCACTTTCTCCTGCATATTCTCGGTGTTTTCTCCCTCTGCTCTCCTGGGGTATTGGCTTGATAAGGTCAACCCCCATGAAAGCTTTCGCCCTGGTAGGAGGTTTCCCTCTAGGCTGAAAAGGCCCTTGAGAGTCCTTGAAGTTCCCGGGAATGAACATCCCCTCCCCCGTTCCTTCCCTCTTGGAGCCTCCTTCTGTCCCAATCGCAGTCTTTAGGGGAGGGAGCAAAGATTTCTCTTACCTTGTTCCACCTCTTCCCAGGGAGGCTCTAGCCTCTCCGCCCTCTGTCCTATCGCTGCGTGGATCTCTCTGACATTTTTTGTGTTGAGTTTGGATGTCCTCTGTTGAAGTATGGATGTTTTTATCATTTTATATTGGAGGGGGAAGATTTCTGAGAGACCTCACTCTGCCATGATTCTGACATCACTCTTATGTTACTTTTTACATGCTTTGAGGGCTGACACCATTATCCATTTCTTTTACAACTATCACAGTGAATAAAAACTGTTCACTAGATTATTTAGCCAATGTAGAGAAGATGGAAATATTGACCAGTTGGAGTGAATAAAGTTGGGGAGTGATTTCCTGGGGGCTAACAGGCTGTGATGGGTTTTGTGACAATACTTTCTTGACTTTCTTCTTACATTTCTGGTGTTCCTCCTTTTCTTTCCCTTCTTCCGTCTCCTACCCAGTGTGGTCCCAGACATATTTTTATCTCTTAGTGTTCTCCCTCAGATACTCTGTGCTCAAGTAGTGTGTACAGCCGCTGAAAGTGCAGCCCTGGAGTCAGACTTCTGCGTTCAGACCCTGGTTCCATCATCAGCTGGTAAACTCTGTGCTCTTACGCAATTTAATAATCTCCCTGGCCTCAGCTTCCTGGCCTTCAAAATTAAAGTAATAATAGGACCTACCATATTGAGCTGTAATGAGGATTAAATAAGACAGACAGGCTGAGACTAGCCCCCTGTTATTGGAATGCTGCATCCCATATATGCCTCAGGCTTTCATCTGCATATGCCTTTATTTGCTATGATCCTTCTCTCGGAAAAAACGGCAGTTCTCTGCACCTCCCTGTTGTGTAGACCCCACGCCCTCTTCACAGCAGTCCTCCTCCACAGAGCCCTCCTCATCCTTGCTGCGTTCCACTGTTTGGGAATCAGGTGCCGTGTGAACCTCTTGTGATGGTTGCATTCCGTTGTCATGTGTGTCTCCCCAACACAGAAGTTCCTGGATGTTCCATGTGCACTTCACTGACCTTTGGGTCCTCGCAGCCCACCAGAGGAGATGCCCAAGGCACACTTCTTAAGAACAGAAACATTTTTCTATTAGGCACCGTGGTCTAAGTTTGGGAAAAAAGAAGGAAAGAGACATGGGGAGGCTGGGGGATGGGAAGGGAGTAAATGGAAAAGGCAAATAGTAAGACGAAGAGGGTAAGGAAAGAAATGCAGTAGTTTCTTCTGTTCTAAGGTGTGCATTTTTCCCCCCACAAATCAGGTTTTTTCTTACTAAAAAATTAATCTACCATTGTATTATGTTATCTTGAAAAGCTGTTATGAAATTAAGGGTGGGCACTTCTTACATGTGATGACCTTAGATCTGAGGAAGAGTGGCCCTAGGCACCTGAGTTTAGCCGCAGGTTTTCTAGATATTTAGGTTTTGTAGAACAACCAGGGCTTTATAGTTCCCTGCACCTGAAATTGTTAATCAGAA
This sequence comes from Equus caballus, assembly GCF_041296265.1. NCBI lineage: Eukaryota > Metazoa > Chordata > Mammalia > Perissodactyla > Equidae > Equus > Equus caballus. The sequence goes on from NC_091684.1 coordinate 11,851,880, forward strand.
TTTCATCATTTCCTTAAAAGTTACACCTCATTAATGAAACAAACAGATACGTTGCTTAAAAACAAACACATTGAATTTGTCAGTGAGTTTTGGTGTCAGGCTCAAAGGAAAAGGCAATAGGATTTTAGAGGAAAGCATATACTTATGCATTCTTCCCTCAAAAAATTTTTTTCCATTTAGCTTTTCTCAAGGTCAGGTCAGAGCCAGTCTCTTATGAACTGAGCATCTCACTGCATTATTTCTTGTCCACATATAAAAATTTCTCTTTATAAGCTCCTCCCAACTGAATAATAATATGATCTTAAATTGGTGTCTGACTCCCAAACTTAACGACACAATTTCACTTTCCATTTTTCTTTCTTGATCCATTTTAAAGGTTGCTTCTTTTCCTATATAATACTTGGAGATTAAAGCAATCACAGGCTCTCCCTGTTTTATAAAATTGAAAAAGTGACTGAATAATCTCCATGCACTGAGTGGATATTCAAGTAAAGATTCATTCATGTTAATAGATTTTAAATTCATTTTCCAAAATAAGCACTAATGAGCATTTCATGGCAAAGAATATGTAGTCTCATGTGGACCAGTTTGTCAAGTGCGTCCTCCACCCCGGTGAGTGAGAAATATAGAGCATGTGCTTTCCCTGTAATCTGAGTTACATTTCTTCTGGCAAGAGCTTTAGCTCTTCACACGCATTATTTACCATTCATTTACAAAAATCAGAGGAGTGAATTTCTTTGAGAATGGTGCTTTGAAGAAAATGAAGATCCTTTTCCATATACTGAATCTTTGGAACTTTCCAGAGAACACCATACAGTTTTATCAGTATTGAATATCACAGTCCAGACACTATTTGAAATCAGACTTACATCCTGTGGTTTTAGGAAATTAAAATGCAGTTACATGCTGGAATGTATTGAGCATGCTGTGAAACATGGTCATTTGAGATTTAAACGGCAATCTGTGAGAAACTGTTCTCTTCTCTGGGGCCAGTTTTACTTTTACATGACCCATACTCTGACTCAGAGAAAATACAGAGCTTAATATGGGCAATATTGTTATTCGGCATGGTGCTTTTTTCACAAAATCTCGTTTCTCCTCCCAGCTGTTCAGTAGTTAAATTACTCTGCCAAAGGCACTGCTGATCACCATAGGTCTCTGTAAAACAGTGTGGCCACAAGGTGCATCAGTGGCCACTTGTAAGAAAAATTACATTTTCCACTATCCTGAATTGCTGTAAGCCTCTGGAAATCCTATTCCACGCCCCCCCCCCCCCCCCCCCGTATGCTTATTTGTTCAACTAGGAAGTCTGCAGAACAATAAAAACCTACTGTATTTACTGCTTTACCGTACTATGGGGAGAGGGGCTGACAAACTGAAGTAACCTGGAAAATTCTAAAGAAATCCTTTTGTTCATCAATGCAGAGTCTCTGCCTACTCTAAAAAAGGGATTTCAAAAGTTTCTCAAATGGTTTTTTAAGTAGAAGTCTGTTAGATTGCTTTTTAAATTGGTAGTTGGATATGCGTAAATTTCAAAAATTCTGCATCACAGTTACATTGTACCTTTATTGATTAAATTAGGTTTTAAAAATATTTACTGGAAACACTAGTAGAAAATTTGTCCAAATGCATAAAACCACTACTAAGAAGAAAATTAAGATGAACCCATAGTCTCATCATACATTGATAATCATTGTTAATATTTTTATGCATTCCTTCTGATCCTTTTTTGTGTGTATATATCTGTTTTTTTTTTTTAAAAAATGAGAATCATGCTTTGCACTTTTATTGAGGTAACATTGGTTTATAGCATTATGTAAATTTCAGTTGTCCATCATTGTATTTCAATTTCTGTGTAGATTACATCATGTTCACCACCCAAAGACTAAGTACTGTCCATCACTACACACATGTGCCCTGTCACCCCTTTCGCCCTCCTCCCTCCCAGCTTCCCCTCTGGTAAACACCACTCTCATCTCTGTATGTATGTGTTTGTTGGTTGTCAGTGTTTGTTGTTTTATCTTCCACTTATGAGTGAAATCATACAGTATTTGACTTTCTCTGTCTGAATTATTTTGCTTAAATGCTTCACACTTTTGTTGTTGTTTTTACTTAATACTTTGTGTTGCTTCTTACTTTTAGTAAGGTAAAAACTCCTTGACTGTTAATTTGGTCATTCAGCAAACTTACATGATACAGGCAGTTTGTAATATAGACATTTTACAAGCGTCACTGAAAGAGTAAACCAGATGCTTTGGAGTTGGTATTAAAGCCATGATAAGCTATGATCTGATTTGACTCTTAATGTTGACAAATACTGTATTATTTATTGTTGGTAGTAAAATCTTTTTGGTTTCAAATTTGCAAAAAATTCAAACTTTATTGAGCATGTGCTATTTCCCAAGCAGCATCCTATGGTTTCCCCTGTGTTACTTCAATTTATCCTCAGAACATCATTGAATGTTTTGACATTGACCCCTCAGATATTATTTGTTGCAATAATAACAGCTAATATTTGTTTTTAATCAGAGATTTAAAATAATTTTAATTCAAATATTGCTCTATAGTTTTTATAAGTACTTATTTTTAGTATTTATTTTGAAGAAGCTAATTAGAATGGTCTTTATTTCTGTTTCTACCTATAATTACAGTAGTATACACCTTACCAGAGATTAGCCTAGCTTTCACTCTCTCTTTTCTGTATGTATTTTGCAATGTTTGCAAGAACTTTCCTAATTTTTCTTTAATGTAACTAAAGTCATAAGTTGTTAGTGAGAGTATTGAATTTAAATTTGCTATAACAGCATCAAATTTTGGCTTAGGCCTTTATGCATTTATCCAGGTTAGAGAATTTCTAGGACACCTTAATTCTTCCCATCTGTTGCTGAAAATCTAAACTATAATGAGAAGGGTTTCCTAGTTAAATCCTGTGAAACTCTGAGGCTCTTATCTGTGTTATTTTATGTTGTTTCCTTTGTCTGTTTTCTTCTCTCTTTATTCCACTCTTCTTGTTGACGTGGTTCCCTGGCATTTTCTTTACTTCTGCAGTTTCTATCACACATGCCCAGAGAAAAAGCAAGTCTCACTATGACCAGGGCTGTGTGTGTGACATAACCAGGTTCAGAAAGAGCTCTGTCCTGTGTTTGCTTGCAAGTTTCTCCAAGCCTGGTGTCACTTCCTGCGTGTTGTGTTTGTGGTCCCTCACAAGGGTGTACCTTGGCCAAAATGTCGTCTTACTCAGTAGGAAATAATGGCTGATGAGAAAGCAAATCCACCAGAACTTCCCTGGGCCCCTAGAAATGCGCTGCAGCGATCGTTTAGCGTTAAGCAGACAGTGTCTCTCTTACTTATTTTGGATGTAGAATTAAGCTGTTCTTTTAATACTTCTGTGGGTAAAATTTTTTTCAAATCTAGATTTGAGGTTGACCTACGCAATTGAAGTTGCAAAATGCATGATGTTGATTGTTGGATACTTAATAAATGTATATTCTTTGTTGCCGATAACCTCAGGGGTGCCATGGTGCTTGGATGTAGCCAGCTGGAGAGAGAACCAGTTGTAGCCTACTTAGTACATGTCGTAAAGGAGAAGGCATCAAACTAAGAAAACGTCTTTGGAAATTCGGCTGTTATATTTGGTGAATCTGGAGAATGTGTTTCAATAGGGAAAATGTAGAAAGAAATGAAAAAATACCACTTTATTATTTTATTACTATCTTTTCTCACTTACCTCCTTTTCAGAGATATCTTTTCTTATCCAAATGTTAGTGTAGGGCTAATACGACTCCTGGTTTACAAATTAGTAACTAAATTTCCCTAGTTTGTGTGGTCTTTTAATGAAGACACCAAGGAGTCAAAAAACAGCTCTTACCTATGTTTGTGCATAAGACTGAAGTATTATAACTTTATTATTTGCATTTTCCATTAAAAAATGTGAAACTAAGGCTTATTAAGGTAAACTTCAACAGTTCTCAATGACTGTTCTCATCCTTAAAGGGTATTTTAAAGGCAGTCTTGCAGAGAAATTTTACAAATACTGTTTTACAAATTTTTACCAGCCAATCTTTGCTCCCTAAGCCGTGCGTGAGCAGTGAGCCAGTGACTGAAAACAGTTAGCGCCCTGGCCAGAGACAGACCGAAACGCCTCGTAAAACGTTGAAAAGCAGACAGGATTTCCATTTTCCTATTAAAGAAATATTTCTCTGATCCCTTTCTCTTTTCTTACAGAATAGATAAAAATTTTTAAATAAACAGTTCCTTTTACAATCACTCAGCTTTTGATTTAATTAATCCTGTAATAAATAATAAAAGATCATTTCCGTATCATTCCAGCAGCCTCCGAACTATCATGATGCTTCGCACCTGTCCGTAAATGCCAGTTCTGCCAGTTCTGACCTGCGGCCTCTTACAGGGCTACTTCATTTGTTTGAATGAAAACTCATAGTTTTTATATAATGAAGAGGTTGTCCAAATGTCAGTTAAAGAGTAAAAATAAAGCCCATATCTGCTGTTTAAGTGCTGGCTGAACTGTGATATTCTATTGAATATGAGACATCATCAATTTTAAGTCCTTTATTTTATGTACCACTAAGAAAGAAAGAATGTGGCCAATTAGACCCAGACTCCACACTTGTAAGATGCACCTGAGTTTCAGAAATGTCAAACTGTAAAAATGTGAATCTTAACATAGAGGTTCAGTCTCTGGACCATAATACCTGGCAGAACTGTAGAGTGTTACTTCTTTTTATGTTAGGGAGCTTTGTGGCATCTTAATTCTAGTCATTAAAAAATAATATGGATGGAATATGCACTTATGTATCAGAGTTGGAAGGCATTGATTTCCGGTACTTTCGTATAAAAATAAGATTACTGTGTTTGAGGATAATAATAGAATTCTTTTAATACTCTGATCTAGCTACTTTTTAAAAAATTTGAGAAGATATGTAACTACTTTACAAGGATACTTTATTGTAATGAGAGTAAAAGCTTTTTACTACCCAGAAAGTATTGAAATTCTGTAAGCATTGATGACCTGCGTGCATTCGAGTTTTAAACAAATTTAAAAGTTTTTAAAACTTTGCCTGATGTTGGAAGTAGGCAATAAAAAGTAGAGAATTTAAAAACTTTGCTTAGCCAATAAATTCAGTCATCTCTGACAATTGATGGAACAAAGATGAAATAAATAAAGAAGGGGCAAAAGGTGGTATCCCACAGGATGTCATCAAGCTCGTCCTCAGCCTTAAAGTAATCTGCAATTGATTGAACATTTTCCTACCTTGTGGATTATCAGTAAATATTCTTGGTTTAACTTGTATGCCTCTATAGTAACAGAACATGAATCATTAGCATAATTGAGAAAAATTCTTAAAGAATACTTGATGGTGTATTTTGGAACCTACATCATTTGATACTCAATACAATGTGTATTAGTTTTTGGAGGAACTGACCCAAAGACAAATATAACAGTCCAAAGATTTCTTAAATCATTTACACCCAACTTCAGTGTGAGAATAGAGTCTACATTTGTTTGCAAGGTATTTTTAAACTGTTTCAATTCTCTTTTGTGGATCTTAATATTCAGTCTCTCTGCAGAAAAATAAGCTATAACATGAAGGTATGAGAAGGTCTGTTTATGAGTACTCTTTTATGTGATGCTAGCAAAATGTTTTTAATATAAACATGGAAACAGGGGTAGAATTCCTTTTCTTGTAAGAAATATATTTTCCTAGCTGCCATTCATTTGAAACAGACGTCATTAGGAGACACTTGTTCATACTTCTATGGCGTGTTCACTTATAGTAAAGTGAAATTTTCTGAAAATAGGAAGGACATGTTGACATTAGAGAAAGAGTTAAAGTTACCTGCTTTACTAACCTCTATCAAAATAAGAAAACAAGAATAAAAAACTAAGCACTTCTAATGCTAAAAAGACTGTCTTAGCCTGCTTTCTTTCCAGAAGCAGACCTGAAACATGGACTTGCATTCAGGTAATTTATTTGGGACATGGTCTCAGGGAGCAGGAGTGGGGCACTGGGGAAAGTGAACTCCAGAAGGAGGAAAAGACAATGTAGAGATGTGTTACTGTGTGATCCACCACTTTAAGGACTAGAGTTCAATCCTTTGAGAAACCTTCTGATGTGTATCTCAGAATTGGCCGCCTGATAGATCAAAGGAAGAAGTACATGTCCTTTGGCTTCTGTTCTCTGCTGGCCACTGATTGTCTCATTGGGTGTTAATGCCCCTGCACTTTGAATTTATACATATACAAAACTCCTACAGGCACAGCAGGCTGCTGCAGGCAGGAAGCAAGAGAGAGAGAGAGACCTTGCCGATCTCTCCTTCCCTGAACCATATACGATAGTCATGGCGTAAGTTGGAGATGAGGCTAAGGGGGTAAGAGGCAATGGCCAGGAGGTATCTAATATATTTAAAAACTACAGAATGAGGTGGCATGTCCCTGATGTCAGCTGACCATGTCAGTTGCATTGGGGCAGAGAGAGTAAGGACCACAAACATGAGAAAGTAGTATTCTCTTTAAAAAAAAAAAAAAAAAAAAAAGCTGGCTCAATTTGAAATAGTCGGAGAAGTCAACCAAGAATTAGAAACCTAAATTTGAAGAATTTTTATAATCATTCATTCAACAAATATTTATTAAGCCAGGTATTATGCTTTATGATAGGGGTGTAAATTACTCATTCCAGCCCTCAGGGAACTTAACAGAGGACACAGTTATCAAGCACTTTCAGTGAAGTGTGGTAAGTAGTATATTGGGGGAAATAGGAGATGCAGTTAGTCCTCATAGGAAGGTCTTCAACCCAAGTTTGGATGGGTGTGTGAGAGCCAGGAATGCTTCTTGCATGAAGTGATCTAAGTTAGAGTTTAAAAGGGAGGGAATGCAAGAGCTCCAGGCAGAAAGGAGCCCGTTCAGAAGGCCTAGGGCAGGGGGCACAGAGAGAGCTTAGGCTGGGAGGAGGCTAGGTGAGGGGAGATGCAGCTGGTTAGTAGAGGACTTTGTAAATCATGATAAGGAGTTTAGTTTTTTCTCCTGAAAGCACTGGAAGGCCATGAAAGTGTTTTAAGCACTGGAGTGACATCAGCAGATTGGTCTTTTCTACTCCACATGTGGAGAATGAATGGGACTTAGTTAAGACTGAAGATAAGAAGACCTAATTAGGAGAGTTTTGCATACAGTACTCTAAGCAAAAGATGACAGTGGCTGGTGGCCTGGACCAGGAAGGCAACAGTTGGGAATAGAGAGGGAGTGAAAGGATATTAAAGATATTCGGGAGGTGGGATCCACAGAACTGAATAGTTAATTGTGTATGGCAAAGGTGAACGGGAGCAGATTTTGTGGAGAAGGAGAATGGTGAGTTCTGCTTTGGACATACTGAATTACAGGTGTTTGGAGACATCCAGTAGAGGTGTCGAGGAGGCGGCTGGACATACAGCCTGAAACTCTGATAAACAGAGATTTGGGAGGCACTAGGACGTGTCCGAGGGCCTTACCAGTGAATGCAATTGCCCAGAGTGAAGAACAGAGGTCCTAGGAGAGAACTCTGAGGAACCGCGACATGTAATGACTGAGTGGATGAAGAAGAGCCCCGTTAGAGGCCAAGGCTCTAATTAGAGCGTGGGGTAAGAAAGCCACAAGAATCGTTTTCAAGAAGTGGAGAGCAATAGCAGTGTCAGATTCTGCTAAGAATTGAGAACCATCCTTGGAGGGTCCTGGCAAAGACCTGTTATAGTTTTGCTAAGAATGAAACAGGGTCATAGCTTAGAAATTGAGTGGAAATTAAGAAAGTGACCATATCAAATTTAGCTTTTGAAGACACTAGCTAGAGAGATAAGTCTGATGGAAGAAGGCCTTTAAAAAAAAGGGGAGTGGTTTGAGCATTTTTTAAAGCTGACGAGAGTTAAGAGAGAGAACGATTAAGGCTATAGAATAGAGGTGAAAATCGATATATCGGGGTCTCTGAGATGAAGCATGGGAAAGATCAAGAGCACAGACGGCAAGGTTAGCCTTGGATAATAAGGACTCTTCCTCTGTTGTAGGAGAGGACGGGGAAGGCTAAGTGCAAGTGAAGACGAGGATATGTTGGTGTGGGGATAGTACATCGAGAGCTTTCTCACCTCATGCCTTTTCTTTTCATTTGAAGTTGATGCTGGTGAATGGCGAGGTAACAGGATGAGAGAAGAGCAGGAGATCAGCTGATTGCCAGTCCTTGTTAAAATCGGTGCTGGTGAAGTTGTGTAGATGTCATGCTCCTCGTGCTGCTGGAGAAGGCAGACAAGTTGTACTGTTTCCAGAGTGAGGACTTGTCAGGCTTTTGCAGTGGAAGAGCAAGAATTTAAGGCTGTTGACAAATAATGGTTGAAATGTGGTAATGGCATCTGAATTCAGTTAGGAAGGAACTGAAGATAGGATAAAGAGAGGAAAATTGTCATAGAAAAGGTCAAAAGATTGGAAGTCTCTGTGAGAACTAGGATAGTGGAGTAACTGAACTGGCTGGAAGGATAGGGAATGGTGTGCAGAGAGAGTATCCGATTTTACTATTTCAGAGATATAACAAGCTGTGGCCTTGGGTTTAGGAAGCTAAGGTAGAATTAAGATGCAGGTTCCTGAAGAAGACTGAAGGAGCCAAGATGACAGCCACATTGTTTAGCGGAAGATGGACCTGTCAGAGATTTTCATTCCTTGGTGCCACTTAGATCTAAGAGTGGTGGTGTCCTTAAGTGAAGCTTCTTCTGGCTTACCAAGTAGCTCTAATGCTGCTAACCCCCGAACATAAATGCAGGGTAAAGTGTCTCCTGTGTATATTGATATATGATAGAGAATAGATAGAATACTGTTTTTTTAGAAAACACTCATTTTGTATAGATGATGATCCTCAAGGTATCTAAAGGTGTTTTTCAAACAGCTTTAACTACAACTCATAGAAAGAAATACAATTTATATCTCCACCTAGTACACAGTACTTGCACACAAGCATGTGTGTAAATATTGTATATATATGTATAGATAGAAAATTGATGGCTGGCCCAGTGCTGCAGTGGTTAAGTGCGCATGTTCTGCTTTGGCGGCCTGGTGTTTGCTGGTTCGGATCCCGGGTGCGGACACAACACCGCTTGGCAAGCCATCCTGTGGTAGGCGTCCCACATATAAAGTAGAGGAAGATGGGCACGGATGTTAGCTCAGGGCCAGTCTTCCTCAGCACTCAGCAAAAAGAGGAGGATTGGCAGATGTTAGCTCAGGGCTAATCTTCCTCAAAAAAAGAACAAAAAGAAAATTGAAATCAAAGTTTCTTGAAATAGCGTTTATCCTCTTTAGATGTGATGTGCTCCATTTTCTTTGCTATTCTATCAGAAAGAAAATGGCTGTCTTGACCCACTACATTGATTTCACAACCCACTAGAAGATCACAATCTGCCATGTTTAAAGATGCTGGTTTATCTGAACTTGTAAAGCTATATATTAGGTTTTCAAATTTGTGGGCATATAGATATTAACTGTTCAATGTTAAGTTTTTGGTGCCCATGAGCATGATTTTCATTTGCAGGAAAGGCAATTCCAAGGTTCACTTTAATTTCAGAAATTATTATTCAATTCATTAAAGTAGCAGTCTATTAAAGTAACATCTGTTTCTTCTTTAAACATTTAAATTCACTTTACAAATCTTATTGTCAATGTATAAGTCTTGCAGTCATTTTTAAGGGGCTTGTGAATAACGTTTGATTGTATTTACAAAATGCTAATTAAATTTCTTTAAACATTTTAAAACTTCTTTTATAAATGTAATGTCCTCAATTTCCCTCTTAATTCAATTGTCTGACAAAGTACTTTTATAAATCTAATAAATTTATAGATGTAATGAACCTAAATTTTTACTTAGTTTGAAATCACAAGTCTAAATCAGTTATTTAATTATGCATTTCCTGTTGGAGATACAAATTGTTATTTAGATAGAAAATTTCCAGAAGTCTACTAAACAACTACTGGAACTAATAAGTGAATTTTAGCAAGGTCACAGGATACAAGTTTAATATACAAAAATCAATTGTATTTTTACATACTAGCAGCAAACAATTGGAAAATGAATTTTTTTTTAATCCACTTAGGGTAGCATAAAAGAGCATACAGTAGTTAGAAATTTATCAAGACCAAGTACACTGGAAACTACAAAGCAATGCTCAGAGCCCTAAACAGTGGAGAAATTTATCATGTTCATGGGCTGAAGACTTAATATTGTTAAGATGACAAATGAAATCACAAGAGTGACCTATTGTTATTCTAATGGGCCCAGTTCTGTCAAGCGTCACAAGTACAGAAAGTAGCAAATATGCTCAGATTTCTTGACACCATTATTAATACCATGATGTTTATTCCCAAACATTTTCCTTCTTAATTCAGAGTTTTCCCAAGTTGAAAGACACACACTGAAGCCTACTTACAGTGCCTTGTCAGTGACTCCATGTCCCAAAGAGATGGTCACATAGCCTTTGACCAAGTGTTCCCTTACCTAATTATTTGGCCTACTCACTAAAGCTTGCATCCTTTAAGCCCAGAAGGTTTATCTTGACTGGCATTTGCATTGCATTTAGGTCTTAAGATATGTCATCGATTCCCATCTAACTGAAGATCTTTGAACTTGGTGGAATCCTGAATTGTCATATTCTTGAGATCACTCAAATTAAGATTTGAGTGATATTATATCCAGTTGAATTTTAGGTATCTTTCATAGCATTTTCTGGCTACTCATTCACAACTTCCAAAATCAGCCTGTTAACTTTATTTATACTTAATATTTAATCATTACTACTATTTAATAGCAGGTAACCAGAGCATGAATGCCAAGAAACATTATTTTCATATTTAAACTAGAAATCTAAAGACAAAGGTTCTGGTTTAGTTACACATCAGCTTTGTGACTTTAGGCAGGTCACAAGTCTCAGCCCCAGTTTTGTTATCTGTGAAGTGGGAAATTAGACTCTGTGAAGTTAAGATCTTAGTATATTTTATGACCACTGAACCTTTAAGACTTTTTGTGAGGATCAAAATGCTTAAAAACTAGCATGCATTACACCAACATAAGGTATATGATTCTGAAGCACTCAAGTTAATATGCTCCTAGATATGAACATTTTCCATAGTTGTGCTGAATTTCTCTACCCTGACCCCTTTCATTCGCCTTCTCTCTTCCTCACTATTGTGATCAGAAGATTCAAGTTGTAGTTTTAGGAGACGCCAACTAGTTTAAGGTAATGTTTTCCAGATTCTCAGCTGTGGTCCACTGTAAGAAATGCCTTTTACCTTGTGTCACAGTACACATTTCCATGAGCACCTGCTGCACACACACGCACGCACACACACCTGAAACAAGAATGTGCTGAACAATACTCATGTGATGCACTCTAGTATTTTTGAATTTTTTCCACATTTTTATTTTTTAAGAAGTGCTGGTCACAATCCATTACATTGATTTCATAACCACTACCACCCACAATCGGAAAAACACTAGTATGGGAGAACTGAGGTGGGAGGGCTGGATTCTCACTCCAGCTCTGCCACTGCTTCTGTTTGGTAGATATAGCAGTGGTGGCAGTGATTGCTGTGATGAGTATTTGTTCGTCCAAGCACTGTGCTTCATGCATATCCTGTATCATTTTATCTCATCCTCACAGTGGCTCTAAATCAGCGCTTATGGGGCTAACAACTGCTTAGCAATAGAAGGGGTTGGGATGGAGGGGGTGCACTAGAGTGTTCCTGTCGCTGGCAGGATCTATATACATTACTAAATAGACATCTCACAGGTGTAGTCAGCGAGAATCCTTTGCTGAGTGGTGGGTATTGTCTGTGGATAATAGGTACATCCAGCCCCTGGCCCTGAAAGCTGAGGTCAGACTGAGGAATGTGCCAACACAGCCAAGTTACTGTCCTGGGTGGCTGTGTTTGAATGACCAGTTTCTACCCTAGACAGCTTCAGTGGAGGGCTCCAGATCAGATATTGTGAGTCTGTGTGATGAAATTCGGGTGTTTGAAATAATGGAGCCATTCATCAAACGCCTGAGGAAGGTTTTGGCTTTAGGCAAGCAAGTAATAGTACAAGTTTAAATCCATCTATATTTAATAGTAATTGGACCTTCCTGGGCTTTCCTTGCCTGTTGCTAACAGGCCTCTTCTCTGTTTCTTAATTCTAGCGATGACTAATAACTAAGATAGCAATTTTGCACATGGTTTTCATTTTGTGTTCTATTCTCATGTAAATACACATATGGGCTTTGGGTAAGAAATGTCACTTGTAAATTGGTGAGGTGACAAATTGATTCTTTTCCTCCTCTCCTCTGCTACACTAGATTTAGACTTAGGACTGTAGCATGGATTTTTATGTTCTTGTAAAGGGGTCTACTGTCAATCTTGGTCAAGGTTTTAATATTTTTAAATTTTACTGGAGTTTAATTTTGTGATTTTATTGATCAGATATTCCAAAGATTATGTCTCTAACTAGATATTTAACTGAGAACTGTCTAAAACTAAACAAAATTCTATTCTATGGTATCCCACAATAACGTCGTTGTTTATCATGTATGTTTCAGCAAACACACTCAGATACCTTATTTTTAAAATAACTCTATTTTGCTTTGTTTGCAATGTAACTGACCTTGTCTACCAAGTGTCTGGATTCTCCAAATGTGTCTGCCTTTTGAGAAAGGCGTGACCTTATAGGCTTATCTCCTTGGACAATCTCTGGACTGAAATATCATGTCTGTTAACTTTATTATGCAGTCAAAGAAGCTTTTTAAAAAATATTTTACTCTAAAGAAGCATTGTATGACTATGCTAGGGAAAATTTAAATAAATACAATTTGTTTTCCTCTTTTAATTTCTTTTTACTGTATGTAATGTCTGATTAGATAATTTAACTTAAGCTGATAGATAATTTCTTTGACCAGATGGCAGCAGAGAAGGTTAGTGCAGTTGTCTGAGCCTTGGTGTCAAGAACTCTGAGTTCGAATTTCACGTTTAGATCTAAGTTAAGTTCCCTTCGTAAAGAAGAAGCTCTCTCCCTTTTCTGAAGAGTAGCTTGTGACATGTGGCAGTTGCTTGTGAGAGAAGGTAATGAAGGTGCTCGGTAGAGCTCTGTGATAATGCTCGTGCTGTTTGAACCTTCTCGTGTGGGCAGACCTTATCAATCCTCAGCTAATTATTGTTCTTATGGGAGCTTTGATCTTCATTTTAAAGTAATGCCAGGTAATTCCTCAAACCTCTGAATTAAACCAAAAAAAAATTTTCAGGTTAATGAAATTATAGGGTTTGAGGAGGGAGGGGATTAGATACTGTGATACACTGACTAAATGTAAATAAGTATATTTGAACTAGTTTACTAAATTTGCATAATCCTTGTCCTTTAAAATAATGTTTTTAGAAAAGTCCCATGGAGTCCAGTGATTATAAATTGAACTATATTTTTAATGTACCTTTTAAAAAACACCCTATTGTTAAATCTCTTATTGTGAATCCTTTGATAAAACAAAAGCCCTTTTGCAGAATAGCTAGTCAGTCACCATGTTTGTTGTCATTTTAAAAATGGGAATTTTTGGAGCCAGCCCTGATGGTCTAGTGGTTAAAGTTCAATGCGCTCTGCTTTGACAGCCTAGGTTCAGTCACCAGGCACAGAACCACACTACTCGTCTGTCAGTTGTCATGCTGTGATGGCGGCTCACATAGAACCAGAAGAACTTACAACTATAATATACAACTATGTACTGGGGCTTTAGGGAGGGGGAAAAAAAAGAGGAAGGAGAGAGGAAGATTGGCAACAGATGTTAGCTCGGTGAATCTTCCCCAGCAAAAAAAAAAATTACTGAAAAAAAAATAAGGATTTTTGAATGTGTTTTCTTAAAGCACTCAATCCGCATTCAAGAAGGCAAGAAAAACTGGAAGGGACCATTCTAGTTTATTTGCACTTTTGAATTTGCAAGTGGCGCTAGAGTTTACTTTGGGAGTGTAGTCCTGGCTAACTACAAACTGCAGCCATTTCTTTCATAACTACATACTTTTGAAAGTATTTTTGAAAACACATTGTGATTTTCAAGGAGAATGGAGTGTTCATAGATTTAAAAAACAGTGCTTTGTGATGCTGCTTTGTTTTTAATCACAATACTTAGTTCATTCTGTTTTTTAGAATACATTAAAGGAATAGTTGAGATTTTTTAAAAATATGTAACAGAAACATGTTTCTATTAAAAGGACTGAGCAACACCGCTCTGTAAAAGGCCTCTGATTCTGCACTTTTGTGTTGTTGCCCTGAAGAGTTGTATAACAGGCTCGAGACTTAGAAGAAGTACTTGGGACATAGAAAGAGTTCAGCTTTAAAAAACTGGAATTTACTTTACAAAGTCTCAACTTTTAGAGTCTTGTGAATAAATCGTGTAGATGAGCAATGTGAAGATGAGGACGTGGGTTCTGTGTCAGAATCTGTCAGAGCTGAGGGGGACACAGGGGAGCGTCCCAGGAGTGGCCGGAACAAAACGGAGTCTCTTCTTTGCTGCTGTTGTCCAAAAGTTCTGTGTATCGATGATAAAATTTTGCCTTAACTAACTTGGTTGCTGGTTAGCTTGCTAATTTAATGACAAAAAAGGGGGTTAATGTTCTTATTATATCCCCCACGCATTTTCATTGTTAAAACATTTTGCTACAAAGTAGACATTTTCAGTCCACTGTAATGAAGTGAAAATGAAAACCAATAGCATTAGGTCATTTGGAAAGATTCGAGTCAGCAGGTGAAAAATGGATTCCACTGTAAGCAAATGTAAACTAATGAAAGCACAGCAGAAATTCTGGAAGTACATGGAACATTCCACTGAACTGGTGGCACAAAAAAGGGTTGGGAGGGTCAAATAAAAATTAAAGCAAAAACACCAAAATCTCAGTAGCTGTAAGGGGTTAAGAAAAAACATTTCTTCCTCAGAGCAAGAGAATAATATACCATAAGAAACAGGCAAAGCTTATCCGGTTTAGCACTGTTTGTTTATCACATTGGGGAACCGAGTTTGCTTTGTAGAGTGGGTTGCAGGTTTCAGTCTAGCATCCAAAGATCATGGAATCAAAACCCTCAGGTGATTATGTGCGCTGGATTGGGCGCCAGTAAAAGCAGGGCTTTTGAGCAGCAGCAAAGCATTTCGCAGCTTATGGCCATCTCAGAAGTATCTGTAAGTTCTGCTCAAGCGGGAACTTTGGCTGTGACTCATTGTCGGGTTTGGACCCAAATTCTTCTCTTCATACAAATCGTTAGTTGAGATTTACCAGTTACTGAAAGATCTGGAGCGTGGGTATTCTGCATGCAGTGTCTTTGTTTCTGGAATTCTCAGCCTCTCTGGAGAAGCAGATGTAGACTAGTCCAGGAAGAGAGGCTTGAGACAGAGCCTTTCATTCCAAATAAGCCTAGGGCATTTTTGATGGGTTGTTTGCATTAGCATCATTTTCTTACATTTTATTGTGGTTAATTAACGGGAGTTTTATGAAGATTTTCAGATACCGTTCTTCTTCTAAAAATGGCTCAACACAGAGCACAGTTTAAAGCTATTGTGACCTAATTAATTTTAACATTTATAACACATTCAGAAACGAAGGAAAATAATCCAAGAATGATTTAATTTGAGAATTCAGACATTGAGTAATAAACATGTGGTACTAATTAACAAGACAGTTGATAAACCCCTGATAGTTGCTCTGAAGATTTGTCTTCTGTTGCTTGTCTCCGAAGAGTGTAAGATTAAGATCAGCACCACAAGCAACAAGCAATTGCTGGATGCCTACTTGGCACTGCCCCTTATATATTCCCAATGTCTAAGGCATGTGGTGTCTGGGCACTGGGAGAGAGATACAAAGATAAGATAAGAAGTATCACTTCCCACAATCAGGCGTTTACTGTCAGGCTGAGAATGTTGTCCACATATAAAATGATAGAGAGCAACCAGAATGTTGTTCCTATAAATAGCGGGTTTTTCTGCATTAAAAAGCACTATTTTTGATGGATGTGTTCATCAACTTGATTCTGATAATCATTTCACAATGTATATGTATATCAAAATGTCATGTCATACACCCTAAAATTATACAATTTTAATATTTATTTGTCAAGCATACCTTAAAGCTGGACAGAAAAGCACTATTTCTAAGTGGTTGTGATAAAAGAGAAGAAACTAAGTTGACAGTGAGATGGCTTACAGGAACAAAATTGATGAAATTTTAAGCTGTGTTTTTCCAAGCAACGTTGACTGATATGTAAAATGAATAATGATGTTTACATTTCCCTTGTTGCTAATTCTTCTCAAATATTGAGCTTATTGTTCATTCCATTTTAGTCCCTAAATTGTGAGAACAGGTAGAAATTAATGGAAATGTAAAATCTGCGTTTTTTTAAAAAGGACGTAAGAGTTACGTATTCTCTAATTTGTCTGCATAAAAGATCTTGGAAACTTTGACTGTTGTCCTTGAGTCTCTTCACTGGCCTTTGCACTCCTGCTGTTTGGGATTAAAAATAAAACCTAAAGTATGTTTCATGTCTGAGTACGAAAAGCTTTAGGATCCTAGAATAAGATGGATTATGGCTGGTGAATCTGGGGCTAGACGAGGAGCTCCCTCTAACCTTTCTTCTTAGGTAAGTAGTACCCATGTTTGCATGGGGTATGGTTTATAGCTTAACACAGCAGACTGTCAGTATTTTGATGTTCAGAAAATCACTCTTTAAAGTGGAGAGAGATGGCTGTGTCTAACTTTGCCTTCACTTGTCGCAGCCTTTTGTGAAAGTTTTTCAGGGATCTAATTTGAGGTTTTGTTTTGGCTGGGTTTTGGGGTTTTTTTTCTGACAGCCTTGATTTCATTTGCTTGTGTTAAATGTTCCTTTATTTAAAATCTTTTGCAAGCTTAAACTGGTTAAGTGCCATTCTTGTAGATAGCCAGGTTTGCTTTAAGGCTTATGTGTATAAGAAGTTTTAGACATTCATTCATTCATTTAAGATACTTTAATACAGTGAATGTGCAAAGCGTCATTTTGAAATTGCTCTTAGAGTGAATAATGAAAGGTCCTGATAAGATTGGGTTTGTTTTTTTTTTTTTCAGTTAAGGAGGAATCTTATAAATCCCCCACTCATCTTGAATAATAAATTATTAAAAATAAATCACAATGAGTTATTGTTTAATTAAGTCAGATCAGACTTATTAAAATTTGGCTTTATTGATCAAAGTATTTGGTTATAGCATTGTTTGAATTTTAAGCACAAAGAAGTAATTGATCTTCATGTTCAAAAGCAGACAGGTAGTTTTAAAGAACATATACATAATAAAACCCGAAAATATTTTAAATTTTGCATAAGATACTAGAGTTTTGCTTTTGCTTATGAAAATCAGTAAAATCCTGAAATAATACCTTTGCTAATCTCAGAGATTATTAGGGATTTTTATGGTAAAATAACTAAACTGCAAAGACGTGCCCCAATAAAAATATCCTAGATATTTTACTGTATTTCCTTTGTGAGTTCCCCTTCTCATTGTGGTTTCAATTTGCCTTTCCCAAATGATTAGTGATATTGAGCATCTTTTTGTGTGCTTATTGGCTAGTTGTATATCTTTTTTGGAGAAATGTCTATTCAGGTCTTTTGCCTGTTTCTAAATCAAGTTATTTGGGTTTTTTGTTGTTGAGTTTTAGGAGTTCTCTGGATATTAATGCCTCATCAGATAGTGATTTGCAATGCAGTTGATTTTTGTATGTTGATCTTGTATCCTGTGACTTTGCTGAACTCACTTATAGTTCTTGTTTTGTAGAGTCCTTGAGACTTTTCTACTTAGACTGTTATGTCATAAGCAAATAACAACAGTTTTATTTCTTCTTTTCCAATCTGTATGCCTTAGTTCCTTTTCCTGCCTTGTTGCATTGGCTAGAACTTCCAGCACTATTTTGAATGAAAACTGTAAGAGCAGGCATCCTTGCCTCATTTCTAATCTTAGGGGGGATAGCATTCATTCTTTACTCAGTTGAGGAAGTTCCCCCCATTCCTAGTTTTCTGAGAGTTTTTATCATGCATGGTTGTTGAATTTGTCAGGTGCATTTTCTGCATCAATTGGTGTGATAATGTGATTTTTCACCTCTAAACTGTTAATAGTGTAGTAGATTACATTGATTGGTTTTCAAATACTGAATTAGCCTTCCCTCCCTGGCAGAAACTCATCTGTTAAATTCTGTTTGCTAATGTTTTGGAAAGAATTTTTGTATCCATATTCATAAAGGATACTAGTTTGTATCTTGTAGAATTGGTGTTAATTCTTCTTTAAATGTTTGGTAGAATTCTCCAGTGAAACCATCTGAGCCTGGAGATTTCTGTTTCGGAAATTAATTGTCAATTCAGTTTATTCACTAATTATAGGGCTATTTAACCTTATCTGTTCCAAATTAAGTTGTGGCAGTTTGTGCTTTTTGAGGTTATAGTCTAAAAGTTTTCTTTCTTACTAGGCTGTCCCTTTCCTGGTCCTTTGGTTAGAGGGAGAAGGCTTTTCTTGGTACTTGGTTTTGGTCCCGTGTGTGTTGGCTTTTTAAGGTTGCCGGTTCTCCAGTATTCCATCTGGAATCCATGAGGCCAAGAGAAAACCCAAGGAGCTCACCACCGTGTCCTCCTCAGGCCTCAGAGTCCCTGGTGGGCTGCCGCCTTCTCTCCCCTCTCAGCATCGTCTTAGGTTTGTTTTATATCTGATACCCAGGATTTTCTGTTGGACTTAGTGGGAGAGTAGGGGAAAGTAGGAAGGTCTGACTCATCTTCCTCGAGGTAGAAGCCTTCCTGTCTTGTCTTTTCTTAATTTAAAAAAATGCCCAAAGAACTATTTTTTGCTAGTTAGGAGTGTGTAAACTCTTGTTTTAGCTGTACATTCTGACAATACCATGAAGAATATTGAACGTGTTACAGGTGGTTAATATGTGGTAAATGAGTGATTGTGTTAAAGTTACTAAACTTTAGTAAACTAAACTCTAAAGTTAATTTACTGCCTAGTACAAATCAAATTTGATAAAATCTGGTCCAAGTTTTATAAAAAACTTATTTATGTCACTCTAATATTACTACTATATTAACTTTCAGAGAGATTAGAGCAACCAGTTTTAAAAATCCAGAAAAGCAAACCAAATTTTAAAAGACTAAATCTGTGACAATAACAAAGCACAATGATGATAGGTGATACCAACATGATAGCCCCTTACTCCCGAGTTTTTGATGTTCTTAAATTGTTTGTTTGTTTATTTGGTGAGGAAGATTGGCCCTGAGCTAATATCTCTTGCCAGTCTTCTTGTTTTTGCTTGAGGAAGATTGGCCATAAGCTATCATCTGTGCCATTCTTCCTTTATTTTGTATATGGGATGCCGCCACAGCGTGGTTTGATGAGTGGTGTGTAGGTCTATGCTGGGGATCTGAACTCGTGAACCGTGGAGTGCACACACTTAACCACTATGCCACCAGCCTAGCCCCTTAAATTGGTTTTTTAAGGGACCGTCAGTATCTCCCTCCCTCATCTTTTAGTTTTTCAGTCTCTGCAGATTCACTTTATCAAATACAAATAAAATTACATGGTAGTCTGGGGCCTGCGGACATTTTAATTTTTAATTATATCATGTAACATAGAATTTATTTGTATAAATTAGGTCATTCTAAAAATATTCTGTGGCTTGTGTTTACATTAAAGTTAGGGTATCCTGAAAATCTTTATTATTATATAAAGAACATCCTCATTCTTTTTTTTAAATAAACTATATTTTAGAATAGTTGTAGATTTACAGAAAAATTACAAAGATATTGTAGAGCATTCTTGTATACCCCACACCCAATTTCCCTTATTGTTAATACATTACATTATCCCATTCTTCTTTTTTTATTAATAGACTTTATTTTTTCAGCAGTTTTAGGTCTATAGGAAAATTATGCGGACAGTACAGAGAGTTCTTGTATTCTCTCCAGCCCTCCACCCCCAGTTTCTCGTTAGTAACATTGTGCATTTGTGTGATATATTTGTTACAATTGATAAGCCAATATTGATCCATTATCATTAACTAAACTCCATAGTTTACATTAGGATCCACTCTTTGTGTTGTACATTCTATGAGTTTTGACAAATGTATGATGACATCTATTACCATTATAGGATCGTACAGAATGGTTTCATTGCCCTAAAAATGCCCTGTGCTGCACCTGTTCATACCTTACCCTCTCCCCCTGCATTTCTGGCAACCACTGATCTTTTTACTATCTCCATAGTTTTGCCTTTTCCAGAAAGTCGTATATTCGAATCATGAAGTCTGTACGCCTTTTCAAATTGGCTCCTTTCACTTAGTAATATGCATTTAAGGTTCCTCCGTGTCTTTTCCTGGCTTGATAAATCATTTCTTTCATCAGTGAATAATAGTTGAATGTACCACAGTTTATTCATTCACCTGTCAAAGGACATCTTGGTTGCTTCCACATTTTAGCAATTATAAATAAAGCTGCTATAAACATTCGTTTACAGGTTTTTGTGTGGAAATAAGTTTTCAGCCTCCTTCGGGTAAATACCAAGAAGCACAATGACTAGATCATATGGTATAACTATGTTTACCTGTTCTTTTTTAGTGGTTGCATACTTTGATATTATTGGTAATAACTTCCCCCAACCGATGGATATTTAAGTTTTACATTTTTTGCTATTACAAATAATACTACAATGTACATTTAAATATACATCTTTTTGCACACATACTAATATTTCTGTAGGATAGATTCCTAAAAGAAGGATTGTTCTGACCAAGATAATGTGAATTTGCTCTCCAAAAGGCACATTGTGTACTACAGCTGTCTACCCTCTGTTGTACATAATATTATCAAGTCTCCTGAGGCTCAGAAGAAAGATTGAGGCTGGACCTGAGGGTTTGGAGTTCAGACTTAAAGATGGTAATTGAATTCACGGACATGAATGATATTTCCTAGGGAGAAAGTAGAGCAAGAAGAGAGGACGACCTAGAACAGAATACTGTGTAACTCGCAACATTTCAGGAACACGTAAAGGATTACCAGAGCAGCAAGAGAAGAAGCAAGATAGGTGGGGTCAGGAAAGCCTAAGGCAGCGTGGATTTCAGGGAGGAGAAGTCGTCCTCTGAGTTCATACTTTGCTAAGGGTGATGAAGACTGAAATGTGTTCATTATACTCAAGAACAAGGAGACCCTTTGACCTTAGTGAATCGAGTGAAGGGGACTGAGCTGAAATACACATTGAAATAGATTGTGGTGTGGGTGGGAGATGAGGAAATGGCCATTCAATAAATACTTTTTAAAGAAGGAAAGAAAAGTAGAATAAGGTAACTGGAGGGTAAGTAGGGGTCCCAGAGAGTTTTGTTTGTTTGTGCAGATGGCAGAGCCTAAGCTTTTGTAAAAGTTAGTGGAATGGAACTAGTAGAGAGAAAAATTGATCACAGGAGTATTGTGATCTACAGAGATTATATACAAATTGGACTGAGCCCAAGAATGGGAAAGAGGACAGACTTCTGGATTGACGCCTTTGGCAAAGAAAAGTGAATTTGTATTTGCCTCTGAGGTGGATACTGTAGTTTCTAATTTGATTTTATGCCCCAGGAAATTCTCGAAGGTTTTGCTGCTTGAAGGTACCCTTGGAAGTCTCTCGTTTAATTGTCTTGGAAGGCATCAAAGTCAACCCAATGCCAGATTCGCTCTTTGGAAGTGAGGATTGTAGCTAGCTTTCATTGTAAATGGGAATTTGCCTTTGTCACCTGATGAGTTACCTATCAATGAGGTTATCAGTGAGGTTACCAATGAGATTACCTATTACCCTCATGGTAATAACTTTCGTGAGCTGTAGAATATGGTGGAATTTAAAGCTATTGATTTAAAAAAATAATAATTTGTCAAACCAACTGAATATCGTGGATCCTAAAATAAACTGATTCAATATATTTGATAATAAAAAAATTATCAGCTATCCATGTATTGACTTAGATTAAATATAGTACTACCCTTGCTCTTTTTTCGGGACTCTGCTTACGGTTTTTATTCTTATCGTGATAGCTAAATTTTCAGATACTTTAACGTGTAAGGATCTCTAACATGTGAGAAGAAGCTAAACAATATGAAATTATCTCAATAGGCTGGAGTGGTGGGAATCTGTCAGAACAAAGTTTAACAGTGAAAGAAGTACAGGTGTAATGCTTGGGTTCCAGAAACACACAGATATGAGGGAACCTGATGGGAGGCTGAAGAACATAGTTTACCATTAGTATTCATTAATTTTTTATTTTGAAGTAATTTCAAATTTACAGAACAATTTTAAGAATAATACAAAGAACTGCATACCCTTCACCCAGCTCCCCCAGTTGTTAACGTGTTACCACATTTGCCTTATCATTTCCTCCCTTTTACTCTGTATTTTTTTTCTGAACCACTTGAGAATAAGTCGCAGATACATTGCATCATTATCCTTAAATATTTCAGTGTGCTGCCTGAAAACAAGGACATTTTCCTATATAACCAGAGCACAGCCTTCAAAACCTGGAGAGTAGCCTTGATATGTTATTCCGGTCTAACCACAGACTCTTCAGGTGTCAGGTTTTCCCAGGAATGTCCTTTATAAAGCAGAAACGCACACACACCTGCTTTCCTCTCTCCTTCTTTCCTTTCTGATTCAGAGTTCAAGTCCGGATGGTGCCGTGCATTTACTGTCGTATCTCGTTAGTCTCCTTTTATCTGGAACTGTTCCTTCATATACCCTTGTCTTTTATTTCCTTGACATTTTTGAAGAATATAGTCCAGTTACTTGGCAGAATATGCCTTAATCTGTATTCATCAGATGTTTCTTGGTAATTAGATTCACGTTGTGTGGTTTTCACAAGAATACCATAGAAGTGATGCTGTGTTCTTATTGCATCATCTGAGGAGACGCACTGTGAGTTCGTCTCACTGATTTGTATCACTTGGTAAAGTGATATTTGCCAAGTGTCTCCACTATAAAGTTACTAAGTATTTTGTATCTGTTAATAAGTAATTAATAAATATTTTGTAGGGAGGTACTTGAGACTATGTAAATATCCTATTTTTTTCAAACTTACGTCTACTAGTTTTTATGTCCATTGATGATTCTTGTTTGGAATCATATATTACTCAGATGGCTGCCAAGTGACAATTTTCCAATTCCATCATTCCTTCTACTTTTATTAGTTGGCCTTCTCCTGTAAGAAAGAGCAGTCCCTTCTCCCTGTTTGTTTATATCAGTGTGGATCCATAGAATCCTATTTTAGCCAATGTATTATAATTCATTACTCTCATTATTTATTTTGAATTCTCAAGTTGTCTCAGATTTGGCCAGTGGAAACCTTTTCAAGGTGACTCCTGTGTTCTTTCAACATATTCTCATCATTCTTTGAGCATTTACTTACTTTCTGACACAAAATAGTCGGCTCATCTTGTGCCTTCTTTGACCCAGCTCTGCATTTAGGCACTTCTCCAGGGAGCTCTAGTTCCTTTTCATGAAGAGTAATATTTAGAAAACAAGATCTGGGCAGTAAGTATGCTCATTGCTACTAGAGTTTCATTGCTTCCAAGCCCTCTCAGTAGACAGATCTAGGAAATACATGTGTATATACACAAACAAACACACTTTTTTATCTATATGTCTATGCAATATATAAAAGCCATGAGTTTCACCAGTACCTCCAATTGTAATCCAACACAGCAGAATTTATTCTAGTCTTCTCCTTTCTATCCCTTCTTTGACAGAGAACTCTGAGCTCCCATTTTTTTTCAACATATTTATTTATATGATCAAGTCCCTTGTATATAACTAATCTCTTGACCACACAGGCCAGATATGGCCGGGCCTGCCACCCTTGAACTTGCAGACTGCCTCTTTGGCCCCAGCCCCAGCACACAACAGCAGATGTGCAAACCAACTTCCCCTTTATCTTTGAGAAATTCTGTAATGGCGTGTTTTGGTTGTTTTAATTTATATGTCTTTTATTATATTGTTGTCCATTTTTAAATGTGGCCTTTATTAAGTTAGACATTGATGGTGAAATAGGAAGTATTTAAGAGAGTATTTAAGGGTCAAAATACCCTTAGAGTAGAAATTTGAGAGACTATCCACCCTTATTCATCATCAGAAGAGGGTTTTTATTAGCATTTTACTTAGCTAACCAGTGTTTACTAATCCTACCAGCAGTATGCTGAGGCAGGAGATAAAACTGTTGTGATCTTTGCATGCAGTTGACAGTGTCTGGCATTACTCAGCTTTCGTCTGGTGACCTTTTACAGGACCTTGATACCAAATGACCATAATATCAGAACTAAACTGAAGTTCTTTCTGGTTGGAACATCTAGATGAATTATGTTTTGTTTTTTATTACATGATTTCTGCGAGCCAAGAGTTATTTCAAGTCAACATCACATTGTGAGTTTAACAAGATTACATAGTTTTTTTTTTTTCCCTTAAAAAATGCTATTCTCAGGTCCAGCCTAGTGGCGTAGCAGTGAAGTTCGCACACTCTGCTTCAGCAACCTGGGGTTTGCCAGTTTGGATCCCAGGCTTGGACCTACACACTACTTATGAAGCCACACTGTGATAGGTGTCCCGCAGAGAAAGTAGAGGAAGATGGTCACAGATATTAGCTCAAGGCCAATCTACCTCAGCAAAAAGAGGAGGATTGGTGGCAGATGTTAACTCGGGGCTAATCTTCCTAAAAAAAAAAATGATATTTTCACCAGGGCAATTAGGCAAGAAAATGAAATAAAAGGAATCTTGATTGGAAAGGAAGAAGTAAAACTGTCTTTATTTGCAGATGACATGATCTTGTATATAGAAATCCTAAAGAATATATTAGAAAACCATCAGAACTGATAAATAAGTTTAGCAGGGTTGCTGGATAAAAGACCAACACACAAAAATCGATTTTATTTCTATATACTTGTAATGAACAATCTAAAAATAAAATTAAGTAATTTCATTTATAATATCATCAAAAAGAATAGAATTGTTAGGAATAAATTTAAAAGAGCAGTTTAAAACTTATATCCTGAAAAATATGAAGCATTGTTGAAAGAAATTATGGAAGGAAATAAATGGAAAAAATTCCATGTTCATGGATTGGAAGAGTTAATATTGTTAAGATGGCAGTACTCCTCAAATTGATCTACAGATTAAATGCAATCTGTATGAAAATAACTGGCTGGCTTCTTTGCAGAAATTGACAGTCGATCCAAAACTTCACATGAAAATTGAAGGAACCCAGAAAAACCAAAACAGTTTTGAAAAAGAATAAAGTTAAGACTGTGTGTTTCTGGCGTATAGATAGACGTATGTATCTATACATATGGACTAGAATTGAGAGTCCAGAAATAAACTCTCATATTTATGGTCAATTGATTTTCAAAAATGATAGAGAGACAATTCAGTGGGGGAAGAATAGTCTTTTCAACCAAAGGTCCTGGGTCAACTGGATAGCCACATAAAAAAGAATGAAGTTGACTCTCTATTTCATGCCATCTACGAAAGTTAACTCAAAATGGATTAGACTCAAATGTAAAAGCTAAAACCATAAAACTCAGGAAAAACTTAGGAGTAAGTTTTTGTGACCTTGGATTAGGCAATGGTTGCTTAGATATGATACCTAAAGCACAAGCAGCAAAAGAAAATAAATAAAGTAGACGTCGTCAAAATTAAAAACTCTTATATTTCCAAAGACACTATCAACCAAGTAAAAAGATGATCCATAAAATAAAAGGATGTATTTGCAGATTACTTATCTGATAAGGATCTAGTATCCAGAATTTATAAAGAACTCTTAAATCCAGTAAAAGATAACCCAGTTTAAAAATGGGCAAATTATTTGAATAGATATTTCGTCAGAGAAGATATATGAATGGCCAATAAGCACATGAGAAGAAACTCAACATCATTAGCCATTGGGGAAATGCAAAATCAAAACCACAATAGATACCATTTCACATCCACTAGGATGGCTATAATCAAAAAGTCAGTTAATAACAAGTGTTGATGAGGATGAAGAAATTGGGACTTTGATACCCTGCTCGTACGAATGTAAGATGGTGCAGCCACTCTGCAAAACAGCGTGGTAGTTCTTCAGTAGGTTCTGCATAGACTTATCATGTGACACAGCAGTTTCATTCCTGGGCATATATCCAAGAGAGAGGAAGACACACAAAAACCGATGCATGAGTGTTCATAACATTGTTTGTAATAGTTTAAAAGTGTAAATAACCCATGTGTCCATCAACTGCTGAATGGATAAATAAAGCGTGTTATGTCCTTATAATAGTACATTATTTGGCAATAAAAATTAATGAAGTGCTGATACATTGCTACAATATAGATGAAGCTTGAAAACATTGTGCTAAATGAAAGGAATTCAGTCACAAAAGATCACACATCTTGTGATTCCACAGAGATAGAAAGTAGATTGATGCTGCTTAGGGCTAAGAAAGTTGGGAGGAAATGGAGAGTGAATGCTCCTAGGTGAAGGCTTCTTTCTAGGATGCTGAAAATGCTCTAAAATTGGTTGTTGTGATGGTTGCACAACACTGTGAATACGCTGAAAACCATTGATTTGTACACTTTCAATGCGTGAATTGTATGGTATGAGAATTATATCTCAATAAAGCTGTACTAAATGGTATTTTACAAATAAACTAAGTTTAGATTTGTTTTCTTAGTTTTCATTTTTGCTGAAAAATATTGAGTGAAATGACTCTCAACAATATTCCTTATAGAATATGAAAATGTGTAATTCTCCCTGATGGGTTCCCAAAGCAGTTTTTGAGCCTCACACAAAATGGGTTGAATAACTGGCTGGTTGAGCTCAGTTGTTCCTGTCATAACTACTATGCCTTCCCTTCCCTAGCCCTTTGCTATCCCAGACTAAAAAGCTTCTTGTCACAATTTCTCCCCACCTTCCCCACCCCACCCCCTCCCCCATAGTGATTAAAACATTTGTTAATAACTCCTGTCACTTTAGAATAGTCTAAATCATATTTGACTTTGAACTTTTGAGAGTTGTTTAGTTTCAGAGTTGAGTTCTATCATGTATTTGTTCCAAATTTCAGATTCTTCTTTTCCATCACACTTTTGCCCAACTCTATTTAGCTTCATTAACGTTACCAAGTCTGCCATTTATACAGCTGTCTTCATGAGAAACTGTAAAGGATGTAGCTTGTTTTCATGTTTATGTAATAATGCTGTAGCAGTAACTAAAGGAGTTCAGAAAAAGACTGTTTCATCGTTTTCTGGAAAGCCCAGAAGTTGTAAAGTGTCTTTAAGAATAACGAATGAGTTAAATCCCCATAAGAAGCAGAAGGAAAGCTTTGATCTCTAGATTCTGCTCCTTTGAAAGCACCTACAACGCACAGCTCATCTCCTGTGAATAAACAGTGGGGGCGGGGTGGGCGGGGAACAAGCAGTTTTTGCCCACCAGACTTTTTCTTGGAGATTAAAATATCATAGAGTTGACGGCATATTTGTATCACTAGTGATCAAATGCTCATCTCAGAAAAGAGTTAGCAAATTGCCTTTGGTTTCTGTATTATGAAGTTAAACTGGGATATGTTAGAGACAGGAAAGATGGAAAAGACTGTTGTTGGCACACATTCCATGACGTCTCAAGAAAATGACAGTTTCCCTTAATGAGATGGCAAATCATCTTTAATCTCAGAATGGCTTATTTTGCTAATATCTACAAGGTCCTCTCAGGAAGAGCCCTTTTCTGCTTTGTGGAGTCAGATAGATTTTTGTCTACAAACACTGATGACCTTTATCAGGCAAGCACTACAAGATGATTAAAAAAGGATTTTGTGAGGATTTGAGATACCTTTTTTACTTTAGTAAATATGATAATAGTTATTTTCAGTGTTTTAAGTATCTGGTAGAATTTTTGTTTAGGTTTTAAATTGGTTTTAATACTAACTAATACAGCATGTGCCAAGAATCAGAATCTGCCTACATTGCGAATGTCACTAATGATTGTAAAGCTGCAGACTGTTAAGCCTAGAAAGCAGAACTGTGTTTTGTCTCTGCTAATCAATGGTTTCTGACGTTAATACACTATACCCATTGAAATGGGGATTGATTTGATTGTTTGACCTTAATTTAAGCTATGGCTATGATGTGATTCAAAACTTTGCATTCAAATATTTAAATGAATCTTATGAAATTGTTAAACACTGGTAATTTGGAAGCTTGGTGGGACGAGGAGATTAGTAGGAGGAAGGATTATATATGGGGGCTGAGATCACTCACTGTTTATTTCTTATTATTTGAGTTTTTACAACAAACATTACTTTTATGACTAAAAAAGATATAAAATAAAAAATTAGTGTGCTTATTATTGAGTGGTCAGTAATTTCATTGACAACTAATTCCCAGAAAATTTCTTGAGTTAGTTCAAGTTAGTGAAAGATCAAGTTTTTAAAAATTTATATTGTATCTTTCCTTTGTTTCTCTTAGTATATGTCTTGTTGGTCTGTGTTCTCTTTTCCTAAAGTCCTGGCAGCTTTAGATTAATATCTTTGGGTAAGCAGAATTCTAAGTTTATGTTCTAAGCTAGAGTTGCAATTTAAGTTTGTTTAAGTGGGAAAAATAAGTTTTGGTGCAACTTTTTATCTATATGACTTTTCACTGCCTTTTTTATAGTCAAAATGTATAATGGGAGAATTGAAGAATTTGGGGCAATTAAGAAAACTAATTTTTATTTCAGTAAATTAAAAAAATTTTCAGTTAAGTCTCAGCATAATCTGGTGAGTTGGTGATAGAATTAGTACCACATTATTTGAAATATTAAACACTAACAGTAATAGCAACCCCGTGAACTTCCAGAGTATTTGAACACTAAGACCAAATGCATTTGCCATCTTCAGATGACTTGGATACATTAACATTAAAGAAAACAAGGAGAGGATTTTAAAATTTATTATTACCACTTTTTTACAATTATGTATGATGTTAAAAAGTGAATAGCTGGGGGCTGGCCTGGTGCCATAGTGGTTAAGTGCGTGCACTCCACTTTGGAGGCCCCAGGTTCTCAGGTTCAGATCCTGGGCACAGACCTACACACTCATCAAGCTGTGCTGTGGCAGCATCCCACATACAAAATAGAGGAAGATGGGCACAGATGTTAGCTCAGGGCCAATCTTCCTCACCAAAAAAAAAAAAAAAAGTGAATAGCTGGTTGATTCTACCTTATAAGTGTGTTATGCATTTGACTACTTTGATCCAGAACAAAGGCCTCAAAAGTATTTGGAGTAAAAATAATTGTTGAGCCTGAGTGATTTCTATGCTGTTAGGCTCTCTAAAGATGCTGTAAATTAATTTACAAGCTTTATGAGACTTCATTAGATATATATGTTAAACAATAGACAGCAGCAGCATCACAAGCCAGTCTGGAATTCAGTGTTTGAAACTTGCACATTGTAGTATTTCCCCCAAATTTGATATGCGTATAATTTTAAAACTGTTCCTGTTATCTTAATATATAGAAATGAAGTCTATATTTTGACAAGTGAAAGAATACAAAATTTCCTACTCTCTAGGAGGAATATACTTTGAAATAGTGGATGTGAATTATACATAATGATGGATTTTTCCTAATCTTCTGTTTTTATTTTTATAGGTCATACTAGAAAAGAGAAATTAGAGGGTGGAATTTCATTCTAGATAAAATAAGATGATAGCATATCAAGTTTTATGTTTTTATTTGCTGGGGTGTTCCATTCATTTGAATCTTAAAGTGTGTCTGTCCTGAAATATTTTAGGATAAAGGTTTAAACCGTTAAACATCATTCTCTATAGTTAAATATAGTCTTACTTTAAAATTCCAATTTTAAAAATCCAGTGTTTTAGATTTAGAAGTTTCTTGCAATTTTGCCAATGTTCTTGCTTCTCTTCTCTGCTGTTCTCACTGTTCTTTGCTAGTTTTCTGTTTGTGTTAGACTCCAAACACACCTGACTCTACCTGCCTCCTGCTGGTGGCATTTATAGCCGGGTATGGGAGCTAGTTGCCGTGTGGTAGCATGCATACATTAAAATGTCTGCCTTTTCCTTTGCTTATCACTTGCCCTGGTAAGGGATGAGGTAACCTAGTAAATGGTCAATATTGGTTTTACATACATGGATTTTCTGCTCTAGTTGGATAAAGTGATTTGTAAGAAGCAAACAACAACAATATTTTGAAGTTGATACATCCAGCCAGGAACACCAGAAGCACTCCAGATATTTACAGCATAGTACATTTAATGCAGAAAATGGGTGAAAATGGGCAGTGGTGTTCCTGAGAGCCAGGCAAGGCAGAGAGGTGACCCAGAGATTACCAACAGCAGGAAGCCACTGCCACCCCTGGGCTCAGAGAAGGGGCCCAGGGGCCAGGGCTCCCAACAGAAGCTGGAACCTTGACAACTCAAGAGCAGCTGGAGCTGCTGCCAAAAAGCAGAGCCAAGGAAGTGAGAGGAGAGGTTTGGGGAGAAACATCCTGGCTTCTGTGTCCCCTAGCTCTAGCCTCCTGCAGCGTAGAGCAGAGCAGAAGGCGGGGAATGGGCTGAGGACAGAAGGGCCCAGGAACAGCCCTGGGGGTAAAACAGCAGTGCTGAAGAGATCCCTTCTCCTGCCGGTTTCTATCCTTCTTCACCTGATCTCCTCTGAATATGTCCTGGATAAAGTGAAAATCTCAAACTACGCTGGCGTTCACTTCTGTGGATGTGAGAACCCTCTGGCTGGTGTCCTTGGTGTTCCCTTTCTCCTCATCCCTCCGTGCCTTCCCAATCTGGGATCTAAGTGGAAGGATGTGGTCTTCCTGACAGTGGATGACTTCTTTTTGGGTAATAGTACATGATGAACTGGCATCCCCGTTAGAAACTTGTAAACAGGCGTAGAGTGTAGTCCGTTTTGGGATGCTCTAACTCACTTTCTCATACTATGATTGAGATCAGCTAGCCTATGAGTCCATAAAATGGGATCTCTCTTTCTCTTTTAGAAATTAGAAGAATAGTGTTACTTCTCTCTCTTCTGAAACTGATCTTAGATGATTTATCGTGATTAATTAGTGAATATCCCATAGAGAAAACAACGTCAGTTGAGGAAGAATAAATGTTTAATATTTCTTGCTTCCACTGCAAAATAATAAAGTATGTAACCCAACTTAAGTATTCAAAGCACAGTGTGAGGTAGGCGTCCAATGAATGTTTAATGTATAGCGACTCTATTGTGAAAAGTTGGTTGTTGGCTTTAAGAAAGAAGTTCATAGCTGGAGGGCCCTGAGAAGTCTAAAACAGTTCTCTTCATTTGTAGAAAAGGAAACTGGCATTTCCACTTTTCATTTTCAGAAGATGCAAATTTAGCAAAGAAAATGCCTAAATCAACCTTAAAAACAACTTTTTAAAAATTCTAAAAGCCTTAAAAAAAAAAAAAAAATTCTAAAAGCCTTATGCTAATTATAGAAAAACCCGAAAATGATGAGTCTGTGTGTGTGTCCCACAGTGAAAGTTTCTTGTCATACTGCTCCCAGAGATGGATTTGTTCATTCAACAAACATTTTTGGAGCACCCACTGTGTGTCTGGCATTGTACTAGACACTGGGGAAATAGTAGTGGGCAGAACAGTCATAAATAAAATTTTTTATTTTATTTTCATTCTCTTAGCACTTTCTAGTGGAAATGGAAACAAGCAGTAAGTAAATGTGTATGTCAGATGATGGTAAGTGCTGTGAAGGAAGATGAAGGAGAGCAAGGGAGAGTGGGGACACTGCTTTAAACAGGACCACGGAGGCCCTCTGAGGAGCTGGCATTTACGGTGATCCGGAGAAGCAAGAAGGTGAGCCACACGGCTCTCTGGGGGAGCAGAGGCAGTTCTAGCAAAGGGAGCAGTCAGAGACGAGTACTGGTAACACGTCAGTGTGTTTGTCCAGATTTCTTCCTTTGCATACACTAGGCTTTTAATAGAAAGAACAATTTTGGGGGGCCGGCCCCAATGGCCGAGCGGTTAAGTTTGCGTGCTCTGCTTCGGCAGCCCAGGGTTGGGGGGTTCAGATCCTGGGCGCGGACCTCTGCACTGCTCATTAAGCCACGCTGAGGTAATGTCCCACGTGGAAGAACTAGAATGACCTACAACTAGAATGTACAACTGTGTACTGGGGCTTTGGGGAGGAAGAAAAGGAAGAAGATTGGCAACAGCTCAGGACCAATCTTCCTCACCAAAAAAGCATTAAAAAAAAATTTAAAAAATATTTGTTTATACTGTACCTACTTTTTTGTCATTTAATAATCTACCTTCGGATGCCGGCTCGGCGAGCCAAGGAGTGGAAAGAAGGATTTCTTGGACTCTCAAGGTCTGGTAGTAGTGCTCCTTTATTCAGAGAATAGCATGGAGTAGCATGGAGACAGGACCCAGGGGCAGAGAAGAGCTACAGCATGGGGACAGGACCCATGGGCAGAGAAGAGCTGCAGGCATGGCGACAGGACCCATGTGCAGTCAAGAGCTGTAGCATGGCGACAGGACCCATGTGCAGTCAAGAGCTGTAGCATGGCGACAGGACCCATGTGCAGTCAAGAGCTGTAGCATGGGGACAGGACCCGTGGGCAGTCAAGAGCTGTAGCATGGGGACAGGACCCATGTGCAGTCAAGAGCTGTAGCATGGCGACAGGACCCATGTGCAGTCAAGAGCTGTAGCATGGGGACAGGACCCATGTGCAGTCAAGAGCTGTAGCATGGGGACAGGACCTGTGGGCGCTGAAGAGCTGCAGGCATGGGTTGAGGGCAGGGCTAAATTTATAAGGCAGAGATATGTGAGTTATTTCTTTACAAGACAAAGGAAAGATTATGTAAAGTTATTAAAATGCTATCAGTGCAGGTGGGGTCTGGTTATTGGGTGGTCCTATAATTTTGGGTACGAATCAGGTCGAATCCGGTCAGGACCTCCCAGAGGATGATATAGATCAGTATGTAAGGAAGGACACCTTGGGCTCCTCTGCCTGGTGCAGCCTTGATCCTCATGGTCTGTCTTCCTTTGTCCTTTTAATAGCCGTATAACATTTTATTATATGCATTTACCTTAGCATATGTAACGGGTTCTCCACTGATGGACATGTAGGTTGTTTCTGGTTTTTCAGTAATGCAGAGAGTAGTGCTGTAAACATCCTTGTACATATATGGGAACACTGCTGTGTGTGTTTTTCTAAGACAGTGGTTCTCAACCCACTTTAAAAGGCTTAAGGAAATACTGATGCTCAGGATCCATTCAGACCAGTTTTTAAATCAAGATCTCTGGGGACGGGATCTAGACTTTGGTATTTTCTAGAAGTTCCTCAGGGGCCAGCCCCGTGGTGCAGCGGTTAAGCATGCGTGTTCCTCTTCAGCGGCCCGGCGTTCACCGGCTCAGATCTCAGGTGTGGACATGGCACCGCTTGGCAGGCCATGCTGTGGTAGGTGTCCCACATATAAAGTAGAGAAAGATGGGCACGGATGTTAGCTCAGGGCCAGTCTTCCTCAGCAAAAAGAGGAGGATTGGCAGCAGTTAGCTCAGGGCTGATCTTCCTTAAAAAAAAAAAGAAGTTCCTAAGATGATTCCCATCCATAGTCAGGGTTGCGAACCACAGCTGTTGCATGATTCGTAGCAGTGGCCTTGCTGAGTCAATGAAACAGAGGTACATTTTAGTAGATACTGTAACATTGTTGTCTATATTAGGATTAGCAGCAACTGCCAATAATAGAAACCTAAAATAATTTGGCATAAAGAAGATAGTTTATTTCTGTTTTATGTGAAATTCTGTACATAGGCAGTCCAGGGCTGGTGTGGCAGTTTTGTTCCACAAAGTCCTCAGGTACCCGGATTCCTTCCAGCTTTTGTTTTTGCTGAACTGAGGGAAAGCTCTTAGCCTCGGTCTCCAAGATGGAGGTTAGAGCTTTTGCCACGGCGACCGTGTTCCAGGCAGCAGAATGAAGGAAGGGTTGAAGACTGAAAGAGGCAAAGGGCGTGGGCCCCCTGTCCTTCTAAAAGATTCCTGGGAATCACCACAAACACGTCTGCTTGTATCCTGTTGGCCAAACTTGGTCACAAGGCCACACCAAGCTGCAAGGAAGGCTAGGAAACAGGCTTTCCTCTGGGTGACCAGTGTGTCCTGCTAAAAACCAGGGGTTCTTTTATGTGGAAGAGGAGGAAAACTGGTAGAGGCAGCCACTTGCTGTCTCCGCCCTGTCCTCTGTGAAAGCTGTCAGACCTGCCCCCTGCCCGTTGTCCGCACCTGCCCAGCTCAAGTCAGCCTGAGCTGGCGAGTCCGCAGAAAGCTTTGTTGCAGAGATGAAGACTTCGGACGGGATGTTGGCTTGGGGAGAGGCACACAGTAAGTTGACATCAGAGGAAGAAACTTTATCGTGTATGAGAAAGTAATCAAGGTGTCGAAGGCCAGTTGTTTTTTTTTTTTAAAGATTTTATTTTTTCCTCTTTCTCCCCAAAGCCCCCCGGTACGTAGTTGGGTATTCTTCGTTGTGGGTCCTTCTAGTTGTGGCATGTGGGACGCTGCCTCAGCGTGGTCTGATGAGCAGTGCCATGTCCGCGCCCAGGATTCGAACCAACGAAACACTGGGCCGCCTGCAGCGGAGCGCGCGAACTTAACCACTCGGCCACGGGGCCAGCCCCTGAAGGCCAGTTTTTAAATGTACCGTTCTTCCTCTCCCCAACGTTTCAGCTCTCTTCATAGAGGGAATGTATTACCTTTCAGCAGGGCCTTTGTTAGTTATTTATTAACATATTCAAGTTAGTCTTAATGCTGCACACGCTTGTTTGAACATATCGCTCAAAGAGGACATCTTAATACATAGTTTTCACATTTCAAAGTAAATATTTTTAAATTAGGAAATGAAAAGTAGATTGATATGTGACTTTTTTAACCAGTACTTTTTGTTATTGCAGTGGATGAAGGTCGCAGTCAGGAGCCTGACCGATTGCAGGTGCTTTACAAGAAAGTCGTCATGCCTTATGGTGTTTATAGGAAACAGCAGAAAGACCCCAGCGAGGAGGCGGCCGTGCTGCAGTACGCCCGCTTGGTGGGGCAGGCGTGCTCCGAGCGCATGCTGCTGTTCAGGAGCTGAGGCCGCTCCCGCGCCCCTCTGCCCAGCGCCCACGCGGTGCTGAGGAGGTGTGTCCCGGCACAGATTCATTACTGTGGGGAAATTCCAAAACCATCCACAAATGAGACTTCTTTATTTTAACTGTTATATGGCTTTTCTAAAATATTTTGTGGCAGTGTATTTGTGAGAATCTCATGATTAAAGATTTTTAAAATGTTATGACCTAGCCTCACAATTGGGGTTTATCATTTTGGAAGTTTGTTTTATCAACAAGATGTGGTAAACTTCTCTTGTTAATATTTTGGAAAGTAAAATTAATATGTGACTCATAAGTGATTTAAATCACAGTTGTGCTTTTTTGTTCTGTTAGGGAAATTAAAACAGACTGTTTCCTCAGATCTATTTAAAACATCACTTTATGCAAAAAACCATAAGTGTGGGGAGGAAGGTGGGAAGTCCGTTTCATCACTTAGAAATGTCTTCTCAAGAGAACAAAGCTCTGCTGTCACTCCATGTTCAGTGTTAAATCACTGCCAAATGTCGTGTTGTGCAGTTTAATAGAAAACTCAAAAGAGGAAACATGAACATTAAAAAAAGGATGTCATGTTAACATGGGACGTCTGTTTACCCAGGACAGTCCTTTTCATGTCTATTGTCTTGGCGTGATTATTTTTCTTAGAATAATTATTAGTAGTACTCCCTTTCACTCTCAAAAGTATCCCAGCATTGGCAATAAAATATACACTATATATTTTATTGTATGTAAAACATATTACCCTAGTTATATATTATGTTATTTGCCCAGTTTCTAAAAATCTTAAGAAATTGAGTTTTTTAAGAAAAATTTTGGCTCCTGCTTTGACCTAAGCCCCATCAAAAGTAAACATGCACTTATTTTTCATTCCTTAGAACTCAGGACACTTGTCTTTGGTTATTGATTAAAAATTTGTTAATATCTGACTGCTTTTATAACTACGTTACAAATCACATTTAATGAAGTAGGCATCATTTGACCTCTGTTCCAAGGGCGTGAGGTGAGACAATCCATTTCTTGCCCTTTGATTTGGAAGAAGAGGAGGTGCTACACTTAGTAATTTGAAGCAGAGGGTAGCACCTTCTTTCCTTCTCTCTCTCTCTTGTTTGGTCCTTCACCCATTCAGCAAGTGTCCCTTGTCCACCACTGTCAAGGTGGCAGGCACTGTGCTGGGAGGAAGGAAGAGAGCCAGATGGGTCGGTTCCCAGTTACGCTTGAGTCGTGCTGGAGACCGGGGAGAAGGGAGGAGAGTTATCTTCTTGTGCTCGTTCTCAGCTGATCTCCATCTTCTGCCAGCTGCCTGGCCACTGAGTCCGTTTCATTCCTTGTTTTGCCCGTTTTTCTCTTTTCTGTTGATTGATCTTTTTAAAAACCATAGTATAAAACTTGTAGTCTGAATCCCACTACTGATTTTAAATTTTACTCCTAAATGCTCTGAATTTAGATAAAACATTATAGAATAATTTCAGCTAGCTAGAATGAAAGGAAGGATCATACATAAAACAATAATTTTAAAAATCAAATGTCTAGAAATTGAACGTCCAAATAAACTGTGCATTTGTTCACTCAGAGTGTGTGTGTGTGTGTGTATAACACCTGCGTGTGCAGGTGCTTGCTCACTGGGGATAGAGTACTGAGCAAAGCCATATTCTCTGATTGTGTGGATTTCACATTCCTTTGGAATTTTGTCCTTGAAGATAGTTTCCCAAGAGCATTTGATCGACTTTTATTTACAACTTCCTTCAGAATGGGTGGAACATTTTCTTTTTTCCCCTTCTAAAATGAAGATAGCTTAATTTGTTTATTATTACAGAAATGATACTGTAAGCAGTTAGCATGTTAAGAAAAGTATAAATAAGAAAAATCATCTGAAATTCCACCATACCAGAGAAAGAATTGTTATATATCTATATATACACACACACACAATTTTAATGTAAATCGAATTACACTCTACATGTGTCCTCAACAGTAAGTTATGGACTTACATATCTGAATTTTGAAAGAAATTCCAAAATACGATTTCAGAAGTGTTGAGGGTGATGTTAGTATTCTCAGAGTAGTAGACTACGTCGGTACTTGGTACGCTTGGCATTTTAAATGCCCACGTTGATGTCACCAGCTGCATTCCACCTACTTAGTGATGAGCGTAGAATGGTCTCCATAAAGATCACAACTTCGGAGTATTGAATGAGAGAAAACTTTAATTTTACGTCTTACCACAATTCTGGTTTCCTCCTGCAGAATTCAGTTTAGGGTTCCTTCAGAGGACAATGATTCGTCACTCCTGTGTGGGAACCATGGCACTCTTCCTGAGGGTGGCATTCTAGGTTGGCTCCAGTGGGGCTGCAGAGAGAGTTGGGCCTGAAGATTCTCCTCTCCTGTTGCTATATTCATGCGCTGTTTTTTTGTGAGTAGGTCGTATATTGATCCCAGTGAGCAAAGTGTTTTCAAAAGACAATTATTTGTTCTTTTGAGCCCTAGCTGAGTGAATATCAATAGTGGGCTAGGAAAGGACAGTCAAAAAAAGTGACCAGGCTTTGTCAGTTGACGGGCAACCTAGTTAAGAAATCTGATTTTATGTTAATGGCTTTCCTCTAAAGAAAGACACCTGAGGACCTTTCAAAGCGTTTATACTTATTCAAGGCTGGAAGCTTTGCATTTACTATCTTAGTGTTGTAGTCCCTTTCTGATTTCAGATAAATTCACACCTCGCTCCTTGTCTTGGGAGCAAAAATTTAATAGAGATTCCCCATGCTACTGTCTTTATTTAAATTATTTCAGTTCTGTGAGATTTTCGTTATCTTATTTTTAAAAAACGCAATCGGAGCACTTTTTTTTATATTCTAAAAGATAGAGGCTGTTATCAGATGAATATATTATTCATTTGATTAAAATTATTTAGATAAGAAATTATTACTGTTTGTGTTTGCTTTCAAACAACTTTTTATCCATTTTCCAAAATATCAGTTGTGTGTAGTTTCTTACCGTAGGAGAATCTACTATGTAAATGAGCCATTTCAGCTTTCTGAACAGTATATGGGTTGATTGTATAGGTTTTCTATTGTTTCAGTATGAATAAAGATGAGAAAGAATATGATGACCAGTTACCTAAAATGTATCTATTATCGCTAATGTTGAAGAAAGAAGGAAATGAAATGGAAACAATTGGGAAATGTTTGAAGTAGAAGTTACTCAAATGTGTATTCTCTTCCAAAAGGAAACCAGTGACTAAGGCAAAACAAGTTTGATTGCACGTGATGTTTTTTGCTCTTGTGTATGCTTTTTGAACAGTCCATTTGATAAAGCTTGAATGGAGAAAATAAAGCTGCTTCTGTCTGCAGTGGCTCTTGCTGGTCAGTAGTTAAAAGACATATAACTTTATCTTTTAAATTCTCGAATACATTACCTGTAATGAATATGCAGAAAACATTGGTTATACGAGTCATAATATTTTCGATAATTGAATTCCAGATCATTTGGTTACCTCAATCAAAGCATAATGGATTCCTTTCTCTGGAATAAATAAAAGCAAAATAGATCTCACTTTAAGGAAAAAGTCTGGACTTTTGTAAGATAAATTAGGGAATAGACATTCCTTTTCCCAAAGGGATTCAAAATGAGATTTAAGTAGCAAACTCGAATATAATTTCTCTTAGAAATTTAGTTTACAGAGAAATTTCCAGAAATATCTCATAAAGTGTGCTTTAATCATTCATAGTAGTCCACACCATATTTATGGAATACATTTACAAGTATTTTGCCTTTTTTTACAGTAAAGAGAATCCTGATAGGTTTATGGTAGGTGAATCCTATTTTCCAAGTGATTTAAATATTAATTATGATTCCCACTGATGTTTTTTTCCAGAATGGAAATAGCTTTGTTGTTTTTCTTATTTGAAGTGTTCAGTGTTCACCAGAGAAAAGGATACGAAAGAAAATAAAAATCACTTCTAATCCCCTCACTGATCACTACTACCATCTCTGCCATTCACATTTTGGTGTATATCCTTTCAAACTTTTTTCCACTTATATGAATGTATATGTTTTGTTTTATTTTTAAATAAAAATGTAATGCTGTGTATACTGTTTCATAATTTTTAAAATATATTTCAACATCCTAGTATATTGTGAACATGAAAATGACGGAAAATAGAATTGTTATAATGGCTGCATAGTATTCCACTGTGTCTGTTATCTTTTGAGAAAGGAAGCTTAAGCCTTTAGCCCCTCCTTATGGGTAACAGGAGTTGTTGACCAGCATTAATGTTTTTTATCAATTCTTTGTAAGACTTGGTAACATTGTTCTTATTCCTTTTTTTTCTCACTTCTCTGCCTTTCACTAAACAGTAGGAACTTTCTCCTTCCTTGAAGGTTCAGAAAATGTGTAGCTTTTAAAACTTGGTGCCCCTGCTCTCATTGTCCCTCAACTAAATACTTTCTGGGAGATCTACACTACCTTTTTTTTTTTTTTTTTTTTTTGAGGAAGATTAGCCCTGAGCTAACTGCTGCCAATCCTCCTCTTTTTGCTGAGGAAGACTGGCCCTGAGCTAACATCCATGCCCATCTTCCTAGTCTACTACACTACTATTTTTACAGTTTGCACACCTCAAAAATTTCCAGTTAGAAATTGTCTTCTTAAGGTTCTGATTCATTGATTCTTTACAGAACAAAGGTCTTTCTTTAAAATGGGTGCCTGGGAAGAGTGGGTAACCATACCACTATTATTAATTGAGCTGTTTTTGACTTTTAAAAATATCTTGGTTGGGGCTGGCCCTGTGACCTAGTGGTTAAGTTTGGCACACTCTGCTTCGGTGCCCCAGGTTCGTGGCTTTGGATCCCAGGCACTGACCCACACCACTCATCAGCCATGCTGTGGTGGCAACCCACATACAGAATAGAGGAAGATTGGCAGAGATGTTAGCTCAGGGCAAGTCTTCCTCAGCAAAACAAACAAAACTTTAAGATTTAATTCTAAGAAAAATTTCATTTTTATATCCAATTGGTTGTCAGAGTTCCTATCTTCAATTCAGTCCTATCCAGGAAGTTTCAATTAGACCAAGAAGT
The DNA here is from genome assembly GCF_041296265.1 of Equus caballus. Taxonomy (NCBI): domain Eukaryota; kingdom Metazoa; phylum Chordata; class Mammalia; order Perissodactyla; family Equidae; genus Equus; species Equus caballus. The sequence goes on from NC_091684.1 coordinate 11,892,112, forward strand.
AAAGTTGTTGAATAGTTTTACATGCCAAGTTTTTATTCTTTTAGAATTTTAAAATGGCTTGCAGATTTTTATAGCTTGATTTCCTCATCACATCTCTTCACCTGCAATATGAAGAAATAATTCCAACAGAAATGCTGTTGAAAGCAAAAAAACCTGGCATTGCAAATCTTAATGTTATGTGGCATTTGTGATATTTAATAGTTAATTACCCTTTAACATGGCGCTCCAAAGTAAACGTCTCAGCCGTCCTGGAGGAGGAGAGAGACGTCCTTCACTTGTCTGGCATGCATAAAACAGACTATTATTAACTAGCACAAAAATCTTCATTTCTTTGATCATTATATGTGATTAAAGCCAGTGTACAAAGAGTGGTTTTTAAATTTTATCTATTTATTTATATGCTGCAAGCTAGAGATGTTATACCAAAAAGGTATAAACACTGTGCTTCTAACTTGCATAATTCAACTATGTGATTTTGGATCATGTTTTCCCCTGAACCTTAGTTTTTCCTGCTTTCGTCATTCTGTGCCAGGGTCTTAAAATCATTTAACATAGGCCCCCTTTTTTTTTAATTAGCGTTAAATGAGAACTCATGAATACTTCATGAAGTCCAATTCATCACACTTTGTTAATTCAGTATTCAGTGAGTCTGAATAGCATCAGTCGACTAATGGAGCTTTTTGATCAGGAAACAAGAAAACAGCATTTCAGGTTTGTGAATTCAGAGCTTAAGGCTCTCAGCTCAGTTGTGTATGGACAGTTCTCTGTACTTGTCCAGCATATTTTAGAATATTGAAAGATAGCCAGACTGTAATTTGGAAACTAACTATTGCTGGTGTAATTTTGACTATTAAAGATTATATATATAATCTATATATTATATACACACACAGCGAGAGAGATCATGCACTTAATTAAAGCTTGCTAATAACAATATGATTCATTGTCAGTTTTCATTCACCCTTGATAAAGTGTTTAGATTTATAAGCCCGTTGTAGAAGTCGGGCAAACCGAAAGCTCCCCTTTCCAATAAGGTAGCCACTAGCCGTGTGTCTCTATTCAGTTTAATTGAAACTTAGTTCCTCAGCCTCACCAGCCACGTTTCAAGTGCTCGGTAGCCACATGTGGCCCACGGCTGCCGTTTTAGTTTTCTGGGGCTGCCATAATAAGTTGCCACAACCTGGGTGGCTAAAACGACAGGAATTTATTCGCTCATGGTTCTGGAGGCTAGACATCCCAAATCAAGGTCTCCTCAGGGCCGTGCTCCCTCTGATGGGCCCCTTCCGGCTTCTGGTGGTTACCAGAAATTGGTGTTCCTTGTCTGGAAGCTGCATCACTCCCAATTTCTCTCTGCGTGTTCACATGGCTGTCTTCCCTCTGGGTCTGTTTCTCTGTGTCGTCTTCTCATCTTACAAGGACTCCAGTCATACTGGATTTAGAGCCCACCCTAATCTAGCATGACCTCATCTTAACATTCGCAGACCCTAATTCCAAAGAAGGTCACGTTCGCGGGCACCTGGGGTTAGGACCTGGGCACATCTTCAGGGGGCAGGTACTTCATCCCGGAAGAGCTGCGGTGTTGGGCTAGTGCAGGCAGAGAACACCTCCACCTTTGCAGCAAGTTCTGTTAGTGGTGCATAAGGTGATTTTAAAAAACTAAAATATGCCATGGTTTGATACATTTTTTAGGTTTCTATATGGCAAAATACCATGGAACTATTACAGCAGAACATTTGGGGCAACTTATTGTGACCTTTTCTGGTTTCTTGTAATTTGCATGGTGCAGCCTATTTCCAGCTTGGAGGTAAGTGCAGCCGTGCGTACGTGTGGATTACCACGGGGCTGTGTCAGTTTCCTAAGATAACGGCCATGTCATTATGATTTAAACTGTGTACAGAGATAATGTTTCTTTAAAGAACAATTTGAATGAATGAAAGATTAATTTGGAAATATTTACACAAGATTCCTCCTATTTATGATATCCATTTTAATGTTACATTTTGAATTTTCTTTCAGGTTTCTAGGTGTTCTAGTTAAGTGTTTATTTGGGATCAAATGGAAAATTTTTTTTATACGTTTATCAATAAAAATCTCTGAATCTATAGCATTAAAAGAATTTAAATGTATCTCCCAAAAGAGTGACCTTTGGGAGTGACCTGACTTTGCAAAAAAATGTGGGAAAAATAAATCCTCCTTACAACATCTCTCTTGTCCTGTTTAATATAGAGCTGGTGGCTGCCTCGTGAGTCAGTCAGTCCAGAAGACAGATTAGGTTGGTTTACAGCTCTGCTTTTCTTTTTCTCCCCAAAGCCCCAGTACATAGCTGTCTATCCCAGTTGTAAGTCCTTCTAGTTCTTCTATGTGGGATGCTGCCACAGCACAGCTTGATGAGCAGTGTGTAGGTCTGCGCCCAGGGTCGGACCCAGCAAACCCTGGGCCACCGAAGCAGAGCGCTCGAACCCAACCACTACGCCACCAGGCCAGCCCCCGCCAGCTCTGCTTTTAAAACAATTTTTATTCCTTTACTATTGTATTTTTAAGTGTAATTTTGATTACTGTTCTTTTCCTAGAATGGCCTATTTCTAACCAAAACTGCATATCAATGTCCTTAACATGGACATCTTACAGAATTTCACTAGAAACATGCTATTTAGATACAGAGAAGTTAGTTTGGATTTGCTTCCCCAAAATTGGTTGCAGACATCCGTGAGCAAAGCTGGCAGTGGTGGGAGAGCCAGAGGAGCCTTCGATGTCGGTCAGTGGCCACTAGGAGCTCTGCACAATGTGAGGGACAATGTCCCTGCAGTTAAGAATTACTATCTTGAGGCCGGCCCGGTGGCGTAGTGGTTAAGTTTGCACACTGCTTCATTGGCCTGGAGTTTGCATGTTTGGATCCTGGACACAGACCTACACACCACTCGTCAAGCCATGCTGTGGCATCATCCCAGGTATAAAATAGAGGAAGACTGGCACAGATGTTAGCTCAGGGCCAAGCTTCCTCACACACACACTCACAAAATTTTTAAAAAAGAATTGCTATCTCTAGCCTCCCTGGTTCGCTGCCTATTCTTGAGAGCCACGTTGTGATTTACTTAATATTTTTCCATCTGCTATTTTATTAAGAAGGCCAGGGAAACATCACTGTGTGGCCAACTGTGTGTAATTAGAAGTTCTGCATCTGCAACAACTGGTGGTTGATGCTTGAGGTAATTAATATTTCTGGTAGTGTCACCAAAGGTTCTGTTGGGAGAGTTTGGAAATAAAGGAACCAAGTTTAGAGAAAAAATCTGGAGGACAGTTTGAGCTTATTATAACCCGAGTGTTACTCATTTCTCTTCCCCTTTTATTGCCTCCGTCAAGACGGGTCGAAACTGTTAGATGTCAGCGTTATCGGTGACTGACGATGAGCCTTGGGCTTCGCTTATCTGCAGGTTGCTTATCTGGCCACTTCACCATCTGGAACGTAAATGGAGTAACAAAAAGTAATGTAAAAGAAGGAAAGAAAGGAACTTGTCTCTAAGCAGCTAAAATGGGCTGAATCCAGGCACTAAAGCTCATGCCTTCCTCGTGGGAAAGCCACTTGGGCCGTGAGGCATAAGGAGAAGAAATTTTTGGTGCCAAAGTAAAAAACTAAAATGAACTGGAAATGACTTGTTAATGGAAGAGTGCCCTTCATCTGGCCAGGCCTGCTGTCTGCATGGCCGACAGGCAACGCTGCCCTGGTGGACAACTGTCCTGGGCGGCCAGACTCTAGCACGGAAGGAGGACTGTCGGAGGGGAGTGCTGCCGTCAGACCAAGAGCAACCTTCTGACCGCTTCCACTAGCAAGCAGATCCTTCTAGGTTAAAAAAGAGTGAGGGCAACCTGGACTCCACAGGCAAGCTGGACTGGGTTCAAGTCCCAGGATCACTTACTAATTGTGTGACCTTCAGCAAGGGCACAAGGTCAGCAGACCTCAGCTTCCTCATCAGGAGTGGTGACCTGTGCAGGCCAGGGCCCAGCTGGTAGGACTCGCTGAGATTTGCCCACATGGTAGGCTTAGCACGGGGCCTCCTGGCTCCACTGGTCGTTGGCCGGTCACACTTTGCCCAAAGCAGGTGTCAGCAAAAAGAAAGGCCACAGAAATAAAGTTTTAACAAAATGTTAGAAAAGAAAGGGTAAGCGCTACTAATCCAAGGCCTGGAACCCTACACATCTCCACAGCCTCTGAGCACACAGCAGGTTCAGGGCAGTGACAGCTGACCCTGGTCATGATGATGCTGAATTGTCCAGGAAATGGTTAAAGTACATTCAGTCTGCTCTAATATAGGAAAATGTATAATCCATTTTAAATACTTCATTCAAAACTGTTTAAGTGATGAAAAGATTCTATTACTGAATAAGTTAGTTACCTGCAAAATTCGCAATGTTGGAACAGGTCTTCAAGACCATGGAATTAGAATCCACTTTAAATGCCTGTTCACAAAGGACACTCTACTGTTAGAAGGGTGAAAACTTTCTAATGGCTGCCTTTCTCTAATAGGATGTGGATAAACAATTATTCATAGGAACCCACGGAGAGAGCCTCGCTCCAGTGGCACCACCATTCAGCATTTCCTTGGTATAATGGGAGAATAAAATGGGTTTTGAGGCCTGGTACAATTATGCGCATTTTTGTTTGTTTTGTTTGAGACAAAACTAAACAACAGGATATCTGGAAAACCAGAAGCATTTCGTGGGCTCCGCTGATTGCTGTGCGCAGCAGGCCGCCATATCCAGTTACAGCTGAACTGATAATGACCGGGCTCTTCTCATCGTGCCCCCAACCGCTCCGGCTTTTCTTCATCCTTCTCCTGCATTATTCTTCTGCATGAAGGCAAATTCTGCAGGAGGCATCACATCAGAAAACTGGCTTTTCACAGAGTCACAGGTTAGCTGAAGAGCGTTGTCAAATAGGTCAGGAAACCAAGCGCACATTTTTTAGGATGGAAAAGCAGTTGCTCCATTGTGTGGGATGTGGAATACTGTCTGAGCCGGGAAACAAGCACGAGGTGGAAGATGACACTTGGAAATAGATTTGTAGCTTTTACCAAAGAGAAACAAGGATCTATATATGAACAGCAATTTTCTCCAGCCTGATTAAGAGTGGATTCTGTTGTGTGTGGAGCAGGGTGCCTGGCCCCTGGACCAGCTCGATTTGACACAGGGGCCGGAGGAGTGGTCCTGGGCATTGTCAGAAACGCTCTGCTCATAGGTCACGTTCTAGCAACTGCGCCAAGAGCCCAGATGGAAGCGGACTTAGAATCTCAGCCGCTGACCCTCCTGTCCAGCTGGGAGGTGGGCAGAGCCACCTGCTCACACTCAGCAGAGGACACTGGCGGTGGCCCGACCTTGACTCGCCCACCTCAGGCAGAGAGCGAGCGGTGGTGGGAAAGCCTGAAATGTCGAAATGTCTGAAATGTCTTCATTATTGTTTAGAGGGGTGTTTGCTCAGCTGACATCGAGTGCCCAGTGGAGAAACTGGTCCCTTCCCTCTTTCTGCCCTTTCAGTTAAATTTTCCCGAAGGCCACCAGGGGGCAGGAAGAAGCTGCCTTGACTTTTTTTTTTTTTTTTACTCTGACTAAATTTATATGGAAAGGTATATTTCTTTTGGTCCATTTGGGCCAATATTTTTGACATAAATTATACTTCCCATTTCCCATATCTTTGATTTTTTTCGGATTCGGGTTGTCCTTGAATTGATTCTTCCTTCTGAAATAAAGCAATTGTGAGGGGGAAGCTGCATATATGCAGCACTGTACGTTAATTAATGGTTTAGTTACGCGATGCCCAGGCCAGACACAGCATCCTGGTCTCTCCTGTGTTATCCTCCATGTTGCCAGCCTCGCTGGGCCGGCACAGGCCCCCAGCGCCTCGTATGGGGATTACTGCAAAAGCCTTTCACCAAGTCTCCACCCGGCTCCCCCTGCCAGTTTAATCTGCCCAGTGCACCACCCCTCTGACCCTTCTCTCCTGGACCGACATCAGACAGCTCCTCATCCCCTCCTGAAGGCCGTCTAAACTGCCCACCTGGCGTGCCCAACTTCTTTCTTAGCCTTTTTTCCTATGTCTCTGTTCCATAAATGATGGTCTCAGCTCTTTCTTTCCTGTTCGCTGATCTCCACTGAGTCTGTTCCCTCACCTGTCATCTCCAACCCCTTCCAACTCCGCTGGTGCAAATCTGCAAGGTCCAGATCAGGCGCCCCCTCCTAGTTAGCACTTTGTCTACAATAGCTGAATTCTTCATTTGGCAGTTCTTTCTTAAGGTTCAGAGAAAATCAGCACAACTGGGGCCATGGGAATGAGGCACATTGCTCTCAGAAAAGCCAGCCGAAGACTGGGCTCATTTGTGAAGGCTCCCTGGAGAAAGTATGCGTGCGTGTCGTGTGGGTGCCGAGACCCAGCGTCGGGGACCCCAGGCTGGGGCTGCTCCTCAGACTGAGTTTCACAGCACTGGGTGGAAATGTTCAGGATGCATTCCTGAGAAGCAAGTCCAAAGTGGACCATATTGAACGTTGCAGGCTAACTCATATGAACAGTGAGTGAAAGGAACAAGTAAGGGACCCCATGAACAAGCGGGGGTTGACATGCCTCAGCAAGGAAGGGCACATGTGGGGAGGAATTGTCTGGGGACACGTGGCTGTTGGTGGAATGGTTGCTTTGCATAATGAATTCCTGGCCTGATGGGTAATGTGGTCCCAGTACTTGGGGCAGGCCTGGTTTTGGTTTACTGCTCACACACCAAAAAAAAAAAAAAAAAAAATAGAATGCACCAATATGAATTGAAAATTCTTAAAGGGGATCAGTGTAATCCCTATTTAATTTGAACTTTTCCTCTTAAATTAATTTCACATATGGTGACATTCTTGCAGTGGATGCAAAGGCATTTTTGCACGTGCTGAACATACTCCTCACCCTGGGAACAGTCTACTTGTACCTAATTGAGGTTCTAAGATGAGAAAAACCTTGCAAATAAATTTCTACAAGTGCAGAAAAGAGCTCCACCACTATCCGAGTGGCATTTGTCACACAATGTCACCTTCCCTTCAGGAGCTCCCATCCATGGATGCCTTGATAGTGTTCAGGCAGGGGTGCTGAAGTGAAGCTAAACATTAATTGTAAAGATTCCATTGTTATTTCTTTTACTTGGTCTTACATTCTGACTCTTCCTAAATTTAATGAGGCCACTGCTTTTCCTTGATGCTCAGAAGGCACTCAAGAACAGGCCCAGCTGTGTGAGATGTGTTGTCCAACTAGCTTGGATCATGACCCTCTCGCAGAGACGAGTACACAGTGACTTTGCAGAGAACCACCACATCACCCGGTAGCAGAGCATGCCCGTTACAACTGGCTGGCAAGGAGCGGTGGTTCCAGGGCAAACAGCCTTGATACTAATCCAGCACATCTTGGGGCTGCAGACAACATGCCTTCTAGAGGTGTGGGGCTCTCAACCGGCTCGCTCTTGGAAAGCTCTGTGCCAAACCCAAGTCCCACATATACCATTCGTTTATTTGTTTCTTGATGTTTCATCCAACAAGTATCTGAGCACCTGTCCTGTGCCAAGTGTTGTGCTTGGTACTGAGGTGAACAAGAGATTGAGTCCCCATCTTCTTGGAATTATATTCTAGGGAGAGAGACAGACAATGCACAAGTAAACGAATTAGCTGGATTGTGCTCAGTAGTACAAACGCCCACGTGGGATAGCGTGGTCAGGGAAGGGCTTTGCGAAGGAGTGACCATAAATGTGTGGTGAGTGAATGAAGCTGTGAAGACATGAACCCACGGAGTTGATGGAGATTCAGAGACGGAACAGTCAGTCATGTTCATCGCTCTTTAGCAGTTCGTAGACTTGGAGCACGGACTCAAAATCATGGGTGGCGTGAGAACTCGTCTAAGTATAAATGAAACCCAGTGGATGTTCTAGGGAGAAAAGCTTGCCTCTAATTGAAGGCAATCAAAGCGATTTCTTGAGAGAGTTGATCTTTGACCTACAGTTGATTTTAGGAAAGGAGGGTCAGGGCATTCCAAGCAGAAGGAATGGTGAAGACCTTGCATGGAGGCAGAAATACAGGGCGTGTTTAGGGAGGAGCACACTGTTTAATTCTGCTGAAATATAGAGAACTTGCAGGACAGTCATGGGTGCTGCAGCCGCACCGGCTGAGTGGGGCATGTCCCGGAAGGTAGGCTTGTGTAGCTGGCATGACGTTGCGGCACAAGCAGGGTTCTCTCTGGCAGCCCCGGGAATCCCTGGTGGGGAGTAGCCATGGCTGGATGGACGGATGGCCTGTGAGGAGTCTCCTGGCCAGAGAGGAGAGGAAGCCACATCCTCATCTCCCAGGATAGAAATGGAGCATGCCCGGCACAAAATCAGCAAGCCTTCATTATTTCTTACCATCAGCTAAATGGGTTTGTTGCTTTCACCAGGAGGCCTGGGGTGGAAGATGGCAGAATCCTACACCTGTCTCATAGGGAACATCCAGTGTAAGGGGGAGGCTGAGAGGAAAGGCAGAGGCCTCCACAAGAACAGGCCCCAGGAGGACACAACCAGGTGCATTGCCAACTGCGGTGCCCAATGTGGCTGGTGAATCAAGAAATTACGGTACGAGAACTGTGTGAGAAAAACATTTGAAAGTCGTTGAGATGAGTACTTCCCCAGTTTTCCTAGGGGATTTCTAAACTGTAACCTCCACAAAGTCATGGGCTTCGGGAGCTCGCCCTCCGAGCCCGGGAACAAGCTGCTGCTTTGGTGAGTTTACTGAAAGTCACACTTGTTTCTCCATCAACTGCCGTTTTCCTTTCTGGAATGCCGCTTCCTGGCTTAACTATAAAAACACACAATTAATGTGATGCCAATGCAAGAAAGAAATGGTCTTCTACAGACCTTCATGAGGGGTGTGCCAAAATCAAGAGGAAGAGCAGAATGCCACAGTTCCCAAGGTGACTGAGGGGTGGGCATGCCGACCTTGCTGCCCAGTGGGTCCAAGGGGTGGACTTGATGACTCCGCACTCCAGGGCTTTCGCACCGAGGAGACCCCTCCTCACAAGTCAGTTCAGTGCTCGTAACCTCATGCATAGAGGAGAGGACCGGGGACTGGGGACCAGGGCCCGGATTTAATCCTGATGCGAGCCATTCACTGGCTTTATGCCGTGAAGGTTGTCCCCTGCCCTCTTTACCCCTCAATGTCCCAGTCCCTAAAGAGGGTGCCGTAATGCCTGCCCTTCTCCTTCTCAGAGGACGGGCACAGAGGACAAGTGAGTAGATACGTCGAAGGAAAGGGCCACGTATTCCGAAGTGGAGTCTGACCGGGTGAAAGCCACGTGGACCTGGTCTTCTCCAGCATTCGCAACAACAGCATGTAGTCATCTGTATCTGGAAAATGGAAGAAATTAGACCGATTAACTTTTAGTATACAGATTGACGCTGACACCCACACTCTGCCGAGATATCAGACCATCAGCCAGAAAACACGGCATATGAGGTCTCCTGAGGCCCCTCTGCGCCAGGGTAAGAGGATTTACACTTTTAACTGGATGAACACTCACAAAACGACAAGTGATTTAAAAAGAGTAATAAACACGCACAAAGACTAAAAATGAAATGGTGCCAACATAAGCAAACAAAAAAATGACTGTGGAGGCTTCTGTCCCTGGGACGGGCTCCTCGTCCAGTCGCATCGTGAGGGAAAAACAACTTATCTGACAAGAAGACCCCCAGATTTCAAAATAATGAGCCCACCTGGAGGATTAACCTCACGCTACGTGTACCTTGGGCCTTGCTATGGCCTGGTGAGAGTGGTACCCGCATTTCCTGTATGAATAAATGACTGTGTATATTGCAGAGGAGCAGGCTTACCGTAGATCAGGTTTCCAGGATGCAGAACCAGACGGGGCTCCTTGGAAGAGGGTTTATGGAGGGTGTCCTCTGAGGAAAGGGGAGGGCAGTTAGCAAGGCTGTGGTCTCAACTGATGGCGGGGGCTCAGGTGGGGGTCAATAACCTCCAGGTGAGATGGTTTCTGCTCAGCTGAGGGTGGTGTTCCACCAAGGGGACAGCAGTGAGCTGTTAGTGGCCAACCTTCACAGCTGCTGGGGTCTGGACAGCATGACAGTGGCCAGTGTAGCGCTCTAAAAGGTTTGCTGCTGGGGCCTATGAACAAATGTTCCAAGCCCACTGATAAACGAATGTCAGCCTGGGGAGGGAGGGGCGGGTGCTTTCTGCAGATGAGATGCTGAAAACCCAGAAGCAGCTGCCATGTCCACACCAACTTCATGTTCCCACCTTGCTGGAGGCACGGCCCCCCGAGCCCTCCTCTTCCTGGGGTCAGTAATCGCCATGACTGCGGTCGGTCGCCATTGTGGTCATACCCTCGCACTGTCACTTGTGTGTTCTTGGGTGAAGAGTCCATAGAACAGTGCATTGGATTGTTAAGAGCTAGAAGCGCACGTTGATACTAGCAGGACAAGCGATCTGGAAAGATTTCAAGAATGGCTTGAAAGGAGATATAGGGCATTACAGGAGGTAAGAAAGAAGGCAAGCCTCAGAAAATTGACTTGATAGGAAAAAGACAATATGTGTGTGCACGCACACAGGAGAATGGATAAAGGCAGCGAGCCACCTGGGGCCAATGTGGGGAGTAGGGGAACCCGAGTTCTCATTCTGGCTCTGTAACCATGGGGCTTGCACAAATGTCCCACCCTCTCCAGACCCCGCCTGAAGAAGAACATGATACCCGCCCCCCGCATTCGGTCCTGGCTGCCCATCCAACCCAGAATGTTCTTCTCCATGCTCTGGCTCTGCTGGCTTCTCCTGAGCTTGCTTGTCCATCCCCCCTATTAAATTAGTGCCCAACCATCTTCTTTCAACACAAACATTGTTTGCATGCTCGCATAGCCCTGTTCTCTATAGACCATCTTTCCTGTTTCTTTCACTGTCTGTCTGTCTCCCCCCTTGACTCTTAGCTCTCTCTGTGAGAAGGGCCGCCCTGGCTGCCCACTGCTCCATGGCCAGGCCCTAAACAGCACTCAGCCCCTCGTAAGATCTCAGTAAGCACTTTCTGAATGATTGAAGACGATTCGCTAGAGGAAAAAAGATAAAAATGAGAAAGGACAGGGGAAAAATGTGAAATTCTACATACGCCAGGCATTAATAATATAGGCATTCTCAGCTAAGGTCATGCCGTATTTTTCTTTGAGAATATATATGGATATTCAGTTTTAGATCATTTTGTCTTCCTTTAGCAGTGTGGAAACATGATAATCAAGGCGATTGGTTCGTATCTCAAATGATAAAGAAAAAGCAAATATTCATTTTATTTAAATTATGGCTTTGGTTTCTTCCCCTTCCATTTGTAAGAAGAAAGCTGGAAAATCCCCACCCATACCTTTCTTATGCATAAGGTGACTCTTGTCTACTGGCCGGGCCTTAATTGTCCCTGAACCTGTTTGGAGGAGCTGATGCTGGGGAGTTCCGAGCCTCTCCCTGCTCTGTCCGCCCACCCCACAGGGCCCGCCAGCTCCAGTGCACCCAGACAGATGCTCTTCCTCCTCATCCCCACACCCCCCCCCCCCCCCCCCCCAGCTCTTTGCTGTGCTCCCTTCAAATACATGATCGACAGGCAAGGTCTTTGGGGAATGGCCCGTCTAGTAAGTCACCAACAGCAAGACTGCTGGGACCTGGACTGGAATAAGACACCTTGTTTTGTGTTGTTCTGGCTACTAAATCTGGTTTCAGACCCCATTTCCTCAGGGAGTTTTGGGTCCACACATTCCCAGACCCGCACACGGTGCCCACAGACTTTGATAGGAGACAAGCAACTGAGATCCCGTGCTGGGTTTGAAAAATGTCTGGGCTGACCCACATAGCATCTCCAGGGAAAGGAGATCTCTTACTACTCCCTGAGGCAGGCAAGGAGGATGAAAAGCAAATGTGTCCGCGTTGTATGCGAGGCCACGTAGATATATTAAAACACACACACACATTTTGCAAATATTCGTTATCTGTGATAGGTTACAGGTAGTTACTGTGGTTGAAATGTAAGCTGGTTGATGGTTCTGTGGCAGGCAGCGTGCTCAGGACTTGAATATGTTTTATACACCCTGTTCTTTCCTCCTGCTAAGGCTGAGAAACACTGACTTTATGGCCAATTATCTTCCGTGGGAGAACAGCTGGTTCCATGTTCAGTTGAGAAAATGTTGTTGCATCTAAGGGAGCGTGCACTTCCAACTTTGCCAAGGCGCTTCAAATTTTCTTACCTGTCACCTCCGTGACTTGTAATCATTGCTCTGCTGTTGGAGGATGTGCAGGGCTTCCTTTGTCCCCCACAGGAAGGCTGGCAGTAGCAGGAGACTCGAATTGGCCTGCGGCTCCCCTGTGACGGGCGGATTTCATCTTGTAAAATGGAGAGCTGAGAGTCCCGTGCCGGCTGTGGCCGGGGAGTGGAGAGGTTGGAGAGCTGCTCATTAGCCAGCCCAGGCTCGAGCCTATCGTCGTACATGCCTTTGCTGGAATGTTTTGGCCAAAGTCGGGCAAGGTTTTTGGCTCTGCTCAGGGTGAAATAGTCGGCAGTATGCTCTATGTGGGACAGCTTAATAAATCTTCCTTTATTCTCACGACAGCCCCCTGATTTCTGTCTATCTCCTTCAGTGGTGCCCTCCACATTCATGGGGGTGGCCCGTCATCCTCTCACCGCTGCTCTGAGTTCCACTTGCTAGTACCTTCATACTTGAGCTCCTTCATTGCAGCTGGGTCCTCCACCACCAGCTCCTGCTCCTTCACTCGGGGTCTGGAAGTGGCATCAACTCCCCTGGTTATATGCCTTGCAGCCTCAGTGCCATGGTTGACTCTTTTCTCTCTTCTGTATCCAGCAGAGAGTCACTTGAAAAGCCTTGTCAGTTCCACCTCTAGTGGTTCTAGCATCTTTATCCTTTTGTTCCCTTGACACTGGTTAATTTCACCCACCCATTAACTATCCGCTCAACTAGTGCAATAGGCTCCCTCCTCGGCTGGTTAGCTTCAGTATTTTCTCTTCAATCCAGGCAAAATCTTACTAAATAATAGGCAAAGGACACTGCTTCCTAAAATAAGATAATTAATGCCTCCCATGCCTTTTCATTGATTCCAGATATTTCTTTGACTGAGGCAGCCTTTTATTGTGCAATTAAATGATAAGTTTGGGGCGGGCCCCTGGCTGAGTGGTTGAGTTAGCGTGCTCCACTTCAGCAGCCCAGGGTGCTGCTGATTCGTATCCTGGGCATGGACATGGCACCACTCATCAGGCCATGCTGAGGCAGCGTCCCACATGCCACAACCAGAGGGACCTACAATTAGAGTATACAACTGTGTACTGGGGAGCCTTGGGGAGAAGAAGAGGGGCAAAAAAGATTGGCAATAGATGTTAGCTCAGGTGCCAATCTTAAAAAAAACCCCACAAAATTAAATAAACGCTAAACTTAAAATGTTAACCTCACACTCATTAGGATGGCTACTAACAAAAAACCAGAAAATAACAAGTGTTGGCAAGGATGTGGAGAAGTTGGAACCCTCATGCACTGTTGGTGGGAATGTAAAATGGTGTAGCTGCTATGTTTAAAAATGGAATTGCCATATAATCCAGCAGTTCCACTTCTGGGGAAATATCCAAAAGAATTGAAAGCAGGGTCTCAAGAGACATTTTTGCACCCATGTCCATGGCAGCATGGCAGAAAGTGATGAAAGTCCAGGTGTCCATCCACAGAGGAATGGATGAATAAAATGGGAATACATAAAATGGAATATTATTCAGCCTTCAAAAGGAAGGAAATGCTAACTCATGTCTCAACATGAATGAACCTTCAGGACGTTATGCTGAGTGAAATAAGCCAGTTACAAAAAGACAAATACTGTGTGAGTCCACTTACATACCTAGAGTAGTCAAATTCATGGAGACAGAGAGTAGGATGGTGGTCGCCAGACTAGGGGAAGGGGGATCGGGGAGCTGTTTTGTGGGTACAGAGTTTCAGTTTAACAAGATGAAAAAGTTCCGGACATTGGTTGCACAACAAGGTGAACATACCTAACACTACTGGCCTGTACGCCTAAAAGTGGTTAAGACAGTAACTTTTGTGTTACATGTATTTTACCACAATTAAATTTTTTTAATTTTAAAATTAAGCTTGTATTATGACACAGCAGCCTGTTGTCTTTTGTGCTGTTTCACGAAGATGAATTTCAGTATTTGGAAGAAGTTCGCTTTGAAAACTGTGTGGAACATAGAGTAACAAAACGTAAATTCTAAGCGCAGACACTGTACCTCTCTCCTCAGAAGGATGAATTAGATCATGTTGTAAATTTGTAACGTTTACAAAATTCTTTTGGACAAAGCTCTCCATTTGAAACTTTGTTTTGTTGTTGACATGATGAAGGATCCTTGCGCTCTGTTCCCCCCAGCATCTTCGGCAAATACAGGTGGCTGAGAACCTAGGATCTCAGGAGGGTGAGGTGCAAGAGTACATTCTGGTGTTGGAGCGCAAAAGGATCTGAGGGCAGTTGGTTGCACAGATCTGGACCGTGCCTCTGCCCATTTATCAAGAGACTTTCCATCCCCATTTCAAAGAGAGAGAAAGAATAACAAGAACCAGTGTCCAGATCATTTTAATAAATACAAAGTTCCCCAAAAGGCCCACCGTTCCAGACCTTACGGCTCCTGCCAAATCCTGTAAAAATAAAGATTAAACCGTACAGAATATTTGTTTTGTTCTGATTGCTATATTTTGTTTTGGTAATAAAAATTCCCAGGCATCTGGCCTAAGAGGGTGCTGACGGCGCAAGCTTTTGAACCAGTCCTCACCCGCCCCTTAAAAGGCCTCATTTCTTCCTTGGCGGATAATACTCTCTTCTCCTGGAATCACACGCTGCGCGTTACTCCCAGGGAGCTGGACAGGGCTGGGCAGCACACGCAGTGCGGGCTCCAGTGCTGGCGGGGCCTGGGGCTCAGATTCTCCACTGTTTCTTAAAATTTTCTATTTTTAAATAATTTCAAGCTTATGGAAACTTGCAAGAATAGTACAAAGAGACCACTGGAAACCTTTTACCCTGGTTCATCAAATGTTAATACTTTACCCTTCTCTCTTTCTGTCTCATATAATCACAGTGCAATGATCAGAATCAGGAAATTAAACACTGGCACAACAGTGTTATCTACAGTATATCTAATTTCACCAATTTTCCCAATAATGTCTTCTACACTTATTTCTTTTTCAGGCTAGGACTGCTCATTGAGTGCATCTAGGCAGGAGGGACTCATTCGTTTCTGATCACCAATTAAACAAGTCAGCCCTTCCCCCGCTTTCCCACTTTCCAATAGAAAAAGGAGCGAGTGATCACAAAGAATTGGAGAACAATGCAATTAACTTGTTATTTCCAGCCTATATGAGTCAATTATAATTTACCCTTTAAAATAAGATGAATTTATGTTGTCAATATATTATATTACCCTATAATAATTGAAAGTAGCCTGAGATAAATGGGAATGTTCGTTTGTTTCTATGTTGCAAACTATTTAAATGGTACAGCTTCACAAGCAGCATCACCAAAAAAGTGTTGTCTGCCGAAAGTTCATAGAGTGGAAAGGAGGCCTCTGATGATTGCTGTGTATGCCAAGGCACCTCATCTGACACATCCAGGTGAAGGCTGGATTAAACCTCTAGAAAATATCGTCTGTGCTATTATTCTGTGAAATATGCATTCCTTTCTCTAGGAATGAAGACTCCCAAAGGAGGAAATGTTGAGTTTTCAGAGTTTGATGGTAGAAAGGAGGGGGTTGGGCTTCAATAATTGTCATTATAATGCTCTTCCCCCCACCCCACCTGCCACCCAGTCCTAGAGGCATGTGTGAGTGTGTGTGTGTGTGTGTGTGTGTGTGTGTGTGTAGGGGGTCCTTCTGAGGGTATCTTTGGCCAGGGGGTATTTCGTATCTCTTTATGTCAAAGAGACTTTTGTGTAAGAGCGAATGACAATAGTCCATCACATTGTAGGAATGGTGACCTTACTAGCGTTGTGCCTAGAAGTTTCAGATGTTATTAATTTACGGGGATCACTGAAAGGTGTCAGTGGGGTCATTCAGGGTGCTCAGTGTCAGATCAGAAAATAGAGATGAGCACCTTGGAACTGCTAATTATCCCATTAAAAAAAAAGAAAGTTTTTATTATGAAAAATCTCAAACATACGAATTAGAATAATATAGTGAAGCCCCCACGTACCTATCATACAGCCTCAACAGCAGTCACGTTTGGTATTTCATCTATTACACCCTACCCTGACTCCCCTCCCCTATCTTGAATTATTTTGAATAAAACTCTGACATCGTATCATTTCATCAATAAATATTGCAGTATGTATCTTTAAAAATATAAGCTCTTAAAATAATTAACCATAATGCATTCCTCATCACATCTCCATTTTTGCGATCATCAATAATTCTTTAACCTTGTTGAATAGCTGTTCAGTGTTCACACTTCCTGAATTATCTTATAAATTGTTTTGTAAATTGTTTGTTCACATTAGGACCCAAATTAAGTCCATACATTGCAATCAACTGCTCACAACATTGCAATCACCATCTCAAGTTTACTTTAATTTGTAACTCCCCTCTGCATACTTCTTTTTCCTTGGAAGTTATTTGTTGAAGTTATTTGTTGAAGAAAGCTAGTCATTGGTCCTGCAAAGTTTCTCCAAGTCCAGATTTGGTTTGCGGCTGTCCTAGTAGCACAGTGGTTAAGTTAGCATGTTCTGCTTCGGCGGTCCGGGGTTCACTGGTTCGGATCCCGGGTGCGGACATGGCCCCGCTTGGCAAGCCATGCTGTGGCAGGCATCCCACATATAAAGTAGAGGAAGATGGGCACAGATGTTAGCTCAGGGCCAGTCTTCCTCAAAAAAAGTCCAGATTTGGTTGATTATGTCCCCCTGGTGTAATTTAACGTGTTCCTCTTTCCCCTATTTTTCTTGTAAATTGCTAGTTCTATCTCAAGTCTTAATTAAATCCAGGTTCAACTTTTTAAGTAAAACTCTTTCATAGGTGATGGTATGTTTTCCCAATAAGAGTAAAAAAATGTCTGGTTGTTTCTCTTTTTTGATATTAGCAGCCCTTAATGATCATTGCCTAGATCCATTATTTAATTAGGGGTTGAAAATAGTGCTATTCTGGGGCTGGCCCCGTGGCCGAGTGGTTAAGTTCGCACACTCTGCTGTAGGCGGCCCAGTGTTTCGTCGGTTCGAATCCTGGGCGCGGACGTGGCACTGCTCAGACCACGCTGAGGCAGCGTCCCACATGCCACAACTACAAGGACCCACAACGAAGAATATACAACTATGTACTGGGGGGCTTTGGGGAGAAAAAGGAAAAATAAAATCTTTTAAAAAAAAAGAAAACGGTGATATTCTAATTTTATCATCCTATCTTCAGTTGTTATCTATAGAGATAACTTGCCCTCATCAACTATTTGATCCCCAAGTACAGTTCATATGGAAAAGCTAAGCCTTTCATTTTTGCTCTTTATTTAGCAACATTCAAAATAAGGGGTTGGTTTCCTAGCATATTCCAAAAGTAACCAGTGAGTTTCTTTTAAAGTATCATATGAACTTGTGGATTTAAACAGTGTTGGTGGGTTTTAATCCATTACAGTTCTCATTCTTAAGTGGTTGCTCAATTATCCTATCTTTGGGCAATGGGAGCCTTTTCAGGTCTGTTGCTGTGGCCCTTTGACAGAATCCCAGAAGTCTTTGATGACTCTTTTGCTTTTTGGTGTGACAAGTCGTTTCAAGCTCATCTTGGGAATTTCTGCCCACTCCTGCAACCAGCCACTTCTCTAAGGAGTCCTGGAGCTTTGTAGTGGGAAATGGTGTTGAGAGACCACAAACCGGGTACTAAGGATGTTCATTGCTACTGGGCTGGAGATTACTTTAGGCCTTTTCAAGGGACAGACCTAGGAAATACTTTTTTTAAAAAAAAACTATGTCATGAGTTCATAAAGATATTTCCAATTCAAATTTAGGAATCTAGGGATTTTGCTTAACCAGACCAACCTTGTATCTACCTACATCTCTTCTCCATCTTAAAAAAAAATCCCAGTTCCCAAAGAGACCAACATCATCACTCATTTACTTTATCCAGCAACACACACACAACAGCCTCAGAATAATAATACCAACACAATCGCCAACAATATCCTTGCTGGAATGGTTTTGGGTTTAAGAGCGCACTGTGGGGGAGCTGCTTCAGTGACTTCGACTCTCAACTGGTATTTGGGGCGATTGCATGCGCTGAAGGCATTAGGCTCTCACTTAGGATTCAGCAAACAAAGGAAGGATCCCGTGAAGCCTCGGTGGCCTGGTCCATGAATACAGAGGAGGCTTGGGGAACTGTGAAGTCCAGATGGACTTCAGTCAGTCTACAAGCATCTTTCTTATATGTCCCTTGCTATAAGACTAATGGCAAGAATCCAGGCCACCTGTTGTCAGATTTTCATGTTAAATGTCATTCTCTGTCCACATGGCCTGGCTTCCTTTTAGGCGTAAACTAACTCAGCCCTCCTGGTTGTAGGCCTGGCTTCAGAGGATGCTGGATCTAACGGGACCTGCAGCTTCAGGGACCATCTGTCCAACCCTCTGATATCACAGGCAGGGAAGTTGGGTCTCCGAGGGATGTGGTTTGCTCATGATATGTTTTTAGTGAATGCAAGATAGTAGGAAGTGCTCATTTCATCACCTTTTGCTGGATTTTCGAGGAGGGAAGCTTAAATCCAAATAATTTGCATAATGACAAAATTATTAGGAAAGGTTACATTTTATCATGGCTAATGAAATGTCAGAAACTGTTGAAAATGGATAAGAAAGTGTAATGACTCGTTCTCTCATGTTGTCTGACCACCCTGAGTAACAGTAAACATTTCAGAGTGACCACATTTTAAAATAGAGAAGCTAACGCTATACCAAATGAGGTTAATCCTTTTGTCAGTAATAAGAAAGGACAATATGTTTACAGGCAACTGAGTCAGTATTCTAGGTTTCGGATCCCGTTAAGAAGAAATGTAAGTCTGATATTTAAAAAAAAATGTACAAAGGATTTGAACATGTAATCCACAGGAAAAAATGAACGTTACCAATAAGCACATGAAATAACCCACTTCACTCACAGTTGAAGAAATATAAGTCAAATCATCTTTCACTTATTAAATTGTCAAAAATGTAAATGAGTGGTGCTAAGCAGTGCTGTGAATGATACAGGGCAATAGGCATGAAACAATTGTTGCTAGGAGTATAAAACAGTGTGAAAATGGAGAGGGCATTTTGATGTTATCTTTCAAAATTCAAAATGCGCCTGTCTTTGACCTACCGATTCAGTTGCTGAGAAATCCACCCTATGGATGTCCTTGCAAAGCTATATCACAATCTCTGTCCAGGGATGTTCACTTCAGTATGCTTATGGTGGCACAAAATTGCAGGAACCTAAGTGAATATCAATAAAAGACTGGCTAAATAAATTATGGAATGGATACACATTCAACTATTAAAACGAATGGGATAAAGCTACATATGCTAAAATAGAAATTTTCCCCAAATATATTATTAAGTGACAAATGCGAGGTAAAGACCAATCTGCACTCTGTATGCAATTTGTGTAAAAATAATTCTAAGGACTGCACATATATTTATGCATTTACTACACGTATGTATCTGCATAAATTATTTTTTGGAGGGGCACACATGGAGCCACAATAGTTATGATTTAGGGGTGGAGAAACTGGAAACAGCCTTTCATTTTCATTTTATATCTTTTTCTTTTTTTATTGTTTGGATTTTTCACCATTTGCATGAATTAATTTTATTTCAATTCTTTTTCAAAGACGATTAGATCCTCAGATTTGAATAGGAAGTAGTCGGTAAAGGTAAATGAATATTATCTTAAATGAATATTAAATCACGTTATTTGATGATAAATAAGTATCCTGGTAGAGTCTTCCAGGCTGACTTTAGTATTTTCACTCTCATGGTAAGATAGAGTGACTATGACCAAGCACCATGGGCAACTGGGAGAAGAGAATGTGGATGGAGAGGGAAATGCAGGACATGGAAGAAGTGTGATTTAGTAGGAGTTCTGAACTTGAGTGTTCCCATCTGTAAAATGCTGGGCCTGCGCTAGATCTAACCAGACTCTGAGCTTCCTTCTTGATTCTGGGTTGAGACTGGCCAAGGGGACATGGCCAATTTGGTGTCCTTTCCATAGGCAGCACAGCCATGGAGAGACAATCATGACACCTTGCATGATCCTCATATATGGGGAAGTCACTTACAAGTGCATCTCTTAAAAAAAAACCAGCTTAATAAACTATAATAAGGCAGACATCCCTATAAATCCCTGCAGGTCAAGAAATAGAACCTTGCTGGTTACCCTAGAAGCCTGTTCTCTACCCTGTCCGAGTCACAAATGCCTTCGTCCTCCAAAAGTAACGAGTATTTCAACTTTTTCTTTTTTTTTGCTGAGGAAGATTCGCCCTGAGCTAACACCTGTGCCAATCTCCCTCTATTTTGTATGTGGGTCACCACCACAGCATGGCTGACGAGTGGTGTAGGTCCACATCTGGGATCTGAAACTGTGAACCCAAGCTGCTGAAGTGGAGTGCGTTGAACTTAATCACTAAGCCATATTCAGCTGGCTAGAAAAGGGAAGAGGCATGGGGCAGGCAGGCTCCTGCCCTTTAAAATCAGCATCTGGAAGTTGTACATATCACTTCCTCCCACCTACCAGTGGCCAGAACCTAGTCACATGGCCACATCTAGCTGCAAGGGAGGCTGGGAAATGTAGTCTTTAACTGGGGGACCATGTGCCTTTCACTCCGCTATGTGCAAACCCTGTGTAGACCATCAATTGTCCAAGTTTGATGTGCATGTGAATACCCAGGGATCTCGTTAAAATGGAGATTCTGATTCAGTAGGCATGGGTGGGTGGGAGTGTCGAAATTTTGTATTTTCAACACCTCCCAGGTGACGCAGATGCTGTTGGTTCTTGGACCACACTTAAGTACCCCACTTCAAGGGTGCAGATGACCACTTGGGAGGACTGTCTACTTTCAGGGTGACCCAGTCTTGCAGGCCCCTGTCATCTTCATTAATCTGTCACTGCTGCTCCTGCACCTATTTGGGTAAACACCTTTGGAGGATGTTGCATATTTATATTAAATACCCAGGTAATGACCCAGTGTACAAAGTGTAATTAGAAGGCTCTTTGCCCAACGTAATTTGCATATTAGGTTTTGTTTAGAATTTAGAGTTTTCCCTTAGGATTAAAAAATTTGGGTAATAGTGTTATTAGCATAATAATTTTAAAAATGAGTTATTTTCTAAATAGAAAACAAATCACAGTAGCCCACAGGCTTTGTGGTATCATAAATATTTAGATTTGTGGACTTGGTCCAATTTTCTTCAAACACTTTTGAAAGTGTGAATAATTATACTTTATGCCAGTATAAATAACGTTTTTATTTCCTAGAGAAATCTAAGCACTTCAAGGCCCTTTAAGTATGTTCTCTTTTTAATTTTGTTAGTAAAAATAGAAAGAGCATTCCTGGGAAGGGTTCCTTGCCTCTTTGGGCGCGGGGAAGCCAGCCCTGCTCTGCGCTCCCACTGTACCCTCCACCTGTCCAGCGTGGCGCTGAACTGTCGGGATGGCAGGACTGTCTCCCTCTTGTTCAACCCTGTATCCCATAGCCTGGAACATTCCCCGTCCCAAGGGCTCAATTTTGAAGTTTGATTTCTCAGCTTGTTTTGTCCAGCCACTGGCCTTTTCTGCTTGACCTGGCAGTGCCTGGGGCAGGGGCTTTGATCTCCCTCCAGGCAACACTGGGGCTTATCAGGACAGCCCAGGGTCCTTAGGAGATTACGAGAGGAAAGGAAAGGGGAAGCCCTCTGTGAATCGTAGAGCGCTATAGAAACGTAATGGAGCATCACTCTGTATAATGACAATAATAATTGTTATAATTTTTGAGCATTTACCATGTGCCAGGAAGTAAATGCTTTACACAATTCTCTCCTTTAATTCTCATCTCCACTTCATGAATGGAGAAATTAAGGGCCCAAGAGATTCAGTACCTTCCTGAGGTCCTACAGCCGAGCTGTGGAGCCCGGACTCCAGCCCAGGCCATCAGACTCCAGAGTCGACGCTCTTAAGTTGGGTACATTTAAATCTGGTTCCAATATAAGGTTAGGACATATTTTGGGGTGTGTTCAGGCTTTAGTCAGGATTCTTTAATCACAATCATATTTAGTTTTTCTTCATGTTCCAAAATGTGCCTTTACCCACACGGAACGTCTCCTGGCAACTTTTAGTCCATGGTCCCTGAAGCGTAGTCTGTATCATCCTCCCTTCTGTGAGCATCAGAGGCTCAGGCTGCGGGTAAGCCTAGTGTCTCAGCACCATCTTTGTGGGGGATCGGAACCTCCGTACTTTTGGTTTACCTACCGGGAGGAGAGGAGGCCAGGAACACGGTCATGAAAGAAGCCCTGGGGGACTCACGAGGCCTCCCACCCGCCCATCTGGGATCCTGCAGTCTGTCAGGGCTGTTAGCCCACCTTGTTCTGCATGCTTTAGTCTGGATAATGTTTATTCCAGCCCCCCAACTTTGAAAATCACTTACCCTACACTGTGTAAAATAGGAATGCTGTGTGCTTTAGAAAGATGCACAAAAATGGAAAGGGAATTTACCTTACCCCCTCTGGGCATCTCAATGAGCATTTTTAAAGATGCTTAATGAAGCATGGGGCTTCTTTGGAGCAGACTTACATTCAAGCTCCAAGTTTTGGGTTTTTTCTTCCCCTTCTCCTGAACGGGAGCGACAGCAGATCTCATCTCTCTCTCCCCACCCCCAGCTCCAAACAGCTCCCTTCTGCCACCCCCTCACCGGTCAGTAAATATCCTGTGGCTCCCTCCCCCAAAGCAGCCTGAAAATAGCGCTCCCAGGGAGAGAAAGCAGCTTTGGGGAGTGTGACCTGAGCAGTCAGCTTAGGAGAAATGTGCACAATAAACTTCTCTCTGGACTGAATTGTTCTGTAAAGTGGCAATCACTTCCCAGACAGACAGGCCCTGGAGGACCCGCCATTCTGCATCTTTTAATCACCGTTGCTATGGAGAAAGCCACTATTTCATTAGAGAAAGCGCCTTAACGCAATTAACACATAGTTCACTTGTTCCCCATCCCTTTTGGGCCCCAAGATGGAGGGGGTGATAAGCGATAGGGTATTGCTTTCCCTGGGGGCCCGCAGGAGACAGCAGGCCAGCAGAGCAGGGAGGGTTCCCAGGGAGTAAACTGTGAGTTGTTCAGGACTGGGTTGTGGATTAAGGGATGTCAAAAGGGGGAATGGGCTTAAAATTAACGAAATCTCGGCACGAGGGTTGACTCAGTGATTCAGAGCAAAACGAAATAAAACAAAGAAAAAGTCTTCCCTGGCTACTTTTTGAGTTTGGAAATAGACTGAAAATCCGTACACATCCTCTGTTGAAATCAATGTTTCTATTTCTTATTTCAATTTTTGTACAAACCAGTACCAGGCCAAGTGTGCGTAGACACAACCACTGCCACCCCTGCCTCTGGGCTTCCCATGACCGCCCCTCTGCCTGGCTGCTGTTTTAAACTCCCTTCCACAAGCTCATATGCAAAACAGGGAAGATAATATTTCCTACTTAATTGGGTCATCATAAGAAACTTTCACCAGGGTGCCTGCCTGGCTAGAAAGGGGGAATGCTAATAAAAATGATGCGTTTGGATGGTTATGAAATGAGGGTTTGGGGAAGAGTTTAGTTGCTAAATTCTGGGCATTTCCCAAGAGCTGGGCTGCAATTTGGTGCCCCTGTCCTCGCCTTCCTCTGGCTGTAGAAGACTCAAGCAACAAAGTAACTCTCAGTTAACAGTATTAAAAGAGGAAGAAGGTACACTCATCCGTCTTCTTCTAAGAAATCTGCCTGGAAAGAGAAGGGCAGTGGAGAAGTTGGCCTGCGAAACAAGGAAGCGGCGTATATATCTTGTATGTAGATGTTTTGTATCGTCTCTAATTAGCTAATGTATTTCTTTCCTCTGTACTCTTGCAGGAATTCTCAAGCGTGTCCCCCTGCCGCTCCTGGAGACCGCAGAAAAGCAAATGACACCGAATTTTCCCTTCTTAATTAAAATGTTAAACAGGGTTAAGATGCCAAGTTTCATCAGACATATTTGTTCCCCTGGTGAACTCTGAAGTCCTGCTGGGGTTCTGTTCAATGGGAGTTATTTGAGTCAACACATGTTATTAAGTTTCCAAATGTAATCAGCCCGGATATTTTAATGGAAACTTTCTCCTTTCTTTTAATAAGCATGTGGTTTGGTTAAAAAAGCTCTTGGGTTAGGTGCCCCGCGCTGCCCTTCCGTACCAAATCGCCATAGCAACAGGCAGCTGGTCTGTACAAAGCCGCAGGCGCTGCGAGGGGGCGACGGCGGGAACCCAGCCCCCAGCGGCAGTGTTTGGCCAGGCATAAATATCCTCAATGGGATTAGAATGTTTAAGGGCTAAAGGCTGTGGGAAAACTTTTGTCTGCCATATTTATCTCTTCTGCTGTTGTGTCTTAACATTTCCACTCAGGGGACAATGGGGTTAAAAGTAAGAGCAAATGTTTTGATGGGTTTATTTTGAATTATGAATTCATGGGTCCGCATAATCGCCTGTCAACGTCAACCTGCTGAGGGTCAGAGATGGGCTGGGGTGGGGAAGGCAGTGGGAATCTACACCAGGGAATAGCTTTAGCGTGGAGAATTAATTACATGGGGTGAGGGGAGACGCTTTTCTCCCTGGATGGACACTTCGTATCTTAGAGACAGGTCTCAGGCTCACAGCCGTGCTCCTGGGGTAAGGATGAGGCAAAGAACAAACCTTTTATTCTGACCAGTTGATTATTATGGGGAAAGAAAGAACTGGGAGGCAGGTGTTTCCGTCTGCTTGTCCTCATACTCTACGTAAGTTGGATAGGATGCTATGTTCAGGGCTGTGCAGAGTATTTTCTGTTATGGGCTGAAATGTGTCCCCCACTCCCCATTTGTTTGCTGAAGTCCTAACACCCAGCACCTCAGCATGTGACTGAATTTGGAGACAGGGTCTCTAAAGAGATGACTAAGTTCAAATGAGGCCGACAGGATGGGCCTCAGTCCAATCTGACTGGTGTCCTTATAAAAGCAGGAAATTTGGACACACGGAGACGTCAGACACGCATGTGCACAGGAAAAAGACCATGTGAGGACACAGTGAGAAGGGGGCCATTTGTGAGCCAAGGAGAGAGGCCTCAGGAGAAGCCATACCTGCTGACACCTTGGCTTAGACTCCAGCCTCCAGAACTGTGAAAAAATACATTTCTGTTGTTCAAGCCACCCGATTTGTGGCATTTTGTTATGACAGCCCTAGCGAACTAACACATTCCCCCCCCAAGGATTTTCCAACTCTGCTAGAGTTGCTGACAACCATGCATCAGAAGAAGCAGATATGAAGACTCTGCAAAGACAACGTAGGCCACAGACCAAAATCTCTGTCTCCCTCTCTCTCTGGAGAGAAATAAATGTCGCAATCCCAAACCAAAGACCCTGCCATTGAAGCAAATTTAGCACGCACATCTGTCAACTCCCTTCCAGGTGGCCCACCTTTTTCTACTCCACTAATATCCCTCTTCCGTGTTATGTGTTACTGGCAAGTTTAATGGAACCAATGTTGAATTATTTACACTATTGTATAAAACGTCTGTGCTAAATACCACAAGATGATACACTCATTCTTATCATGTATCCTGGGAACCCCAGGGCTTGAGGATCCAGGAACATCCCCACATGGATCCTTTGCTACCGTCCACCCAGCCGCTCCCACCCCACCCTGCACAAGTGAACAAGGAAAGTCCTTGTTCCCTCTGCCCTGGGGGATGGGCAAGGCTTGAAGTGGAAGGGGGTAGGCATGCCCTAATTCGATGCAGAACTGATGTATCAAACCTGGATTTGAAAACAGACAAATTTAAGGTTTACATTTCTATAACGTGCGCTTTGCAAAAGTGTAAGTGAAGGATCCATGAAATAAGAGACTCCTGTGCATTTAGAGTTGGAGCCAATGTAGAAAAGTCTGATTTGGAGGGGATTTCTTTCAGAACACTTGCATGTAGCAAGGCCCACCTGCTAGCAGGAGAAGGCACTGATGAGTAACCAAGAGTGCTTTCTTAAGCTGCTTCTGGTCAGGAATGGGGGTGGTATAGCCAGACTGGAGGGCAAGTACAACTTAATAGACAAATATATATACACACATTAGTTATATACATATCTCCGTATATTCATATAGGGATGGATATATCATTATACACACATATACATGTATGTGTGTATATGTATGATTACACACGCACACACAATTTCTTGTAGTTGATGCCTTCATTCAAGAACCATTTATCGGGTGCTTGCTGTTTGATATTGTGCTTGGTGCTTAGAACACAAAGACAGCACATGGCTTCTGCTCTGCTCTCAAGAAACTCACAGTCTGCTAGAGGAGTGAGATATGGAAATAAACAATTATAACAGACAAATTATAACATGATAGAAGTTCATGCAGCCACAGGAGATGTGTGCCAGGCGCATATTCCCAGGGCTACGGGCCATTGTATTTTCACACCCACCACTTGGGAAGTTCAGCCCAGTGTGTCAGGGTCACCAACCACTTCTGCCCTCGGCTTTAGGGAGGAAGAAAAGAGAATGCTGTGCCAAGATGTGGTCATGTAGGTACTTATCCCGTATGTTATAGGTGATAAAAACATGGAAAATTAATGAAATATATTGCAAATTTGTCTTAGGACAGTAGTATAAGTTTTTCTTACCTGAAATTGGTCTCAAAAGAGAGTCTAGAAACCAAACAGGAAATAGTTCGGTTTTATTTTCAGCCCTTACAACCCAAAGCTTTTGCTGGCCTCCTGTTTTAGAGTTTGGGTTCACAATATTTGTATGGCTCCATGGAGAAGGTCTGGCTTTTCCCTCGTCTGTGTTCTTCCTTCTCCCTGCCCCCTGCACCTGCCATCCTTCAGAGTCCCCTTACCTGCCCTGTGGATGTGGTAGGAACCTACGTGCCCCCTGTCACCCCACCTTGCACAACTGCCTAAATCACGGTTCTAAAGCACGGTTGCACTTATGTCACTCTTCTGGTCAAACGCCTTCAGCATCTTCCCATTCAGGTGTATTTAACATTGATTAGCTGCCATCCATATGCTGAAGAGTGTGCATATATGTAGTTTACAGAACAAAGTCCTGACCCCAAGCCAGGCCTTCAGGGAGCTCCATGGGGGTGCCCACCTGGCTCTCCGATGCTCAGGGCAAGCCTCTCTGGTGTTCTGGGTCCAGTGCTCCATCTCTGCTCTGTCCACCCCCATCCACACACATCTTTCCTCTCAGCTCCCCTCACCCGTGTGCTCTCCCCACCTGGAACAGATTACAGTAAATGAAAAAACAAAGTCATGAACACATTCATTTAAAAGAACAATACCTGTTTCATAAACAAACAAACAGAAGCTCTTATTCAGAAAAAAATTTTTGAAGAAAAGACACGAAAGTAGAGTGGTAGTTTCTGGGCAATGGGGTCATGCATACTTTTTTTTTTGTTCCTTCTACCTTCTGTGTTTCCTGAATTTTAAATATCAAATATATTTTGCTTTAATACGGGTAAAAACAAAAAAAGATTTCAAAAATAAAACCTACATATTCTTTAAGACCTGGCTTGGGGTGATAGAAAATTCCTCTTGCCATGGTAGAAAAGCATGAGCTTTTAGCTATTCAAACTTCAATTCAGACTCTGCTTCCACTAGCTGGTAGCTAGTATTGGCAGTGTGAGCCTCAGTATAAACATCTGTAAAATGGGATGGTATCTTTCTTATAAGATGTGGGGATGAAATATAATGTCCATAAATGGCTTAGCACATTGCTACGTAGTCGGAGGTTAAAACATTTTAATTGCCTTCCTTTTCTTGACCTCCATGAAGTCTGAAGCCCCACCAGGAGGCGCTCTCTTCTACTTTTGAGTGTCTGTGATGGCCTGGCTGTGTGCTATGATGATCTGGATGCATTGTACCTCCCAGACCTGACGGAGAAATCGAGAACAGGAAAGGTATTTAGTCACCTCTGTGTCTCCTGCAGCCTTTCTTCCCATAAAAAGCACTTAACGAATATTTTTTTGAGCAGAAGGAAATAGTCAACCTCTGTATTGAAATAAAGAATCCGCCCAAATAGTTCTGAGAATCCAAGATACAATGGAAGACAGACTCAACCAGAACAAGCAAATGAAAAAGAGTAGCCATTTTAAACTCACGTTAAAGTCATAACTATCAGAAAATTCAGAATTATAACTCCCTGTCCCGCTATAACCTTTTCACATCACACATATGTAATAGAGACCATAAAAGTTAACACGGCATTCGGTAGTACACGTTACAAACAGATCGCGTGATGTGGGTGACTTACTGTGGCGATGGGAATCGTAACTTCGAATTTCCTCACTTTTATGCGTTTGTAATAGCATCAGCCATTACTGTGCATTAGCAGCCTGGTTTACACGCAGAACACAAACTGGATTTACAACTGGAATAGAGGGCGAAGAAGCTACTCTTCACGAGGCCCTGAGACTACCCTGGATCTCTTGGGGTTTACGGGTCTTTATGCAAGTTTTCCAAGTGACCATTTTCAGAGAGATATTGGAATAAATGGGATATTTTCCCCTTTACATGGCATTTTGCTGGAGTTTACCAAACAGTATTTATTTTCCATTACAATAAACGCTTTCAGGCAAGGGCTGCATCAGTGTGGCCACAGGACTGGCAGTAGGTAGCTCTCGGCTTGGGTAAAATTGTGACTTCACAGACCCTAGATGATGCTCGGTGCTCATTCCATTCCTGTCCCACATGCTTTCAGAGGCCTCACAAATGTCACGTCAAGAAGAAGCCACCCACTGAGGAGGTGCAGGACGTGAAATCTTGGGCTGGGAGGAGAACCGGTTTTTCTGTTGCTGCACCACAAGCGGAGGCGTCATACAGGGTCCTCGGCTCTGTGCGGGGGGAGTGGCTTCCGTTCTTTAAAAGATGTGCAGAGAAGGTTCCAGGCCTGCCTTTCTCAGTGGCCTGTCCCTCAACTAATGATTCTGCTGGTTAGGGAATCAGGCCTTTGTCATCATCTTAATCCTTCATTCTTGCTCCCAGTCTTTTCCCGGGAATGTCTTCTCCCAAGGCGGAGAACAGACAAGGACTGTCTTTCCAGGACCCTTCATAAGCCTGCAGGGTGTTATTAAGGTCCTCTTCACTCTGTCTTCTCCAGTCCAAATCAACCCGGCACAACCTGAGCCTTTCCTCTTAGCCCTTGTTTTCTCATCCTTTTATCGGCATTGTCATTTCCTCTCAGAGGCCCCAAAGAGTCCGCTCTCCGGGCGTAAAAGCAGTCACCAGATGAGTAAGTGTGAGCTTAAGGACCAACTCTTAAATCATTCTGAATCCAGGCAGAACTTGTAATAGCTCCCAGGAAAGCTTTTTTAAAACGCTCATCCAAATTGATATCAACAAAACAAAAACAGCATCACACACACGCACCTACAGAGATGCACACGCACACACACGCCCGGGTATTTCGTGATGGTGCAGAGATTGTGTGTACTCAGCGACCTCTTTCTGCGCTTGTTTCTTCCGAGGAGAGTCAGTTCGTGATAAATGGTCATGGCGCTTGGAATGTTTGAAGCTCCTGCGTTTTATTTTCTATTTAGTTTACTTTGGTGAATGGCTTTTGGTAATTCCCGTCAGGGTTGCAGTTGGGAAAATGGCAAGCACCTCTTGGCGATACTTCAGAGGAACAATCTAGGCGTGCGTCGGGGTGAAGGCCTGGCCGCCAGTCCCTGAGAACGAGACAGTGAGGTCAGTGTGAGGTGGTTTTTTACGGGCGGGGGCAGGAAGGGTAAAATTGTTTGTTAAAATAAAATGCCCTCGTTGTTTGTATGAACTTTCGGAAGCACAGAAATTCTTTCAGCAATCCAAAAACAAAAGGGAAATGCTGAGAGTTTTACGCCTCTTTCTGGTACATCCGGATACTTGGTTGTTTTGCGAGAGGTCTCGGGAGGGGTGACCCTGGGAGAAAGCTGGGGATTTCAGTCCACCAGTACAGCTCCCTGACACTCAGCCTTACTTCGTTCTCAGGTGGTGGCGCAAGCTGCGAGGGAGTCTTTTCCATACGGTTTAGGAAGATGGAAGAACCTCAAGGTTCCCATTCAGTGCATTGGGGATCTTTAAAGTACAAACACTGGATCCTCCAACACTGTCTAAGCTTCCTGGCTCAGGTGATTCGGCTCTGGCTGGGGACATAGTGATTATTCTTAATAGGCTCTACTTGATTCACTTATTCCGGAGAAACCGTGGAAACCTCTGAGCTAAGAGGGCTTAAGCTCTTGTACCCAAGAGCCGTAGTAAATGGACGCCACTTGCATTTAAGTATCTCCGATGCTATTTCTTTTAAGACCACAAAAATCTCTGGAGGAGTTTACTATGGGGCACTCAGGATAAAGGATTATGTTACTGCTGTGTGGGTTTACCATTTATATACTGTTTCCAGAGTTCGACGTCTTGAAATGAGGCACGCTAGAGACATTAAAAAAATAAAGTCAGAGAGAGATCACCAGACACATAAGGGGAAAAGGGGTCATCGTGGTTGGAAATGGTTCTATCAGGAATATGTAGAAAGATGGAGCAGGATTGGATTTGGCTGTGACAGAAAACCCAAAGTAATATGGGCTTATATGAGAGAGGAGTTTATTCTTCTGCAAAGGCCCAAGGGTGGGCAGTCTAGGCTGAGATGGTGGCTGCATGATCATCTTGGCTCCTTGTGTGTTGCCTCTCTGCCAGCCTTAGCTTGCACTTCATGATCCAAAATCGCTGCTGTAACTCCAGCCATCACATTTACCTACCCATCAGCAGAAAGCAGGAAGAATGGGAAAAGCTGCACGTTGCTTCCTCTTACATCCTATTTGCCAGAAGCTAGTTTATAGCTATACTTGTTTGCAAGCAAATCGGGGAGCGATAGTTTCTATTCAGAAAAGCTATGTGCCTAGGTAAAAATCACTTCTATTTTTAAAATGAGGGACAAGAGGTAACCTGGATATCCATTCTTCCTTCCTTCTTTCCTTTCTTTCTTTCTTCCTTTCTTTCTTTCCTTTTTTTTCTTTTTGAGGAAGATTAGCCCTGAGCTGACATCTGCCACCAATCCTCCTCTTTTTGCTGAGGAAGACTGGCCCTGAGCTAACATCCGTGCCCATCTTCTTCTACTTTTTATGTGGGATGCCTACCACAGCATGGCTTGAC
This sequence comes from Equus caballus, assembly GCF_041296265.1. Taxonomy (NCBI): domain Eukaryota; kingdom Metazoa; phylum Chordata; class Mammalia; order Perissodactyla; family Equidae; genus Equus; species Equus caballus. The sequence continues at coordinate 11,923,520 of NC_091684.1, forward strand.
AAGAGGCACGTAGGTCCATACCCGAGATTCCAACTGGGGAACCCTGGGCCACTGAAGTGGAACGTGCGAATTTAACCACTGTGCCACCAGGCTGGCCCCCTGGATACCCATTCTTAAGGAGAGAGAAATACTGAGAATACAGAGAAGCTGTTCTGTGGGCTGGGAACCCAAAGGCCTCCATTCTCCACTGCTCCCCATTGGCCCCTCCCCTGTACTGTGAGGCTTCCAGCCGACCCTCCTTGCTGTTGGAACCTCAGTTTCCTCCTCATAAAAAGTTCACAGTAATGCCAACCTCAAAGGAGAAATTTCAAGTGCACTCGAGGGACCTCGGTGAATGTGACTGTCACTGCCCTGAGCCCTCATGTCACCCTCAGCCCGATGCATGCAGAGCCCACAATAATAACAACCACTGGGAGCTCCTCGCGGGGTCTGTGGGAAGCCCTCCGCAGAATCCACAGGATGGTCCACATTTGCTGGAAGAGGAGCCTGCCCATGAGAGAGGCTAAGAAATGTGCCCAAGTCCCCCAGCTGGGCAGTGGCAGCCAGGACCTTGGCCCAGTTCCGGAGATTTCTGAAGCCTGAGAATTGAAGCTTGTTGTTGGGCTAAAAATAACAAGCTTGGGTTAAAAGTGTCCTCTCACTTTTCAAACTTGTAAAAAATTTCAAAACTTTCATCATTTTCTCAGCTCAACTTGGAGGCGATAAAGAAGAAAGTCTTATTGTCTTCTAGAGCATATGGTGGTACTTGTTAACGGCTCAGGATGGTGTATTTATAGATTTGACGTGGGGGAATAGACAAGGATAATTACTGCTTCCTTTTGTTTGTGCTTTAAAATACTAACTAAGGATATGGAAACATTTTTAAAGAAAACCTGAGTCTGGCGCAGCCATTTTTTTCAGCTCCACTGGCGTTTACTCACATGAATCAGGGAATGCAGGTTTTGCTCATGACCGGAAATCTGCCTGAATGGGCCGTGGTACCAGCGTGCCTGTGAGCAACCCCGGGCTGCAGGGCCTGCTTTCCTGCACGCTGCCCTTACGTGGCAGGCACTGGGCGGATTCATTCCCTGTGTGGTGCTGTTTCTCCGACTCAGAGCACATCAAGGCATCTCTTTCCCCTTTGATCTTTGGCATCTTGCTATGACCTGAAGCCCCGGAGGGAAGCATTTCTCCCCACACCCATCTCCGTCTAGGCACGTAATTCCAATCAATCTCAGAGAGAGAAGCTGACTGTAGAGAGAGAATGTGAGCCTTAGGGCAATGGCCAGGGGCAAAGATAAAAGGCACCCAAGTTTGCAGGAATGAGTTCATGATGCAGAATCTGCTTGCTTGTGCCAGGTCAGGCGGCTGCTTATTGCACCTCCGTTCAGAGATGCTAAGCCCCAAAGGCCACAGGGCTCTTAGGAAGGGTCATCTCAGCTGGTGCCCTTTAGCTGAGTTTTTTTGCCTGAATACAGGAAAATAAGACAAAGACAAGAATTTTTTTTTTTGCTTTCTTTGTAGAGGATCGGCCCCACAGCTTCTTTAGATACATTTTGGAAATAATGTCATGCAGGCTCCAAGGACACGTCAGCACCCCTGCCTTCTGACCACTGCCAATTCTTAGGTTCTACTTTTCTGATAATTGGAGAGAAGGGGCTCACCCAGCACAATGCCCAGGTCGCACACATGATGCCTGGTAAATGTGGGTACCACGAAGATGGAGGTAGAGGGGTTGATAGTAGGCCACACCCCATGGAGATGAGCTGTGTGGCTTTCACCCGGGCTGACCCTCTATCTCAGATTTTGTGAGTTTCTCTGTGTGGGATTCTAGACATCTCGCCCTCCACCCAAACTCCAGTTTCTGCACAAAGGCCACCATGCCTTAACACTTGGGCTGGATTTCTGGCTGGAAACTTTCGGCTTCAGAAGGTCTGCTTCATTACCCCTGGGGTTTTGATAAGAGGACTGTCTCATCCTAAGAGTCCCATGAGAGCCTCATCCTCCAGCCCAATCTCAAGTCCTTAAGGAGCAAGACCTGGGAGCGATGGGCGACCATGCTCAGTGCTGATAAAACCAGTGGAGGGCTTTCTCAGGCTCTGAGGCAGGAGGAAGGATCATCTCCCGTTCCCTGCAGAGCTGCTGACCCGCCTCACTGCCCAACTTTGCCAATCGCTAGCCAAGTGACCTTGGGCAAGTTAGTGACTCTCTCCCACTCCCGGTCCTGGTCTGTAAAAGTACTAGTACCCGTCTCGTAGGGTGGTAAAGAGGATTAAGCGAGTTGATACAAATAAAGGGCCGACGAAAGTGCTTGGCCCCTAGATGCCCTTAATAGGTGTCCATTCGAAATACCCTGAGAGCCTCTGATCCATCAGCTAGAGATGTGTTCAGCCTTGAGCGTGCTTCCTTAGGAATTAACGACACGCTCGAGTAAATCGGGCAGACTCTAGGGCTTGAATCCTGAGTCCCTACTAAGGACCAGAGGGGGTCTTCTGTGAGAGAGAAAGTAGCATAATAGTGTGCCTCTGGGTGACGAGAGGGTAAAGATTAGGAGCAGGACGCTGGGCTTTGAGGCCTTACCCGCAAAACTTGTATGACTTCTGTCATTCATTCATTTGTTCATTCACGCAACAAGCACTTACTAAGTGCATACTGGGGACCAGGCACTGTGCCAAGTACTGGGATCTGTGATGAACAAGACGGATAAGTTCGTGGAACTCATGTCCTAATGGAAGGGTTGGGGGAAGGGGAGGCTGGTCATGGAAAATAAATAAACACATGAACAAGATCATCTCAGATAGCTGTTGGTTACCCATCACTGTGTAGCCAGCCACCCTAAAAGAAAATGGCTTAAAACAACTAACACCATTTATTTGCGCAGGATTCTGCAGTTTGGGCAGAGGTTGGTGGGAAAAGCTTGTCTTTGCTCCATACGGCATCAACTGGTTCACTCCCTTGACTGGCGAGCTGTTGCTGTCTGTTGGCTCTTGGCTTTTGGCTAGGGGCTAAGTTCTCCTCCACGTGGCGTCTCCATGCTCTCGGCTGGGCTTCTCACAGATCAGTGGCCGAGGCTGGCGCAGGAGCACTGAGAAAACACCAGAGGACCAGGCAGGGCAGGGATGCAGTCTTGTTGGGCAACCGCAAAACCTCTCTGACCCTCTATTGTTCATTCACAAAATGAGAAGCCTGCCTGAGTTGCCTCTCGGGTCTCTCCCAGCCAATTTGCCCAGGAGAGCCCCAGCTCTTTGGTGGCTGCAGTCTCTGGATGCGGCCTTTCTGTACTGCGCTTTCTCCCCTGAAGAGCAACAAAGAAGCAGAAGTAGGCTTCCTGGGTGCTTTATGAGAAAAGACACAGACCCGTTAACGGAGGGTCCTCAGTACGGTCCCCAGGTTCCTCTGTGGGCCTCCTCATCACGTACACACTGCATGCAAATGGGTGCGAAAGGCAGATGCTTAAGTAAGGGCTCCTTTGAGCAAGAAGGGGGAATATCAGTGAGCAAAGAATTTCCGAAGATACAGTTCTTCTAGTCTAGACAAGACCAACACATAAACCAAATTCCAGTGATTTTGTTATCTCATGCTCATTGTCTGGGAGGCCACTGGAACAGAAGTTTCCTTTGGAATTTAATTAGATAGAGATGGTTGATATGCTCCTTAAGGAGGGAGCTGAGCATTTAAAATTATACCAAAGATATTTTTCCCTGACTACCTGTAAGGGGAGCCGCGAACCTATCAAAATGTGTGATAGGAAAGCTACATGTGTCATTTTAAACTAGTTCAAACCAGCTGGGCTGCTCCCTGCTCTGAGCTGCTGGCTATTAGCTGTCATCCAGCCTGGATGGGAGACAAGCAGGTGGATAAGAAAGACATCATCTCGTCAGGACCTGCAGGAGCAGGCAAGCAGGATGCCTATCACCAACACACATCTCCGAGGCAGGCTCAGCCTCCAGCACAAAGCTCTGTGCTAGATGGGCTTTTTCATTTAAATGACATTTTTTTGGAAAGGTTAGAATTTAATCCTCTCCCAGGATAGAGTTATTTCAGTTGCCACTGATCCTTCCGATAAGTGAGACAGGGTTTCATTTTTTTCTTGCTACCAAGGTACCTAGTTTTATAAAAGCCTTCAACAATGTAATAACTTATTGTAGCAACAGGATGGCTACATGTAATGACTCGTCTACTTTCTATTAATTTTCTAAATGAATCTTTTCCCCTCACCACTGAGAAGCTGTTCATGCTTTTCTTTGCGGGTTTCGTTAAGACTGTTTGAAGTCATGATGGGAAGATCGTTATGATGCTTTTGCAAGATAGTAGGTTTCAAAGAGTTGTACATAGGAGACTTAAAAAGCTTCATCATCTTAATTCCTGTCCTTAGCCACTTTTTCAGATTATGATCTGGACATGCGGTAATTGGTGTTATTTCCCTCACAATCTCACCCCCAACTTTTGTTGTTCTCATTACTCTTTCTCCTATTCTGAAATGACACATGTAATAAGAAATTAAAAAATAAGTCCAAGCCAAGAATCCTCCAAGGAATCAAAACCAGTATAGAAACGGCTGCATCCATATGCACAAAAAAATGGGGGTGTTGTACACATCCTTACAGAGGGGGAAACTGAGGCGGAAGATCTTTGTGATAAGCAGTCTAGCTTAGATAACCATTTCTTACAGTCACACCATGGCCATGCCAGGGGTGGGGCCGGTGTGGTCATAAACTAGACATCAGTATGTGAGTTAGTAAAAACATTTGGAAATGTCTCCAGCTCCAAAGAATGGAGACTAAAGGGAAGAAGGGAAAAGAAGTTCTATTCTGAGCCTTAGAGGAAGGATTAGAGCTTTCTGCTAAGAAGAAGGTTGGGGGAGGCAGGTTGGAGCAAAGAAATAATTTTTAAGAATAACGTTTTAGGAATAAAGAAATAATTCTCACAAGTTCCCAAGCTTGACCTTGGTTTACAAGGTTCTATTACATTTGCAGTATAATAATTTCGTTCTGTAACTGAAACATCTAAGTCCTCCATTTTGCAGAGAAGTTAAGTCAGGACCCAAAGATGTCAATTAACTTCTCTGAGCTCATAAAGAAAGACCACAAATTAGAATGAAAGTCGCGATATTCCTAGTCCTTGGCTTAACCAAGTCTTTCTGCCTGTCCTGGTTGGTGCTAGGGGAGAAAAGGTGGACGGTGTGCATTTCATGACCCCGGGGCCTTCTGCCATATTGGGCAACATGTTTATTCCATCCAGGTATTCTTTAGCAAATACGTTGTTGGTGAACCAAATTTCAAACCCATTCAGGATACATCACTTTAAAGGCTTGAACTAAACCTGGGACTTTCGATAGTGGAGTGGATATGGCTCCCCTGGGAGGGGGCGGGCCAACATGGGGGACACAGTACAAGAGATCAGCTTTTTTTGGAAAAACAGTATTTCTGACAAAGTGCAAATCAATCAGAGATATTACAGGGAAATTTCCTTTTTGTTGCTTGGGAAATTTTTTAAAACTTGAAACTGGGGGAATGCTATAGGAAATATAGTTGAGGAGGACTGTCCCCCCACTGTGCAGGCTGCCTTAACAGTGTCTTGGGCCCCTTCTGACCTACAACCTGTTGATGTTGCTAAATTCACTCACCTCAGCCTGATTGACTGCTCTTCCACCTAAACTCCCCCCGAGGCAGTGTTTCCTTTGGATGTGCAATGTGGCAGTGCCCTGTGGTGCTGCTTTTGTAACTGCCTTTTTGCAATCTGCTTTCAGAGGCTGCCACTCCCTAGTCAGAGCTCTCTGTTCAGTGCAGTGGTCTGGGATTGTCCCCCCTCAAGTTGGTAGCCATATTCGTTTCCCTTGGAGCACTGGAAGTTTCCGCTGCAAGGAGTTCCCTTATTTAAGATGATAGGATCTGGAAAGAATTTTTTGAATGAGAGAGAGAAGTAAAAGGTACTGTGTTGTGCAGTGTTATTTTCACTTTTTAAAACACACACTCTCAGATGCACACAGCATACCGTTCTGGAAACATGTGAACTGGAGTCATAGCCAAGCTCACTGCTGGTAGAAGCCCTTCCTACCCGAAAGGGACCACTTGTTAATAACTGCATTCATGGAACTTAAAATTAAATTTCTGTGTGTTGCTGTAAAGCCAGCTTTCCCCTCAGGGCTATTTATTTTAAAAATCTAAAATAGTAAGGGGTCCCCAGCATATGCTATCACGTAAGCGAATGGGGGTGTGCTCTGAGCAAAGCCTTCTTTGTGTCCGCCTCTGCGATTTAATGCCCTCCAGGAGGGACCTGGCAGCAGGCTGGCTTCCCCTCCAACACGTGGCAAGCTCAGGCAGTTTTCAGACTTGCCTACAAGAGCAGTTGTTCAAGATTTTCATACCTGGAGGTACAGGCTGTAATAAACAGTGCTGTCGCTCATATGCCACCTTAGGACAGGGGTGGCGGAGGGCGTGGTCATGGCAGAATTAGTCCTGTGTGTGGGGTGGCTTTTCCTGCAGGGTCCAAAGCTGGGACTGATGCTGTGCTTAAAATTTTTTTGAATTAAAAAATTAAAAGTAAATATTAAAAAGCAAAAGGAGAGGCCATTTCTAATAATGCCAATGAGCAAAGCTGGGAAGTGGACATACTCTTATAAAGGCAAAGGTTTAAAATCTAGATGTTTAATAATAAGATGAAGTAAAAGGCAGTAATCATAGTAAGAAGTACCGAAAAAAGGCATTTGTCCTCTCAGCTCCTTTGATTGGAGTTAAAGGAATAAAACTCCTTAAAATGGCTTGGAAAGATCCAAAAACCCTTTAGTTATTGAATAAATAGTGCCAGCAGTGTGGGAGGCAGGATGAGTCTAGCACAGACCCCATCTGTGCAAGCCAGCCACCCCCCACCCCACGTGGTTGCAGGATACCTTTCAGACTTGATTCTCACTTGATTTCTAACACTTGGACTTTTAATTTTTACCCAGAAGAAACTCAGACCGATAATGAGAAGACTTGCTCCTCTCCCTTCTCAGAAGCAAGTCATGTTTATTTCTCCCTTTGCGAATGTTAGTTAAGAAATTTAACAGATGAAGTATGGAGCATCAGGCAGTATGAGAAGAAAATATTAAGGAGGGAGTGTGAAGTGACTCTTCCTGTTGGTGAGAAGCATGTTTCACTTTTTCTTGAAGGATGTATGGAATTTTAACAGTCCTAGTAATAACTAAATGCTATCTACCTCTCTATTGTATCAGTTGCTTAGAGTGGGGATTTCTATATGATCGCCCATGGCATCTCCCTAAACCCCTCTAGCGACGCGCGCACGTGGAGGAATTGCATTTGCACAGACTGTCAGCAGAATCTTCAGCCTGCAGCCTGGGCAAAGATACGCAAGAAGGAAAAAGACTCTCCTTGGGTGAGAGCCTCCACAAACCCAGGTTTGTTGTTCCAGGACTCTTGAGCTGGGGGCGGAAAGAAGCAGCCCTTTTGGCGGCTGGGTTTTCCCCTCCTTTGTGCCTCCCTTGGGATCCGTGAGTAATCAGCGCATTGTATGTGAGAGCGACCTCCGCTTCTTTGGGTAAATTGAACCAAGTTGGAGTTGTAAAAGCAGGACCATAAATCAGCTCCACTACAATGGCAAAGTTCTTGAAGGCACCTAAAAGCACCGTGCGCATTCCTCCTAGTTAATGAGCAACAAGGTAGGGCCCAAGTCGCCGGCTTGGTGGAGGCCAAGTTAGAAGCAGAAGATGGATACGTGAAAACCGGTCACCCAGAAAAACCTAAGCCACCCAGAGAAACACAACCAACTTCAAAGGCCTCCTGTGCCTTCTCCTGTACAATGCTTTCCTGGCTGAATAATTTGTCTAAAGGGGCAGCTGGGTCTTCTGTGACACCAGCTGTTAGAACACATTCTGTGCATACTCCATCAAAGGGGACTTCTTAAAAATTGTCTTCACATCTAACCCTTGAAGGCTTGTCCGGATTCCCTGGGATGTGATGGAAAATGGGTGATGGCCTCCTCTTCTCACGGTTTGGAGGCCCTGACATTCTCTTGCTCGCTCGTGTTCTATGACTCCGGGTGTGTTCGTAGCAGCCTGCTTCCTTCTTCAGCCGTCCAGGTGGGGTGAGACCCCACAGGCTTTCACGGGAGAGAAAAAGAAAATAGATTCTTGCTGATACACTGAAAGTCTCTAGGAGTTTTTCCTTCCCTGTAAGATGATATGCCCCAAGCCCCTGAAATAGCAGAAAAAAGGAAAATCAAGTTAAAAGGCAAGTGCACAATCCATTCGATCTTCATGTGAATGTGTATAATTCTGGTTTATTGATCTTATTGCATTTTTTGTGGGCTTATATATGAACCATGTAAGTTTAAATTCTTTCACTCTTCTTTTTAGAATGAATCCTCATGCACTAGGGGATGTCCGGGCACACCACGCACCACACCAGTGCCCCTGACGCCGTCACTAACATCCGGGTACACATTAAACAATAACTGAAGGTCCATATACGTTTTTTTGACTCCTCAGAAAAACAAAACAATCCCCCACCCAAAAGTGTGTATCGTGTTTGAGAAAAAATATTACCTAGAGTGGTATTGATTTAATAACATAAAATGTGTTCAGTAGTGGTACCTTTTAAAATGTGTAACTCCCATCACGTCTTCCTGTTTACTAAAGTTATAAGCTTTTGCTCCCTTCGCCACAGAAAGTGCTCCTGTGCAGTTTTGTGTTGCAGGGGACACGTACAGCCGTATGGCAAGGGTCCCTTAGCATCTTCAGTTGCAAGCCGCGATGTTTCTCTTCGTGCCCCGCCCCCACCCCCCAGCTAGCACGTACTGATGGTTTGAGCCAGTGCGGCTGCCGCCGCCACCGCTGTGGGCTATTCTCTGAGCTTCCCATGGCTAATCCTCAGAGCAAAGTGTCTGCTCCTCCTCTTTCAACCTTCCTGTAAATCATTCTCAAAACCCTCTATAAAGAATCCAGCTTGGCTCTCACAGGCATTCAGGAAAGGTTAGTTCCCCCACAAAGGGATGCTTAACCTGGAGTCCCCGGACTCTAGAAAGTCCATGAATGGGGTTTAGAGTTGCAAACCATCCCTGAGACCCCACGCACGGCTTTGTAGGGCAGAGATTTCTTCTGGTGGGGAGCGGGCTTAGAGGTCTCAATGGACTCTCGGAGGAGTCTGCGACCCGCCCGAAGTTCCTTGCCATCGCTCTAACTGGTTTCCTGCCTCCAATTTTGTTCTCTTTCCTGTCCATCCTGTGTATTACATTAGTGTAATCCGTCTAAAACCAGCTTTTCATGTCTTGTATCACAACCAAAATCTTCCCACGGCTCCCTCACCTGCAGCAGAGTGTGCACCCCTGCCCAGGCTGCTCTCCTCATTCCACCTCCCACCGTCCTTCTCCGCACCTCTTCCTCCAGACTGTTCTGCTTATTGTCTCGCAAAGTGCATGCTTGTTTCCATCCTCACATGCCTTCTCTCATCCCCACCCCAAATTCTGATCCTGTGACTCCTTTAAAGTCAAACTCTTCCATTAAGACTTTCTTCCATCAGCCAACAGCATCGCTCCTGTCTACAAGCTTGTACCATCTACACACGCTTTGACTCAAATCCTAAACTCCCTCTTTCGATGTTACTTATTTCCTATAATTAACCTTTCATGTGTATGTTTTGCCATCCAAAATTGTGAATTGTGGATTGTGAATTTCTTGAAGACAAAGATTCATTCATTCATTCATTTGTTCAGCACACATTTATTCAGTGTCTGCTGTTTATGGGGCACTGATTCTGGTGCTGGCTCTGGGCCCCCCTGCAGCCGGGTCAGTTCTACAGACAGAGAACGTACTCCCTGAACACTGAATGAATGAATGGATGGATGGATGGATGGATGGATTTGGGTTAAACCATGCCATTTCAGGAGTGCTTGAGAACCTCTGAGAAGAACACACAGCCAGTTTCTCTAGGTTTCTGAAGCCAAACCAGAACATTCATACATGGTGTTTCTTAACATGTAAGCTTCTGGAAGGACTCAGTAAGTCCCAAGAAACCATTTCTTTCCACATCCAGGAGCCCGCTTTCTGCTGACTCTGCACCATTCATGGCAGGTTCCTGGCTCTGTTGGCCCTCTTTGGCTTTTCCTTTCCTGCGGATGGCTGAGTGAGAGAGGGATTAAAGTCCACCCTTTCATCAGAGCTTGTACACCCACTTCTCCCCCCACTACAGTGGGGGAGAAAAAGAAAACATGAATCCTTTCTACCCATCAGAGCTTTCCAGCCTTCTCGCCCCTTAGGCCCAGCAGCTAAACTAATATTTCTGAGTGTTCCTTCCCGATGAAGCCCACCTCTGGGGGCCGTGGGGAGTGGCATCTATGCAGGTGGTGGATGGAGTTCGCACGCCTTCAGGTGGGCATGGGAACCGGGTGCTGGGTGCACAGGCCTTAGAGATGGTTTGAAAGCCTCTGAGTGTTTGTCTTGGCTGCCTCCGTGGGCACTTGAGCATCTGCCATGAGAGCTGGCCAGGCTGTGAGCTTGGTTTCCTTGGCCTTGCATCTTGGTGTGGGATGGATTCTGCTGCTCTGCCCCCTTCAAGGAAGAGGGAGCATAGCCCCTGCGACTTACAGGCTGTGGCACACCTCTGCTCTAGAAGCCACATCCTGGAGGTTTCAGGGCTGGCCTCCATCACCCAGGATTCTGTTCTCCTCTTTGCTACAAACCAGAATGCTGGCTCTGCTCAAAAGGCCCCTGAAGTCTGCCGTGATTCCTTTCCACCTCCTGCTCTCTCCTGCCAGTAAAAATAAGAGAGTGAAACGACTTTGATGCTGGACCTCCCTCCAGGCAACTTTGTGTGTGCCGGCAAAGAGAGAGAGAGATTGTGTGTATGCATTTCAACATATCTTTTACTCCTTGGGGTTTATTTCTCTTGAATTTTTTGCAGGAGTCCCCTGCAGAAGTACTGAGCAGCTACCTTCAAAATAACATATTTAAAATACACTGCGACACTGTCGGGTTGGGACCATCGGCTGCATGTTCTGTGCTGGGATGGAGAAAAGTCACCTTTTACTCATTAGAAATTGGATCGATGTGAATACACGCTCAGCGACCTTTTTATTTTATTGTGGTAAAATGCGTACACTATAAAATTTACCATCTCAACCATTTTAAACTGAAAAATTCTGTGGTATTTAGTACATTCACAGTGTTGGGCAGCTATCACCACTATCTACTCCCAGAATATTTTTATCGCTCCCATTAAGCAGGCCCTCCCCACGCCCCCTCCTCCAGCCCCTGGCAACCACTAGTCAGCTTTCTGTCTCTAGGGATTTCCCTGTTCTGGACATTTCATATAAATGGAATCAGACAACATACGCCCTTATGGGTCTGGCTTCTTTCACTTAGCATCATGTTTCCAGGGATTATCCTTGTTGTGGCGTGTATCAGAATTTCATTCCTTTTTATGAATGAATAATCACCCTGTGTTTGGGGTTGAAGTTATTTTCTTTCCCTTGAACTTCCATTTCCATTCCCGCCTTCACTCTGGTTCGAGATCATCTGACGTTTTGACTCATCTGAACCTGATTCCTCCTGACTTGCTACCCTCCAATCTGGCCAACAGCCCCCAAACCACACCTGACAACCACCCGCACAGGGATCCCCCGAAAGGCTGGTCGAAGTCGCAGCTTCCCAGCCGCACTGCACACCTCCTGAGCCGCACTCGCTGGGGACAGAGCCGGGGAATCTGCATCTCCAACAGGCTGCCCGTCACTCTGATATGCACACGAGAGCACGGGGGATGTGACACAGAGCTGGCATACTCTTCTCAAACCCCAGCCCTGGGACTTCTTAGCCGACTCCCCGTGGCTGGGCTTCCTCTCCGTCCACACCCACTGGAACCCCAGCTCGAATGCCACATCTGTCATGATTCATGAAACCTACCTCAGCTCTTGGCCAGAAACCATCTCTCCTAGGCTGCGGGCTCCCTGAGAGCAGGTCCAGGCTCCCCTTTGTGTCTCTTGAGTAATATTCATTCCCAGAGTGAGAACATCCATTGACTCTTACATGCAGGCACTGTCCTAGGTGCTTCTAATTAATCACTCATTTAATCCTCATGGTACAGGCAAAGGCAACACCATTATCCCCAAACATGTGGAAGAACCACCTTTTCCAGGAAGTGCCAGAGTGTTTCTGCTCAGTGACAGACAGAGGTTGACTGCTCCGCCTAAATCGTGGTGCAGAATGAGTGAAGTTTGTGAAAAAGGCCGTCCTAAACTCATAAAAATAAAAAAGTGCCAGATGGTGCTGGTAGGATAATAATCCTTTTAAAACAAATGTTGGTAACTTCTAAGGCAAAGACGTGTCCGCGCTGAGCTGGGCTTTCCATCCTTGGCAGGAAAACCACCTTTGTGCTCCCCATACCCTGAGTGCCTGGGCGAGCTCCTCTGTGCCTGAGGCTTCCTGCTTGGAAGTTGTACGTCTCCGCCTCCCGCCTGGCTTTGTTCACTTTCTCAGCCATACTGCGGTCAAAGCACAGGTATGTGCCATTTACCACAACAAAGGCGCAAGTCAGTTCATGGGATTGAGCTCCAGCGACAAGGCCTGCGTGACATGCAGCCCACATGGCTCCTCTCCGGTGGGCTAGGACAGCACTCAGCCAGGAAGGTAAAACTTTGAAACAAAACTGTAGCTTTTCTTACCACGTGATGCAGTAATTCCACTCTTGGTGTATACCCCAAAGAATTGAAAACAGGGACTCAGACAGATGCTCTTACCTCTGGGTTCACAGCAGCAGCATTATTCACAAGCGCCGAAAGGTGGGAACAACCCAGAGTCCATCAACAAATGAATGGATAAAATGTGATGTGTCTGGGCAATAAAATATTATTCAGCCCTAAAAGGAAGCATTGAGACATGCTACAACATGTGTGAGTCTTGAAAACATTATGCCAAGTGAAATAAGTCAGACGAAAAGGACAACTATCGTATGACTTCACTTACATGAAATATTTGGAGTGGGCAAATTCACAGAGGCAGCACGTAGATTCGAGTTCACCAGGGACTAGCGTGAGGGAGGAGTGGAGAATTACTGCCTCATGGGTACGGCGTTTCTGTTGGAGGTGATGAAAAAGATTTGGAAATAAATAGTGGTGATGTTTGCACGACATTGTGGCTATAATTAATGCCACTGAACTGTACATTCAAAAATGGGCAACATGCTAAAATTTGTGTTACATACATTTTACCACAATAAAAAAAAGTCTCAGCTTTCCTTTCAACCACTGTAATAAAATAAAGAACTGTGGATTTGCCAGATTCTGTTGCGGAATCCTTGGGTCTTAGCTCCCTTCGACTAGGGTCTTTTAGGGGCTCCCTGCTGTTGAGCACATAATCTGTTTAGCCTCCCATTTCCCTGGACCAGCTGCTGTGGTCTGGGGAGACGAGGGTTTCTGGCTTTCTCCGAAGGGCCCCAGGAGAGTGGAGCCCAGCTGAGAGGACACCCCTGCCTTAGTGGCCTTTCCAGCAAGTCCCAATAAGCAGATGTGCCCAATGGCACCACCCATGCTGGGATCAGAATTCTGGCTGATTGTCCTGACAATGGCCGCTAATAGGGATCCTCATTGCACTGTTAGAAATTCCCCAAGAACATTCTGCCTGTGTCCTTTTCAGGCTGTGTGGACTTTCTAGCAATGAAAATTCGAAAGTATTGAATAAATATCGAGATTCGCCTCAGCTCTGTGGACATACCTATGGTGACTATGGACCCGGCACGGTTAGGTCTTGCTAATCCCACAAGGGAGGAGGGCAGGGACCAGGACTCGGGAGACAAACGTTACTGGCCACCAAGGCTGCGGTGGGGTTGACAGTCCTTCTCAGATACAACCACTATTCAGAGCATGTGGTTGATAATCTCTAGTCAACTCCAGTTTATTTGCATATCCAATTGATTTTACACGCAAAAACCATCCCCCATAGAAATTAAATGATCTGTCAAAGAGCCCCCTGCTTCCCCAGAGCCTCACGCAGTCCGGGCCGTTTGGAAAAAACTGAGCGCTAGCCTAGCGCTCCGGAACGTCATTTATGGATATTTTATTCCAGCGTAAGTTTTGCTATTAAGTTATCAAGCACATCTGTAGGTTTATCATGTGCCAGGCATGTTCCAAGCTCTTTGCAATTATCCCCTCATTGAATCGTCCTTAGAATCCCATGAGGTGGGTCCTATGAGTCTCCCCATTTTACGGATGAGAAAACAGAGGCACAGGCTACTCCAGCGTTGATGGCGCAGACTGTGAGAGGGCAGGTAGCAGACTAAACAAGCCCCTTGTCATGAGGTTCGGCAACCCATCTCCTCCTGTCCGTCGTGTTCGTAGAAGGCACAGGACGGTCCACTAACGGACAGGGCGAGAACAGGGCCCCTGCCTGGCTCTGTCTCTGATTTCCCCTCATCTCCCTGTCCACTGCTCTCTTCGGCTTCCAGTGACACTGAGGGAAGGAGGGAGGGGCCCACGTCTCCTTCCACCTGCCGGAGGGGCTCTTGTCGGGAGTGGATGGCACAGGGGAGGCGAAGGTGTTCTGAACAACCACGGCACTGAGACCATAAACGCGAGCGTCAAATCATTTTTGAGAGCAGTTCTGAAATTCCTGGAAGTATAGTAATTGAGAGCCTTGTTAAGAGGTTACTAAAAGGCCATTGTTTAAATCGGAATCAGGGCTGTGGATTGTCCCAGTGTGGATTTCCTGGTTTTGACTTCGTCCTTTAGGGATGCGAGATGTTGTCGTGAGGGGAAACGGGGTGCTGGGCACACGGGCCCTCTCTGCACTATTTTTGCAACTTCCTGTGTATCTATAATTATTTCAAAATAAAAAAGTTTTAAAAACGCCATTGTTTAAGAGGCCAGGGGACTGTAGCGACCTCTCCAGCCTCACTGTGTGCTTCTGGGCGTGAGAGCTCACGGCCAGCTGACTTCCACGCTGGAACCTATTGTGAGCCTCAGGGCTGTGCTCGTCTCTTTCCGAGGCTGACCCTTCTTTTGGCACCAGCCCCCTTTTCCCGTAGACTGGGGTGCTCTTTTCTGCTCTGGACCTGGGACATTTTAACTGGCTTCCTCGGGCGCCCCCGGAGCCCTCTGTGCTTTCCCATATATCTCAGGCACACTCAGCCCTGAGCATCCAACGGCTCCAGCACTAAGCCTGCCGCATCTCCCCCACCCCCAGGTGCCTGGAAATCTACCCTTAGAGTCCCCTGAAGGGCACTTTACAGACGCTATTGCATGCAGTTCTCAGTGCCAGGGAAGGATTCTGACTGGGGGAGGTGGGTGTCTGTGGGGGAAGGAAAGCGCGGGAGCAGAGGGGTGGAGACAGGACCTGGTGGGCCAGTGTGAAGCACAGACCCTCCACGGGCTGGCACAGAAAGGCTTCAGGGTACGCTGAGGTCTGCCCCTCATGCCGAGGGTGCGGTTGTGGCAAAGCCCAGAGTAACAGCCTCACGGTAAATGTGGAAATGAGGAAAACAGTCTGCGATCCTTCAAGCTCCAGACGCAAGGGGCTGTCATCTTCTGCAGCTTCTGGGAAGCCTGTGAAATATCTTCTCCTATGTATGTGGCCAGCCTGCAGGCGGTGTGTTTACAGTCCTGGTCTTCCAGCCTTGAACTAGCCCAGGCTCTGGCTCCGAATTGTTTCTTTCCCCAGGTCCCGGCATTCGGAGCTGGGCCTCTTCGAGGGGCAGCAAAGCACCACAGCACGTTCTGACACCAGTAACGAAATGCCTAAACCTGCAGAGCAGAGAGTCTGTGTGGATTAGATTTGGCTACACTGCCTTGGGGGTTAGAGGCGATTTGTCACAGTCGGGGCTGGATTAGGCCCCTGACGGACCCAGAAGATGAGCCTAGGAATTCCGAAGCTGGTGGCCAGATTAGGAGGCCTGTGTCCACATCCTGGGGCATCTCTTCTCTTCATCTCACTTGATTTGGCTTCAGAGTTGAGGGCTGGCTATTGCCTCGGAAAACCAACCTGATGCCCAGGTTCCATAACTGCACGCCCGGGGGTCCCGAGGGGCCGGGATAACTTTGTCCCCAAAGGAACGGCAGGGATCCCTCCCAGCGGCCCACCTGCCCTCTCCACTCAAGCCTGTTTCCTTGTCTTCATCTTCCCTCTGTCCTTTGATCAAATGGTGATGAGGAGCCTCCCTCCACCCCCAGCTCCAGCCTATTCTACTTTTTGGGATTCCCTCCGCACAGATGGCCGGGCAGCTTTTCACAGGCTCTGTTTCTCAGTTTTGGCCTCCAGTCTGAGCTGACGGCCATGGCTGCACTGGGGATAAAGATTGGGCTCTAGCTTCCCCCTAGGAGGCCCCTGTCTTGGCCTATGAGCTCCCTAGATGCAGGGACGCCAGGGTTCGCTTGAGAGGAGGGCGCCTGTCAGGGCCTGCAGCCCGACTTCCCTCACTCGGTCACCACTGGCCTTGTTCTAACACACCCTCTGAGTCCCAGTGGATGCGGGCCTCTGGAGGGCATGCCACGTCCCCCCTGGGACCAGGAGGCCCTGGCTGTGGACAGCGGCCCCCACAGCCCCAGAAAGCTGAAGGGGCTAAGCAGCCTACCTTCCCTTTAGAAGTAGCGAGAGAGAAGGGAGACACCACGCGTGTTTCGTGTTGAGATGGTGAAGGTGACATCGCAGGTGAGCGCAGGTCTCTTGCTAAGACCCTGTGTGGCTTCACTCTCAGGAGGAGCAGCACCAGGATTAGTGACACAGCCAACTCTTAGCTAGCACTTTGTTCCAGCACTGTTCTGAGTGCTTGTTGCACAGTAGCTCATTTAACCCTCACACCAACCCCGTTTTACAGATGTGAAAACTGAGATGTAACCACTAGGAGATTTGAGCCTGTGCTGTTGGGCCCCAGCATCCTGGCTCTTAGCCACTATGTAGCGGTTAATTATTTAATAATAATGAAACATTTGCTCAGCCCTTCCTAAGTGCCAGGCATGGTGCTACGAAGTACGCCACCCTGTTAACTCTCAGCCGCTTCTGGGGGGAGGTGTGTTTATGCCCTTTGCATGGGGCGGGAACTGAGGCTCGGAGAGGCCGGCCAGGCCAGCTGCAGTGCAGGATTCAGCCTCAGGCTTCTCTGCTTCCATCTCCCGCTCCTTCTTTGGGGTTGTCCAGGTGGAAGGGAGGCTGTGAGATGCGGCCTGGGGAGGGAATCGTGTGGTGGGCCCCCTCTGTCCCTGGCGGCGCCATGCTGGTGCTCGCTGCACGCCCCCTCCTAGGGGCTCAGCCCCTGCCTGTCAAGGTGGCCTCTGGGCAGCTGCCTTCGCTTTTCTGATTCTTCCCCTGAGGCTCCTGACTCACCCAGCATGTTAACCCAACCTTCGCAGCCACTCCCACGTCCCATCTCCCATCCGCCCTCCGTCCCCAGGATGCCAGCACTTTCTTCTGCAGCCCCTCCTGTCACCCTCCCCCAGTTCTCTGGGTCAAGGCTTTGAAACCTTGGGGTCATCTTTGACTCCTTCTTTCCACTTGCCCTGAACCCCAAGAGCTGCCGAGTCAGAGAAGAGCAAGCCCCTCTGGGACACCCTAGTGACGATCCAGGGAAAATCCTATAATGGCCAAATGAGATCCTGGGTCTCTGGGTCTTTTCTCCCAAGTCCATAATACCATCTGATAAACCCCAATCCTCACGCCCTGAGGGTAGATTGCTCTCTGAGGCACGCCAAAGTTGAGTCTCTCTCTTTCCAGCCTTTATGGACTTCGAGGGGCCCACCCTGTTATGGACTGAACGTTGGTGTCGCCCTAAAAGTCGCATACTGAAGCCCTGAGCCCCAAGGCGGTGGTGTTTGGAGATGGGGCCTTTGGGAGACGATGAGGTTTAGATGAGGCTGAGAGGGGATTAGCGTCCTTGTAAGAAGAGGAAGAGACCCCAGAGCTGGCTCTCTTGTCACCATGTGAGGACACAGAGAGAAGGTGGCCAGGAACCGAACCTGCTCTCACCAGGAACTGAGTCTGCTGGCACCTTCATCTCGGACTTCCACCCTTCAGAACCGTGAGAAAGAACTGTCTAATGTTTAAGCTGCCCAGTCTATGGCATTTTCTTAGCGCAGACAGACTCTCTCGGGGCCTCGATGGAGGAAGGGACCCCAGTGCCGGGTTGGAGAGCAGCAGCAGGTCCCTGGTCTGGAGCTCACGCTGGGTGCTCCCAGGCCTCGCTGAGTGAGCAGCCAGCTCTGCTGGCCACCAAGGGCTGGGGGAGGGGAGGGAGCAAGGGACCCGAGGAAGGGAGGCCAATGGGACAACAGGGCTTTCTCTGTCAGCTCAGATGCCAAAGCGGGAGCTACAGTTCGTGGTCACAACAACACGAAGCAGCCCTCCGGGGTTAGGGAGGGGCCCAGCCCATCCCCAGGACAACCCTGCAGGTTTGGGGGCGGTTCTCTCTGAATGCCCCAGCTCAAATCCTGTGTGGATTTGGAAAATACAAGAGATTATGTTTCACCCTCCAGCCCCAACTGCTTTAGAAAGTTGGCTTCACAATGACTGGGCAAGAGTTTAACGAGAAACTTCCATCTGGTCGCGAGGCAGTTGGCTTCTGCATGCCCCCCTGCCAGAAGTCATATTAAGCAAGCAGAGTTTTGGTGCAGACTTGATTTTGGTGTACATTTATAGGCATTGTGTCATATTTATTTTGTCGGCCAAAAAAACCCCAGCATTTCTTCTTTTGAAATCTAGTTCTGCTTTCCATTCTACTGCTATAGATTAACATATTTAAATTGCTCAGGTCCAGCCATCCAACACAATCGGATAAAGATTTTCAAAGCAGAAACCCAAGAGGTACCAAAGGGAATGCAGACCCTGGATCCGGTTCACTTCCCCACAGGCATCCACTCCTCCTCGTTGACTTGGTGGGAATGTTCCAGAGAGGTTTCAGTCACACATGTAAACACTCTCCTCTGCCTTTCTACCTGCACGGTAACATGCTATACTCACCATCTCGCACTTGATCTGTTAGACAAATGCCTCAGATATCGCTTCCCTCATTCTTTTTAATGGTCTGCATGACCCGTGAGGGGTCTAACCAGCCTCCTAATAATGGACATTTAGGTTGTCTCCATTTTTGAGTGTTGCTAATGTGGAAGGTGAAATTTGGTATCTAACGAGATTTAAAGTGTACCGTTTTTTTTTCATGAGCAAGGTTGAGCATCTCTCCATATTTAAGTCGTTTGTATGTCATTTTCTGTGCACTCGCTGAGTAAGTCTTTGCTCTCAGGTTTTGGGGGCTCCATGTTAAGGAAACACGCTTAAGACCATTCATGTTAACACCGAAAACTCGCTGCTCAAGGTGTGTGTTAACGAGGGCTTGAGGGAGGGCTGGCAGAGTCCCCTCTGAGTTAAAAGATGGTACTCAGGGGAGCAGGGAGGGACGACCCCTGGCAGGATTGTAAAATTGGTAGCCCGTGTTCCAGGGAAGAAAATTATTTCCGTTAGCCTGGGAATCTCTCAAATTCTCTAATATAACAGTAACAAAAGTAGCAGCCAATTTTCTTTTCTTTTTCTTTTAGTATTTACTGTGTGCCAAGCAGTATGCTAAGCATGTTAAATGCATTATTTCCTTTAATACACACAACATCCTGTCAGGTCAGTACTACTGCTGCCTCTGTTTTATGGATGATCAACCCAAGGCACAGAGGGGTCAAGTAAGTTGTCTGGGGTCACACAGCAGCGGTCAGGATTTGAACCCAGGCTGTAACTTTCATGCTGTACGGCCTCCCACATGGGTAAGCAAGTGCTTCTCAGGCTGGTGAGCATACAAGTAGCCTCGACCTGGATTATGGACATTTTGGAGAACCTGGCCAGGAAGCACATTCTGACTTCTCCGTGGTCACAGTCACCCTTGCAGCAAGGTTCTTCAAAGGGGCAGTTGTATCTTGCTCAGTGACTGCAGAAACTATCGCATTAAGGCTGGTGAGAAGCCCCTTCTCTCAGGGCTGAGATTCGTCTCCACTCCCTCAGATTTGTTTCTGCATGAGCAGACTGGGGGCTTGACTGCCCTATAAAAGTCACAGAAATACCCCTAAAAGGGGGCCTTTTTCCCCTGCAGCCCTCTGGTGCCCTGGTGTCCTGCCGAAGCAGCATGTGAATTCCCAGCTCCTCTGAGCAGCCCGTGTGGGAGGGGGAGCCCCCATGGCTCCTCCTGGGGGGGCCCGACTGGCGGCAGCTCTCCAGAAGGATGGCGAGGGCCCTGCTCCTCCTCTGCCTCGGCCGCGTCCGGGGAGACTCCACCCAGGTGGCACGATGACTCAGGCTACACTCTGCTGGGTTTGGGGCACATCCTTGGACTGAGGCACTGTTTCCGCCATGGGCTCCTGGCATGCTGGGCCACCTCGGAGCCCGAGGACGGGTGGCCCCAGTACGTGCCTTTAGCTCAGACCTGTCTGCTTCTGGCGTCCCTTCTCTCCCTTTCAGGTGTGTGTCCCACCACTCACCTCAGGCTGCTATGGGCACAGGGCCATCACTGGAAGCCTTCATCTCGCCCTCTCCTCATGCTGCCTGGCTGAGCACCCGCCTCGCTCGGGCCACCCCTGGACTGGTAGGGGACACAGCATCAGGAGCCTGGTCCCTACTGAAGCGGGGCAGCGCCCGTTCCTGCCCTGCTGGCTGCGTTCTTTGCCTGTCTTCACTTACCACAATTTCTATAATAAATTACTGCTGGTGGCTGAGCTCCAAGAGAGCCGTCAGGAGTCGGCAGTCTGTCTGCAGGCCCCACATCCAGGCCGGTAAAGGCACCTTCTGCTCTCCAAGTTATCAGCAGTGTGCGTGTGTGTGTGCATGGGCATGTGTGTACATAGAGAGAGAGAGGGAAGGGCGGAGGGTAATAAACTCCCTAGAGAGATTATTCCCATAGAATATTCCTTCTCTCTCTCCTAAGTATGCACCTTCAGGAGGAATATTATAGTGAATGAGGCCAGGGGGTGTTTTCCATCCAGGATATACAGTGAACGGCTAAAAGAGTGAACAAGTCGTCAAGTTCAGTCATGAAGCAAAAGGCAGTTCTCCTGCAAGCTGTGGGCTGGGAGTCTGGTGGAGCTGGCTCTGGGAAGCCCCCAGGTCCCCATTTCTAGTCTGGTGAATTAGGGTTTAGAAGGGCCGCAGCCTTCCTGGTTGGTCCCAACCTTCTGTCTCACTACCCTGTGGTGGATCCACACCAAACTCTTTACCAGGCCCCCTCCCTGACCCCTTCTTTCCCACCTCCACGCCTTTGCCCATGCTGTTCTCTCCCCGGATGTCCTTCCCTTTGTCCCCGGGTGTTCTCACGTTGTGTGTGCTTCAGCTCTCAGCCACAGGCCACGCCCTCCTCTAGGACGGCTCCCACGCTGCTCAGGGATTGAGCACAGGGACCATCAGGCACCACAGACGTGGAGAGCCGTGGCAGACACTGCTCATTGTCTACCGTTTTGTTCAGGGAGGCAACAAGCCGGGCTAAAAACCTCCAGTGTCTGGCTGCCTTGCAGCTAGAGGAAGCCACGTGTCCCGGTTCCAGCCAGTAAGATGGAAATACAAGCTTGGGCCAGGGGCTATCGGTGTTATGTGAATTCAGTTAACCACTTAAGGCTCTCCGAGCTGCTTCACCATCTATAAAATGAGAATAAGAATCCGCTACATATGTAAATCTTTTCAAGGAAAAATCACTGAATTATATTTTGCCTAAATTCCTTCCCTGGGGCCGATGTGATGATATGGACCTGTGCATTTGATCAATCATTTCTCTGGTTGTGGGACAGCCTGGCTGGCTCCTTCCACCTCTAGGTTTCTGGTGCCAGGAGAACACGGCCAAGTGGAATCGCAGATCACCCCGTCCGTGTGTTAGCTGATGGATCCAGTTTTCCCCGCTGAGCCCCTCTTTCTCACCCGTGGCTTAGGGGGTTCGAGTCCAGTCTCTCCCCTGCAGGCCTGGTCATTCTCTGCTGCAGCAATCAACGCATTGTGGGGATTGTGAAGAAGAAAGGCAAGCCAGAGGCTCGGCCAGCTGAGACCAAGAGGGGCAGGCAGGCCTAGCATCCTCAGCAAGGACTCAGTTCTTCAGGCTGCATCCTATTAGCGTCCCTCTGGACTTGATTCTCTGAACTGGTTTCTGCTCAGGCACTGGAGACCCAGGGAAGCAGATTACGGCCAGCTTGGCAGAGGCGCTAGCTTCAGAGGGCAAGGCTCGGCTTCCTTCTGAAAAAGACCCAGGTGTGCCCAGGGGCGTTCTGCCGTAAATGTCTCCTTGGCAGAAAGCCTGCGGCAAAGGCAAGTGGTTGTTTCAGCAAGAGATTCACAATTAACAGATATTTCGTTGAACCTAGCCCATGGATTACAGCAGCAAACTTTCACTAAAGATCATACTGACCCCAATATTTGGCATTTACTTATTTGGGCTGGCCCGGAGCCATCCAGCTGCTGGACACTGAGGCAGCCCAAGCAGCCCGCTGTCCGTTTGCAATGGGCTTTCCTTACTTCTAGGTGGAGAGACAGCAGCATTTAGAGACCCATTGAAGCCTTTTTCTGGAAGAAGCAATTCTAAATATTTCCGTGACTTCAAGCAGAGAGGTGCCTTCAGCTGCTTCCTGCCTTGACCGCTGTAAAAGTGATACACAAAAGACTCAAATGTGCTATTTTCTGGCAAGATGAGATGTTGTTACACGTTACTAAGGAAGGATGCCCAAAGTTGGGGGAGAGGGTGGGGTAGGCGGGCCCGGGTTTGCCACCTGTGGGGACAAGCAGCGAAGCCTTGGAAAGTGGAAATTTCGGTGCTCTAGCAAGGTCAAGCGCAGTGAGTGGGCACCCCGGTTGGAGGGCAAGGGGGCCATTCATTGTAAGCTGCTCTTTAGAACCACGGTGGACTCTTGGCTGGCCACCACGGGACACTGTGGACACACCAGTGCCTTCAAGGGCTGCTTCAAGGAAGCACTTGGGGCAAACTGAAGGTAATGGCCTTACCTTCCCTTGCTCCTTCTGGCGGCCAGGTGGGAGCAGACTACTAGCAGTTTCTTGGAAACTCTTGACTGTTTGGTTCTCTCAACCAGTGCCTGCTGTGGGCCTACCTTGAACAGGCCTAGGCAGGGCCACCCACAAGGAAGGACCTCCAGTTGGAGAGCCAGGTGGGCGGCACCTCAGCAGACTGCTGGAGATGAAGGATGTAGCCTGTGCCTCTTCTCTCCTTTTCCTGCCAAATCTGTCACCAAATCAGCCACCTTCTAAATCACAGTTTGAGCATGTGACTCCCTCACCCAGAGCCTCTCCAGGGACCCCCACTTCTGAATCCTGGGTTGCAAGGACCCAGAGGATCCGGCTCTACCATGTTTCCACCTTTTATCCCTCTAGGAGCCTTACCTCCGCCTGGAGCGCCAGGTGGCCTGGAATCCCCCAGCCTTTCCAGCTGCCCTCTGCCCTTGGTCCTCTCCTGCCTTGGGATTTGCCTGTGGCATGCTCTCTGCCTGGAAACCCATCCACACTCTCAGCCCACTGCAACCCGGGAGCTCCCAAGTCAAGGCTGCCTCCAAATCCTGCTCTGCCCTGACCCTCGAATGCAGCCGGGCCTTCCTCTCCTCTCCTCCGCGGCCCTGGCGTCTCCTGCCTGGACAAATGATCCCAGACCACTTTACAAAGTTGTATCTCAGATCCCTCTGTCCCACTTAGCATTGAGTTTGCAAGCGGCAGTGGCCATATGCTAAGCCTCTGGCTCTCAAACTGACTGCATATTAGAACTCCCCAAGTGGCTTTAAAAAAACACTCCTGTCTGGGGTCCCCCACCCAGACATTCTGATGTGATTAGTTTGGGTGCAGCCAAGCAGGGGAGTTTTAAGTGTTTGACGGTCAATTCCAACATGAGCAATGCTTTGAGAACATCTGTGCATCCTCAGTGGTGTCCTGCGCCTCCGGCATTTGGTGAGTTGAACAGAATCATGGTAACTTCGAGATGGAGGTGGTGAATAAGGGTACAGACCAGCACTGACCAGTGGACATACAATGTGAGCCACATACGTAATCTCCAACTTTCTCCTTATCACACTTAAGAAAGTAAAAAGAAACACTGAAGTTAATGTTAATAGCTTTTATTAATCCATGTATGCAAATATTATCATTTCAGTCTGTAATCAATACAAAAATTATTTTTTTCCTGTTATTTATTTCTTTATTATTTGTGTAAGGAAGATTGGCCCTGAGCTAATGTCTTTTGCCAATCCTCCTGTTTTTGCTTGAGGAAGATTGTCACTGAACTAACATCTATGCCAATCCTCCTTTCTTTTATGTGGGATGCTGCCACAGTGTGGCTTGACGAGTGGTGCTAGGTCCATGCCTGGGATCCGAACCTGCGACCCTCGGGCCGCCGAAAAAGAGCACACAAACATAACCACCAGGCCACCAGGCCAGCCCCCCAAAATTATTAGATACTGTACATTTTTTTTCACACTAGCTCTTTGAAATCTGATGTGTATTTTACACTGATGGTACATCTCAATTTGGAAGAGCCACATTTCAAGTGCTCTTTAGCCATGTGTGGCTAGTGGCTGCTGTATTTGCTAGGGTGGTTGCAGACCATAGACCAATTGAATCATGATGTTCCTGTGCCGAGCTGGCCTGGAGCACATATGCAGGTTGTGCTGTCAGAAGGAAAAGTGGCTTCTGCAGCTGTGATGAGAGAGATCTAACACTCTTAGCCCCAAACACCCCCTCCCTCCCTTTCTAGTTAAATCATAGCATCTTCTTATCTTGCCTCGCTCTCCTCTCCCCCTAATGCCCCCACCCCATGTGGGTCCCATATCCAAAACAAATTTCCTCCCATCCTCAGCCTCCTGTGGGCCAGCTTTCCAGCACCCAGCTGTGGACCTGCTGCATTTCCTCTTCTTGTTGATCTTTGGAGAGCTGGCTGCCAGTTCCCCGAGGAGGGAGGCGTGGGGGCGGGGCCCCGGCCCGAGATCCGGAGAGTTCCAGGAGACGGTTTGGAGCGTGTTCTCTCTCCTGCTCTCTTGGTTTCTCTTGCTCTTGCTCTGGGCCAGATGCTAAGCCACTGACCACCCCTCCCTGCCAGGCCCGAGGGCCCTCCCCAGCCCTTAAGAAGCCCCATAAGATGAGCGGGTCTCCAAATGAGATTCACCTGGCTATTTGCTAACCTCCCCAGCAGCAACCCCTCGTGGGGACGTTTTGATGCCAAAATGTGCAGAGCTAGCAAGAACAGGGCTATTATTAGGCTTTCCCCACCATTCCAGTACCAGCCTCAGGACTCGGCCCTTTGATGTCACGGTGGCAGCTGCGGCCCTGCTCTCGGCGACGACTAATATGGTATTTCTGAAAACGCTGTCCCTCTGGCACGTACTATCACTGTGCTCTCAATGATTATCTTTTATTTCCAAAGGCAATTAATCTTCTTGTCGTCTTTTTTTCTTTCTGCATGTGGCCGGTTCCCAGTCTTTGTTGCTGTTTCAAATCTGTGAATTGTTTGGGAGCATGTGCTAAATTGGCTTTTATGCTCTAAGTTTTTGCTGAAAGCTGAGATGGCAGGGATGGCTAATGAGAAATATATATTTTTTAAACTGCTGTAATTCTTAGGCACGAAGCCTGGGGTTTCACATGGACTCTTGGAGAGGTTAATTGTCGATGACCCAGTTTCATGGCATTATAGAGTGCTTCCACCTGACTGGTCCAGCAGCTCCATCACAGGAGACTGACTGAACGGCAGTGGGGCCGGGGCATGCAGTAGGCTCCTGGGGAGGTGCTACAGGGACAGACAACACAGTCTCTGGCTAGTTGAGGAATAAGAGGGTGTGCAGGTAGATGGAGGGAATAAAGGTGGCGAGGTCATACGTGCTAAGTGGAAGTTCAGGAAAGCCATGCTACAGACCTAAATGTGGGTGGCCAGAAGAGGAGGGGTGATCAGTAAGGGCTTCCCATAGGAGGTGGGGGGTTGGGCTGAACAAAAAGGATGCGCTAGTCATAGACACAGCAGCCAGGGAGGGCATCCAGCAACTCCAGCAGGACGTTTCGTACAAGTTCAGAGAGTGAGTATCAGACTTTACGATGCTCGTGGCTTAGAAGCTGCTCCATTCCATGGCAAAAGTGGTGATTCTTGGAATTAAGAACATTAAGTTCTCGTTCCAGCTCTGCTGCTCACATCCTCTGATGACTTTGACCAATCACAAAACCACCTCAGGACCCCTTGTTGGATGGACGCTGCTTGTCACTGCCCTTCCTTTGATCTGCTGGTCAGGAAAGATCAGAGATTGCCCATTCATCCATCATCCACCCATTCAAACATCTGTCCACCCATCCACCCATCCACCTGCGCATCCATCTATCCAAAAATACATACCCATCCAATCATACACTTATCCATCCATCCATCTGTCCATCCATATACCCATCCACCATCCAACTGTCCATGCACCAATCCATTCATCCATCCACCCATCCAATCACCTATCTATCCATAAAACAGTCCATTCATGCATCCATCCATTTATCCAACCTTCCATTTATTGATCTCTGCAGTAAATCAGCTGTGTATTTATTCATTCATTCAGTCCTTGTTTTTTGAGGACTTACTCTATGACCAACACTATACTAAGTGCTAAGAAATGCAGAGCAAAAAAACTTGATTCCTGCCATCAAGGCAAGTCAAGGAGGGCAATGACACACACATGTGATGAAGTGGCTGCCATAATACAGGAACGAGTAGAGGACTGCCAGTGAGAGGAAGAATAGGCCCTGAGTGAGCAGGAACAGTGTGGGCTCACCTCTGCCTGAGCACTGACCTCATGGGATTATGCTGATCTGGGCATCTTCTCCGTTAGACCCAAAGCTCTTGAACACAGAGACCATCTTTTCAGTACCACCCTTAGACTTAGGCAAGAGGGATCCCTGTTCTGGGGCCCCTGCTCTGGCCCTCCTTCAACTGCACCTCTCTCCACAGGGTGAGGAGTATGTGGCGTCACAGGGACATGCCTACCTGGAGCCCATGCCTCCCACTCTTTAGGTCATGCTACGGATAGCCAGGGCCCAGAATTCTTGGCCCAAAGGGAGCCGAGGAGGCCTCTTCCCTGAGAGTGGGTCATGTCACTGGTGTGAGCACTCCTGAGCCCAAGCAGTAGTCTGAGGGCAGCCATTTGTGGGTGTGGATCGAGCTTGGAAATGCACACGGGGGTGTCCACCTATGTGCATGCAAGGCCCCTAATGATGTGGGGCAGAGCTGGGATGGGAAGGGAAGGGGGACAGGCCCCTGGCCAGGACACGAATCTGCTCTTCCCCAGTCACCACTTCTAGCACGGAACCCCAGGAGTCCAAGAACCCTACACTGTTGCCTGGACCTCCCCGTTGTTAGGAAGGCGTATGTGTCAAGGGAGGAGAAGAGAGCATTCTAACTAATAGTTTTTAAAAAAAATAATCTTTAAATAGTTAGATGGTACGTGGGTCTCCTTCACTGCTCTTGCCTGGGTCCTGTAAGTGTTACGGACAGGACTCCATGCCCTGTTTGTGGTTGAATCATAAGTTCCTAAGCACACGTGACAACTATATGCAGTGCGTGATTCTGGACTGGATTCTGGATGGGAGGAAAAAGGCTGTAAGAGACATAATTGGCACAATGGACAAAATTGGAATATGGCCTGCAGATTAAAGTATTATATCAGTGTTGCATTCCCGAATTTGAGAACTGTGCTGTGGTTACCTAAGAGAATATCTTTGTTCTTAAAAAATACAAATGGAGGTATAAGGGGTAAAGGGGCATGTTGTCTGCAACCTTTATCAAATGATTCAGAAAAAAAAGCCACAAATGTGGCAAATGTTAGAACTGGCGAAGGTGAGCCAGCCCTGATGGCCGAGTGGTCAAAGTTCGCTGTGCTCCACTTTGGCAGTTTGGGTTCGGTTCCTGGGCGTGGAGCCACACTAGCCATCTGTCAGAGCCAGGCTGTGGCAGGTCACATAGAAGACCCAGAAGGACTTACAACTACGATATACAACTATGTCCTGGGGCTTTGGGGAGGAAAAAAAAGAGAGGAAGATTGGCAACAGATGGTTAGCTCCCACCAAATCTTTAAAAAAAAAAAAAGAGTCCCTTGATTTGAAAAAAAAATACTGATGAATGTGGGTAAGGGGCATACTGGGGACCTCTGTGCTATTCCTGCAACTTTTTTTCCAACTGTGAGCTTGAAATCATTTCAGAATAAAAAGTTTAAAAACAAAGCGGCACACTGCCCCGGGCAGAGCAGGCGCTGAGTAAGTTTTTTCCTGGGAGGACATTTCAGCTGGCCCTCGAGGAGGCCCTGGTTCCGACAGGCAGCACCAGGAGAGAAAAGAGCAGCAACAACAACTACTACACGGAGCCGCGGGCTTTGCTGTGTGACCTCACTTAATCCCCACGACGGCCCTGTGCGGTGGGTACTATTATTCTCCCCATTGTACAGATGGGAAAGCTGCAGCCCCGAGAAGTGAGATAAACTGCCCAGGCCCTGCAGGCGTTAGCAGCAGAGCAGGGTCTGAACCCGGGCATCTGGCTCCAGGACTGGACTCTCAGCCCTTATTTGCTGCTGCTGATGATATTAGCTGATACTTAAGGAGTGCTCAGTGTGAAAAGTCATGGTCCTAGAACTTTTACATAGAAATGGCTTTGCAAGCCCTCATGGGCTCCCTCACTTGCCACTCTCAGTGGAGGTCGAGGGACACAAGAAGACCATTCATCCAAGATGTGTCCTTCTTCTCTCCCTCTGACCCACAGCCCCGGGTCAGGGTTCCTCCTAAGGCGGCTTCGCCTCTCTCTGGCCTGAATCAGGCCTGACCAGATGGTCTTAAGAGACATCGTGAAGTCAAGATCCACTGGTTCTCGTAACTGAGATTCCCCAGAGCTGAGCTGGTTCCAATCTTTTCCAAGATTCGAATCTACAGCGTTTCCTTCAGTCGGTTAGCACCTCCATCCCTTAAATTCTACAAATTCCCATGAGGTTATTATTATTCCCATGTCAGGGATGGGGAACCTGCAGCCCAGAGAGGGTAAGCACCCAGGTAGCTGGAGCCCTGGCCTCTGCTGGAAGAGTGTTCCCAGGAGACTCGTTTGAATCCAGGCCCAGAAAGGGGAAGGCAGGTGGTGTGTCGGGAGGGTACCGGTGACGGGGCCTGCCTGGATTGGAGGGCATCCGTGGGAGCAGGTTGCAGTGGAGGAGCGAGGGCTTGGTGATGGGACAGAGAGCTGGACCTCCACCTGGTGGATACCCGGGTGTTGGGTGGTCTTGAGAGGGTTCCAGCGACTTTCTTCCAGGGCCTGTGTTGGCCACATCCTGTTTGACATCCTCAATGGGACTCCCACAGCATGTGCGCATCCCAGGTGGGTGAGGTGTGGCCGGGAGCAGGGGTGGAGAGACTGCAGGACCATGTGAGGATCCAGGAAGAGCCAGACGTGCGGAGCAAGGCCGCCCCAGCTAACAAGGCAACGTTTAATATGGATGCCTTCTGGGCCAAAAACCTACCCGCGCCGATGTAGGAATGAAATGACAAGGCTCAGATGCAGCCTGTGTGCCCAGGACTGGGTGTTGCGCAGACAGCACAGAGGAGAGGTCAAGCCCGTCCATGCTGGGCAGACCACTCTGGTCACTACATTCTCTTTGGGATGCTACCATCTTAGGGACACACAGACTGTTATATTGTTATGGGCTGAATCATGTCCCCTCAAAATTCATAAGTTGCAGTCCTAACCCCCAGGACCTCAGCATGTGACTATATTTGGAGACAGTTCTTTCAAGAGGTGATGAAGTTAGAATGAGGCTGTTAGGGTGGGCCCTAACCCATCTGACTGGAGTCCTTATAAGAAGAGGCAATTAGGACACAGAGAGAGACACCAGGATGTTCTGCACAGAGGAATGACCATGTGAGGACACAGTGAGAGGACAGCCATCGGCCAGCCAAGGAGAAGACATCAACCCTGCCGACACCTTGATCTTGGACTTCCAGCCTCCAGAACTGTGAGAAAATAAATTTCTGTTGTTTAGGCCCCAAGTCTGTGGCCCTAGAAAAGCCACACAGCGTGTCAGTGGAGAGGGGCCAGCGTGACAAGGGACTTAAGACCATTTCATAAGAGACAGTTGACGGAGGCCATGTCTAGCCTGGAGACTCGTGGCCATGTCTAGAAGATTAGTGGGAGACGTGATCGCTGCCTTCCACCAGGAAGGGGAAGGGGCCTTGTTCCTTACAGCCCAGGGGGCAGAACCCCACAGTGTGCTGACTCTTCAGAGAGACAGGTGTGAGCTGGGGAGGAGTGAGGTCCCCGTCAATGAAGGCAATCAAGCAGAGCTTGGACAATTGCCTGGCAGAAATGCAGAGGAATCACGTAGAGGTGGCAGAATTCAGTGGCCTGATCCCTTCCAGCTCTAACACCTGTGACTCTCCCTGCTGGTGCTGACAAGGCCCACTGGGCACAGGTTGTGGATGGCCTTGAAAGTCAGGCTAAGTTGTCTGAGGTTTATCCTTACGCTCTGGAGAGTCACTGGCAGGGTCCCAGCAGGGGAGAGCCAAGATCAGAGCATGGCATAGGATGGTCACTGGGGAGTTCGGGGCAGCGTGGGTTGCAGGGGGAGGAGGGGAATGGGCAGGGCAGTGGTCTAGGAGACCCAACGAGATGCTTAATGGGACATGACAGTGGGATAGGCATGAAGGGGCTCAATGAAGGGGACATTTCAGAGGCCATGGACAAGATCTGCCAACTCACGAGCAGAGGGGTGAGCAGGCTGGCAGTTTCCAACACAACTCCGAGGTTCAAGGCTGCGACGATGTGGCAGCACTGACTCGGCCAGTCCCTCCCCTCCACTCGTGGGCTCAAATCTCACCTCATTTCCCCGAAGAGACCTAACCTGCTGTGCTCCTCAGGTCCTCCAGGAAGCAGATGCTGAGACTGGATTAGCTGGGTGAGGGATTTCTCAGGAGCAACTCCAATGAGGGAAAACGAGGCCAGAGCAAGGAAAGGCTGGGAGAGGCCTCAGACCTCCGTGGGGCTCTGACCCTGGTGAAGGAGGGCAGGCAGGCTGGAGGGGGTATCTGAATCTCAGTGCAGCCCCAAGAAAGCTCAGCAAGGCCGTGGGGAGTCCTCGCTGAAGTTGCCTTTGGAGGACCTCGTGTCTCCCAGGAAGGGGCCTTATCTGCCTGCTGCCCTGAGAGCATCCTGGGGGGATGGGTGGTGGGGAGGGGCGCTGTCCTCAGGCGGGGGTTTCAGAGCCCACTTCCGAGATGCCTGCCTACCCCATTTGCTACTCCAACCTGCCCTCTCCCCGTCGACCCCAGTACCCCATCCCCTCGCCTGGCTCTACTTCGTTCCCCCATAGCATTTATCATCTTTTAACTTGCTGTATAAATCATTTATTTCTTACGTTTACTGTTTATTTCCTGTCTCCCCAGTAACCCCCTCCAGCTGGAATGCAGGCGCCATTGAAGCGGGCTGTTTCTCTATGGTGTTCCCTGATGTATCTCAAAAGTCACGACACTCCTTGTCACATGGTGGGTGCCCAACAAATATTGGTTAAATTGAACTGAATTAACAGAGTTGGGGCATCAGGAAGAGGGACCAGTTTGGGAGGCGGTTTTATGAGGCCAAAGAGAAGCCTGTGACTTTCTAGAGGGCGTGGGTTATAAAGTGCCTACCCCCGACCCCAACCCATTCCTCTGCTGAGCTTGGCTCTGTGAAACGTCCCAGGACCAAGATGCAGGCAGGTGCGTTCCCGTGAGTTCCCGTTGCCTCTGCCCTACACAGAAGGACCCGAACTAGCATGTCCTTCAGGATGAAGACATCGGAGGAGGAGAGTGTCAATGTTACGATTATTGGAAGGAATCATTTCTCAATTGAATCAGACCAACAGGTGTAGTGTTTTGTACCATAAAACAACTTTTCCCTTGAAAATAAGTTTTCCCCAAGATGGCTGGCGACATTGGTGCCTGCACCCCCTGACAAACAGCACGGCTCTGGAAGTGTACAAAGATGGTGCTATTCTCAGGAAGGGGAGCTGTACAAGCTGCACGGTGCGTGGGCCCCGCGGATGTGGGTTTTTGCTCTCCCCTCGGGAGCCCCAATGTCCCCTTCCTGCTATCGCTTCCACCGCTGTTGTTGCTGACCTGTGGCCAGGCCCCCTGGGCCAAGTGTTGATTCCGATGCTCCTCTGGGTCACTCTGTCAGTGCCGCACCTGGCGCCGTGCTCCCTGGCTGCCCAGACGGTTGGAAGAGACGCTTCGAGGGCTGCTTCCACACTTGGCTCTCCCCACGGAAACTCTGGGCTGCCTCATACCACCACGCAGGCTGGCTGCCCGCCGGCCTCCCAGCACAGCACCTTCCTGCCCTGGGAGCCCTCGTTCCCCGGAGCGGGTCCTTTGCCTGTGCTGTCTCGGAGGCTGCAGTGGGCGTGGGCACCAACACACTCCTCGTCTGGGCTTGGAAGCCGAGTCTGA
The DNA here is from genome assembly GCF_041296265.1 of Equus caballus. NCBI lineage: Eukaryota > Metazoa > Chordata > Mammalia > Perissodactyla > Equidae > Equus > Equus caballus. The sequence continues at coordinate 11,955,891 of NC_091684.1, forward strand.
AGATAGGAACCATCTGGAGAGTCAAGGAGACCGGCGCTTGGAGGTCCACCATGCAATAAACTGGCCACCCTCCGCTGGAGAAAAGCCAGGGCCAGGGTGAGCCAACAGAACTTCTAGAGCCCTGCACAGGATTCTGGGCACTTTTTCCAGGCTCCACTAAAACCTTCCAGAAACCAGCCTCCACCTCTGTACCCATATCCCCCACCGCTCCCCTGAGAGCTCCCCACAGAAGCTGCCTGCACGGCGCCCAGCACGTAGTGGGCACCAGCCACGAGATGCTGACTGAATGCATTCCTTCCAGCTGGGGTGAACGCTTTCAGCCTCTCCGAATCCCAATCGCCTTCAAAGTCCAGGCCCAGCCCTCCTCCCATGTGAAGATTTCTCGAAGTTCTTCCCCCAGGAACTGCTCCCTGCTCTAAAGCCTGGAAGCACATGTCTGAACCCTTGATCTGCCACACAGCGCAGACTCCTCATTCACTGTTTTCATGTATTCATCTCAGGGTTATCAGAGCAACAAGGTGAGAATTCTGCCAGTTCCTGCCCTCAGAGAAGGCCCCACTGCATGGTTAGAGTGATGGCTAGTTTTATATGTCAACTTGGTCAGGCCACAGTGGCAAGATATGTGGTCAAACATCATTCTGGATGTTTCTGTAACAGTGTTTTCTGGATGAGATTTACCTACAAATCAATGGATTTTGGGTAAAGCGGATTACCCTCCATAATGTGGGTGGGCCTCATCCAATCAGTTGAAGGTCTGAATAGAACCAAGACGGACTCCCCTGTGCCAGAGGGATTCTGTAGCAGCCAGCCTTTAGACCTGAACTGGAACATGGGCTCTTCCTGGGTCTCCATCCTGAGGGCCCACTTGGCAGACTTTAGACTTGCCAGTGAGTGTGAGTAATTGTGTGAGCCAATTTCTTAAAATAAATCTCTCTCTCTATATGTACACATCCTATTGGTTCTCTGGAGAACCCTGACTAACGTGGCGAGGGAGCCAGGTCCATCAACAGAAATGGTACAACGTGAAGAGTGAGGGAAGGCAGAGGACCCTCTAACCCAGCTGGGGTCAGAGATGGCCTCACAGAGGAGGTGCAGTGAGCCAGGTCAGAAGTACACCTTGCCGTCTTGCCTAGGTATGAGCTACTTCCAGGAAGAGTGTTTCTTTGCTCCCCTGAGGGCCCTGCAGGGAGCCCCGTAGTGCTGGCTGCACGTGGTCATATTTATTGATGACTGGTCACTTCTGTCACCAAGTTGTTTCCCACCCTGCTGTAGACAGACGTGGACGGCAGCCAGCCTGCCTGTGGTCATCATTTGGATCTTCTAAGGGAAGTCAAGATCCACTGGTTCTTGTGACTGAGATTCCCCAGAGCTGACCTCGTTCCAGTCTTTTCTAAGATTTGAATCTTTAGCCTTGGCTTCAGTCTGTTAGCACCTCCATCCTTTAAATCAATTGGAGTTGGTTTCTGTTGCTTGCAACCAAAGAATCGCATCCATGTTTCTTTGTGAACAGGGATACGGGCGAGGTGAGAACAGGACAACCCAGGGGGAGAGGAGCCACATGCGTATAGACTGTTCCTCCAGGCGGGGCAGCATCCCAAGCCTCATATTTCATAGGTTCGAATGTGCGCACTCCCCAACACACTCACAAAATCAGCCTGATTTTATCCTAGCTGTGGGTCACAGAGCCAGCTGCACACGTTACTACCTGTGCGTCAACCTCAATACTTGCAGGGTCAGCGGCTTAGACAAAAATCCCAGAGGGAAGGAAGAGCATTCTTTTAGTAAAAGCTACATACTACCAGATCGAGGCTTTTAAGAAATGCCATGTCTCCAACAGGCACAGAGGACAAGACTGTGTGGAAAACCTTGGATGGTGACAACTCTTGGTTAAAAAGACAATTGAGAAGAAGAGGGCTCTGAATGAGAAGAAGGTTAAGGAATAATTTGGTCAATTTAATTCGCTTATATTTCTCATTTCATCAAGAATGCAATAGAGTGATATACGATAAAAAAAAAATCTCTGTCCAAATAAGTCATAAAGAGTTCTCTTAATAACTATAAAATTCTAAGTATAAAATTCTATTCTAAGCCAGAGATTGGCAACGCTTTTCTACAAAGGGCCAGATAGTAAATATTTTAGGTTTTGTGGGCCAGACAAAACCTCTGTTGCAACTACTGCACTCTGCCGTTGTAGCCCAGAGCGCCACAGACAACCTGGAAACAAATGGGCAGGACTGTGTTCCCATACAACTTTACTTACGGACTCTGAAATTTGAATTTCATGTAATTTTCACGTGTCACAAAATACGATTGTTTTCTTGTGGGTTTTTTGAGGAACCATTTACAAATACAAAAAGCCATTCTTAGCACATGGGCCATACAAAAATAGATGGCAGGTCAGTAGTGCCAAACCCTGTCCTCAGTGATAAGAAAGCTTTGCGTTATGGTCTGACAGCGTCTTTTTTTTTTCTTAGCTCACTAACGGTTCAATAGTGATGAAGCTTAGAGTCAAAGGAATAAACTTGACAGCAATCCTATGAAGTAGGTGACATTCCCGGATGGTGACAAGGCACAGAGAGGTTTTGTTGCTCCAGATCATAAAGTTGGTAGGTGGTAGAGTTGAGGTTCAACCCTAGGTCTGATTAACTGAAAAAAAAAAAAAGAGATGTTTCTTTGAAGATAGCAAGTCAAATTTTATAATTGACATTACGTCTACAGGCAAAATCGGGAATGGAGCTGAAGACTCGGGCTGCCTGTCATTGGAATGTGCCTCATCGACAGAAGATCCCAGGAATTTAGATCTAGCTTTCCAGTAACTACAGCACCACGGGCCGGGTGAGTCATCTCTCTAACTGGAAGCTGTGATTGACACATATTTTGGAGGGCTAAAATGTTGATAAGATTTATCAGGCTCACTGTCCTATCTACCTCTCACTGTTAAGAAATACATTTTCATGCAGAGAGAAAAATGCAGAGAAAAAGAATGTAATTAAATGTGACTTGTAACGTGCAATTGGCCTCAGCCGCCTCCGTGGTCTGTCCATACATTCACTGTTTCTGAAACACGGACAGGGAATCGACTGCCCCACTTGGGCCCCCCGGAGGCCTGGAGGAGCGGAGATGTGGAATGAGCCCCCTAGTTGATGGAGCAGGAGTTGGCATGGCCTGGTGGCCCCAGAGCCGCAGAAGGAATTAAAGAGTGTTCTGCTTCATTTTTCCAGGCGCCGTGCTGAGGACAGGCCTCCCGGATGAACCCTCAATGAGTTCTGCAAATAGGCTTCCAAAATCAATAGGCTGCAAAACCTATCTGGCCTGCAAAATCTCCTTGGTTTCCTTTGCATTTATCAACGCCTCTCTCTCCCCAGCGTTCACACTTCCCCCTACCCCGCGCTGCCTGGCGGGCGTGACACGCGTCCGGGGCTCTGGCAGGTCAGAGCGCAGCTTAAAACATGGGGGCCTGCGAAATGACACGGTGAATACGGGGGAAAAAAGACTGAACAAATGCATCTCGTTGGGAATAGTTCTAGGCTTGCTCGTGTTTGTGGCTGTCCTAACAGAGACCCTACCTTCCACTCTTTGGGTGTGGCCCTGGAGTGTAGACTGTCTCCCAGTTACCGTTTGGGTCTTGTTTTACCATTGTAATAGTTAACATTTATTGAGTGACAGTTGTGTGCCAGGCACGGTTCTCTGAGTGTCAGAACTGTTTATTCCTCTCCTTTCTTCTCGTACCAGCCCTTAAAGTGTTCTCTCTCTTTTACAAAGGAGGAAACTGAGGGTCAGAGAGGTAACAAACGTGCCCGGGTCAAAAAGTGGCTTAGTGCCTCAGCTGGGATTTGAATTTGATTCGGTATTCCCCAGAAGCCTGAGCTGATTTCACTTTACAGAAGCAGAGAATACAGAGTACACAAGCCAGTCAGAACCACTGTGTTAAGTCAGAAACACGGCACCTGTCATGTCTCCAGGATCGCTTCTCATGGCCAGGTTCTCCCTGAAGCTCTTATCCATTGCCCAACTAGAAGCTGGCGACTGTCTATACCTCCACAGGGTACACGGAAGCAGGGGTTGGTGAGTTTCTCTCATCTCCTGGACTAGAGTTTGGGTAAATTGAAGAGAGAGCAAACCAGTGTTTGTTGCAGCTGCCCCACTCCCAACACGGGCACAACTTGTCTTTAAGAGCCTCATAAATGTTTGTTGAATGTGTCCACCATTCCAGTTTCCCTCTGCCTCTGTCAGACAAGTTCAGATCACCAGGGGAGAGCATCTCTCAGTTTACCACAACTGGGGAGCTGTTGTGACGTTATCGCATCCGTAATCCTTGGAAGCTGCTTGATTTCCGTGCTGAATTTGTGTGTGCATAGCTGCCTCAGAGCTTGGTGGACACTTGGGATGGGAGTTTTTATTATATAAACAGAATGTTTTTTTGAACTTACAGGTTCTTTTGAAGGCATTCCTGTTCTTAGGTTGCATTTTACCATGAAAATAGTAGTGGATTGTTGAGAGCAAGCCGCACATTTCTAATCTGGCAGGCAATTGGAAATATCCGTGCTGAGACTGCAAAGCGTGTTGCAATGTTTATGCGAAACAGAAACACATTTGTGTTTAAACACTGCTACATGAAACTAATTGCCAGGATTGTGTGCTGTGGTTGAGCAGACGAAACGAAACCAACAGCTCTAGAGACGTACAGAACCACCTATCCCGCTCCTTACCACAAGGGAACCACAGACATGGAGGCATAGCTTTAAAAGGAAATACCCATTTTGTCTTGTCAATGCAACCTGGAAACTAGTTAAGAAATTCCGTCAAAGCTCTACGCTGGTTTTGCATCCTTCTGTACCGCTAACGGACCTCCGTGGTGAGTTTTCTGATTAAAATGTCTTAAAAGAATTCCAGAACTTCATAGCTACCTTAAAATGTCACCTTTCATAGTAATTCAACTAGTTTTTAACTAACGGTTCAAGTTGGGAGACTACCAAGCAAAGCTTTCAAAGCCAATGACTCCAGCTGTTGGAAGAACCAAGGACGCTCAGGGATTAATTGTGGATCAACATCTGAGATGCATCAAGACTCGCCCTGGAGCACCTTCCGTGTGCACCGCGCTCTACTGAGCACTGAGAGGGACACCAGGACTGGAGGGGCCGCTGCTGCCCCTGAAGGGCTGACACCACCTGGAGAGAGGATGCCAGCAAAGCAGCAGGATGTGCCATTGCCAAATGAGGGGACCGAGCTAGTGTAGGGTTTCAGAGGAATGAGGAGCTGCAGGAAGTCTGCATGCAAGAGGTGGGGTTTTCCTGGGCCTTGATGTGGGATTCGGAGGATTGGGGTAGTCAAGACGAGAGTGGGGTGGGAGACAGTGAGTGCCTAGGAGGGGCAGGGCAAGCAGACACATCTGGCTGGGTCACAGTCTTTGCCTTGACGAGCAGAGCAGGATGAAGATGGGCATGGAGGTTGGGCCCAGGTGGGATTTAAGGCCAGTGACAGAGTTTGGAGTTTTCGCCTGGGTGCAGTCAGGAGCAGAGCTCCAGGGGCCCACGCCGCCCTGACTAGCTTCTCGGTCTTGGTCCTGCCATCCACCCAGTTGCCAGGGCCCCAAGCCGGGGAGTTGCCTCAGCTCTGTTTTTTCAGCCCTCCTCCTCCTGTCCTCTGCGGTTTCCAAATATTCCACATCCAACCACTCCCCACCCCCTCTCCAGCTCCCATGCTGATCCCAAGCTCCACAACTTCTCGGCTGGATGAAAACAATGACTTCTTCACTAGCCCGTTTCCATCTGCCCATGGCAGCCAGAGAGTTCTTTTCAGCTATAAATGAGATTGGGAGACGTCTCTGCTTTTTACTGTCACATGTCCAGATGCGCCCCATTATGCTTGGGATGAAACCAGAGCAGCTTGTCCTGCTTGCAGAGTTCTGCGGGATTGGCCCAGCCAACCACCCTTCTCCATCTCCATCGCCACCTGGCCTCTTCCAGCCACACAGCAACATGTCCCTCTCAGGGCTGCCTCAGGGCCTTTGCATTTGCTGTCACCTCTGCCCAGATCACTGTCCCGCAGCTCTTTGTATGCTCTCGTTTTATCTTTCAGGACTCTGATCAAACATCCGGGGCCTCGGAGAGCCTTTGCTGACTGAACCATCGAAACAGTCCCTCCTTCCCACCCAGTCGTTTCCTTCATAGCGGTTCTCACAGTGTGAAATCGTACTATTTCTTCATTTAAGCATGTGTTTGCTCTGTCCCACCCCCTGGAGCACAGCTCTGCGGGGGACTCCTTTGCTCTTGGTCATTGTCACAGATGCGCATCCTAGAGGATTCAGGAGCTCCTCGGGCCATCTGAGGACCTTCTCAGAATAAGGCCTTTAAATGCATAAAATAAAATACATAAAATTACAAAGAAAACCAAGTGTATTGAAATATAATTGACATGGCTATCAAAATATTACAGATGTGTGGGATAATAATGTAGATGCTTCTTTATTAATACATTAAATAATGAATTTCCGTATGGGTATAGTACCCACTGTAATAACCTCATTTCCGGGTAATAATGAGGGTAAATGCTATTGTGCGTCTGCAACAATTATAATATGAGATGAAACGATCTGAGCTCTCTATTGGTGACAAAAGTCACAGAGACTGATGCTACTGTAGCTTGGGGCCTGTGTCCACCGTTGATGGAATGCTGAATGTTACCTCGAGGCTAGTAAAATGAAAGACGCCATTGTTTCCATCTAAGTTCACCGTCTCCCTGAGTTCACCGACCTCAGGTGAAGACCCCGTTGTGGCTGTTCAGTAATCATCTGTTGGAGGAACCAACGAACGAGAGAATGCAGGTTTTGGAGCAGAGCAGGTGTGAGGTCTGAGCTTAGTGCACGTGGGGAAAGATTTATGCTGCTTTGGAGGCACAGGCTCTGTGCCAGGTGCTGGGGATAATGAGATGGGAAAGACACAGCCCTGCCCGCGAGGAGGTTCCAGTCTAGTCAGACAAAACCATTGTGCATAAGCAGATCATTTCAGTCCAGTATGGCGAATCCGACGGCCTGTACTGAGGTCCTGAGCCCGCCGTGGGGCTGCAGAGCGAGGGCCTGGAGGAGAAATCCCTTGAGCTGAATGCCGGAGAATAAATGACACTTGTCCAGATAAACGAGGAGTTGGAAGTGGTTGGAAGTGTGTTCTAGACCCAGGGAACAGCATGAGCAGAGCTCAGAGTTTTAAGGGGGAGAGGAGAGCAAAACGCAGTGTGGGAAGTAGTGAGAGATTCCTTCCTTCCTTCCTTCCACAGACATTTACAGGGCACCTACGAAGTGCCAGGCCCTGTTCCAGGGACCAGGAATTCTGTACTAAACCACACAAATCCTCTGCTTCCAATGAGTTTGTATTTGAGTAGAGTCAGGCAACAAACAAATGAGTATATAGTATGGTGTCCAACAGTGATAAGTTCTGAGAAAAATAGAACAGGAGGCAGGATTGAGGTGGCCCATGAGGGCTGTGATGTGAGGAACTCTATAGGCCATGCCTGGAAGCTGTGGGGAGGTGACAAGAACCGCTGGTGAGGCAGAGAGATGTTGTTTTGACTGAACTGTGTTTCCCCAAAATGCATATGTTGGAGCCCTAACCCTCAATCTGACTATATTTAAAGACAGGGCCTTGAAAAGGCAATTAAGGTTACATGAGGTCGTAAAGATGGGGCCCTGATCCAATAGGACTGATGTCCCTGTCAGAAGAGGAAGGGGCACCAGAGATGCTGTCACACAGAGAAAAGGCGCCATCTGCACGCCAAAGAGAGAGGCCTCAGGAGAAACCAACCCTGCTGACACCTTCATCTTGGACGTCCAGCCTCCAGAACTGTGAGAATAGAGGTCTGTGTGTAAGTGCCCAGTCCAGTCTGGGGTACTTGTTACAGCGCCTGAGCTGAGTGACACATTTGTGCGCTGTTAGAAAGACCATGTTGGCTGCAGGTAGAGAACAGACCATGTTGGCAGGAGGTGGAGCAAGATGGGAGAGAGGGAAAGCCAGAGGGACGGTGAGCACACAGCTGGGAGGCCGCAGAGGAGTCCAGACAGGAGATGAAGCCGGTGTCAGGTGGGGGCGTGGAGAGGAGGGAACGGCTGAGGAGGTGCAGTTGGCGGGACCAGGAAATTGGACAGACGTGGGGTAAGGAGGTGGCCTGACAGCCACAGTTTCAGAGGTGATGACAACACACGGGTAAGAACTGGGGCCTGCCTGGGTCACTGAACCAGTGAGACTTCACAGCACTAGGATTTCTTCCATCCCCACATTTCCACGCAGACCAGGAAATGGGGGAAGGGAGATCATTGTCCTGAGACTTCCTCTCTCTGGCCGGTAGGGTTCTTGGGGGCCCCATTGTTCCCATACAAAGGGGCAGTGATAAGTTGGTTCTTTGCAGCCTCTGGTGCCACTGAGAGAGGCGCCTCCCTGCCCTCAGCCCCACCGTGTGGGGCACAGATGATGCGAGGCTCTGAGCTCTCCAGTGGCTGCCGAGGAGGGGCTGGGCTTGCACCTGGATCACAAAAGAGGCATTCAGGGGCTGTGGCCGGGCTGGGGAGGCCGAGGACCCAGCTGCACCGCACTGGGCTGGCACAGGCTGCTCCTGGGTCTGTGAGGGGCACATCTAGCCTGTACTCCGGTCCCATCCTGCTTTCTTTCCTCTCCTTTCCTCTTTCTCTGCTTCCTCCCTTCCTCCCCTTCCTCTCTCCCTCCATCTCCTACCACTTCCCTTCCCCTTTTGTCCCTTCGCAACCTTCTAGCCTGAACAGAGGTGTCTACTGCTCCCCATTGGCTCTCTCCTTCCCCCCAAGAGCCCTGAACCCTCCTGCCAGCTCCTCTCTGGCCAGGGCTCCCACCCTAGCACCCAGCACCCCTTGTCTTCAGATTAGTCCTCTGCTTCCTTCTCTGCCCCCTCTCCCGTGATTAAAGCCTGCCTGTCCTGCATCCCAGCGCCCTCAGAGCCCCGCTGGGTGGATGGATGGCTTGGGGCTTAGCCCAAGGATTTGTCTGTTGGTCTAAGTCACCTGGTTGGTCTGTGCTCTTTTGGGCCAATGCATCCACTGGAGTCAGTGACTTAATGTCCCCTTTCTCCCGTGTCACGCTGGCACTATCGGGTCTCTTCCTTGCCCTCATCATGTGGCTGCAGGTCTAGGGGGAGATGTCCCATGGTTTTCTGTCTGGCCCACTTCCTCTTCGGGCTCAGCGTCCTTGCTCTCTAGGGACCCAGCATGGGCTCTGCCTCCTTGAGCCCCGTGGGCCAGGGATGGACCTTGTATTCCGGCCCAGGCCTCCTATTCTTCGCTCCCCCTCTTCCATGCACCTGGTGCCTACCTGCTTCTCACCTATCACTACCATTCTACTTTCTTGGGTTGACTAGTAGTCTGATAACTAGTTCACATCAAGGCTATGGCCTCTAGTTTCGCACAATCGCTGCATTTTAAGTGACACAGCCGGAGGGGACAATGCTCGTCTCAAAAGAGTGGTGAGAGGGGCAGGTGCATTGGGTGGTCATCTGGCTCTGATGAGCCCTTAGGTCCCTCCACGCCATCGCCCTGTGCTGCCCAGGGTGGGCCCGTCTTCTTTAAGTAGCACAGAGCCGTTGCTCCTGGGTGTTTGCCAGACAAAGGGGGGGAGACTGAAGTGAAGACGGAGCGGCGGGTTTGCACTGCACGCCAACCACTCCCCCCTGGGATCAGAAGGTACTTCCCACAAGGGCAGAGAGTTCTGTCCCTTTTGTTCTGTTTCTGCAGCACTTACGAGAGTGCTTGGCCAGATTTGGCAACCCAAAATACTCTTGGAATAAGTGAGTGCATCAGAGTCCCATAGCCTGGCATGGCCTTTGTTCTCAGCAGGCTGGGGGCTGGACCGAGTGGCTTCTTGGGGTCCCATAAAGCCAAGGTCACATAAACAGTGAGTGAACCCAGAAGCCAGACCCTGGCTTTCCTCCCCTCTTCCTGCCTTGGGGACATCTGTGATCATAAAGGTTATGACTTACTGAGGATGGTCTTCAGAGGGACTGAGGAGCCAAAGCCAGGAAGACGTTTCCACCTGAGGGGACAAACATCCTTTTCTCTGAGGGTGATTAGCCCTTAGCTGACATCTGCCACCAATCCTCCTCTTTTTGTTGAGGAAGACTGGCCCTGAGCTCACATCCATGCCCATCTTCCTCTACTTTATATGTGGGACTCCTGCCACAGCATGGCGTGCCAAGCGGTGCATAGGTCCACACCCCGGATCCTAACCAGTGAACCCCGGGCCGCCAAAGCGGAGTGTGTAAACTTAACCGCTGTGCCACTGGGCCAGCCCCTCATTTTCTTTTTCTGCTGAGGTAAAACTCACATAACATAAAAATAACCATGTTAAACTGTACGTTTCAGTGGCATTCAGTACCTTCACAATGTTGTGCTGTATCACACCTGTAAAAGTTCTAAGATATTTTCCTCAACCCACAGATAACCCCTTACTTATCAGCAGTCGGTCCCAACGCTTCTCCCCCAGCCCCTGGCAACCACAAATCTGCTTTCTGTCTCCATGGATTTGCCTGTTCTGGGCATTTCATAGAAATGGGATCACGTAGCCTGTGGTCTCTGTGTCTGTCTTCTGTCACAGCGTAATGTTCTCAGAGCTCACCCATACTGTAATGTGTATCAGTACTTCATACTCTTATGACTGAATCATATTCCTTTGCATGGATTTCCACGTTTTGTTGACCCAGTCTAGTGGCACTTTAAGAAGGCGGTGTGAAGACGCCTGACTTTTGTGGGACATCACATTCCTTGCAGACGCCCCTGAGCGGATGCTCTGAGAGGTGGCTCTGCACCTGGCCTAGCGAAACTTCACTCCGCCTAAAGGAGCCCAGGGCACAGTCACTTCCCTCAAGGATGCTGAGAAGACCCCAGGAGGCAAACTGAAGGTCAGGAACAGGTGGAGATCCCATTTTACTGCCCACCCAGTGAGCCCAAATGAAACTGGACCCGAGAGGCCAGTAGGGGGACTCACAGGGATGGGAGTCAGGAGACAGCACCCCGCCCAGCCCTGCCGCAAACCCACCAGCCACCTGGAGGAGAACTTTCCTCGCTGGGCTTCCCTCCCCTCTCTGTGCGGAGGAAGTTAGGCCAGACTCCTGCCCCACCTGCCTTTCGCGCCCGAGGTTTAATCTGCTTGTTCTTGGGTGCTCGTTCCTCCATGGTTAGTGCCCAGGTGGGTTCCCAGGTGGTTTTTCCCTCCACCTGCCACGTGGGACTTGTCCATGCTCTAATCACTGGGCTCGGCAGGGACCATCTGTGGGGTCACAGGTTCACGCGCCGGGGCTCCTGAGCAATTCCACTAGTTAATTACATAACGTTTCTGGCTCATGATAAGTTTTCAGGAACTGTAGCTGTAAAGACTGTGATGATAATAACAATAATTATTGATATCACAATTTAGTGCATTGGAAAAAGCAGGACAAAACTGTGACTGGCTTGCCTTGTCTGCTGGGTGAGTTTCCGGGTTTCCCCACGTGCATGTGAGTGGGAACCGTGGACCTGTCTGGTTTGGAGCTAAGCCTCGCCACCTGTGGCTACCTGGCCGCGAACCACACAGCATTCCCAACCTCTTTGTCAGCCCCAGACACAAAGAGGGGCTGGGCTCTGCACACCAGTCTGTGGTCTATATTTAACAGGATTCAAACGAGAGACAGGGCTTCCTCCGCACCCCCCTCCCCACATCCTGTTCCCAAGTGGCTTTGAGGAGAGAGCCAACTTCTCAAGGATATCACACCAGGAGCTGAGGGCCATCTTGGAGGGCTGGCTGAAATGCAAGAAGCTTTATAAACTAGTGTTTCCTGAACTTTAAGGTGCTTACAAACCATCTGCGGACCATGTCAAAAAGTAGAGGCCAATTTGGCAAATCTGGGTGGAGGTGGAGATTGTGTTTCTAACAAGCTCCCAGGTAAGGCTGGGCTGCTGGTCCTTGGACACCCCAGGATAGCGAGCCCTACATGCTTCATCCTCCTGCCTGGGCTGTGTGTGTGCTGGCTCAGCCTTCACGGGAGCTTCTGGAAACCTCCAACAGGGCTTCTCCACTCCTCATTTGGTATGAAAGTGTGTTCCTTAATGACATTAGGAGAGGGAGTCCAGGGGCTGGCCCGGTGGCACAGCAGTTTAGTTTGCACATTCCACTTCAGTGGCCCAGGGTTAGCTGGTTTGGACCCCAGATGGGGACGTGGCACCACTCATCAAGCCATGCTGTGGCAGGCATCCCACATAAAACAGAGGAAGATGGGCATGGATGTTAGCTCAGGGCCAATCTTCCTCAGCAAAAAAAAAAAAAAAGAGAGAGAGAGAGAGAATTGGCAGCAGATGCTAGCTCAGGGCTAATCTTCCAGGCAGCTGTGACCAGCCTGGCTGTCAAGAGAAGGAGCTGTGGCCTTGCCACACTAACGGCCAGTGACCCAGAGCAGAAGGAGTCCTTAGGGTCTATTAAATCTGCTGCTCTGAGCCTGAGGCCACCTCTCTTGCCCCATGGGCACAGCCAGGCTGCTGGGGGTGCTCAGCCCACCAGTGTGGGGCTCGACGGTGTGTGGAGCTCCAGGGGCTCATGGGGAGGGTGGGAGTTTGGGCTCCTCTCACCCTGCCTTAGTCTCTGCTCTCAGTCCTATGTCAAGTGTTAGTGTCACTTGGGTGTCACATTCCTGCCACACGGGCTGCAGGGGGCAGGGAGGCGGACTAATTGCCTGTCCTGGGGTGCCTGGGCCAGATCCTGGACTAGCTGGTCCCCCAGCTGCGGCTCCAGTGTCTACTGGAGGGCGGCCACACTGCCGAGACCATGAAGTGCACTAACGCATCTGGAACATTCTAAAAACAGAAGAGCATGTTGCGCCCAAATCCTGAGAGAATGTGGGGAATGAGCGCCCTGCTCCCCACTGGCCGAGCGGTGCCCGCCCTCTGCTGCTTGTCACCCCACCCCTTGGTTCCGCTGGCAGCCACAGGGCCTTGGGGCCGGCCTTTAGTGTTTTTCTTGTAATTTATGGGACAACAGTTTCCTCTAGGAAACGGGATGGAGAGCCAGACATCATATATTTTATTCTTTCCCCTTCCTTCAAGGGAAATAGGAATGTTCTTGGAAACTGTGTGTCCCCATTTCAGTTTTCATGAGTGTCAGACATACCTTGTAGGGTGAGATGTCACTGAGCCCTGACCGGGAATTGTGAAGCATGAGCCAGGGGCAAGTGGTCAGGGGTGAAGATAACCAGGCTGCAGCATGTTTAAAAGCCCCTATGCTCCTATCCTTCAAACTCAGGGCAGAGGGGCCAGGACCAGGGGCTGCCGGGCGGTCGGGAGTGTGTGAGGATTCAAGGAGACAGCAGAGCCCGAGGACTGGGGCCAATGCAGGTCAAGCTGGGCTGGTCCCACTCTGGTGCCTCTTTGGCTGGTGGGAAATAGGAAAGGAGGCACCAGAGTGAAGGCTGATGGGAATGAAATGAGAGGCTCCTTCTCAGAGCAAGAAGGCAGGGCGGGGACAGGCCAAGGAGAGGGAGAAATAACCTCAGAAGGAACTGGCGTCCCCAAGAATCTTCCCTGGAGTGAGTGCATTACAGGCAATGTTAACTCAGTTAATCCTCAAAGGATCCCTCAAGGGAGATGTGTTTTGTTTTGTTTTGTTTTTTTGCTGAGGAAGATTAGACCTGAGCTGACTTCTGTGCCAATCTTCCTCTGTTTTATATACGGGTCACCGCCACAGCATGGCTGACAAGTGGTGTAGGTCTGTGCCCAGGATCCGAACATGCGAACCCAGGCCAATGAAATGGAGTGTTCCGAACTTAACCACTAGGCCACGGGGCCAGCCTCTCAAGGGAGATGTTGTTATACCTGTTTTACAAATGCAAAAAAGGAGGCTCCTTGAGGGATGCAGTGATTTGTGATTTGCAGTTACAGCGTGGGCCCCAGAAGACGGAGCTGCAGGAATGTCTCTGTCAGTGGTCTGCGGTTTACCAAGCCCTCCAGGTGACCCTGAGGCACGCTGGAGCTGGAGCCAAGTATCTGGGGTTGTGTGTGGTGGCCATTTTTTGGAAAGGACCACTTTGACTTTAAAAACCGAGACACAGTATCTGTGAAAGTTCGATAGAGAAAAGTAGCACAAGATGACCTTTTAGGAGCGTTCTGTGGGTTCTTCAGGCACCTCATTGCTGAGCACGGACTGAGGGACAGGAGAGTTTACAACCGTGTGGAATGGGCTTGTTTAGACAGAGCCCGTTGTCTTCTAGTTGATGGCGGTGGTGGTTCAGGCTCCCTCTCTTTCCAAGCAGAATCAGGACAAGCTGACAGTTTTTGTATTTGCTAATGTTCCCGTAAGGTAAGACTTCTATCTTTAAAAGATTTTATTGACTCAGGGCTTTCAGAGATGCCTCATCCTGATCTGTTGCCGTGCAGAACATAAATATTGAATTGATGGCAAGTGTTTATTGAGTGTTTGCTATGTGCTGGATATTTTTGAAAATGCTTTACATGTATTGCCTCCTGAATCCTCCCAACAAGTCAATGAGGCAGGTACTGTTATTATTCTTATTTTATAGATGGGGACATTGAGGCCCAGAGAGGTTTAGTAAATTTCCCTTGATCACACAGCCAGGGAGTGTGGGAGTCAAGATAGGAGCCCAGACAGGTTTGTTTGTTTTCTTTTTTAAAATTTTTGCTTTGGAAAAATTCAAATATATACAAAAGTAGAGAGAATTGCATAATGAGCCTCCATGTATCCATCACCCACTTTCAAAAATTATCAAATTTCTGCCATCTTGTTTTATCTTTCTGCCCCACATGTGTGTTGTTTTCTGGAATATTTTGATCCTGGGTGTCCTATCATTTCACTTGGTAACACTTCAGTGAGTTTATGTAAAGATAAGGACTTTTCCTTTGTTATACGACCATGATACTGCTATCGCACCCCAAAATGATTCCTTTATATCATCCATGTTCCGTTCATGGCTCATGTTCAGTTTTCCCTGATTGCCCCCAAAATATCCTTTTACAGTTGGTACGTTTGAATCAGGGTGCAACCACCCAACACTGCATTCAGTTGATATTTTCTAGTCTCTTCTAATCTATAACAATTTCCCACTTTTTTGGCCCATGCCATTCATTTGTAAAATATTCTGGATTTTGCTGTTTGTACCTCGGTGGTGTCATTTAACATGTTCCTCTTTCCCTGGTATTTCCCTTAAGCTGGGAGTTAGAACTGGAAGCGGGATGCCAGCAGGTGTAATTTTCTGGAAAGACTCCTTCCTGGGTGCACTCCTTCTCCCTGTGAGGCAGCTGTCATGATTCCATTTCTAATGACGTGAAGATTGTCCTATGAGTTCAGGCAGTATCAGCCTGGTCACTTCATGACACAGCTCCCATCAGTCTTCCGTCTGTCTTAGCAGCCATCTATGAATGCTGTCAAGATCCAGTACATCATAAGAAATAGCAAAACGGAGGTTTCCTAGTCCTGTCATTCTGATCTGTGTTCATTAGCTGAGCTTCTCGCACGAGTTTTCCCACATCAACTACTTGCCAACCCAGCCAGCTTGACTTAAGAGTTCGTGCTCTGAATCTGTGCTTCTCGATTTTTCTTGTGTGCACAAGTCACCTGAAGGTCCTGTTAAAATGCAGATTCTGACTCATAGGTCTGGGGTGGGACCTGAGATTCTGCATTTTTAATAAGCTCCCAGGTGATGGAGATGCTGCTGGACCGTGGACCACACTTGAGTATCAGGGCCGATCGATCACCTCGTCTGGCTCTCAATTAGATTTTTCTGCCTGGTTCTTTCCTCCAGAATTATTGGCTTTTCTATGCATGGACAAGCTACTCTGATGCTAAAGTGTGGCTTAGCACCTACCCTCATAAAGGCAAGGCTGGAGGTTTTGAAACTTACGTCTCCTTTCAGTCACCTCCCTGCTTTACCCTAAGCTCCAGAGTGTGATATTTAGGCTATAAAATGTTATTATAGCTTAGGATTTTCTGAGAAAAGTTGACCCATCATATGATATCCTATTGAAGGTGTGGTTTTTATTGGTCGTGTGTTTGTGTCTCACATTTCATTAAAAGTTAAATGTTTTTCTAAGGGAAAAATGGCCTGGTGGTGTGCCAGAGGAGAGCCGTCATCTTCTGGTGCTAAGGTTATAAACAGCTGAGGACTCTGGCGGCCCTGCATCCAGGCTCCCTTCTTTCCTTAGCAGAAATTTGGTGTCACTTTGGAGAACTATCTCCCCAAGGTGCTCTGCTCTCGCTTAGTCAAGCGGTGGGCCAAGTACACTCTCATGAATTTAAGTCTTGAGTCGAGCGACGTGGAGATGAAGATAGTAGGCAGACTTATTTCAACAGCAGTGCCGAGAAGGGACTGTCCTCCGTGTCCTCCCTCTCAGGTTCCTAGAGATGCTTTGGTCCCTTCTTTCCTGGGTCTGGCTCCTCAGTCTTAATTCTTTGTGAATTCACACTTAATTCCGTGTGAATTCTTTCTTTGCTGAAGTTACCCAGAGTTCTCTCTGTTGCTCGCAACCGAGAAAGCTGACTGATAGAGCTTCCATCACAGAGTCTCAAAATGGTGGACTTACCCGCTAGTGCCGTGACAGGAGAGAGAGAGGGCAAGCCGACAGGGCAGTGCTTCCGTCATTTGACTTAGTAATGCCAGCAGCAGTGATCACTCTCCATGGTGGTGACGCGTCCAAGGACCCTGAGAGCAGGAGGGAAGATGACAAGTTGGGGCAATGGGAAAACCCCTTGGAACGAGGCTTCTTCCTCTTGACTTTTCTGATGAATTTGGCTTTATGAGAAGTACACTTTTCCCACTGGTCGGAGGGGCATGTGGCTTTACAGGCTAATCTCACCTTTCTGAGACAGGAGCAAGAAACTACCAGCATCAAGGATTGGGACCCGTCGTAGGATCCTCACTCCTCTGCCTCCTGCAGCGACTTCATCAACACCTGGAGTTGCAGCCATATGTAAGGAACGTTTCCATGATCTTGATCTCAATGAGGCCCCGGGTCATTAGAAAAGTGATGTTCGATATATTCTGCTTAAGAAGGTAGGGAGGGCGAAGAAGGTAGAAGGTTATATATCCCCCCAAACAATTCCTAATGAAATAAACAAATTAGTAAACAAACAAAAATTTAAAAAAGCAAAACACTGCAAACAAGCACAAATAGAAATCAGACAAGGAATCACCTTTGTGTCTTGAAAAGTCACGACCTTGTAAAGAACCACGGTAAATGCACAGGAAAAAGGCAAAGATTAAAGTAGGTTAGAGGCAATGACAGCAACAGAGGACAAAGATGATCCAATATAATGATAATTGATGTCTCTGAATTAGGGACCCAATGAGTGAAAGAGGGGAAAACACACTCAGAGACAAAGCATCAGAAATAAAGTGCACACTTTTAGATCAAAACAGCATCAGGGAAAAAAAATGTTATGTCAGTACTGACAGTAAGCTGTATTCTGGTTGAGACAGTGAACTTGGAGGATAGATGAAGACTTCTCAGATGTTCGGGCAGAGGGAGCCTGCAAGGGGAAAAAAGTCAGGTGTCCCAGACTCATTAGGAGAAGACCACGGAGCCATGTCTAGAGTGCGCTGAAGGAAAGAAGGCAAAATCCAAGATCGCTAAGCTGATACAAGTTGTCATTCGAGCAAACGAGCAGCAGGCGGCCCTGCTGGGATTCTGGACCTCCAGCTCCCATGTGCTCTTCTGGGTAAGAGCCCAGCCAACCCAAAAGGTAAGTTAAAATGACCAACTGAGGAACAGAGCGCACTTAACGAAAACTAGGGGTAGGAGGAAGTGAGTCCAAATTTACCCTTTTTTCTTTTTTTAGAATAAGAAATCAAAAAACATAAAAATCTGAAAAAAATCTTAATGACTCCGATTACTTCATGACTATTAATCACCATTTTTTTTTAAACTTTGGAGGAATCTATAAGAACTAATATTTCTTTTGGAAATACAGCGAACTACAAACATTTATTTGAAGTTCAGAAATTCCTTCAGCTTTTTTACCTTCCATAAAATTAAAATTAAATTAATTTAAATTCTTTTTATTTTAAAATGGCATTGTGATATGATACTATTCAGCTCATTCATTCAACAGACATTTATTTAGAGTCTTCTGTGTGCCAGACGCTATTCTGGGCACTGAGGAAACTGAACGGAGGAAATAACCCAAAATGTTAAATAAACACCTTATATATACATATATTTATTTTTATGTTTTATATATATATATGGTTTCTGGGTGGTAGGGTTTGAGGTGTGTCTTTGAACCTTTCGTGTTGATTAAACTCTTTTTATAAAGTGCATGTGTAACATTTTTCAATTAAAAATGGATGTGTTTTTAAAAACAAATATTTTTATTAATTGGAAATTGAGGAATTATTTCCTTTAATTTGTTAATTTTGCAGTTCTTTCGTTACTAATGGTGCTGAATGTTTTTCCATATCTTTGTTAACTAGGAATATATTAATGTTGGTTGAAATGTCTGTTACATAATGCTCCATTTATATGCATTTATATATAAATGTGTTCTTTCCACCTTTGCCATTTTCGACGTTTCCTCTTTGCTGCAAATATTGTTCCTAGTCTTGTTGGTGTATATGTTCTTATTACTAAAATAATCTTTTTTCTTTATAAAAATCACATGATCATTGCAGAAAAATCAAATAATATAAATAAATAGAGGAAAAGAAAAAATTTCACACAATTCCACCTATTCAGAAACAACATCCGTTAACACCTGAGAGAACGTATTTCCAGATGCTTTTCTATATAAACACCAATTGGGATTTTTCTTTTTTTTACGAAACTGTCACAATACCTCACTGTTTTGCAATGTGCTTTTCTTCATTTAATTTACTGTGAACATCTTTCTATGTCATTAAATCTCTTCCTAAAGTTTACTGATTTTGTACTGTTTTATGATTGGCTCTTTATTTTTAGTTAATTCACTCTTGTCCGTTTACATGGCCCCCTGTCTTTCACGATTATAATCCATAACCCAGTGAGTGTGCTTTATAAATAAGTTTTTGTGCACACCCACACTTCTCTCCACGTACAGTTGCTAGGACAAAAGCTAACCGCATTTTAAAAAGATGTTTGACGTATATTGAAAACTGCTGTCTAGGAAGATTGACCAAATTTCAGTCCCATCAGAACTATATGGATGTTTTTGTCCCTGCAAGTTGCTAAAAAGACATTCCTTTGGTTTCTTAAACTTTCTTATAGGTGAAAAATTCTATCTGAAAGTTGCTTTAATGTGAAATTCTTTGATTACTAGGGTGGTTGATTTTTTTTAATAGGTATCAATCATTTCTATTCCTTAAGAACTGCTCTTCATGTTTGCGCCATTTTAAAACATTGGGCTTCTGTTTCTTCTTGTTTTGGAATAGTTGCTTATGTTGTAAAGACAGTAACCCTTTATTTTATATTTTATTAATCTTTTTCCTGATTCGACTTTTAATTTTGATTATGATCCTTGTGCAAAGGTTTTATTTTTTTCTGTCACCAAATTTGTCAAAATCCCCCTTAAAAACATTAGGGAAGCATTACTGTAATATACAAAAGTTTCTATTTAATCGCAATGAAAATGGAGACGCTGGAGTGCTTGACCTTGAAGATTGGAGCCCCCAGCGTTCCTCTGTCTGTTGAGGGTTCAGATCGCTCCAGTTCCACTGCAGTTTGCTTTCCTCTCTTCCCAGTGCCAGGATATTGGCAGCCTGCCATGATCCATTTCTCTTTTTGCGGCAACTGCCACTCACCAGGCCCTGTGGATGGAGAGATCAGAGAGATGAGGACTGTCCTTCAGGGTACCAGGGCTTTAAGCCGGGCTGGTGAGCTGCCACCAACCACCAACGCAAGTCCTCCTGCTTAGGCAGCCCTTTCCCAACCAGATGCCTGCCGACATTCCTGCAGACGGGCGGTGTAGGCTCAGGTCCCCAGGGCATGTGGCTCTGGGTCTGGACTCCCTTCCTGGGATGCCTGGAGAGGGACAAGGAGATGCTCCAGTCATGGAGAACTTGGAGAGTCATGTGAGAGCCCTGGGCCAAGGGAAGGAACTGGGGCCCTGCCACTGACAGTGAGGTTTGGGGAGCATGGTCATAAGGAACAAAGCTTTAGCCAGGATCCAGAAACCAGGGATGGTCAGAGGACAGTGGCTGCCAGAAAAGGGCTCTGAAGACTTTAACACCTGCAGACTTGAGCCTTTCTTGACTTAGCCCCGAGGCTTGGGGCAATGTCCCTGTCTCAGAGCTCCCAGAGCACTCGACCTGTCTGCTCTTTAGTACGCTCTGCTCTGTGTTAGGGGTATTAATATGCACGTATTATCTCCCATGCTGGACCGCAACCCCTCTGAGGGCTAGTCTCATCTTTGGATCCCCTTGAACAAGCAACACAGTACTTGGCGTGCACAAGCCTTCCTACAGAATGAATGCCTTGCAGGATTGTGTGACATATTCGTATTGTAGCTATCAAATTAGCAGCAGCTGCTGCTTCTCCGTCTCCTCCTCATTATGATGATGATGACGATGATGGACTTGTTTCCCCAAAGTTGGTTGCATTGATCTTGTGGTTCATCTGATTTGGAAGTTACAATTAATCAGAATCACTAAAGAAATAGGGTTTTCCCAGCCATTCATTTTTGTCTCAAAGGTGAGGTTTGTGGTAAATAAGTCTTCTTTGTTACGAAGTGTGAAAAACTGATCCAAAGTCACATTTATCTGTAGGCTTTCCTGAGGATAGAGCTCTAGCAGGAGCTCACAACAGCACTTCCTCACCAGTTTCCACAGGACCAGCCAGGACTAGCAACAAAAAGGTTGCAATAGTTAAATGAAAACGGAAAGCAGGAAAGCCAGTGTTCTGCTTGAGCGGAGGCCCAGGGGACACTTTACTCCAAGAACTCACTTCATAATGTCACAGAGGGAAGGTTACCCCCAAACCACGGAGGCCAAACCAAGACCCCAGGAACAAACACCCTCCATTTAGAGATTTGACATCCCGACTCCTGGGGTGGGAGGGTGTGAAAAGGAGGCGGTGGCACCATCTGAAAGTCACAGTGCAAGACAGTGATGCCTCCGCTCCGGCCACGTGCTCTCGGTTTCCAGCTTTCAAAAGACAGCTGTTGAAAATGAACACGGACTATTTATTTTCCTGCACATAAGCTCTGCTTGCCCTTCTCGCCGGCAGTGACCTGGAAGTGCAGGATGTCGGACTGCGCTCACAGCCCAACTCAAACACAGCGAGCTCTGCGTGGCTGTGCAGGCGTGAGCAAGGCCGACCTCCACCTTCCAGTGGGCCCCTCTGCTTCCCCTGCCCTCGGTCCCGCCAACAGTAGCGGCCTAAAGAAAGGCCCACGTGGGCAAGTTCTGGCTGACTGGGGAGAAGAAAGCCAGAAGAAGGCTGCGTTTGCTGAGAGCCCGGCGCTGTAAACCCAACATCCCCTCGGCCACCAGAAAGGAACAGAGGAGTGTTTGTTGTTCTTTAAAATGTGCCTTTTAAGCATCTGGCAAGTCACCGTATATAAAAGTCATGCATGTTCCAATGAAAGGAAGGTCTGAGCGAATAAGCTGACTATTCACTGTCTGGCCGGGTTTGTTTGACTTGAACGACAGTCAGAAGGACAAGTGCATACTTGACATTTCTTCTAGAGTAGAGTGTCTAATGCCGTGCCAATCTGTCTCCAGGATGGGAAGCTGGTAGAGACCTCCTCTGTGCGTTCACCAGCAACAAGGATGACTTCTAACCGAGTCACCCAGCATGGGACCACTTTCAGTGAAAGAACTCAGGAGTCTGAACCTCACTTCTTTGTTCCTGAAGCAAACTGGGAGTGCGGATTCCCAGCTTTCATTCTGAGCAAGGCTACTTCGTAGCTGTGTTACTGTGGGCAGCTCCTTTGGCCTCTCTGTGCCTTACTTTAATCATTTGTAAAGGACAGAGGGTCGGACTTGCATTTTGAAAACTTTCTTTAGACCAGGGTTCCACAAACTACGCCCACGGGTCAGAGCTAGCTTTTGCATAGTTGGTGAGGTCAGAAAGGTTTTTACATATTTAAGTTATTGAAAAAGTCAAAAAGGAATAATATTCATTATGCTAAGTGAAATAAGCCAGACACAAAAGGATAAATATTGTATGATTCCACTTACGTGAGAGGTCCCTGGAGGAGTCAAATTCCTGGAGACAGAAAGTAGAAAGGTGGTTGCCAGGGGCTGGGGGCTGGGGATTGAAGAGTTATGTTTAATTTGTATGGAGTTTCAGTTTGGGAAGATGAAAAAGTTCTGGAGATGAATGGTGGTGATGGTTGCACAACAATGTGAATGTGCTTGACGCCACCGAACTGGTTAAAATGGTCAATTTTATGTTATATATATTTTACCACAATAAAATAATGCTATCAAGTTCACGTTTGAGTGTCCGTGAATCGCGTTTTATCGGAAGGCCACCACGCCGTCCTCCTGTGGGCCGTCTGAGGCTCCTTTGCTGCACTGGTAGAGACGAGTGGTTGCCACAGAGCCTGCACGGCCAGCAAAGCCTAAATTATTTCTGTCTGGCCTTTTGCAGAAAAAAATTTCCCGAGCCCTGGTTTACAGTCATAAGAACAAGCTGCTTTTTGAGAGGGGGCCACAACTTTACATCAGAGCGTGAATTCAGAAACTATATATCCTCCACATATGCCGGTGGCTCTGATTTCGAGGTGTCATTCGTGGAGGCAGAGCGGCGGGACAGAAAGCGACGGTGATGCCGGGGGGTCTAGCTCCGCCACAGACCATCTGGGTGACTGGCCCAGTCCTTTTCCCTCTCAGGGCCACAAACTACTCAGAGGTCAGGGGGGCGAGCGTGGACCCCAGACCCACAGTGTCTGCAGAGCCACTTCTGACCTGTGGGGCATTGGACTAGTTACTACGCCACTCCATGCCTCAGTTTCCCCATCTGTAAATGGGGATAATCACAACCTACCACGTAGGATTAAAGAGAAGATTTGTGCACTTTGGGGTAATGAAAAAGTTCTGGAGACAGATAACGGTGACGGTCATACAAGACTGTGTATGAACTTAATGCCAATGAACCGTATGCTTAAAAATGTCTAATATGGTAAATTTTATGTTACAAACATTTTACCACAATAATAAAAAAAAAGAGTAGTCCACTTTGGGTCCCTAAATTTAGGCACACATGAATTCCCAACAGCAGAGTCTACCTGCCCGAGCATCCTCGCGCAGGCCTACTGCTCAGTGACAAGCACAGGAAATCAGGGAGGTGTGGGGGTTTTTCTCGCCACTGAAGGAGACCGACAACTGAAGGAATTTGCTTGAATTCTTCCTCCTTGATGATGCTCAGCTGGCCAAAATACGGCTTCCACCGCCCACAGTTCCAGCCGGCACTCCCTCAGTAAGACTCAACAAGGAGGGACGGGCCCTAAATGGCCTGTGTGATGAGGTCCTTGCTTGATCTGTTCTCGTATGACGAGCAAATAGATTCCTCTAGAGATGATGACCATTACTGCTGCATAATTAATTGTCTGAAAACCAACTATTCCACTGCCGTGATTTACTATTTTTAGTAAGATTTTTCAGTCTCTGTGTTTTGTTTCCAAAATAATTGAGTTACAGCTAAATTAATAAGGAGTGATCATTTCCTTGCTTTAAGAGGCTTGCATCGTCTCATGGAAACAAGCAGGACCCCAAACAGTCATTCCTAACAGTCGGAACAGGCAGAGAGGGCCGTGGAGTTATATAAGACTGCTCTTCCAGGCCACGCTTTATCTCAGGTTTTTAAAACCATCTAAAGAAATGTTGATTTCGTTCTGTAGCATTACCCGAAAAGCCCTCGGGCACGGAAACTGACCAAAATGAGAGGGCGTACTGAGATGACCAGCGGTCCACAGGCCATCGGAGCAGGGTCGCTTAGAAACCCCAACGTAGACTGCAAAACAGCAGCTCAAATTTCAGCCTCAGAGGTTTGCCACAGTCGGTGACCATCCATTTAAACAGGCCGCAATTTAATTCTGTAAATCAGCATTGTGCCGACGGAGACGTCCTCAGCTGGGGGGGTCTGCCAAGCTCTTTCTTGGCAGCGTCACGTGGAAGGGCCGTATACCTTTTCCCCTAGTCGGATCCGTAAAGACTGAGTCGAGAGTTGAGAAATTTAGCCTGATTAAAAGAAACTCAGTCCATATGGGGACTCCTGACAAGACCCAGGGCAAGCTGGAGATTAAAAAATAT
Source organism: Equus caballus (assembly GCF_041296265.1). Taxonomy (NCBI): domain Eukaryota; kingdom Metazoa; phylum Chordata; class Mammalia; order Perissodactyla; family Equidae; genus Equus; species Equus caballus. Next base: position 11,980,107 of record NC_091684.1, read on the forward strand.
GATGATCGCACTTTGTTTGGGACGTGGGTGGGGGAGGGGAGGGAGAGTGGATAAATGTTTTAGCAAGTAAAGGCACGTGTAAGGCAGAGATCTGAAGGAAATTCGCTAAACATGTTTTTGCATCAGCATACTAAACGGACTCACTTTGGGAGGGGAATGTGGTTGTCAAAGATTCTGTTCCAGGTGGGCCCTCTATCTTTTGTAGAGTGGTGTGCTGACTGCCCACAGCTGCCAGGAAAGGGCAGGAGAACTGAGAGAAGTGGCAGAAGTCGGAGGACTGAGTGGAGAAAGAGCGTGACCACATGAGGACTGAAGCAGGGTTTGCTGCCACATAGGCAGTGGTGTGCTGGTAGATGGTTAACAACTGGTTCTCCAAGAAAAAGAAAAAAGCCCTGATATGCAGCGTTTGTCGATTTCCACCATGTAAATATTCCAGTCATGGCCAAGTTCAAACTATCCTTGTGACTTCCCCAGACAGGCCCCTGGCAAGAGACGTACACAGCTGGCTCCTGCGAACCAGGGGGAGCCGGCTCCATCACGTGTATGAGATAGAGAGTGATTCTCTGGAATTTGATGGAGAAATGGAAATGTGCAGGGAGAAAAAAGACCTGAATGAAGACACCTATTAGGCGTGAACCGGGCTCAGTTACTGAGTAATAGGCCTATCACTTGGCATTTTGCACTGGAGGTGGAACATTTCGGCAGGGATTTTTTGGGCCCTTTCTGAGAATTTTCATGTCTTGACAGGGGTCGAGTTGGGTCATCGTGAGTTCCTACTGGATTGTCAGCAATGTGACTGATACTGAGAACGTCCAGGAAACGTCTGTTTGAGGGTCAGTATCCCACCGCTGAGCCAGGTGCAACACCTCTCTCCACAGAACGTAGTCTCTAGAAACAGGCAAATAAACAAGTGATTGTACGATGGTAGAGACATGTGGGAGCAGAGTGAAGGAGCAGCGGATTCTGACCGAGACGTCTGCACTGTGCACCAATAATCAGGATGAGTCCATGAGATCTGAAATAAACACGCCAAAAGAAGATAGGTAGACGGAAACTCAGTTGTTGGTATCACCGATCATCATCAGCGCGCTAACTACCACTAACCACTCGTGCTGTTAGAAACCACGTGGTACCATCTCATACTTCACTGGAAGAGAGTCTGGGCTCGGAGGAGACGCCCTGCAGTCCCAGCACCTGCACTTACTGCTGTGTGGCCTCGGGCAAGTTTCTTAACTTCTCTGAAGTTCACTCCTGTGCAAAACGAGAACTTGTGGAACCGCCGTGACAGTTAGAGATGACCTCCTCGCAGCGCCTCTCGGCAGTGCTTGTGGAGTCGGGGGCAGGGATCTTAGCACTCATAGTGTGACCCTGAACCCAGGGTCTGAGCCAGGGTGATGCTGCACCTGTGTTCTAATAGGCACGGTGACTTCAGGTCACCCTGAACCTCCCCCGGGCTCACCAGCTCACTTCGCTTCAGGTGTCAAAGAAATGGGTTAGATTTGATGATCTCCAAGGATCTCCTGTATCAAACAGCCATAGCTAGAGTGGCCGCGTGCCCTCTCTGACCTGGGACAGTCCTGGTTCACCCCTGCTCTTCAAGTGTTACTATTATAGCACCCTATTAGCTACCTAAAGTGCCCCTGTTTGGGCAATAGTGTATATGGTCACCTTCAGTAGGTACAATGTTTTGAGTACTTACTATGTGCCGGATAATGTGCTTTATAAATATGATTTCACCTACTTATTTTACTTTAATTATTTAAGCTTAGAGAACTTAAGGTCACACAAACAGTGACAAACAGAACGGAGGCCAGACCCAGAGCCCAGATCTGTTTGAAGCCAACGTCTCAACCGCTCTTAGCCATCAGGCTTCACTGCCTCAATGTTGTTCGGTCACTCAACAAACATTTAGAGACTGCCTGTCATTCTATTCTCGTCCTGTGGCTCAGAAGGGGTTTCCAGAAACAAGTTCAGAAAGCTCTGCTCGTGAGGTCGGTTGTTGCTAATAAGTCAAAGCCTCGTTAGCTAGGCTCGTGCCCACGGCCCACAGTGTAGGTTTTTGCGCACGTGTGGTGCATGCACAGCCTGTCGAGGCCTCAAGAAATGTTGCGGTGAACGAGTTTTGCCTTTTCGACTCGATGCTTTGGGGAGGCCAAGGTCATGTGAAATATTAGCTTAAGTAAAGCACCAATTAAGTAGGTGTGTTTGGTGTGGGGCATGTTTCAGCCTGATAATTGTTCTTGATCATATGCAGATGTGGGTCAGATTCCCAGAGATGCCCAACCCCGATGCCAAGAACCTCAGGAAGACCTCCCAGAGGCTTAAAGAGACAGCACAGCCTTTCAGGTACAACTGGATGCTCGACACAGGGACTGAGATAAAGGGAAAAAATAAGGGGTCCTGTAGGAGGGTGGAGATGAGAGGTGGGAGATGGACTTTCCATGTCCACCCTCAGTCCTTTAAGGAGCCTCTGCTGTGTTAGGCACTGCTCTGGACACCAATTCTGCTGATGTTTATGCAAGGCTTCTCCATGACTCCCAGTCGCTGTCTTTCTCTCTGCTGCAGACTCGTTTATGCTGCACCAGATCCCTAGGACTACACACCACGCTGACTCTCAACTGGCTTCGTTAGAATCCCCAACCAAGGGTCCTGCTCTGTCTATTTCCAGGCTGATAAACTCTTCCAGCTTCTAGATCTGCCTCCTCATTATGTTAATCATGTCTGTTTCCTCTGATGGGAATGCAAGGTGTATACTATTGGCCCTGCACAGATGGGCCACCAGGGCCAGGAGGCTGGATGCTTGAAGTGAAATAGCCAGGGCTTGAGCATCATCAAATTTAAACTAGTGCTCTTTCCACAGCAGCCGGGGACACTGGGGACTGAGCACAGTTCTCAGAGACTCAGGAATGAAAAGAGGCAGATGCAAGGAGGGTAAGATGGCCAGGTGCAGAGATGCACTTTGTAGCTTCAGTCCACACAAACTACTCCATCACAAACCCACCTTCCATGGTTCAGCTGTCCAGCCAGACCTCGTGTCCAGCTGGAACAGGATTATTTTTTTTAGGCAAAGGTAAGTTTGTGTGTTTAAGTTTCCCAGTGATCCTGGCACCTGGTCGAGACAGCTCTGAGCTCTCCCACAGCCCCTATGTTAGGGGGACCACTAAGGGACAAGCCACTTCGTCGGGGTTCCAGGGAGTATTCCACGTTCTGTGGTCCCTGGACCAGCAGCATCGACGTCATCTGGGAGCTGGTCAGACATGCAGCATCTCGGGCCTCAGCCCAGAACAGCTGAATCAGACTCTGCATTTTTTTTTTTAAAGATTTTATTTTTTTCCTTTTTCTCCCCAAAGCCCCCCGGTACATAGTTGTATATTCTTCATTGTGGGTCCTTCTAGTTGTGGCATGTGGGACGCTGCCCCAGCGTGGCTTGATGAGCAGTGCCATGTCCGCGCCCAGGATTCGAACCAACGAAACACCGGGCCTCCTGCAACGGAGCGCGCGAACTCAACCACTCGGCCACGGGGCCAGTCCCCAGACTCTGCATTTTTACAAGATCTGCAGGCGCTCCGTGTGCACCGCAAAGTTTGAGAGGCTCTGCTGGGTGTGAGTGGAGAACTGCTTTCGACTGTGGCTGCCCCCTTGCTGACGGTTGGGGCTCCAAGGCCAACAAGGACAAGCCCTCAGGGACTCGTGACTTGTATCACTTTATTTTCTTTTTCACCCTTGTTGAAATCTGTAATTGTCCTGTTTTATTTATTTACTTGTTTATTGTCTGTCTCTAAAAGGTAAATTTTACATAGAGAAAAAAAAGATAGTGTCTTTTTCAGTGCTGACTCCCAGTGCCCTTGCCCAGAACCCCGCACAAGGCAGGTGTACAAAAAATATTAGTTGGTTGGCTCGTTGGTTGGATGACTGACTGAATGAACGAATGAATGATTATGGAGAGAGAGCAATAAGGAAGGAAAGAAGGAGGTGGATTGGCTGACGGGTTGGCCGTTGTCTTCTTGAGTTCCCTAAAGGCAGTCTTGTCAGCCTCACTCGCCTGTGAACTAATTGTCACTTTTCATCACCAAGCTGCCATTGGTAGAGATGTGTGACGTTCACAGATTGGCTGTAAGGGATGTAGACTTGTCAGTAGGATCACCTAGAACCGTGCTTGTCACATTTATTTCACCAGGGAAACTCTTTTGTAAATGAAATCTGATGCAGAAACCTAACTTAGATGACGTATGTTACTGGAGTTCATTGCCCTGGGGTTCCAGATCAGGGGACACTCTGGGATGCCCAGCCCAGGGTCCCCCACCCCGTGCCCTGCCTGAGGGCAGGGTCTTCCTCCCGGGCTACTCTAGGGGCTGGCTGGGCACCCCCTCACCTCCATCCTTCTTTAAAAGGCACCCAAAGCGATGGGGCTCCAAGGTTGGCAGAGTGATGCTAAAGTTAATCCCGCTCCGCAGACAGGGCACAGAACAGTGGGGGCAGCAGCTGGGTCCTCCCTGGAGCCTGCAACCTTCCCTCACCCACACAGAGTGAGCTTTTTATCCTGCTTAACAGGTAACGGCAGAAGGGTCCCTAGGACAGCTGTGTGTCTGGGGGACCAGCGCCTGACCCCAAGGGACCCCTCCTGCCGCCGCTGCCTCCTTGTTGCCCCTGAAGGACTGCTCAGGGAAAGACCATGGTCACCCAGGCCTTCCTACCCAATTTTGCAGATGAGAAAACTGAGCCAGAGAAGGGCAGTGACCTGCCTTTTGTCCCCAGTGGCCGAGCCGGGATGAGAACTGCCGTCGTCTGGGAGAGGCCCGGCTCGTCCTCTACCCCTGCAGGCTGGCCCTGTCTTTTGGTAAAAGAGCAATGCGAAGCATTACTGAGTGCTATAGACTGAAAGTTCGCATCCCCTAAAATTCATATGTTGGAACCTAATCCCCACTGTGACGGTATCTGGAGCTGGGGCCTTTGGGAGGTGACTAGGTCATGAGGGTGGGGCCCCCATGAATGGGATTAGTGCCCTTATGAAAGAGGCCCCAGAGAGTGACCTTGCCCCATCCACCATACGAGGACATAGGAGATGACCGTCTATGAAGTAGGAAGCAGGTGCCCATCAGACCCCAATCTGACAGTGTCTTGGCCCCCTTGATCTTGGACTTCCCCGCCTCCAGAACTATGAGAAATAACTGTTTGTTCTTTTGAGCTGCCTGGTCCGTGGTAGTTTTGTTGTAACAGCCCCAACGGACTGAGATCGCGAGCCACAGGGGCGTGGTTTGCTTTTCAGTGTCGTCAAGCGTTCATTCCCCGGTGTGAAATTCAGACAAATCTTCCTGTGATACTTGGTGGCTGGGCCATTTCCTCACGTGTGGGACTGCGTCAGTCAAAACGCAGAGGCAGAGAGCATTAGTTCTCAAATCATTTGTTTATCCTGTATTACTTTTTCAGGTAGGACTTTGGTTTAGAGCTGCGGAATCAAAATTGTTGTGACTTTTACTTGATACACAGAACAGATAACATGATTTGCTTTTGCAGTAAGGAGCTGTTCTGCAGCCCTCTTCCCACTCGCCATTACTTATTGAACACCTGTGTTCCCACCTGACCGCAAGCTCTGAGATGACACGTTGGCTGCTGTCGCTGGCATCCCAGGTGCTCGATAAATGTTGATTAAATGACTGAATACACAAATCTGCAAGTCAGCGGAACTGGTCTGGAGTTTCTTGGTTATTTATTACCTTTTAATCGAATGCTCCAATTACCTCCCAGAGATGCCTTGATGTGGAGACTGGCCATCTTTTCTGTTTCATTTTGTTGGATTTAAAATTTGCTTTGGGAAGACCTTGCAGCAGAAAGTGGAAGAATATGTTGAGACAGCTGATCAGCTGCCCCGTGGGTCCCAGTGGAGAGTGGAGCCGTGTGGAGGCCGTGGCTGTGCGGCGCCACTGGGCTGCCGTCTACAGCTTTGCCTTCCCAAGCTCTGGAATCGCCTGGTGGACAAGAAATCACTTTCTGGAAATCTGGTGTTGTTTTCACATTACTCGTTTGCAAGGCGTTTAAAGCTATTTCTAACACCCACCCCCCCAAGCCCCTTGCCTTTCCCAGGAATTGATTAGACTGGCCTTCTGGGTATGCAAGGGTCCTTGGGGACCCAGCTCAGAGATTCCTGCTGGGCTAAAGTAATATCAGCAGTCTGTGCGTGTGAAATCAGGCAGGGGTGGGAGAAATGAATGGAAAAACAAAAGCAAGCATGTGTGTCTCTCTTTCCTGCACGCTGTCTAGGTAGACGTAAATTTACTACATGTGAATTAAGCCCTGGGCTTAAGCTCCACTTTATTTAGATCACAGCTCTGCCACAGAGAAAACAGGTGCTGGAAAATGTGTTTGGGGCTTGGAATTGAAAGGTGCAGAGAGGAAGTGGGCAGTCTGATTTCACCAGTACACGAAAGTAGCATTTGCAATCAGTGAGGGCTTCCTGTTTGCATCGGGATCATCCAAACTCAAAAGGAGAAAAGAAAAAGTGGCTCGGCCAGGACAATGGGGCTTCAAAGCCGAGCCACCTCCCCCTGCCAGCTCTCACCCAAGAGGGAAAGATGGAGATGTTTCCCTGTTTCCACGACTTTGTGCCTCCAGCCTTTCGTCTCCCTTGCCAGTTCAGTGTCTATCCAGGACAGCAGTGTGACTGATCCTTCTGCCCAGGCTGTTGTGCGTCCTCAGCCCACAAACTGGTGTCTTTAGCACCATAACAATGTGGCCAAAGTGGAGTGTCATTCTCCATCCCCTGACAGTGGCCACTTGGGGCAGATTAAAGACGGTTGCAAATCCTTTGCCATCCTCCTATCAAGGGGTGAAGTCTCTGTCCACTCCTCTTGAATTTGGGCTGGCCTAACTTGCTTTGATGGATAGGATATGACAGACGTGATGCTGTGTAACCTTCAAGGCTGGGCCTTAACAGATCTGTAGCCTCTGCTTTCACTTACTTGGCATGCTCCTGCTTGAAACCCAGTCCTATGCTGTGAGAAGCTGTGTGGAGTGGCCGCACAGAGGGAAAGTGAGGCGCTTCTGTTGACAGCCCACCTGAGCTCCCAGGCTGACAGCCAGGACAAATTGCTGGCCACGTGAGTGAATGAGAGAGCGGTCATCCCAGCCCAGTTAAGCTTCCAGATGAGTGCAGCCCCTGGTGACACCACCATGGAGCAGAAGAACCCCCCAGCTGAGCCCAGGCAACCCACACAACGGTGAGCATAACCACTGGCTGTTGTTTTAAGGTGCTAAATTTTGGGATGGTTTGTTATACAACAAAGGGTAACTGAGAAACCCAAAGTGGGCTTGCTAGCAAGGTTGCTGGAGGCTGGGAATGGATTGTCCCCATTTCTTGTGAAGCACAGTGTTTGGCCAGGATATAAATTTCCGCTGAAAACTGGACCTGGTTGGTGAATTCTTCAATGTTAGAGCCAAAGGGGCCCTCGTAGACCTTGCCACCCACCTTTCATTTCACAGGCAGCGACCTTCCTGGTCCCAGCGTCACCTGGTAATCCCTGTCTTCACTTTGGCCTCAGGAAGCCCTTCCTTCTCTTGGCGATCTTTTCAGGCCGTTTTTGTGATAAGAATTGCATGATATCTACGTATTTTCCCCATCTCTCCCTCCGACCAGCCAGCAACATCTGGATGCTTTTCTTTTTTTTTTTTTTTAATAATTTATTTCTCTTTGAAGTATTTTTTTTAAAGATTTTATTCTATTTTTTGTTTCCTTTTTCTCCCCAAAGCCCCCCAGTACATAGTTGTATATTCTCCTTTGTGGATCCTTCTAGTTGTGGCATGTGGGATGCTGCTTCAGCGTGGTTTGATGAGCAGTGCCATGTCCACGCCCAGGATTCAAACGAAGGAAACACTGGGCCGCCTGCAGTGGAGCACGCGAACCCAACCACTCGGCCACGGGGCCAGCCCCTGGATGCTTTTCTAAGGCGAAACTTGGTGCCTGTGGCCATGAAATACCAGGTATTGGGAAGGGAAGGCAGACCAGGATCTCGCTCTCCTTCTCACCCCCGGAGCGAGCCTCCTGTGATGCCTGTATACGACCTGACAGCCCTATGCTGCCAAACCAAAACTCGGCTTTTACTGTTGCCTTAGGTTGAGTTCCCGGGGAAGCAGACTCGGAGGTACACAGGAAGCTTACTTCGTGGGTGTCCTCAGGGACCACATCCATGGAGGTGTGAAGGAAGTCGGACACCGCAAAATCGAACTGTGATGCGGTCACAGCAAAAGCCTCAGCCAACCCTCAGGCGCCTCTGGAGCGAGGTTGGCCCTTCAGAATTATCTCTCATTGAGTGAGGGGCTGGGCCTTTCTGGGATCCCACCAACAACAACTAGGGCGACCAACCATCTCGGCACTGACGGGGCTCCTGTCACGTGGGCCTTTCTGTTGCAGACGAGTTGGTCACCCTACCGATGACCACCCATTAGACGTGGTCTGCCCTGGGAGGTGGCATGACCTTGGGAAGAGGAGGTGTTTCTCTCTTCAGCAGAGGGCCATTCACCATGAGGGGCCCGGCTGAGAGTCATGGTTGCCAACTCTCACAGTGGCTGAGGAAGCAAGGTCCCCGGTCTCGAGGAAAGACCTGGGCGCCCTGGCAGCGCCCACCACCTCACGGTGGTCCTGGCAGTGTAGGAGGAGTCTGGGTAAGTTAAATGAAGAGCTATAGCATGCCCAGACATCTTCCTGGGACTTGGGGGCCTGATGGCCCCTTCCATCTGGGTGTGGATGGAGGGGTGGGGGTTAGGGTCTAGGTTAGCGCTGAAGGCAAAAAGCTCTTTTAGTCAAGATTACCCTTGGAAATCCCTGGAGAAGGGTTCCTCAGTCAGTCCTCCACCACTGGCTTTTCCTCTGGGGCTGGAGCTGATCCCTAGTTCTTTGGGCACCAGAGGCAGTGGTCAGTTTGCATTTTGGGGTGATATTGTCAAAAAAATCCCTGAGACTCACCTCAGGGCCGTGAGGAGCCGACACTATGACAGACCCTCAGGAGCCTGACGGAGGGAACAGTGTTTCTCGTTTCCCACCTCAGGCCCATTGCCTAGAATGGGGGGGAACAGGGCCTGCGCCGTTTAAGCTATCTCCCCCTCCTATTGTTCCTCCCATCTCTTCCCATCTCCTCTCTTCTTTTTTTCTCTCTTCTTTCTTCTCTCCCCTCCCCTTTCCTCACACAAACCCGTGATCTCTAAGTTAATGGGTACATGGGCTGCAACTGCACTGCATGGTAGGAAGACCTCCAACCAGGAATCAGACCCCGGCTCTGAGGCTCTTTCTGCCCCCCTCCAAGACTTCTCTGGGTTTCTGTTTTCTAAACCTGGCTTCCGTGTCCCCTGGACTGTAAGCCCCTTGGAAGCAGCCACTGTCTTGCTCACCATTGTGTGATGGGCACCAAGAGAAGAGCCAGGTCCCGAGGGTGTCCTCAAGAACCTGATGCACCAATGAATGAATGAATGAATGAATGAATGAGTGGCCACCTTATAGTGCTCCCAGGGGCCTGCTGTGGGAATGTGCTTTGTGAACTGGCACCGGCAGGAATAAATGCATGGTCTTCGTGATGGCTCAGATCAAGGGAGGGGGTACCTTCTTCTGGCCCGAGATTGAGAAGGGGTGAAGCCCAGAACCAAATCTTCTCCCTTCCCCTCCTCTTGTCTGCATGTCCCTGAGGGGACAGAGGCAGGGGCGGTAGGCAGATGCCTGTCTAAGGTGCCTCAGAGTTACAACAAAGAGGCGGACGCAGCTTAAAAATCTCGGGTCGCCTCTCGCCTGGTTTACTTGACCGCACCTGCTTTTGGCTGAGCTGAGGTCAGCCGCAGCGAATGCCTGTGGTCACCTGGATCATTTGAAGAGTCACCTGACTTGCGCGCGGGCCTGCCTGATGGAATTGGAAGATGTACTGGAAGGATCTGCCACTTGGCCTCTCCCTCCCCCACATTCTAACAGGGAGCATTTCCTCTGAGCGGAAGTTTTACACACAGGCCCCTAGAAGGGGCTCCATAAACTAGGTTTATTAACCAGCTGAAAGGCGAGCAGCTCGAGACTCGGGGCTTTGACGCTAGGAAGATTCAAACATCACCACATTTGTTTATTTTTTTTAAGTTTCTGAGTGAATGTATATTGCTGCATGTTTGGAGATTGGCAGCCCTGGAAAATGAAGTTTATTTATTCACCAGATACACATCATATAAACAGCTGCAGACAGCTCTCCCCACCCCATGGGGCCGTGGCTCTCAGCTCTGACCTGCGGGACTGCACCCTCTGAAGCTGAAAGGTGTTTGCATTTTCTTTCATGCCCTGCCCTTGGCCAGGCCTTGGGGTGCTGTCTGTAGGAGGTGGAGAGTCTGTATTCTGGGACCCAGGTGGGGCTGAGACCAGGTCTCGACTGCAAGGAGGGTGGCTTCCAGAATCTTCTCTGGTGGCCTCGAATCACTTCTAGGTCTTCATTTATTTGTTCATTCAACAAACCAATATTGATCTTTCCCAGGCTGTGTGCTAGACCCTGGCGATGCAAAGATGATCAGCCCAGCCCTGGGAGACCCTCGCCCCGAAGGTGAGAGTCTCAAGGGGCAGTGTCTTGAGGGGGAATGGTGACTTCCCTCTGGGGCATCTTTCAACCCCAAATGAGCCTGCCTGTCTCTTCCATTCCCCCAGCAGCGACAGCTGTCCCTCGTCCTCCCAGCTCTATTCCCATCCGTGCTGGGGGAAGTGAGCTTAAGGACGTTTCCGGAAATGAGGAGAGGTCAGGATGCTAAAGTGTTGGAAGTCATCCTAGAGAATGGCTGCTGAGGCCTTCACTCCCCACCAGACTCTGCCTGTGGCTAGGGACTGCTCTGGATTTGCACGTGTTCTAATTTATTAAATGTGGAGGTACTAAAAAAATGGAGTGAGATTCCTGGACTGCCGATGAAATCTATCAAGCCTTTCCTCCTTTGCATTTTAAGGCAGGCCAGCATAACAATAATAAATGTGCAAGGGGGGTAATCAGCCAATACCCAGAGTCTTGTGTGTAATGCAGACCCCAAAAGAATTATGGCCCCTGGAAGGCTAACTTGGCAAGAAGGTTTGGATGTTATTGTTTTTCTTTCTAGGAAGAGCAGTTCACATTTACAAGATGGATTATTATCAGACCAGGATGGACAGAGGGTGCAATTTCTTGCCTGATAATTACTCTTCTTCTGAACCTTTCAGCCACTGAGTCAGCATTGCTTTATCTTCCTTTCTCCCTGGCAGGGCTGAATTTTCTACCTGCGTTTCCTAATAGGAACTCCTTTTCCCGCCAGCTGAGCGGCAGGATTTCCAGGGTGGCACAGCCTCTCCATTCTCCATCGTTAATCGGCCCAATCTGCCAATGGGGGCAGCACCTGAGAGGCGGCCTTCCAGAACAGGTGGGGCTTGAAGGGTGGCCAAGATGTGGATTTGGACAGCCCAGAAGAAGGGAGAGGGAGTCATGGGCAAGGGGGCAGCCTGAGGAAAGGGCTGGAAGTGATGCTGAGCACGAGATGGGAGCGGGACAGTCAGAAGGCAGGATGAAGGAGGTATGACTTCTTGAACTCTCACCACACGTGCACCAGCCAGCCCTGTCCGTGCCCATGCTGACCCTGAGCATACGAGGCAAGACTTGCACAATGCCAACTGCGGCTGTTGGTTAAGCACCAGCCAGAGGTCAGGCCGTGCTAAGGGTTTTTCCAGCGTAACTTTGTGTTTTGGGTTGAATTGTGTCCCCTTGAAAATATGTTGAGGTCCTAACCCTTGTTATCTATGAGAGTGACCTTATTTGGTTTTTTTTTTTTTTTTTTGAGGAAGATTAGCCCTCAGCTAACTACTGCCAGTCCTCCTCTTTTTGCTGAGGAAGCCAGGCTCTGAGCTAACATGCGTGCCCATCTTCCTCTAGTTTATACGTGGGATGCCTACCACAGCATGGCTGCCAAGCAGTGCCATGTCCGCACCCGGGATCCGAACCAGCGAACCCCGGGCTGCCGAGAAGCGGAACGTGCGAACTTAACCGCTGCGCCACGGGGCCGGCCCCAAGAGAGAGTGACCTTATTTGGAAATGGGATCATTGCAGATGGAATCAAGTTAAGATGAGGTCGTTAGGGTAGAGCCTCATGCAATGTGACTCATGTCCTTATAAGAAGAGGGAAACTTGGACATAGACACACAGAGAGATGGCCGTGTGATGACAGAGGCAGAGACTGGAGGGATGCAGCTGCAAGCCAAGGAATGCTGGGGATGGCCAGCTACCACTAGAAGCTAGGAGAAAAGAGACAGGATTCTCCTCTAAGGTTTCAGAGGGAGCACGGTCCTGCTGACACATTGATTTGGGACTTCTAGACAACAGAACTGTGCGACAAGAAATTCCAATAAATAGCCATGTAGTTTGTGGCACATTTTTACAGCAGCTCTAGGATACTCATACACCTTGTTTACCCTACAGCATCATTACCCCATCTGTGGTAGGCAGACTAATGCCACCCTCCAAGACATCCATCCTCTAACGCCCAGAATCTGGTAAAGGACTTTGCAGATGGAACTAAAATTATGGACATTAAAATAGAGAGATTACCTGAGTGGACCCAAGCTAATCCAATAAGCCCTTAAAAGCAAAGAACTTTCTCTGGCTGGAGCAGAAGAGATGCAGCAGGGGGAGAAGTCAGAGAGATTGAGAGGGGCAGAGGGGCTTGATGTGTTGTTGTTGGCTTTGAAATGGAGGAAGGGGGTTGAGAGAGGCTCTTGGCTGAGGGCCAGGCAGGCAACAGGACCTGAGCTCTGGAGCCACAAGGAACCGAATTCTGCCAACAACCTGCGTGAGCCTGGAAGCAGATTCTTCCCGCGGAGTCTCCAGGAAGGAACGCAGCTCTGCCAAAACCTTGGTTTCAACTGTGCCCATGCAGACTTCTGAACGACAGAACTCTGACGTAATACATTTGTGTCATTTCAAGCCATTAAGCTTGTGGTGATTTGTTACAGCAGCCATAAGAAACCAATATACCACAAGACAATGTAGCAACAGAAGCACAGAGAGGTTGGGTAAACTTGCCCGAGTTCAGAGAGCTGCTCGCTCAGTGGAGAAGCTGGCGGGGGAATCCAGGTTTAACTGAAAATAATGTTCATAAATTACCTGCCAGCTGAGGGAGTCTGTGACAAAGGGGTGCAATAGGTAAAGTGACCCAGATATAGAGAATGTCACTTAACGTGATGTGACATGGGCTGGCAGAGGGGACAGGAAGGGTAGGCAGTGGGATCTGTGATCTTGCAGGCTGTTATAGGGGTGGGACTGACAGCAGGTGGCTGACACTGGTGGGGTCATGAGAAATGGCTGGGAACCCAGCAGGCTCGAGCAGAAAGCCAGCTCTGAGAACCGGAGCCAGGTAAAGTAGCAGGGGCTGGCACTGGAAAGCAGCCAGAAAAATAGGCCACGTGTGTGAGGGCACATTTATAGCAGGAGGTTTGTCTGCCTCCATCTTGGGCCAAAGTTCTGTTCTGCCCATCAACTGACTCCCCATAGGATGGCAGACATTGTGTGAGGAACCACAATGGCTGAGAGGGCCATTGTCACAGACTTTGTGGCCAATTCCTCCCAGATCCATGCTAACCCTGGGCAGGAAGACAGGACCCAGGAAGGCCAGTGAGAGACCATTCCTTGGTGACAGAGTCATTGGACTCTGAGGAATGGATGGCAGCCAGGATTCCTTTGGAGGACAGGCACCAGAGGGCAGCTGCCAAGGACCTACTTGTAATGACCGCTCTGTCTGGCACGTGTTGAAGCTGTCTGATGCCTTACATGGTTGGGGTCTCGTGGAGATTGTCTACTGTGGCAAGATTCTGCCCAGGGAACTGACCGCAGCCGCACACATTTCATACACACACTTGTTGACCAAACATCATATCATCCCCAGCAGCGTAGAGTCAACACTGTGGTTACTACTTCCTCATGGCTTTATAGTAGATTATTATCATTATCACCAAATCTTCAAATAGTCTGTAGACACATAAATTAATCACTTCAAAACAGCCCCAAGCCTGCCATACAGTGGCACTGGAAACCAAGCCCAGGAAAAGCATTACAGAACTTGTGGTCAGGCCCGCCCCCCTCACATTTAATGGGAACTTTCCCGGTGTAGGTCCAGGATGGAAGGAGAAGGCAGTTCGTTCCCAGAGATCTGTGGGAAGACTGTCCACCTCGCTTGGACTTACCCAACCAGTCAACGTGCAGGAGTGTTCACCAGTGTAGATTTACCATATAAAATGTAGGACAATCAGTTCAATCTGAATTTCAGATAAATAAGGAATAATTTTTTAATATAAACATGTCTCATGCAATATTTGTTCTCCAATATGGGGAATACTTATAATAAAAAGAATTATTTGTTGGGGCCGGCCCCGTGGCTGAGTGATTAAGTTCGTGTGCTCCATTTCGGCGGTCCAGGGTTTCACTGTTTCGGATCCTGGGTGCGGATGTGGCACTGCTCATCAGGCCATGCTGAGGCAGCGTCCCACATGCCACAACTAGAAGGACCCACAACTAAAATATATATACAACTCTGTACTGGGGGGCTTTGGGAAGAAAAAGGAAAAATAAAAAAATCTTAAAAAAAATTATTTGTTGTTTATCTGACATCCTCATTTAACTGGGTGTCCTGTATTTTTATTAGTTACATTTGGTGACCCTAACGCAGTGGTGTTTTGAAGTGGTGTCTTGTCTTATTTGGAGGAGACTAGACTAACAAATATCTTGATTCCTGTTTTGAAGCACACAGAGGATTTTTACAAAGAAAATGAATGGGTCCTTTTCTTGTGCCCAGAGGATGGGACAAAATGATGTCTCAGTTGGATAAAATGAAGACTCTGCTGATTGGCAAGATGAACCAACACTGGAATGAATTTCTATGTGATATTGAGAGGACCTTTAGGAGAAAGTGAGAAAATACTCTGCCCGAGACAGCTAAAGCTTCTACTGGAATCAACACTATCGGACATGAACCTTGAACATTATTAGATCCACTATTCACAGCCTGTAAATAAGGACATAGAGGCTCAGAAAGGTCAAGTAACTTGCCCACAGCCACAGAGCAAATAGAAGTAGGAGGAAAATAAGGCCAGGGTTAGGATAGGGCTACAAACAGAAGGCTTGAATGTCTCTAGTCTGGAAACGATAATACTGGTTAACATGTATCGATCATTTGCAATGAACCAAGCACTTACCTGATGCCTCTCATTCAATCTGCTCAAAAACTTTGAGCAGCTATTAGTATTACTCCTTTTAACAGATGAGGATATGGTAAGAAAGGGAAGGTGTGAGGCCCATTGCAGGCAGAGCTGGACTCCAGCTCCTGCGTTCTTAGCCACTACAGGACACACAGGATGCAATCTGCAGACCCACATGCCAACTAAAAAGCAGCCAGTGTCTAAAACTTGAGACAATTGTCACGATCTGGATGGGACGGCCAGCTTCTCTGGAAGGATCAGAAGAGCAGGCTCCATGGGCCTACATTTCTATGAATCAACTAAAGCTTCTGCCCCACCCTGGACCTTACCCTGCCCCTCACCTGCTCAGGGAACACCGACAGCAAGGGAAAAGCCCAGGCTCCAAATTTAGGCTCCCTCCCTCATGACCTATGACCTTGAGCAAGCTCTCAATGTTTCCTCTGCTGGATTTGCAGAATGGGGGTCATACTGGTACCTACCTCAGAGGGTCCGGATAATCGATATGTGATAATCTACTAGAGACCACGATCACAGTTGCTTAGAACATGGCAAACACCTAATAAACGTCAGCCACCAAGCACCCACTCTGTGCTGAGAGCAGTTGCCATGGTTCCCGCAAAGGGGGAGAAATCAGGGCTCTGAGTGACCTGATGAAAGAGCAGGGTAGCAGTCCCCTCTCTGGCCAGGGGCCCTGGCAGAGAAGAGAGACTAGAGGCAGAAGCTGCCCCAGAATCCTAAAGTTCCCTAGCAGTCCTGGGCAGCTGCAGACATCTACTAGGAAAAAACAAACCAAAAAGAAAGCATGTGCACATCTTTCAAGAGACTACTGGACGTGGACTGGCCTTGGTGAGAGGGGCGCAGGAATCTTCCAGCCTGGAGGCAGTCGGCTCAGGTGGACACTGGGGCCAGAAGCCCCAGGAGGCGGCCGGAAGTGGAAGCTGGTGTCAGGGTGAGGCTGCAGCGTGGTTCCCAGGCCTATTCTTAAACTAGGTGGAGAGAGGCCGCCACAAGCTGGAAATGTGGGGCCGCAATCCCAGGGCAGGCCACGGTGCGGACAGAGAGGAAGGCTGAGGTAGCTGCTGCCACGCCAAGGCCCTGCAGTATCCCGAGCCCCAGCCGTCGGAGCAAGACATTCCGTCCCAGTCGCCCTTCAGCAAGCACCGGGGGTCCTGCTGCGGACACGCCTAGATATTGATCACTCATCACCTGCACAGCCCGAAGGGCTTTGGCGGCCTGAGGCTGGATGCAGGCGGGATCTCCTCTCCTCCAGGCCCGGCCGCCCCCTCATTCACCCGGCAGGCCACGAGGCGCCCTGAACGCCGCCCGCCCTGTGCGCGCCTGGGACGCCCGAGGCCACACGAGGGCGCTGGCGCCCGCCGCGCGCCTCCCTGCGCAGAGCCCGGGGAACAAAGGGAGCCCAGGGGACCCGGCCCCTCACCTGGAGCCACCTGCTCCCCGTGCGGCGGGCCCGAGCGCCACGCCGGCATCCGGCCCCCGCGAAGGAGTTAATTTTTGCTCAGCGCTGCTCTTAGAAATCTGTTAAAGAAATCGCTTCCCCCTTGATGGCCTTTCTCTCCAGCCTGGGGACAAAATACAAGAGCTCTGGGACTCTAAAAGGGTTACTGGGTTTGTGGTTTTACGATGCGTCCTGCTCTGTATTCTCCGTCTCCTTCCCCAAGTTTACCAGGATCCTGGCAGCATCATTTTTCTCCCCCTTGGTTTATTAAAGTGAACTTCTTTTCACGTTGGTCCAAGTAACCACACACCCTCGGGAATAGCGTAACAAACCAAATACAGAAATCAAGAGAAAAGGGAGGCATGCACCGTGGAAATCGGGTCATTGCAAAAGAAAAAAAACGTAATTCTCACTGCACTGCTAGGTCCACTTTGCCCTAAAATGGCTTTTACTGCCTAATATTAAATATACTTCATCATTAGGTGCAAAACCCTATGTAAATGTACCCAGGCGCCTTAATTAGGAAACCCCCAAAGAGGCTAGGTTCCAATCACCATCCATCAACAAGTATCTATTGAGGGCCAGTTAGGCACAGAGGCTACTCAGTAAACTGCCCACGGCTAGCCAGGCAGAGTGCCAGGCCCTGGAGTCCAGAGATGGGAGACACAGGCCACGCTTTTCTGGGTGTTATAATTTAGTGGTTCCCAATCAACCCCTCTCTCTCAAACTTGATGTCCGAGGTCAATTTCCACTGGGCTTTCTGCAAGGGCATTGCCATCTTGGTTCAGCCCTCTGGGTTCAGGGCTCTTAGCACACAGCTGTGAATTCTTGAGGATTGGAGGGAGCTACAATCCTTGCACAGAGGAACTCAGGGCCTACAGAAACTCCCGCTGAGACCAGGGGCTGCTTCAAGCAGGCCCCAGAATCTGGAGTTGATGCTGCAGGCACAAACTCACTTTCATTCAGTCAATGGTAATGTTACATTTGTCCAACAAAGACCTATCCTGGGTTTCTCTGGCACTCTTCTCATTCCGAGGAGTACGGTGGGGCCAGTCCCGAAACCCTGCTGGTAGCACAAGACACATGAGAGTGTGTGGGAGCTGGGGGACAGGGCCAGGAACAGTTCCTAGGGACTCCCCTGGCTAAGGAGATCTTCTTGCAGGAGGAACCGGAACGCAGGGGACACACTCCAGTGAAGTCCGACACCATGTTCTGCCAAGGCGACAATTTCCTATAATAGCTGTGCTGTCCAATTTGGTGGCCCTGGCCACATGTGGCTACTGAGCCACTTGAAGAGTGGTTGGTGTACTGAAGAGCTGAACTTTAAGTTTTACTTAATTTTAATTAATTTAACTTGGAATAATCACATTGGCTGTCCTATTGGACAGCTCAGCTCTAGATGGCAATGGGGGGAATGGGTGTGGAGGGAGCAGAAGTGGCAACAGGACATCATGGTTAGTCTCTTCCTGATTTGCCCCACGTCAGCTAAAACCACCTGCGTGTTTTTTCTCCACTAGGCTAGGAGGCGTTGTGGTGGTGGAAGCGGTGGTTGAGTGGAGGGTGGGGATGGAGGGAGGGCGCGGAGTCTTGCAGCCAAGCAATGACACGCCATAAATTGCCCTTAAGCAGCACTGGGCCAGGGATTAGAGGACTTTTCTGGCGGGTACCGTTACCAGTAGACAGGGGTCAACGGCGGTGTTCCTTGACTGTGGTTTCAAAATACTTTAAAGTGGCCGTTGACTTGCCGTAAACTGGTCCCTCTTCGGTGATGGGTAAATGACAACTTCTCAGTTTCTCTGGAGGCAGGGAATGTTCAGAGATGGGAGGGGCTGGAGATCATAGACAAATCTACCTTTTAATCTAAAAGGGGGAGGCCTCACTTATGCAAAAGAGGGTGAGGCCAGGGGAGGGACGTGTTCAATGACTGTCCCAGAATCACATCGTTCTTGACAAGGTTGGGATGAAACCCAGGCCTTGGGCCCCCTGGCCTGGTGCTGTTTCCACTGCAAAACGTTGCTTGTCAAACACCTTGCGACTCTGGGCATTGTAGACATTACACCTGGCTGATTTCGCCAACCAGTAATTGACCAGTTTTCCTTCACATGTTCAGACTGCCAGATGCCAGGTAGGAACTTGCAGCCTGGGTGTGGGGATGGCACTAGGGGACAGTGTTGGGGCCAGAGTAAAACTTCCCCAATTATTCCCCTCCCACTATCTTTTATAGCAATTTTTGCTTTTCTTGAACCAGCATGCAGTCAAAGTTCCCAAACTGCCCTTCCATTGCGTTTTCAGTAACAGACCCGATTGCCCAGTTGTAAATAGCAAATGTGTGGCAGATTTTTAAGCCTTAATTTATCAAATGCAAGCCTTAACAATTACTCAAAATCTTCCATTTCCATTTGTTTTTATAATGTCACTGATAAGAATCATTTTATGAACCACAAATGTCGACCCTTAATTATTCTGTTTTGAATATGCAAATTCAGCTGATGAAACTGTAGGTGTGCAAAAGAGATGTCTAACCATCTCATGCACCTGAACTTCAAGGTTCTTTGAAACATTAAGAGCAACAATAACCCAAACACAAATTCTTCTTGGAGCTACTTGAAGAAACAGAAGTGGGCTGACCCCATGGTGAGTGGGTAATTGTTCTCTGGAAATACTAACATTTTGGGAGGCAATGAATCTACTCAAAATATCTCAGTTCTGTACTGAGCTGAATCACCCAGAAAGAGCCGAATCACCTGGCACGGACAGTGAAAGTGGTTCACTTGCTCTGGTGGCCACTGGAATGAACTCCAGCCTGACTAGGAGACCATTTGGGTGGCCTTGAGCCCATCACTTGCCCTCTCTGCATCTCTGCTTTCCTCTCCCGTAAAATGCGGGGTCAACATGATGGTTTAACATACACTTCCTCACCTTTGGGCCCAGTCCCCTTAGTAAGAGCCACCTTTGTCACTCAAGCCCCTTGGAAATCCAATAAACTGTTAGCGCAGGGCTAGTGGCAATTTTTTTCCAGATGCCCCTCATGATTTTAAAGAAGGTCTTTGGGGCTCAGTTGTTCACCAGTGTTAAAAATGTCTTCTACCTGGCACTACCCGCAGGGACTGCTTCTGGGGAGCAGTGGGTACCAACGAGCATTGCAACGCCTTCCATGCGGATGCCATTTGCGTGACTCAGGCTGCCTTCTCCCGCCTCCTTCCATCTCAGAAAGGTCTCAGGTAGGCACGGCCAGGCCTTTCAGCTGGCGCAGAGGCAGGATGGGGAATGCAGCAGTGACGGCTCCAGACTGTTCAAACCAGGTCCATAATAATATCCAGGTGGTGCCAGTGGGTTCTAGGCTCTTCTCTGAATCACTTTAATCCTTTCAATAGTCCCAGGAGGTGGGAATAATAACAAAGGCTAATAATAATCACAGGAAATCATTGCATTTCCCACGAGTCCAAAGACTTTCTCTAGAACCATGGGGAGCATCTGAATAAGAAGGTCTAAATGCTTGTCACATGTTAACTCACTTAATCCTCTTAGTGACCCTATTAAATAGCTACAAGATAGGTACCATTATTATCCTCCTTTTACACCTGAGAAAGACTTAGAGAACTTCGGTAGCTTGCCCAAGGTCACATAGCCACCCAGTGAAGAGAGCCGCACCTTGCCTTTTGGAACCAAAGCCGCTTTGCCTCAAAGTGAGGCAGGACTTCTAGAAGGACTTTGTCTCCAGGGAAGTCTGCTTTGAGATTCAGGCCCAGTTCTAAGTTTAGAATCATTGATGATGTTCCATGTGGGCATCCGTGATTTTGCTTGAGTGAAATGCCATGAACTCCCTGAGGATGGATTCAGCTGCGGGGCTCAGGCCCCTCCCCTCATCCCAGGAGTGACTGCTCTCACCACAGTCCTTGGAGTCGTCTGTATTTCTCCCTTGGGATGATTCTTTTATGCCACAGACATTATTGAGATGCAGCTTAAAGGATGAGATTCATAGTTTTGCAGGGGGTTCAGAACCACATTAGGAGGGCTCCTTAGCACTTATATGTCAGTAGCCTTTACTCGTCTAACTTTTCTGTAGGCTGAAGGAACAGCCACCCATTAAAAAACAAATTATTAAAAGAGAAACTCCAAATTTTTAAAGGAGAGAGGCCCGTGGCAGCGAGGGTTCCCATTTCTCTTCCCGGAACCATGGGGCCAGCAGCTCCATTTGTTTCTTGAAACTTGCAGGGCATCAGAGTTCTGGTGTCCTCATTTTTCTTCCTTCCATTGATGTATCATTACCAGTGCCAAAAAAAAGGAGGGCGTCTCGAGGGCTTTTGGAAAAAAAAAAAAAGGGTGACTACTCAAGACATTTTGTAAAGGGGGGAAAATTGTGAAGAAAAGGGACCCCAGTAGGGGGTGGAGGGGTTGTGAATGTGGCCTTGTCTGGCCGTTCTTTCAGCTGAAACCTGGTGCTGGCGCTCGTCGTTCAGTTCAAACTGTCACCTTTAGTTCTTGCTGGCTTTTCTGCCCTCGGCCCTGAACCTCAACAGATTGGGGCTTATTTACCTATTCACACTCGGCCGTGGAAGCTCATTAATAGGCTTATTAGCAACACCATTCACAGGAGGCCATTGACAAAAGGGGTTCCAGCCACTTGAAGAGGGAAGAGAAAAAAACTGCAAAGAGATTATTTTCCCATTCAGAAGGCTCGCTGGTGTGAAAGCTTCCCTAGACTCTCTGAGGTCACTTGAAGCCTAAATATGATGACAGAATTGGTTTAAAAAAAAAATTCCAAACATGCTTTTGCTTCACTCAAAACTGAAGAGTTTGCTGTTGTGGGCTTCGCTCACTTAAAAATGAACACTCTTCAGGGAATAAGGGGCTTTTGATGGATTGGTGTCTTTTCATCCCTATGAGGAATAAATTCTGCAAACTGCATCTGGACATTAAAGTAGGTGTTCTTATTTGTCATTTTCAGTGGAAGGCGTCCTTTTTATTCAGCGTCCATAAAGCTATTGATGAATGGGGATGGGGACGACGGCTTCCTCGGCAGTAATTTATGTGAGAATGTGTTAAAGCGTTTTCAATGGCTGATGGATACACTGCAGGATGGGAAAGAAATCTGTCCTGAGACGAAGTTCCCATTGGTGGGGAATATAAAGATGTAAGTGCCAGCCTCCCAGCAGGCAGACATCCAGACACATCTTTCTGTGACCCCAGGTCTGAGAACTTGAAAAGGTACTGCTGTGTCCAGATCAACCCAGGTGGGAGTGAGTGGCTGAGGTCACTGGCTGGTGTCAGTTACTTTAAAGGTTCTGGGACTGATCCAGGTAAGACTTGACCAAGAACATACGCCTGCCCCCAGCACATGGACTGATAATTTGGCTTGAGAATCAGACTGTTACTTTTACTGTCTGATTTCCAAAATATAATTTCATAGCTATTGGCCTGAAGCATGCCAATGGATTTGTTACTCCTGGCTTTTAAGTAATTTACATAGAAGTTTTCTATGATGTATTGTGAAGAAAAATGATTTTCTAAGGATGTGGCACCTTGCAAAAATATTTTCGTAAATGTTATGAAGTGTGCGATGTCAGTGACCCATGAGCAACTGCATTTCTAAATGCAGGAAAAGTCGATTTTCCAGGTCAGTTTTGTCCTCACTGCTCCATCTATCTTCAGGCTTCTAAAGCATTCTAAAGCACTTCTGAGTTTACTGACCTTTTCCAAGGAAAAATAATTAAGGTTTTTATCTATATTGTCTTGGACTTCAACATAACTGCTTAGGAGCTGGATGAGTGAGGAGCGCGAGAGAGTATTATCAAAAAATAAACTATCCCGGAGACACAGCCTAGTGAAACAGGTAAATGGAAAACATGAACTTTAACTAGTTACAGCTTGGCATTCGGGTGAATCTGATTTTGCAGTCCAAGAATCTAAGACTCAGAGAGAGGAATTGATTTGCTCAAGGTCATACAGCTATTTATAGCTGAGCTGAGTCTTCCAGAATCTTCCGAATTTCTTTTTAAGAGCCCAAATATATATTACCAAACCACACACTTTTTTGTTGCAGTTTTTGATGTTTTCTAAGAGAGACAGACTCAAAGTCAGCCATTGCCAGTAACCAGCTGTGTGGCCCTGGACAAATTACTTAACCTTTCTCATCCTCATTTTCCTTATCAGAAACTGGGCATAGGACTCTGCAGGGTGGTTGTGCCGATTAAAAAGAATAACCTAGTCAGTGTGCCCTACCCGTAGTAGGGCCGCCATAAATGCTCGTCTCTTCTCTCATTGCTATTGTCTTGAAAGACAGAAAAGCGCCAAGTCCTGCAAACATTTCCAAGTTGCCGCCTCTCCTCCAGAAGTTTCGGTTGCGTTACAGTCCTCCCCAATCGCATGCAGACGCATCTGAAAGTCTTTGAGGGGCAGGGCAGGCATTCTGTCATTTGTTTTCTGACTTGAAATAAAACAACGTAACGCAATCACCCGCCGAACCGGCGGTCTAACTCCCAGGGGCGGGCAGGGGGAGGGGGCGCGGGACCACGCCTCATTCACAGAGGATGTGTGCATCCCTGCATCCCGAGGGTGGCCGGGCCCCTCGCCTGCCCGGCCGGTGTCTCGGGGCCGCTCGCAGGCGTCGGGAGCCGCGCGGGGCGCGGGCCGGCCCGGGCGCGCGGCGCTGATTGGCAGAGCGGGCGCCGCCGTCCAGGAAACGGCTCGGGTTTCAGCGGGGGCGTGACCCGCCGGGAGGGGGCGGCGGCGGCGGCGGCTGCGAGCGCCGCGGAGAGCCGAGCGGGCGGGCGGCGGGTGCGGAGCGGGCAGCGCGGCCGCCACAAAGCTCGGGCGCCGCGGGGTCTGCGCGCGGCGTAGCTGGCCCGGCGCGGCGACTGCTTTCCAGGCTGGCGGGGCCGGGCCGCGAGCCCCGCGCGCCCCGAGGCCGCCGCTTTCCTGCGCTTTCTGAGCCTTCGCAAGTTGCGAGCAAAGTTTGGTGGAGGAAACGCCAAGCCTGAGTCTTTTCTTCCTCTCGCTCCCCAAATCCGAGGGCAGCCCGCGGGCGTCATGCCCGCGCTCTTCCGCAGCCTGGGGTGCGCGTGAAGCCTCGGAGCCTCCGCGCCGGCGAGGACCCCGGGACCATTTTTTGTTGGTTTCCTGCGATCTCGTCGCTTGCTCCATCCCGACCCACGCCGGGCACGGGGACAGAACCGGTCGCCGAGGAGCGTTGCCATTCAAGGTAATCGTCGTGTCGGGCGCCTCGGGGAGCCTCGCCAGCCGGGAAAGTGGGCGCCGTGGGAGCCCTGGACGCCGGGTGCGCCGTCCCCAGAGAGGAGGGCTCGGGGCACTTGGCACTGTGGCGGCTGCTCCCTGTCCTCCCTCTTTGGCTGTGTAGGTGATGGGGGAGGTGGGTGCGAGCTGAAGGCTGGCGTTTGGGAAGTTCTGCTTCAGCCACCCCCATCCAGATGCTGACCTCTGCCTCTAGCGCTGACATTCCCCCTCCCTGTCAAACTCCGGTCGGCTCAGTCCCGCCGGCCAGGCGCGATCCTGCGACCCCAGAGCTGGCGGGCGAGCGGCGAGGCTGCCCCGCTGGTGGCACAGCCCTGCAGGTCCGGGGCTCGGAGGGGCATCTTTGGGGTGCCTCATTCCGGGGTTCAGGGAAGAGCCCGCCCTCACTCATCCAGGCCCTAGCGGGGGACCCTTCCGAGGAGGGAGCCGCTGAGGTGGGGCCGGCGACATCTCCGTAGGGTTGGCGATGCTCGGAGATGGCACCTGTGGGGAGGTGGCGGCTCAGGTGCCCCGGTTTCAGTGCTGGGCACCCCTCGACCGCAGCCGCCGTCGGCGCTGGAGGGAGCGCAGCGCGCCTGGGGCTAGGGGGCGGACTGGACCGACTTTTCCTAGTTCGCCGCCTGCTCTGCCGGCAGCAGCTCCGAGATGTCGAAAGCGCAGGCGAGTTCTAACTTGCGCGCTCATTCCTTCAGCGACGGGACCGCGCCGGGGAATCTGCCGAGGCCCCCGCGAGGCGCTGGCTCCGACCCTCGCGGCCGGAGAGCCAGGCACAGGGTCCGGCCCGGGGCGCTGAGCCTCCGCCGCTCCCCTTGCAACCCGCTCCTTTGCACACTCTTCTCCCGGCCTGCCTTCCTCTCCCCCAGTTCAATAAAACCCACCCTTAAAGGCAAACCTGCTTTCACACTCGGGGCACCCATTATGTGTTTGGTGTGAAACGCTATCAACATTTAAAACCCCATTGTCCCCCTGGTCCCAAATCCCTCTAAATCTTCCACGGGCCTCGACTCATTTTCATCTGAAAAGCCTGTTTAGCTTGAATAGAAAAGCAATCAGCCGCCCCTCTCCCACTCCCTGGAATGTCAATTAAAATGCAGATTTCTCTGAGCTCTTTAGCGCCCCGAGAAGGGGAGAAAAACAGGATATTCCTGGCAAACCAATGTTAGAAATGCTACAGTGAACCGGGGTTGGTGGTGGTGAGGAGCTCCCCTCAAGCTACAGCAAGTTCTCTTTGGCTTGGAAGCGTTAGCCGGAGGGGGATTGTGGTCCTGGGTCAGCCTGTGTTTTGTGTTTTTTGAGGTTTCAGTCTGTTGAGGAATTCTCTGCCTAGGTTTGACCCTTTGATAGCTCCCTCCTCTGCTCAGCTCTGCGGAGAAGGAAAGGAAGTAGGGAGGCTGTGAATGGGGAGATAGGTGTGCCCCTTGGGGGTACCTGGGCATCCCCGACCTTGCCTGGCGCTGTTGACTTTCCTGATGTGAAATCTACCCAGGAACAAAGCTGGAAGCGCTCAGCATGGTGAGCCAACAGAGGACAGATAACCTCTTAGAGGTGGAAGCCCATTAAGGCTGGCGCTGATGGGCTTGCCTTCCTCCAGCGTGGGGGTTTGGGAATGTTCTGGTGAGTTGAGGAGCCCAGGTTGGCCTGGCCTGGGGACCACTCCCCAGCCAGGCTCTTTCCCTCATCACTTTGGCTATCTTTGGGGGCAGGCCAGTGCCGAGGTGAAAATGGACCAGAGGAGCGGGTGGCCATGAAGAGCCATCCATCATAGGGAGGGTGACGACTCCTCCCGCGCCCAGGCTGAGAAGAGAGTTCCCTTTCAAGGGGAAAAATAAACACGCTGGGGCTTTCACTGAGGCTCAGACTCCAGGAAGGATTATGGTATTGAAAGCAGGAAGCTGGGATTGTGGCCGCCAGCGGCATGCTGGGCCTGTGTTCCCAACACCGCGCCTCGGGGCCTAATTATCCTGCCTAGGAGGTCCCTTCATATTTTTGTCCACTCTGGTGAGGAGTCGTGCAGACCTGCCACCTTAGGCCTCCGCCTTCCAGAGATTTGGGGAGGGGACTGCCGTGGGCCCTGGACCTGGAGATGGTATAATTCAAGTTTCTGGCGCAAGCTGATGGGATCAATGAATGGCTTGAGATGGAGTAGAAGTCACTGTCCACCTTTCTCTGCCTGGAGCAAAGGAGGCTGCTAGGGACGCAGCCTGGGGAGAAATCTCCTGGTAGGACTTAAGATTGTTCCTGAAGTTGTGTTAGAGGCAGAAGGTTCCCATACATGCTGGAAGTGCTTAGTAAGTCAAGGAGAGTGTATCCTTCCCTCCCATGCGCAGTAGAAATAGATACAGAATTATCTTTTGAGGCTATTAACTTTAAGAGGAAAGAAAAGTTGGGGAAAAAAATCCTTCATGCAGTCTGAAAACACAAGGTGCTGTGTGCAGACACACACACACTTTTGCTGTGAATCACACCCGTTCACCTGTGCTTTCTTTGAAGCAGAGATTTTCTTTATTCCTCCTGTAGAAATGGTGCACCTTCCCTCACCTATTTTAACCCTTAGTCAAGGCTAAAAGGAGCAGTTTTTCTGATGTGGTTTTGGGATGGCTTAGGCGGTGTTGAAATCCTGTGTCATAATTTGAAACAAGTAGCCTGCGAAAAGCACAGGGTTTAGAGATTTTTATATTAAAGGTCCCACTCTCACCCCCAATCTTATAAAACGTGATTCACTCATATAGTTCATGGAATCTGTGATTGTTTTAATCAAATTCTCTGAAGCTTATGCATTTAGGCTCTACACTTTGAGGATACTGAACACGTTTAAAGTTATTTAAATATTTTAAGCTTGGAAAATTCTCTTTGCCTTTGGATCAAATGGGTGAACAGAATAGTAAGTTTGAGCGCCCCCTTGTAAAATTTCTACTCTGAAATTTTAGCCAATAAGTTAGCTTATTGAGAGTTGCTGGCCCAATCATGTACCAGGACGGTAATTTACATATCATCACCGTTAATAAACTCCCGCGTTACTCATCAGAGTTTGCATCTGCTCGGTTTCTTAACCCGCTCTGTATAGGTTGAAGATATTTAGTAGGCCCGCACTGCCATTTAGTCACAGTAGGAGGGAATTCAGGCTTCGGACTCTCTTTTTGGATCAGCTGTTTTGAATGGATCACACATCCGTGCGTTCTTCGTAAGTGGCTGATGGGTGAAAGACTGAAATTCGTTTCTGCACTAAAAGTGAATCTTGACAGGTGTAAATGGGTGGGGATTTTTGGTAGCCTTCCTGGGATTCTTTTTCTTTTGCTAGTCTCTTTTCTTCCTGAGAACTACAGTGAGGGTGGAGCCCAGCCACTCAGCTCCAGCCCCGCAGAAGTCAGTCTGTAAGCAGCCGGCTCCACCGTTCAGCTTTCTAAAGCCCGGTTGGCCTCACAGAAGTTAACGAGGCTGGTTATGCCAACCCGAACATTGTTAACTGGCTTTTGTAGTTGCCCTTGAAACTAAGGGCGTGTTGCTTCTGCCTTTTGAGGTGGTAGAGGTGACAGTGGATAGGAGAGTACACTTTGCCTTACTGAAGTGGCTGCGTGTGTCTGTGTCCTGTAGCTTCTCTTTTTATCTCTATTTTGTAAAAGTATGCTCTCTAAAAGATCAGCCTAACACGTTTTGTGGACCGGTCTGGTGGAAACACCTGGGACTCTGAGGCGCGGACGGAAAGCATTTGCAGATAATGAAAAAGAACTGCTTGCGTATATTTGAGAGGCTGAAAAGCTGTTCTTAGCCCACTTGGGTTTCAGTGAATTGACATTGGGGAAGATTTCACCGACTTGCCGAATCTCTTTCCTCCAGAGGCTGCAGCAGCAGCAGAAGCAGCAGCAGGACCAGCAGCGGCTGCCGCAGCACCTTGCGTCCTGAGCCCACCGCAGGCTTGAAGGCATTGCTGGCAGTCCATGCTCGTAGAGGAAGTGTGCAGATGGGAGTAACGTCCACATGGAGATATGGAAGAGGACGGGGCGTTGGCACCGTAACCATGGTCAGCTGGGGTCGCTTCATCTGCCTGGTTGTGGTCACCATGGCAACCTTGTCCCTGGCCCGGCCCTCCTTCAATTTAGTTGAGGATACCACATTAGAGCCGGAAGGTAAGTTATTCGTTCTCACTTTCAGGGTACCAAGTTTGTTTTGGGATTTGTCTGGGGAAGTGTCACTGAGGTCAAGGCCTGTTTTAGAATCAGCTGCCCTTGCTATCAGCATTGTAAATGAGTCTTCTAAGAGCAAGGGAGGGCGGTCTCTCTGCTCCCCCCAGGTCAGGGATCACGAGAGTGTCCGCTGTAACATGCAGGCAGAGTGGTATGTAGTGCTGTGGTTTCTTGGTGTGTGCGTTTCTCTGTGCTGGGTGAGGGTGGCGGCTGGCAGTTTGCCTCTATCCAGTGCCCAGGAGGGCTGGAGGTGCGTGCCACCTAGAGCTTCCCGAAGCAGTATTCTTACTGGAGGGAGAGTCTTGCTTACAACGCAAAGAATTGCTGTTTTCTGACAAAGGGAAATTGCCAACATCCGAAATGCTGACGTTTTATTTTCATTGTCTAAGGAGAAAAAGAAGCTTCTGAAGTTCAGCATGGAGATGCGTTGGCCATTGTAATTGATGATACTTAAGCAGTATGTCACCCAGCAGCAGATTCTATTTTAGGTAAATTTGAAAATGAACGTACCTGGGTGTCTCCCACATCTTTGAGAACTTCCAGATCTAACAGAGCATGCATCGGTGTTCAGCTTTGGAAATGTAATTTTCGAGACTTCAGGCCAGTTGTGAGCACTACACGGGGCTGAATTACTCAGCTGGGTAGATTTGGAACCTCCTTCCCAGGTCCTTCTGAGACCACGGTAGCCAAGCCACCAGTCGGTGCAGCACTGAAATCTGTCATCAGGAGGGAATATTGGTAGCTGAGTTATTTTTCGAGTGGTAATCCGAGAATAAAACGGCAGATCCCAGCACTCATCGCCACTTAATGAACCTGTTTGCTGAGAGCCCACCTGGTGCCTGCTTAGCTTTGGGGGCCTGCGTGGTCCTGAGTGGCCTGGGGTCAGCTCAGCTGTTCTGGAAAAGCATGCTGCACCCTGAGCTGGAGGAGGACAGAAGGCCCGTCCAGGACAAGATGGGATGGAGGACTGTGTTCCCGGCTGGGATGAGAATGCTGGGAGAGGGGCTCCCACGGAGACCCAGTGGAGGAGTCAGGAAGGCACAGGCCAGAGCTTTTTCTGGACAGTGGCAGTTATTACCTGAAGCAGTCAGGTAATCGTGTGAGGGAGTCTGGTGCTTATTCATACACAGAGGTATGGAGCCTTTATCATGAACAGGTGTGGTGACATGCGGCGTGGGGTCTGGGTGGGGGGCCCCTTCCACGCCTCTGGGAAGGGAATCTGGTAGGACTTTGTGTCTGAGGCTTTCCCGGGCTCTCGCTGCGATGATTATGGGACTCCCTCCTTGTGACATGTGCTATGACATCAGTGGGAATGTATTTGCAGTGGTGATGCATTTTTAAAGGGCTTAATGTGAGGGAAAAGGTTCCCAGTTTCTGAAAGTCATGCCTGTACTTCTTTAATTTTGCTAATAATTAAAATGGATGTTTCCCTAATAGCTGGTTTTTCCCTTGAGTGTGGGGCTCAGCACAAACCGAGGCGGCTGAGCTGGATTTCCTACAGTGTGAGCTCGGGAGCGGCCCAGGTTAGGAGAAAACTGTCATTTTTCGTTTAGACTTTTGGGGCAGCATTCTTGGCAGGTTATTTCAACATAAAGTGTAAAATGGTCCTGGAGGATTTCTTTTATCGTATTTAATTATTGAAGAAAGTTTAGAATACGTGTGTACGTGCAGGAAGAAAGGGGGGAGACAGAAGGAGGGAAAAAGTGGACAGGAATGAAGTCCCCCCAGTTCTTTGTGTGAAAATTCGTGTCTAACAATATAAGTATTGTTGAGACTGGGTCTTCCCTGCCTGGATCTGGGGATGCACTTGGGGGCTGGGATCAAGGAATTCCGTGCAATTGCAGGTAATATTTTGTGAATGTCCTTTTATGCATTTTTCTGGATCCATAGCTTCTATGATCCAGGGTTATGAGATGCTAAAAAAAAAAGGTTTAGAGGAGGTGCAAAACCCTGCAAAAAGGAGGTTTGCAAAAGAATACAAATCCCTCGACCTCAGTTTCCCTTTCTGTTATCTGAGGGTTTTTTTTTTTTTTTTTTAAAGATTTTATTTTTCCGGTTTCTCCCCAAAGCCCCCTAGTACATAGTTGCACATTTTTAGTTGTGGGTCCTTCTAGTTGTGGCATGTGGGATGCCACCTCAGCATGGCTTGATGAGCGGTGCTATATTTACACCCAGGATTCGAACCGTTGAACCCTGGGCCGCCGAAGCAGAGTGCACAAACTTAACCACTTGGCCACGGGGCCGACCCTAATCTGAGGGTTTGATAAGATGATCTTTAAGGTCTCTTTATTAATGTGAAGTGACTATTAATATGTTCAGAAGCCTTCGGATTATCTGAACGTTGTTAGGAGGCTTAATTTGATCTGGGCGTAAAGAGCAAATAGCACAGGGCCTGGCATCTAATAAGCACCCACTTCATGTTGTTGTCATTGTTCCTAATGAGCTGGCCACGTGGGTCTCCCTGGACCTGTGGGCTGGCCACGGCACTGGCCACAATGTTAGGAAACATCTAGGTTTTTGGAGACAGTTGCTCTCTGGTGGAGGAGGAGTGGCCGCTTCGTGTTTTCAGGCAGCTGTGTTTGCTTTCTGTAGGGTCTGCACTTACCTTGTCCAATATTGGCAACCGGTTTGAACCCTAAGAAGAGTTCTTCCATTGCAGGAGTTTTGCATCGGTGTCAGAGTTTATTAGAAAGGTAATCTAATTATAGATAAGAAAGGAGTTTTTAACAACTGGAAGCACGCTAACTAGGGCAGCTCCAGTTTAGGCCGTGGTCCTCTTGAATTGGAGAGGTGAGTGTGTGTCTGTCCATTCCTTCTGTCCTCGTGGGTGGTATTACTATACCTTTGGTGAACAGTAAGTTCAACCTTGACTTTCTGTTGCACAGGGTCTTATTATGGACGACTTTTTGGCTTGCTAATTTGGTAGCTCAGTTTAATGTCTACTGGGCTGGACCAGAGGAATATATGTCTAGAGAAAAATGTGACTACGTTCCCGAAAGGAGCCTGAGCCTTAATACTAGAGGATCCTTTTCCAATTGTCTTGGCTTTGTATACTATTATGTCATATATCATATCACATCGTCCATCGTATATTACTTGTCTTCTAGACACTTTCTCAAGTGGTAACAGCGGGGTTGGGGCTACTCAACTGACCTAAAAGGAAAACAATTTCCAGGAGATTTGAGTTGTTAAATATTCCGGTTTAAAAATGAGTATTTTTAAATGGTCATTCATTGTTGTGGGGTCCAGCTGAGGAGTGTAAACTCAGTTATTGACTCCAAGGGGGGCAGGCCTCAATGCCAAGTTCTGTTGATTAATATTCTAATTATTTACAGTATAGTCAAGCTTGATTACCCTGGGGAGGAGCTGACTCTTACTTTCAAGTTCCTCCTGACTTGTCACCTACTCTGTTTAATTAAGTCATTGTTGACATTAACTGACATCTTTGTTTACACTAGCCCAGTAGGAGCTAAAATAAAAGGGCTTTTCCAACCCCAAACCCTTAATTACTTTCCCACCCTCTGCAAAGTGTGATTCTGAAAAGTAACAACCTGGGGAAAAAAGTAGTTGCATGTTTTTTTTTTTAAAACTAGTTTTTTGGCAACCTTCTGAGGGGCGATGCTGTCTTGGACCAGTTTGGGTTGGTCCAAAGTTCAACAGCAGAGGGGTTGAGTGAGGGATCCACGCGGAGACCTCCCTAAGTCAGATTTTTTTCAGGATGGTCTAAGTCCTTTGTTAGAAGTCTTGTAAATGCCATAATATCAGCCATACGTATTTAATTGCAAGTTAAAAGAAAAGAAAAAAGGAAGAATATATCCGCATACCAAGAGTGAATGATTTAAAATAATCTTCTGTTTTGTATTATCTGCATCTTTTTTCCTCAATATGAGTGTTAATATTTAAGAGTTGATTGTAACTCGATAGTTAGCTTAGGAACAAGGACTTATTCTTGGTCAATTAAACCAAATGCAGGCTTGTGCAGTTAAATACACAATGAAGTACACATTCTTTATTAGTATATAAAGCATTTCACAATTCATAGACAAAGAGCTGTGTTTAATATTACTTCTAGAGCAAAAATCTGGCAAGCCCGGAGAATTGGTATTTGTATACTTTCTATACTGGCTCCCTGTGATCCAAATTGTGTGCGTGTGTGTGTGTGTTTTGCCTGTTTATTTTAACCAGTTAAAACACTGAGCACCTTCTATGTGACAAGCCCCCCCAGTAGGCCACATAGCTGAAGACTTGTTCCTTTCAAGTCTTCCCTACCCCGTTTCAGAGAACCAGAGCAATCCAATGTGAGATGTTTCCAATATCAGTCTTAATGAATAATTACATGGTTATGAACTAACTGGGATTGTGTTTAAACAGGAAGAGTTTTGTTTAATGGTTACATTCTCAATAAAATGTGTGCAGTGACCCTCCCTCCTGCCGTCTGTAGTTTGGGTGTTTCCTTATCCAGGGTAATTGTTAAAAGGCTACCAACCCCCTTTCATCAGAGTCCGGCTTAATTTTACACTTCCATTGAAGCTGTCAAATTTTAGTCCTTAAAGGGAAACGTGGGAAATTGATTTTGGGTGCCAGCGGGTTCAGCTAGCTAGGAAATGGAGCAGGTGCGCTACTTTCCACTGAACCGGCTGATTCTGAGCAGGGTGACTTGTCTTCGTAGGCCATTTGGAAATTATTTTCGAAAGGTTTTCAGGCTGTCCCACAAATGATTCTGACCCAGGAGTTTTTACGCAGCTGTGCAGAAATGTCCATGGTCTTTATGATTTTGTTTTCCTTGAAGGAAGACGTTAGTCTTAGGTTTTGCGTACTTTTTATCCTTTTGCTATATCCAAGTGAGATTTATATATGCCTCTGCTTTTCCGGCTTTCCTGGCATTGGAGTGCTTGATGTTGCTAACCATACCACACCCATACCCCACATCCATCTCTCCGGCTTGCCTTCTTAACTGATGGTAATGATGTTGAAGGCTCTATATGGCTGAACAATGAGCCTGATTTGTAAGGGCAGAGAGTTTGGGTTTAGCTGAAGAGGTGGGTTTCTGAGCAGTTACGCTTCAGCGTCGTTATATCCAAGATGAGTAAACCCCTACCAACTGGTTAGAGGCTCTTGAACTTAGAGCTATGTGCAACTTGTGTTCCATTTTAGGAAAAACGTTTATCTTCACGGGAAGCCTTAAGGCTTTCTGGCAGCCTGAGAGTGTCCACAAACCGGCCACCTCTTCTTACTTACCCAGGTAGACCTGGAGCACACAGCCAGATGCAGCTCTGGCCTTCTTAGGCTGGGAATGTGAGGAAGTAGGGAAGGGAGGCTGAGACCAAGTTCTTTAAAGATGTCTGGCTGAACAAGCTGCTGGCCACTTCACATGGTCCAGCAGGTCTTGGAAATGTCTCCTGAAATTCACAAAGGTCACACTTTTACCAAGTTTTTTTCCTCCTTGCTCTGATCCCTTACCTACCCCTTTATAGGGCATGATCGAAAATACAAAATGGTAGCCACATCGGTGGTATGTGGTGGTTGTAGGCTTTCACTGGCCTCCATTGATGTGACTTTAAGCTTTTGCCATTTATATATTCACATAAAAGGATATTTACTTACCGGGATGGGCCACAGTCGTCCTTTGAAGAGGACGGATGAAATGGAATAGGCATACGTTAGGTTTTTAGTGATTTTGGCTTTGGGAAACTCGCACCATGATGAAGTTTTAAGATGTTGGGTGTGAGCTGTTGTCATTTATTCCACTTTGGAATACCGTTGGTAACTCCACCCTCTTCTGGACTTTTGCCACTTGGTGTGAATATTACAAATTTCAGGTTCTTTTCACTGTGGCGAGTCCGGGAGCTAAGCTGTGGCGTACTGTTCCTTTAACCCCTTGTCCAACTAAAGAATAGTAAATTCCAAGTCATTTCTGGATGGAAGGCACATATATAGAATTTCAGGTTCAGTGAACATGTTTTATGAGGAGGTCAAAGAATAGCTTATAAGGAAAGTGTAGATTCAGGAATGAGGACAAGGGATGTATTTATTTGTATGATTTATATAGGACCTTTCCATGAAAGAAATAACTCAATTCTGAGCTCTTACGTTAATAAAGTAAACTCTTAAGTTGTCATGATTATTTTCCAACACTAGAACTCCTTCTGTGTTACTATATGTGACCTCTTTTTACGAGGCAGTTTACTGTTAAGGTTTTCCATACATGACCAATGGCAATATTTTAAAAATATTAAGACATTGAAAAGGGCAGCTTTGTGTGTGTGTGTGGAGGGGGTGGGATGGGGAGGCGTTATGAAAAGAATATAGAGATCTTTGCAGTGGATGAGTTTACAGTTTAAACCCTGTGAAAACCCTAAACTTAAGATTGTTAGTTGCCCCAGCAGAGTGTGGCTGCCTTCAAGGCACCACCTTCCGGTCCCTCTTGCGTCCTGGATTTCCACCAAAACTGCGTTCTTTGCCCACTGAGGTAGCCACACAATCGAATATATGTCCTAAATATTATGTTCCAAATTTAAAATCACCAAATCTTTAAAAGATCAAGAATTCCGTCTACAATTAACCTAAATTTGGCATCTGCCATCTTTTTTTCATATAAATGAATAAAATCATTTTAAATGGCACGTGATGTACTTTCTGGGGACGCACACTCACAGAAGGAACTTGGCCTCGCGGGAGCTTGGCAAGTTGGCTTGGAATCTCTCCACTCTGTGCTGGTGCTGGGACCTTGACAAGTTAGATAACCTCTCTGGGCCTTGCTTTCTTTATCTGAAACGGGGCTGATAATATCGATTTCAAAGGGAGGATATGAAGATTAAATGCAAATGGGATGTGAAGCCCCTGCTGCAGTCCTGGCCTGTGACGGGGCTTGGGGTGTGGGGTGGGGTCTTCCGTAAATGCTGTTTCCTCCCTGCCCCGCCCACTTCCTTGTCAAAGTGAAAACCTGATATGGGATTCGAAATCAACGTTTCGGGGATGTTTACCCAACAGCATACAATGATGTTTTCTGATGAGCGGTATCTACATTAATTAAAATAGAAAGGAGCTCTGGGCCCTGAGTTGCTCCGATCTTTTTTGTTGCTGGACTTTAGATAATGTGATCATCTTGCTGCTTGCAGTCCAAATGGTTTAGGCTTGACGTTTTTTTTTCCCTGTTGATAAAAGTCATTTGCAGCTACGCAATAACCCGCAGGACGTGGACTTCACGAGGAACAACGTATTTTGGCAAGGAAAGAGTTTTCTGCGTGAGGCTTCCAAAAGATTGTCAGTAGGCCCTGTGAAGGATAGTGGAGAGAAAGTTACGGGATTGGCTGGGGGGAGAGGGATGTAGCACACTTTGCTTTTTGCTGTTTTGAGGGAACTCCCCAGCATGTGATGGTCATTCTTGCCAGGTTTGCCTGTAGGGACTGCGCCTGGTCAGCCTGTTAGGCTTTCCTAGTGCACAGGCCGCCGGGCTGCAAGTCTGCGTGGAAGGGCGCTCAAGGAAATTGATATGGGACCTATGGTCCTGAAGAGGGTGGGGCTGAGCAGTCATTTTCATGTTATACCCAGTGGGGGTTACTTGATAGGAGGGGAGGGGAGGTGTTAGTGGATGGGGTCCTGTTCCTTTAGCCCCTTCCCTGAGAAAGAGGATGATGAGGATGAGGAAAGTGGTGGTAATGGTAACCCTCACTACCGTTTAAGTGTCTGCCACGTGCAGACACAGTGCTAGTACTTTGACATATGTGATCTCTAATCTTAATCCAGCTGACCCCAGGTATTCCTCTTCCTGTTTTATGGATGAAGTAACTAAGACTTTTGGAGATGAAATGATTCCTCCAAGACCCCCACAGTTAGTGAGCGTGGGCCCAGGGTTTTGGGTGAATGTATTGGTGCGACAAAGATTTCCCAGTTGACTCCTCTTTCCTGAGCAGAAGGATCTTTTGTGGAATGCTATGGTGGCCCTCTCATGCTTTCCTAAATCTGTCATTCTTTCCCGCATATTTACAACTGTTCCCTTAAAACTATTTGAAGAAAAATCACATGCAATAAAAATGGCCCAATAATTACCACTTTGTGGTTCTAGAATGACCTCCAGTGGAACGTAGCTTATTGGTAAGAAGCTAACCGTCTCTGCCGCCCAGGAGACGGAGGGAGACTGCCCTGAGTCCCAGTTGGTGACCCAGGCTGTCCCATGGCAGGAGTTCAGGACAGGAAGGGCTGGCCCTGTATTTGCCCGTTGGCTCGTAAGAGCAGGAGTGAGCCATCCCCGGTTTTTCATTGTCCCATATGGCTCCTGGTGGTTTGCCTTCAGTCCTACTAAATGTTAGCCATTCCGGTTGTCACTTTGATAGTGTGTCAACTTTTCTTCCCAGCATTTCTGATTGGTGATTGTGTCAAGGCCCACCAGCGCAAACCCATGGACCTGAGGCTCCTGCAACCGGAGATCATGGAGGTGACAAATGACAGGGCTCACTTGGCTCTTCTCATGTTAGAGAGTAGGAAAGCAAAAAAAAAAAATCCAAGAGCAAAGGGCAGAAGCAGCAACATCTACGCTTCCTCAAGCCTTGGCCAGGAAGGGTGTCCCCAGGGGAAAAATAGGGAGGGAGTGGAGCCCCCCCCTTTTTTTTTTTTAGAGATTGGCACCTGAGCTAACAACGGTTGATGATCTTCTTTTTTTTTTTTTCTTTTTCTCTCCAAATGCCCCCAGTACATAGTTGTATATTTTAGTTGTGGGTCCTTCTAGTTGTGGCATGTGGGACGCCGCCTCAACATGGCCTGATGAGTGGTGCCATGTCTGCACCCAGGATCTGAACCGGCAAAACCCTGGGCTGCCGAAGAAGCCGTGTGTGAACTTAACCACTCTGCCACGGGCTGACCCCTGGAGCCCATTTATAAAGCCAACAAAGTTCAGTTTGGTGGTTAAAAAAATAAAGTGAACTCTGAGGGATTCTAGTTAGATGTGGCAGTGAACCGAGGCTGGTTTGTTGAGCTCAACTTTGTGCTGGTCACCTGCACAGCGAGTCCAGGACACCTGGGGTCGCTGACGTTCAGAAGGGGCTTTGGTGTGGGAGAGAAGTTGTGACCTGCTCACCTGGATGGAGACGCTGCAGCTGCCCTCTCAACCTTGCAGCCCAGGGTGATGGCACCTTCCAGAGCTGGGCAGAGACCCCGAGGTCATTCGTATAGCACGCTTTTCAGATTGCAGGATGATTGCTATGGCTTCTTTGATTTGTTCCCCTGAATAAGTTTTTTGAGACCTTACTGTGTCTGTGCCAGGTTCTGTGGGGATAGAAGGGCGAGGAAAAACCAGCCTCAGGGACTGTCCAGTTGGGAGATAGGCATTTTTCAAATAACCGCAGAAATGAAGGGCCAGTTCCAATCCCAGGTGCTCTGCAGGAAAACCAGAGTGTGTCGCAGCTGGATTCGGGAGCCCTAACAGAGGGGTGGGCACTGAGACTGGAGGTGGAGGCCGGGCCAGGCTAGTGGGCCCTGCGCCCCCGATGCTGGTCTTCAAGGAGGTGGGCACCCATTGTGATTCTTCAGCACACCCGCTGCATCGGCCCTGGTCAGTACCAGCCGAATGTGTCGGCGAGGTTGCTCCCTGCCCCGTTGGAGAATCGTCCAGGGCCTGGTCTCTCTGCTGTCCGCTGTCAGGTTTCACCTGTTACTGAGAGGTGCCTACCCTTAAAGGTATGGCAGGTGAGGAGGTAGTCCAGGCAGCCCCCTGCCTGATCTGGAGTCAGTCATTTCAGCCCGCTCCTTGACGGTCTCTGTTTTGGAGCGGCAGTTTCCTGGCAGGCCACTGTGGAGGTGGGGAGCTGGCCCGAGGGCTGGGTGGCCGGGGCAGCCAGGAGGACCTGGGCTGGGTAAGCGAACACCAGCTCTGCTCCCCTCTTGGGGGCCTTGCCCTGGGACTTGGAGATTCAAATAAGGCTCCTTCCTCTCCTTGGAGAGGGTTGCACAGTCTTGGTTTAAGAAAGGACCGGTACGCCCTGTCAACAGGAAGCCAAGATGCTTGGGAGCGGAGCACAGCCCTTCCAAGATGAAATGCTTTGGCGAGTTTTGAAAGGGGCTCTGC
Organism: Equus caballus; assembly: GCF_041296265.1. Lineage (NCBI taxonomy): Eukaryota > Metazoa > Chordata > Mammalia > Perissodactyla > Equidae > Equus > Equus caballus. The sequence continues at coordinate 12,018,263 of NC_091684.1, forward strand.
TGAGAGGTGGGAACGCTTCACAGCTTGTTTGTTTTCTAGAAGCTTTTACCTCTATGCAAATATGCGGCTTCGGGCAGGGGAGAAAGGTTAACCCTGGTGGCGCCTATCTTAATTTGGAATTTCCTGAATTAATGTGGCTTCAGTCCTTTGGCGCAGGATCCCCCAAGGGAGAATTTTTCTTTTCTCTGCAAATTGAGGGGAGAAAAGTGATCCCTGTAGCTTCGATCTGCCTCTCTGGGTCCTTTGGGACAAAACCAGCTGGGAATGTGCCCCGCCCCCCTCGGTCTCCCTGCCCCCACTCCCGAAGCTCCACTTTAGGGAGACCTCTCCAAGAGGTCATTCCGATCCAGCTGCTTGCTAAAGACCCCTCAGGCTACGAATGTGTGCCTTTAGCCTGGACACATTTCAGTGCTGGCCAGGCCCTAACTTGCTGAGGCCCTAGCTGCCAGATCAAACCCATTCAAATGAGGAGGGCCATCTGTTTCTTAGTATCCAGCTGCTGTCCCTTCATTTGCAAATGGCTGGGGTGCTGCTGGCAGGACCAGTCCGGGGACACATCTGCAGGCTCCCAACGAGTGTTGGAACTGCAGTCCTGCTGAGAGGAGAAAGGCCGAGCCCTTTAAGTAAACTTGCTGGACAATACTCCCAAAAGGTCCTCAGTTGAAAAAGCAGGAGGCACCCTTGCCCTCGTGGAATACCACTTAACACCCGCTCCTGCCTTTTCACCTTTTCTTTCATCTGGGACCACTTGAAAAACATTCATGTAGTCAGAAAGTTCTTACTGAGGGAGGGGATTGGGGGAAAATGTCAAATAGGATTTGAACATCCATGTGACCTTTAAGGGACTTATAAGGTAATAGTCATAGCCACTTGACTATGCACCATTTATTGACTGTGTTAGGGAGGTGAGCTGGTCCCAGCTTCTGGGAGCTACAGGTAACATCAAGTGTGGAAAGGTCACCGTCCCTGAAAACTCAGTTCTGGGAAGTAGTCAGACTGCTGGCTTTGGGGCATGCCCTCTGGAAAGCAGGCTAATTAACCCGCTTGCTATAACCCAGGTCCCTAAGCTTGTGAGCTGTGCGAGGCACAGTCAGGCCCCTTGCCTGGGAGTTTAGTGTTCAGGGTTATTCCCAGCATGCTGTGGGCTGTGGTCAGTCATCCCTGAGCCCTGCTGGGATCCTCTTAAGGGAATTTTGAGGGGGGATTACCGTGTCCCACATGTAAATATCAGGTATCTCAAATTTGTCAGATGGATGAATAGTAGGTGGTATTCCACTAAGCCACGCGCCTCGTCCCTTACAAACTGATCCAACAGGTATTGTACATGGGTGTTGATAATGATGACTCTCACAAGATCCTTGGATGTTTAGTTCCATTTGGGAACATTCCAGAAATCTCCAATTAGGTAACTTATGATGTGACAGATTCGTTCATTTGAAAGAGAACCTTGTTTTAAAGTCAGAAGAATGCAAATTGAGGTTCCCACCTGATGGAAAAAAACAACCTGCCCGTCAGTTATATCAAGCCACAATCCACAAACAAGGACCCAGGCTCACCCTGGCCCATGTGGGGTTGCAGGCAGGCCAGGACCCCCACCGAGGTGGGGGGTGCTTTCTCTCAGATATGCCTCCCACTTTAGTTTACAGAGGGCTTCCCACGCAGCGTCTGGTTTTGTCCTTGTGGTGACCTTGGTTGTCGGCAGGCTAGCCTGGAGGTATTCTCCCGTTCTCTAAATCGAGACCTGGGGGCTCAGTGACGGGAAGGGGCCACCCGAATTGATATGATTCCTCACTGCAGAAGGAGGTCTCAAACCCTTGTCCTTGGACACTGGAGCTGAACTTCTCAAACCTGACCCTTGGCCCAGCAGCATTAGCATGACCTGGGAACTTGCAGAAAATCCAGAGTCTCGGATCCCATCGCACTCCTACTGACCCAGGAACTTGGGAAGAGGAGCCAGGAGGCTGCCCAGGTGGTCTTCATGATAAAGTCTGGGATACCCTCCTCAAGAAGCTCTCAGTTGGAATGGGTGGAGGAGCAGACTGTCTTTGGTTGTGTGTGTTTACTAGGTGGATAACCAAAGGCTGTGGGGTCTTGGAGATGGGAGCAATGTGGTCTGTCTTCATGAGAATCAAAGGAATGTTCACAGAGGAGGTGATATGGGAGCGGGCTTTGAAGCCTGAATAGGAGCTTGCCACGCAGAGTAGCAGGACAGGGGGTGCAGGCAGAGGGAACAGTACCCATGTGGACAGACAAGCCTGGGGAGTGAGGGAGAGGGTGGAGAGAGATCTGGGACCAGGAGCAACCAAGGCCTTAGTGCAGGCAATGTTCTTTGGTTTTATGCTGTCAGAGTGTGCAGTGGTCTGTGCCGCCTTTTTGTTTTAGTGGAGGTCAGATTTGCTTTTCAGAAGATGTCTGGTGGGCCATGGTGGATACATGGGGTGGGCCAGGGGTGATGGGGTAGGGGGCATGCAGAGGTCTTTTGGGGAGGTGCTAGAGGCCTGGAGTGGACCCTCGGGAGTGAAATCTTGCCCTTACTTTCTCTTCCGCTGCCTCAGAGGCAGAATGAATAGGGGTGGGGATGTGGGGACTGATGGATGAGGTGGGAGGAGAGCCAATGGGAGCTTGGGTTGACGTTGCAGGGCCCCATTCAGCAAGAGGCGAGTGGTGGGAGGAGGAGTTTGAAGGCTGGTGGTTGTGGGTGGGACCTCTGTAGACATCCAGGTAATGTGTTCCCTCGGGCGGGCAGAAATAGGAACCTGCAAGTAGGGACTTGAGTGGCATTGGCTTGGAGTGGGTGGGAAAAGCTGCAGAGATGGAGGAGATCAGAGTGTGGGGAAGGGACGGGAAGAGCCAGGGCTGGGACTCTGAGCATATCCACAGATAGAGGAGTGTGGGGAAGGAGGAGGCTCCCAGGAGGGGAAGAAGACCTCCATGACACGCTCCTGTTCTGCACACGTTCCTGTTCACACGTGTGCATGCACACAAGCAGAAAACAGAATGATGCCGTAGATAATTAACCTCTAAACTGTGTGTTAGGGGCTCTGGACATCTCATAGAATGTTCCCTCTCTTCTCTAACATCCGCATCCTTCCATGTTGAGAAGACCTGGTGAGTGGCTTTTCCAAACTCGTTCGTGCTTAACTTGCTGCAGGTGAGGAATGATGGCTTCAGCCGGCAGGGCTTTGTGATGGCTGGTGCGTTTGAGTTCTTACTTGGGTCTGGCTGTTGTGCAGGTGGCTCCTGTGCACTGTCTCATTCATTGTTGTTTCTGGTTGGCAGGTGGAGAAACGTGAAGTGACTTGAAAGCCAGGGTCAGTGTGTAAGTGGCAGAGTTGGGCCTCAGGTCTGTTCCAAGTCTGTTCTTTTAACCTCCCCAGCTTGTCCTTGCCTTCTCTGAAGAGTCACCGGGAAGGGGAGAGAAATGAGACTGGAGCCTTGATGCTGAGGTCCCATGAAGGGCTCAGGCAGCTCTGGGAATTGAAGGAGCATCTGATTTGAAAGGTGGCCTCTCCCTTCATACAGTCAAGAGGCTGCCTCTGGCCGAGAGCTGCCATCAGGACTTGGGGCACGAACACATTTTTGGGGCAGGGGGTTAGGTTTTCAGAACTGGAGATGATGTATATTCATTTTACAGATGACAACTCTGCAGGGCCACTGTTGACCTTAAAAGGCTGTGTCTATAAGAGTCAGGCAAGTCCTGTTCGTTCCTCATTCCTTCATTCCTTTACCTCCTCGTGAGGCTGCTGACACCACCCCCCCACCCCCCGCCCCCAATTCTCTTTCTTCTGGTGGTGATACAGGGAGTACAAACCCTTCCTTCAGAGAAGGAGAGATCTCCCAGTGGTCTCACTGGGTCAGCAGGGCCAGTTTTTTGATGACACGGTTTTCCTTAGAAGATCTTGAGAAGCACCAGCTTCCTTCGCCTTGTCTGGCAAGTGTGTTTCCAGAAGGCAGGGGCCTGGATGACCAGATGGCCAAGTGCATAGGCTCCTCGTGGTACATCCGACCAAGGGATGGGGGCCACTTTGACATAACTTGTAGTGCCAGTTTCTCCTTCCTGGACACTAGAACCTAAGGGCCTGTCTCTTTGGCAAATGCATTTTGAACAAAGCTCAATTTTGAAATTCTTGCTCCAGCAAAGCTGCCAGTATCTATGGCTTTTATGCAGGCGGCTCTGGTTCAACCTCTGGGTCCTGGTGGTCCGGTGGGGATTTTGCTCTCGTGAATGCAAGAGTTTGATGTAAGTATTGTGACCATGGAGGAAACCATGACTTTTGTGCCCCTCTCTCTCTCTTTGAGAGAACACTATACTTAACAGCCTAAAACATCCAGATCCAAAGGAGAAGGGATGCTGACAAAATAGGGAGTGAATATTTCCACTTTGGGTCCAAATATCGGACGATAACGGTGACTCACTCTTAGATGGGTCCATTCTTAAGGATTTTACTATTTCTACATTTTTATTTTGTCATGGGCAACAGCATAATTTTTTTTCAGACTTGGAGAGCTGTTCACCATGTTTCTCAAAGACAGACCTAAATGATATGAGAGACGTGCCTAAATAGATAATTTTTAATGGTTACCATATTGGAAACATTAGCCATCATCTCATCTGATCATGAGGAATGTGAGCCAGACTAGAGTTTCTGGAACAGTCAAGCTACTGGGGCCGAGGTAGCTATTAGTGGTTGCTGCGGCCCCCTTGATACCAACAAGGAGAGTTTTAAGTCCTGACGTGTGTCTACAAGACACCTGACAATTGGTCGGAAAGAGAGAACTGCAGCCTTCCAGCCTGTTTATTTGTCTGTGTTTCATCGCCTTGGCTTCTCCTGGTCCCCCGTTTTTGTGTTGGCAGTGTTTCTGGAGGTGGAGGACTCCTGCCTTTATACTGTGCAGAGTATTTGTCTCTGCCTCTCCCCCTTAAAGAACAAGTAGTCCCTCGGCCTTATAAGGCCTCTGTTTGATGTCAGGATTTTTGTCTTCTGCAAGTCTGTTCTTGTACAGGGGGAGCTTTGAGGCTGTCTGAGCTGAAGCGGCCAGCTCTGCCACTGCCGTCTTCTTCGTGTGTGTGTGTGCGTGTCTGCAGAGCCCTCAGGGAGGGCATGCGAGGGCCGTCATGTCTGACTTCCTTGTGGGGACCGCAGTGCCTTTGTATTTTACTGTTGGTAAGTTTTGATGCCAAGTAGACTAAAACTGTGCCGTAGAAAAGTGGGCACTTGGCTCTTTAAAGCCCCTGGGCTGAACATCATGGGTCGCTAAAAAGCTGTGTTGAATGCCAGGTGTCTGTCTGTCCAGACTCACTCCCTCCATTTAAGCTTATAAGAAATACTTGAGGAGCGCTCTGTATTCCCTTCCTGTGGACAGAAAGTTGGGCATCGGCCCGTTGAAACTTCTTAGCAGGTCCATGAGGTGGCCGCTACGGGCCAGCTTCAAGACCAGGCCGGCGAGCCGAGGCTAACCAGAGCAGACAGGATCGGCCGCTGCTTGCTCGCCATGTGTGTCATGTACTGTGACATTGCAGTGACATTTGCACCTTTGTTCTGTGTGTTTTTTCTGTCAAAACATTGGCAGCCCAGACCAGTGATATTTATTCCTCTTCTTCAGGTGGCGGGATATCTGGGGGTGCACCTGGAGACCAAGGCTGTTTTACCAGTTTGGCCCCGAATGCTGGTATTCTGGTTCCCGCAGGAGCCCTGAGCTGGGCCAGGAGGGCCAGGTTTCTGCCTGCAGCGCAGAGCACCCAATGGATGGAGGTGCCTCCCCTGCACTGACACGCGGCGCACCTGGGCGCGCTGCCTCTCCTCTTTTCCTCCTCCCTCTCTTTCTTCCCTCCTTCTCTTCCAGATGAATCTGTTTAGGGATTTCTTTCTCCTTTCTTCCTTTTTTCTGAGGAATATGTTTAGGGCTTGGACACCCCTGACTTTCTGAGAGGCGACAGCCTCGGGGATGTGTTCCATGGGTGACCCCTGCATCCTTGAAGCTGGGGTTCCTGTGTTAACTGTGATAGTCTTGGCTTTTGAAAAGACGGCGTCCTGAGGAAACCCAGAAGAGGCTTCATTTGTGTTATGTGACGTGGATAGGTGTCCCATTGGCATAAACTGCTTTTTTTCTTCCTTAACAGTTTAAATCTGTCGTCCGTTCTCCGTGAAACAATTGGACAGGGCAAGACGCGGGTTTCCCATCTGTTCTCTGTTTGCATTTGGGCGCCATTTCAAAAACCACATGGGAAAAGTTTATAGGCAAACATTATAAAAAGTGACAGTCTGAAGTGCTGCTATCGCTGGTTTGGCAGCATAAAGTGTTACCTGAAATAGCTTACTGTTCCGAACTCTCCCGAGCTGCTTCAATTGTCTCAAGACATCTTCCTGATGACACTGGCGAAGAATTCAGCTGGATGTGTCCAATGGAGGCACGTGAACCACAGCTTTTCTCACTTTTACAAGACTTTCCCCTCCCAGGGCTCTCTTCACTACGAAGATATGTTTCCCTGTGTTTATTTACCCAGGGGTAAACACATGCAGCTTGTAGCTAGTGACATCAGCATGATGTCACACTGAGAGGTCATGACCTCTACTCTGATCTGCTGAGGGACTTGAGGAGTCAGGTAGCCCCTGCCTCAGTTTCTTTTCCCGTTGGCTCTTGAGGAGTTTCTCCGGGGAGGGAAAGAGACCCAGCTTGGGGCAGGATTGACACACAGACTCTGGATGGCTGCTGTTACTTTCACCTTTCACTTTCTGACTAGCTGTAGAGGTGCCCATCTCTTCCATGTTTTTAATATCAGAGTAGTTGATTGAAGAGAAGCTGCCTGATAACATGCTGCTGGCACTTCTCAAGTGTTTGAAACTTCTGGGAGAAAGTTCAGGCTGACGCAACTAAGCAGCCACTCGGCCGAGCTTTCCCGCCAGTCCTGTGCTTGCAGCAAGTCGAAACAAGCGTGCCCAGCCCTCCCAGAAAGTAAACTTGTCACCTTGTTTGTGTAGCAATTTTAGGTAACAGTGACAAAAAAGGTCCAACACGAGTGTGTTTCTTCCAGCTTTCTCTTTTCTGTTTGAATTTTATTTATATTCTGGAAGATAAGTGGAAATGTCTTCTGTCTGTGGAAGCTTCTGAAAGAGCATTTGGTGTGTAGCAAAGTGACTTCTGGAACCTTCCTCCCAATGTGTTTTGGCAGAAACAGATGAGGGACATGCGCTCTGCATGGATTTCCACCCCCCACTCACATAGGGAAGGTTAAAAAGTATGCTATAGAAGCAGAAAAAATAAATCCAGGAAATGTTAATATTGCTATAAAAGGTATTGTTTAAATCTCCTTGGGAATACCTTGCCCTGTGTCAACCGTCATATTTTACAGAGCAGGCCGTGCAGCATGGTGGAGTCAAGGGGAGGCACTGCCTGTGTCAGGGGAAGCTGATCAAAGTGAGGCAGGCAGTGAGGGTATCCGCATGCAGCCTGGCTGATGTCAGAGGGAACTGGTGGGTTGTCTTGGCTCCCGCAGGACAGTGTTAGGTGGATGCCCCCAGGGAGATGTATACAGAGCAGTGGAGAAGCATGTTTGCAGAGAATGGGCAGGGAAGTCAGCTGAAGGGTTCACACACAGGAGAGAAACCAAAGCCCCAGATGGCCTCACGGGAGGGGAAGGGACAGACCTGCCTCTGCTGAGCCAGCTTTTTGGGTTCCAGGCCAAGTGCCTGTATTCTTGACACCTTGGCCTGAGATGTCTTTGATGCAGGAACCTGGGCGGTGCGAGCCTTTGGCGGGCCTGGGAGGGGATCATGTGGCATTCCGCCCCTCGTCGCTGTGTGCCCCACTCGCCCTCCCCCTGACTCACCCTCTTCCTTCTCTCCTTGGTATTGTTTCTCCCTGAACTGTTCCTCCTGTTTTTCCCCTTTCTATTGCTTTCATTTACCCACTCCCCCTTCTTCCTAAGATGGCGCTTGAGGTCCTCCTGGCATACGCAGGGGGACTGCTGGGTTCTGCTGGAGTTCACCACCACGGACGCCCCCCACCCCGAGATGAGCCTTTTGTGGAGTGACCACTCAGAGGAGGGAGGAACACACGCTTTCTGAATTTACCATGGCAGTAGTTACTGACTTTAGACTTGGAGGTCAGATGGCTTAATTTTATGGATGAACATCGTTATCTTATTGATGTATTTTGGGGAGTTATTTTACTGTCCTTGAAGCTTATCATCTAATTGGAAAACTGGGTGACGGTTTTGACCTGGTTTTACTGGCAATAAACACCGCTCTTAGTACACTGTCCTCTCACCAGCCCGTTGAGATCGGAGCCCATCATCAGTAAAATTGTTTTGTATCTATGGAGATACAAATCCACATATTGTCCGATTATCTTCTGAAAATGGGGGGGCTTGAGATCATGGTGAGTGTCTTGAGCCTTGAAGAATGACAACAGTAGTGACTGTCATGGGCTCAACAAGATATGTTTGGAAAGCCAGGTTCATATTGCTTGGCTCGTTGGGTCCTCACAAATAATACCCCGTTGTGGGGGCGTCCTTGCTCTTCTAGTAGCGGAGGACCCTGAGACGGAGAGGATAAGCAGGAACAGAGTGGCGTTGGAACTCGAGGCTTCGTCCTCTTCCCATGCAGGGCAGTGCCCGGTTATCGAGCATCTTCTGTGTGTCCAACCTGAACTAATCACGGTCCTCACTGTGCTGTGTTCCTCCTCCTGCCACTGGCAGGTGGTAGTGTCTTTTTGGTGACATTGGTCCAGCATCCCAGACACCCCTGGTTTCAGCAAGACTTTGTGATTTACCTATTTCAGGTGAAGGAAAGGATTCTCCATGAAAGTGTTTTTCTTTAAAAACGGAGAAATCATAACTCCACCTTTGTCAGGAGAGAGATTTTTCTGTATCATCATTGCAAGTGTCTTGCTTATCATTTTTAACAGTCATAGAGCATCCACGGCCTCTATGGCTTCTCCTTATCTGAGGGCCAAGACAGAAGCAGGTTGGCTGCACAGCCCGAGTCTCTCCTTTAATGGAGGGAAGCGTTGCTTGTGTCCAGCTGCTCCCCTGCTCAGCAGTCTCTTGGTAACCAGTTCTGGCTCAGAGGAAAGCAAATTCCGTAACATTCTTGATGACTTGCTCATCACATGATGTGGTCCTAATAAATATTATTTCATGTAAATTCATTCTAACATCGTGGGTGCTATTTCGGTAATTATTGTTGGTTACAAGGGACCCGAAAGACTTCTGATTCCTGCTGTAAGGGGTTGGACCAGGTGGCCTTTGGGGCCCTCATCCATTCTTATGTTGTGGCGGTAGGTTGCTGGAAGTGGAATATGGTCTGAGATTTGGGGCCAAACTGAGTTCTTTTTTCTCCTTCTCGCTCTTACCCTCTTTCCCACATTTCTCTTTCTCTCCCTTGTCTGCTCAGGATCCAGAGTTAAAAATATTTTTATTGGTCACTCAATTCAGCTGCGTTGGGTAGAGCTTAGCTTTGGGAGGCATGGCCTGAAGACCTTCCAGCTAAGTTCTTAACAATATCTTTCAACTATCGCTTTGCCCTTCACTTCTCTTTAGGGAAGTCTTCTCCGAACATCCTGTACTACAGGAGTTGGCAGCCTTTCTGTAAAGGATAAGACTAAATATTTTAGGCTTTGCAGGCCCTTGGGTCTCTGCTGTAAGCGACTGCTCAGCTCTGCCATTGTAACACAACAGCAGCCCTAGACAATACGCAAACGAATGAGCATGGCTGTGTGCCAGTAAAACCTTGTTTACAAAGACGAGCGATGGCTGGGTTTGGCCTGGGGGCCGGAGTTTGCCAACTCCTGCTCTAGAACGGGTCCCAACTCGCCATCTCTGGGTATGCTGCTATCTTGCTGTATTCCTCTTCCTGACGCTTAAGACCACTTTGCATATATCATGCCCTCGCCCTCCTGTGTGGGCCGGTGGTGGTGGTGGTGGTGGTGGTGGTGGTGGTGAGGAGGATTTCTGGAACCACATGCCTGCGGCCCTCGCTACTCTTTCAACAGCGGGACTGAAACACGAAGCGGTTTTATTTCAGTCTTATGTGGGAGATTTGTCCAGAACACGCTCAAAAGGATAAAACAATTGCCTTGTGATGCTGCCCAGATTTGCAGTCGTCCCAGAGCCAGGAAGCTTTGTGTTTTCCGGGCCTGGGACTCCGGGTACCATTCACAGCTCTCACTGTGAGGGATGAAAGCCGATTCATGGACCCTTGTGAGTCCCAGCCAGCGGCTCTGGCTGTTCTCCTTAAAGGCTCAAGGTTCTTTCTTGCCTGCATTTGCAGAGGTTGCATGGATTGGGTCCTCTTGGGTCCCATCCTGCCCTGCCTGTTTGGGGACTGGGATCATGTTCAACATGGGCCACCTTCTTTGTGTATGCCTCGGGGATGGGGGGAGGCACAAGGAGCCCTGAAATCTCAGTCCTTGGGAGACAGGACATGTTCATCAGAAATGTGGTGCATCCCCAGGAGCTGACGTATGAGGAGAGAGAGACCCACTTCACTTGGGGCCAGGGGGACTGATGGCTCTTGTTCAGGAGGAGACTGCGTGATTTGGGCCTTGAAGGAAGAATTGGGTTTAGCAAGGAGGAGAGGGAGGGAGGAGCCCTAAAGGAGACGCAGGCAGAGGCCTGAGGAGGCTGGAACCCGGGGTATGTGGTGGGGGCTGGCGGCCAGGGAGGGATCCAGCTTCACACGGAGCGTCCGGCACGCAGTGCCCAGCGGCTTCGTTTCAGGATCTGTTTAAATGGACCTCCTCTCGGCTGTCTGGAGCATTTTACTCCTTGTTTTTGGTGCTCAGGCCTCGAGGCTTTTGTCGTTTTAAGGAAAACAACATGTCCCAGCTCAGAATTAAGTCTCTAGATGAGCAAAATTCTAATCTGAGCCTGAGAGCTCATGAAAACTCAGATGGCAAACAATTTTGTGGAAGGACCCACTAGCTTCCCTTGAGTTGGAGGCATTTCATTTTAAGGAGCTTGGATTTGTATCAACAAAGTCTAGCACAAATAAATATGGGGGGGTGTGTGTGTGTATGTATGTGTTAGACATACAACCATGCAGTTATATTGAATAAAAAATTGGAAATCATCCTTAAAAATAGTCACAAAAATAGAATTTCTTGGATGTTACAGCGCAAGCAGGCGTTGGACTGGCAATTGATTTAAGAGTTCTCTTGTACACTGTCCTTCTATGCTGGGTTTTGGGTTTATGTTTAAAGCCCTTCGGTTTGTGGAAACTCTGGGGGCAGCTTTGGCTGGGTGCTTCCTCTGGTTGTTGTTTCAGATCCTGGGTCTGCTCTGTGCCGAGGGCCCCTTCCTGGGGTGCAGGGAGAGGTGGATGCCTGCTGGGGCCATTTGCAAAACGAGAACTGCCTCTCCTGGGAATGAACGGGCCTCCACTGACCTCTGTTGGACGTTCTCTCCTTCTCCTCTTCCCATCTGTCTCCATCTTCTCTCTCCCACTTTCTGCAGAGCCACCAACCAAATACCAAATCTCCCAACCAGAAGTGTACGTGGCTGCGCCCGGGGAATCGCTAGAGTTGCGCTGCCTGTTGAGAGATGCCGCCATGATCAGTTGGACTAAGGATGGGGTACACTTGGGGCCCAGCAATAGGACAGTGCTTATTGGGGAGTACTTGCAGATAAAAGGTGCCACGCCTAGAGACTCCGGCCTCTATGCTTGTACTGCTGCTAGGACCGTAGACAGTGAGACTGTCTACTTCATGGTCAATGTCACAGGTGAGTCGGCCTGCGAGCCCTCTGCTCTCTTTTCTCTGTAGCTGTTTTCTGGGTAAAATTTTATCGGACAGGTGAAATCATAGTGGGATCTGCTAAATGGACGCCTGGCACAGAGCTTCACAGTTTCTTCTTGATCTGTTTTTGAAGTTCTTGCACAGGACCTGGTGTACTACAGAGGCTGGTCATTAAAAATGAGAGGATTTTTGGGTGTAAAGTAACATTTTTCATTTGAGACAGCACACTTTTATTTAAGTAAAAATGTCTTTTTCCCATACCACTGGCATCCTTGGCATTTAGAATATAGGATTGCAGTTTGGATGCTGAAGATTTCTGATTACTTTTATTAAAATTAGAGTTTCTTGCCTTGATTTTTTCTTCCATGCAGTGAGGGGAACTGCTCAGGCCCCATTTGTGGCCGAGTTAAAAATTTTGTTTTCAGAACGTTAGTAAATGGTCAGAAGGCCACACAGGGGCTAAGTTTTGCTAGGGACTAATTCCTTTCTTGAAGGGAACCCTGAGCGCTGAAAGGTTGTGTTGGAAAGAATTTTGGATATTACACAATCAGTAAATTAGTTGGGGACTTGAGTACTGTTTGAAACTTAAAGTCCAGTTCCAGTATATCCAATTTTATAGCATGTTTAAATAATGTGAAAGCAGAAAACATTGAGAATCGTAATATAGACCAACTGTCATCATGGAGAGAAAATTTAAGCCATTAAAACCATCTTAACTAAACACAGTTCTCGGACTTGTTGCATTGGGTTCCTGGGTTGTTGAGTTTCCTGTCCAGAAGGACTGAGTTGTAGATGATTGCGACCTTTTGCTTTGCGAAAACACAACCGTGGATATGTTCTTTTGAATACAGATGCCATCTCATCCGGAGATGACGAGGACGACACAGATGGCTCCGAGGATTTTGTCAGTGAGAGCAGTAACAACAAGAGTAAGTAATGGCCGTCTCTGAAGGTCCCCGAGAGAGCAGAGCCTGGTGGGAGTGGCGACTCTAACCTGTCTTCTCCGTCGGCTCTTTGGGATGCTGCGTCCTGTGGCCCTCGCCTTTCTCTGCTGTATCTCTTCTCCTGACTCTCAAATCAGAGAATAAACCAGCGTTACTGTACACCCTTCTCTACTGTTTGTCCTTCTTGTGTCAGTAGTCACTCACTTTTGAAAGCAGTTCTGACTCGTCTTTCTTTAGTTTTCTCTTTCCCTTTTGGTTTCTTACTATTTGGAGGTTGAAGCTAGTGGAACCGCATGACATCCTGGTTTTCTTCATAACTGTTGACGGTGCTTGGCTTAGCCCAGGGGTTCTCAACTGGGGGTGTTTCTCCTCCTTCCCCCTCCCCTGGGGGGACATTCGGCAATGACTGATTGTCTCAACATGGGGAGAGGGGATGCTGGTAGCATCTAGTACGTAGAGGTCAGAGGTGCTGCTAATAAACATCCTACACTGAGGTCAGCCCCATAACAAAGCGTGATCTGGCCCAAAATGTCAGTCGCTGAGGTTGAGAAACCCGGGCCTTTAAAAATAGTATTGCATGCTAAGCAGAAATAAGGGAAATGTGCCCGACTTTGCAGATATAAAAGGGGGCCAGTGAGTACTGTTTTCTTCTTTAAAGGCAGTTAACAACCGAGTGCTGACACCCGGGAGGCCTCTGTTCGGTGGCCTCTCGGAGCTGGGCAGCCTGGGTTCAAATCCTCCACCATTTCTGACTTGGGTGAAATTGGGCAAGTAATTTAACTTCTGTGCCTCAGTTTCTTCCACTGTAAAATGGGAATAATAACAGTATCTGATGGGGTTGTTAGGATTAGGTGAGCTCATATTTGTACAGTGTTCAAAAAAGTGCTTGTGTTTGTTCAATAAATAGAGAAAATATAACATTGGTTTTATTTCTCCATAACATGGCTGGAATGTTCCCAAAGTGATTTTATGTTGGTCACTGGCGTTCTTAGATGTTATATTCTAACATTTTCTTGAGAGGATTTTAGTTTAATAAATTTAAATAAGGCCTAAATAATAAGACAATTATTTACTAAAATAGGCTCAGGGCTTTTTAGAGGAAGAAGAGAAAATCGATGTTGTCAGGCACCTGTGATACTGTGGATAATGTGTTGCTTAAGTGGGGAAATGGATTTGTCCCTCAGTCTCCTAGCAGCTTGGGCAAAAAGGGAAATATTTTGGTTTATGTAGTTTTCTCTTTTTGGCAAGGGAAAGCTTGGGGCCTGGGCCGCTACCCTCAGCATCACCTGAGAACTTGTTAGAAATGAAAATTCTCAGGCCCCACCCCAGACCCACTGAATTAGAAGCTGGGGGTGATTCTGAATCACACTAAAGTGTGAGAACCGCTGGCCTAGGAATTCACACGTGCAGCTCTGCCTTGAACAGGAGTTTACTGTTAGAGATCTAGTTCATAAAACAGTGGAAAATAAGGTGAATGAATGTGTTTTCTGCTGTCATTTGTACCAACCCTCTAATGAAGTTATTATTATTTAGTAATAAAACACTGGTACATCAGAAGACATCACTCACTTCTTAGTTCTTTGGCCCCGGCAGGGGAGGCAATGACCCTGGCCATGATGTTGAGAGCCTGCTCTGGGCGGCTTCTGTGCTGGCTGCTGTCTCAGTCAGTGTCCCTAACGACCCAATAAGGTCGAGAGAGGAGTTGTTTCTGTTTTATTGATTGGAAATTCGTGATTCAGGGAGCAAACCGCAGAGTTGGAGTTCACCCGAAAGCCTGTTGCGTGTTGAATCGCAGCGCCCCTCTGCCAGCACCCGGGGTGATGGTTGGGGCGGAGGGAGGATGCTTGTACAATTGTTTACAGCTCTAAAGTGATACCTGCACGTGGGTGCCGTTGGTATTGATTGAGGCATCAGGTTCCATGAGCTGCGTTGTGTTGGCACGCCTGGGAGTACACTGTCCTGGGGCTCAGTGCCCTGCCTCATAGCATGTTAACACGAATACACAGGAAGTAATAAAATGTCACAGCAAGGTATAGGTTACATAACAAACAGGCCGAGGGAACCGAATCTCCCTGTTGATTGACTGCCGCGGACCTCCGCGTTTCCACCCTGAGCAATTGGCCTGGCCACCTGTGCAGGAGGGCCAAGTTGTAGAGCGCTCCATTTGATGAATGCTGGCCCACGCCGAACGGGTTGCCATGCGTTCACCTTGCAACCGGGGTTCTTTGTAATTAGCTCTCGGATGACACCCGCTCTGCCCCGAGATGGGCGCTCTGCGGTGATTAAGGGCTGGTGTTAGCTGTGCCAGGGAGACGCTGTGTCGGACACTGCCTCTCTTTGGAACCTGGGAAATATTAGACGCGATTTAGAGTGAGAGCGGTTCTTAGCTGGCTACTTGGCCTCTGCCATCTGTTAGTGTGATTAGGCTGGTCTGATTCACAGCTGCAGCCTGGGGCGGCTGAGATTAAGCAGCTGTGGCCTGTGTGGACAGAGGAATGCCATGGCCAGGGTAACTGGCAAGGTGGGGAAGGGGATGCTGCCATTAAAACAATTTTTCGCCACCTCAAGTGTCAAATGCCTGACCCGATTAATAGGGAAAATTGTAGAAGCATCGAATTCTTTGCATTTTCAGCCACCTGGCAAACACTCATGTGTCCAGATTGATTCCTTGGCTGCCTTCTGATTGTCTGGACATGCCACTGGGGTGTGTTTGAAAGTTCCGCTTCAGTGAGGTTAACACATGATGCTCCGGTGACCCTGTGCTGACAGTGATGTTTCTGAGCTTTTCTGAGAAGCATTTTTCTCTTTTTGGGTGGGTAGATCTATATCTTCCGACTTAAAAAGTATATTACAAGTTGTTCCCTCTGCTGCTCTGCTAGATTATTGTTTATCTAATTTTAGTGGTTAACTGTAAGAGGTCAAGTTTATCTGCCTAGTGGAGTTCTTCTTAGATTCCGTGCAGGATGCAAAAAGCATGGTAGCCAAAGACAGCGGCAAAAATAATAGTCAAAAGTTAACGCAGGATTGTTGAATTTTGGCCATGAAACTAGCATCCGTTAACATCAAGGCCTGATTTGATTTTTATGGAAATGTTCTACAATATTATTATATATGTATATTATATATATATAATATAAGGTTGCCTTAACTCTTATGTCGTCATACGAGACCCAGCTCAAAAGTGGGCTCCTTTCTAGAGCATTTCCTCGTTTACACAGGCAGATCGAACGGCTCGATTTGGAGCATTCATGTGTTCTGTTGCATCACAGGTAGTACCACATAGTATGTCAGACCTTCCTTTCCCAGTAGACTGCTTCTGGAGGGCAAGACTCACCTGGATGTTGAGTGACTATTTTGTGGAATTATAGTCCTCATACATATCTTTTATGGATCTCATTAAAAACAGAGCAATGTTCAGGTTTGGTCCGTACATTAAGAGAATAAACTGGTGTTTCTCAAAGAGTATCCCTCGGAACCCTAGTCCAGAATAATTGCCTGCCAAAAATGAGTTATATTTTGAAATGAATTTGGAAAATACCTCATACTGTGACCCTTTCTTGGAGACTTACAGCATAATGCAAGCTCTGAGAAGTTCTGTAGTGAAACATCTGTTCAATTTTGTCTTTTCCCAGGATTTTCCAAAGTTACTGACCATAAGACCGTTTTTAAAATATAGCATCTATTAA
This sequence comes from Equus caballus, assembly GCF_041296265.1. Classification (NCBI taxonomy): domain Eukaryota; kingdom Metazoa; phylum Chordata; class Mammalia; order Perissodactyla; family Equidae; genus Equus; species Equus caballus. Next base: position 12,034,629 of record NC_091684.1, read on the forward strand.
CATCCTGTCGCACATGCTTTGAAAATCCCTGCAATGGGGCCGATTTGATTGATCTGACCCCCCCCACCCCACCCCCGGCTTTTAAGTCAAGTTCTTCCATCACAGATGTGAAGGGCGTTCTCCGGTCATATTTTAGCAGCTGACTACTTGATGACCTCACACCTTACCAGCGCTAGATGTTTCCCTGAGCAGAACAGTGCCGTGATGTCATTACAAGCCTGGCTGCCAGGAAATAATGCTGCTACATATGCCCTTTCATGAAACAGACTTTCTCCGGACGGAAAGTTGCAATTTCAAATGCTAATTTTTGAAATGCATCCAGGTTGAGGGTTTTCTAAGGTGCAGAATTTATATGTTAGCATAGGAAATCATAACTGGTCCTTGCCTTCCCCACTTAGTAGGTATCTTAATGGGTTATCAGGCAGCAAATAAGGAGCCATGTATGTCCATTTTCTCAAGGTATACTTTTTATTACCTCCTTCTTGTGTTTAAGTCATTAATGTTTCTGAAGCGCTCGAGACTTGGTTCTTGGGAAGATCATTGATTGACAAAAGAATTGATTGAATTGTTAGTGAGACAGCTGTATTGAGATTCTTGCTGCTGGAGTGGTTCTTTCTGTTGAGTGAGGAGAGAGACAAGGTAGTTTTCTATTTTGGTTTTGTTCTTGTTGAGACCTGCAGGTGCCCATGATCCATGTCAGGGAGAAGGCGACTTCTTTTGAAAGGACCTAGGCAAAATGAAGGTACTTGGCCCGAGACTGCAAACTCCTTTTGTTGATTAACCTGCTGATAATAAGTTTGCAGTCACCCTTGCTCTCCTGGGACTTTTACATGGTAGAGATGGTATCTGAGTTGGTAAATGTTGGTTTCTTAGTTGTGTTGAAGTTTCTAGAAATTGGGAAAGAAGAAAAAACAAATGAAAAAAAGGATACAAGCTTCCTAAATTTTTTTTTTCTGCTTTTTCTCCCCAAGTCCCCCCAGTACATAGTTGTGAATCTTAGTTGCAGGTCCTTCTAGTTGTGACAGTTGTGATATGTGGGGTGCCGCCTCAGCGTGGCCTGATGAGTGGTGCCATGTCCGCACCCGAGATTCCGAACCGGTGAAACCCTGGGCTGCCGAAGCAGAGCGCACGAACTTAACCACTCGGCCACGGGGCCGACCTGCTTCCTAAATTTTTTGAAATGGCTTTGTCACGAACACCTCATCATAAATTAGTTTGGCAGTTTTCTCACAAGGGCAGGGATGGTGTGCCATCCAGTAGACCGGTTGAATCTCTTCTTTCTTGGCCTCCTGTCTGGTCAAAGCATAACCAAGGACTGGACTTTTGAAGGCAGATCCTGGGAACTCCCAGGGGCCTCAGGCATTTCACATGTGGGTAACTTGCCTGGTTTGTTTTAATGTATTTCTTATTGAATGCCTCGCTGGTCAGCAAGTTGTTGTTTTCATGAGATTTCTCAAATAAAGCCCCCCGCCCCCTAGAATCTCAGCTTCACTTGCATCTTCATATTTTGTTAGATTCATTTTCTCTCAGTTTATGCGAAACCGAAAACATGAACTGTAGTCTGCTGGTAAGGGTGGGGGTAGTGCTCTTAGAGATACCCCCCCATCAGGGGTCAAAGCATTCAAATGTCCTGATTAGTGATATTTTTAAAGGTCCTAATTATAGACTTAAGACAGAGGCCTTAGTGGGGCTTTAGGGAGTTTGTGAGACTTAATCTAGGATCTGAAATAGGCTGTGTTTTTAAAAAATTTTTGCATCAATAAAAATACAGTTGGCAGTCATCAGTGTCCACAACTCACATAAATCTTGAACTTTTGACTTAATTACCATGGGAGAGTTCAAAGGGCAGCCTGGAGCGGTTGAGAGAGCACTGCTCAGGGAGCTGGAGACTTGAGTCTAGCCTCAGCCCGGCCTCTGGCCGTGTGACCTTGATCAAATCACTTAACCTTTCTGGATGACATTGATCACATCAGCCGTTGGGCCAGATGGTCACTGAGGTCCCTTTTGGTACAGTGGTAATATGATGCCATGTTTTTCCTTTAAACCACCAGGCTGTATTCTCTTTTTGGTTTCAGAGAGAGAGGAGACCATAAACCTTAGATGTCAGTATTGGGATATGCAAGTGTTTCTGCTGGGGCAGGCTCAACAGCCTATGTTTTCTCATTAAGTTTAAATTGCAGGGTCAAAATAAATCCTCTAATCCTACCATTTATTGACGGAATCAATATCTGCCTAGCATATAGGTACCTGGAAAGAATGTTAGGACTGGGAGGGACTTTATCAGAACATTCAGGTTAACGCCCTCATTTTATAGCTCAAGCTTTTATCGATTGTTCCTCTGGCCTGTCCATCCATCCATCCAATTGAGTACCTACTCTGTAGTCGGAAGCCAGCTCAAGCTGTACCCTCCGGGTCTTGAACTCTTGTTGGTCATCAGACATCGAAAGGAATATATTTCAGGACAGAAACACTGTGGTGATGGAAACACACATAAATAACAGAGAGGTGACCCAGAGAATGAGTGGTGAATCTTCGCTGTGGGATGGAGTTGGTAAAGAAAGGCTATGTTGAGGGAACTTTGAGGGAGGTCTCTGTGGGGTTATAAATCTGTTTAACTAGCCACATCTTAAGAGACTTCTGCTGTATTAAATTAAAATCCTACTTAGCATTACTACTAGTGTGCAATAACTGTTTCAGTGTAGAAAATGATAATGAGTGGGTATACTTAACCTTGATGATGGGATTTTATGTATTTATTTTGGCTAGGTCTTAGTGTTCCTTTAACTTGCTCATTAGTTAATGGCGGAGCATTGTTCTTTTGCTACATACACCATCAGAAGATCTCCGAATGCCGGAGCAGAAGGGGCCATCCACACCTGCCATCTCGGTCAACTTGTTTATTCCTGATTTGGTATAATTCATTTTTTATACCATGGGAGGTTTATACCACAACTTCTCCTCTATTAATTGACTTTAAACCCACTCCTCACATGTCTCTAAGATTATGCCAGGGAAGATTTACAGAGTGGATGCCATACACTTCTTTCAAGCGACATGATGTGATCTTGGCTTGCAGATTCATTTTAAAGTTGTTGAGTGAACATCTGCACTGAGCACCTACTGTGTGCAATGGTCATCTCCGCTTTTGTAGATCATTAATGTAAGTGAGTTTCTTCTCCAAATGAAAGTTGTTAATGCTCTTTGGAGCCTTGGAATGAAAGGCTTTCCTAGGTAGAGGAGCTTGTCAGGAGCCTGGTCCTTGTTTCTTGCCAGCTGTGTTGTAGTTCTTGAGGGGCGCTGGCATTTCCATATGTCCAGAATGCAAAAATGGCAGGAAGTATTGAAAACATGAAGAGTTTGCAGAGGACATGAGGCCACTGATGGAGGGAACACAGTACGGCTCTTTCTACAGTGTACAATCTGGTTGGTTGACTCCGTGGATGTGGAACCCACGGATACAGAGGGCTGGCCAAGGGACTTTGAGCAACTGTGGATTTTGGTATCTGTGGGGGTCCTGGAACCAATTCCCTTCGGATACCAAGGGAAGACTGTATAATTATTTTTCTAGACTTTCCAGGGTTTTCATGCTTCACATAAAACTAATTTATTTCAGGAAGAGCCATTGTAAAATAGTAAAATAATTCCTCCCCTCCAGCAGCATCCTCATTAAAAAAATTCGTGAGCTTGACATCTTAAAGGAAGGCCTAAGTCACCGAAGTATGGTGGTGTCTTGTGTGATGTTAGCACTCACCCAGGGTGGGGTCGAGCAGGGGGTTGAGGGTCGTCCATCACTGTCACACAGGGAACCGCAAAAACTTGGCTCCACGACCCTTTCTGGTGAGTCATGATTTACAGTTATTCAGGAAGAGAATGTTGTGAATTCAGGTTTCAAGAGCTAGCCAGGTAAGTGCTCAGTTTCTACTGTGTTGATTAGACTGGACGAAGCCCCACCCACCTCGGATCTCTGAGACTTTAGATGAGAAGCGTGGTGCCCATACCCTGCCGCATGGCTGTGCATCTGTTTTGCATGAGCAGATTTTATGGGTGCAGTTTTGATGATTGAAATTTCACCCCAGGGAAGTGGCTACCTGCCAGAAATTCCAGCAGAATTCTTTCAACCTTGTTCTTAAATCATTCCTTAGGTGCCAAGACTAAGGTGCTGGATGCCAGTGTGCTCTTGCCACAGACTAGGACCGTGCGGGCCCACGTGGTCTGGGGTGATCCCTGCCTGGGTTGCAGCCTCACTGATGGCTCAGCCCAGTGAGAGAGGAACAGAGCAACATTCCTCCTTCCTTAAGCTAAATCCTACTTTTTGACATTTTAGGGAACATAAAAATCATGACTCATGGTATATAAGCACATATCTGTTGATTTCTTTTATGTAAAAAAGACAAGACATTCCAAAGGATCAGCTAGCCATAATTGATGCTGAGAGAGTTACTGCATTAATATTTAGCTAATTCACATGAATAGGCTATTGTGTTTACTTAAACAAATGACATGAGTACGGACACCTGACAGCACGAGGTATGCTTTTCATTTAGGTCAGATTTATAAAACTCTTTCTGTAGCAACGAAGCTCATTATTTATTTTGTGCTCTTAATAGTTTCTTTTTTAGTGGCTGTGGCCGTGGATGGATTTTTCTAAGTAGAAGCTTTTAAAATGAAAGATTATTGAAATTGTTTCAGTATATGCCAGGCCCTGGGAGTCTTGGGATAAATAGGCACCAAGTACTCCCTGGTGAGCCCTCAAAAGAAGAGGTGTGTCTCTGGGCATTTGACATTCAAAGCCTGATGGCTACCAGTTGTCTACTCATTGCCGATGCAACTAGATTGAGAGGGAAGAATGCAGCCACATTCCTTCTCCCTCTGGCCTTTCTCTCTGTGGTGTACCCAACTGACCCGTTTTGCCTCACTTTGCTCTGTCCTGGCATCATGTAGACACCACCTATATCCCACCACCTTGATGCTTACCTAAGCAGAAGGATAAAGAAGCTACAGCGTATCCTGTTAAGAAATCCCAGCTGCACCTTTTACAGCAGGTTTCAAGAGCAAGAGTGAGGCAAATAGGGGTAGGTGTCTTGGACGTAGTTATTCCAGTTCCTAATTCTGCCGTGGACATCTGGCTGTTAAGTGAAGGGGATCATTACCCCCCAGGAACGAGCTGTGCTAGCTATAGTATAGAGGAGCAGACTTCTAAATCCGTGTCGGAGACAAACCCCTGCCTAGGCCTGTTTTGCTTCTGGTTTGCCGAGTGTGAGTGCTGTTGCTCAGTCTGACTTTCATCAGAAATAGGGAGATAGGAATTGGTCTTCTGGAATTTCAATATTGTAGAATGTTCTAGAATGTTCTAGTCCCCATGGATGGATGCTTTTAAGGGAACACAGGGATTTTGGTTACTTGTTTGCTAAGGCAGAAACATACCAGTGAAAAGTTAATTGCTGTGCTAGATTTCAGAGAAAGTTCTGGGTAGTAATAAAGGAGGGTGGGTACCTTTGGTCCAGGCTGTCTGTCCTGGACCTTTTATAGCTATGCTGTAAATGACGGAGCTGGGATTTCTTATCAGGACACGCTGCATCTTCTTGATCCTTCCGCTCGTGTGAGTGTCAAGGTGGTGGGACATAGGCGATGTCTACATGAGGCCACACACGCATCAGTCTTATAAATCAGAGTGGTTGAGGGTGTGGATTCCCACCCCTTGGAGAAGCTGGTTCTCACTTGCAGTGGGCTGGAGCAGAGTGAACACAGTGGGCTCTGGAACCAAACTGCCTTGGCTCACATTCTGGCTGTGCCTCTTCCTGGCTTCTCATAGTGGTGGGCAGGTTACTTAACTTCTCTGTGCCTCAATTTCTCCATTTATAAGCAGGGAATATAATGGTGCTTTTCTCATCGGATTGCTGTCAGGGTTAATGTGTTAAGTGTATAAGAGTTTTTAAAGCTGTGTTTGGCAAATAAGCAGCACTCAGTCAATAGTGGTCATTAGCCATTATGATCAGGCATGAAGAATTTGCTGCCATGTTCCGGATTGATGCTATGGCTCTTATTTAGATAAAATGTCCTTCACTTGGCAATTTAAAAACTTATCTCTTTTGAGGTTAAAAATCACTAGTATCTATGACTTTGAGAGCCATATAGAGGGCACAACTTTCCATAAAATTTAATTGGTAGCCTCTTAAGTGATCCGCTTAGGCATGTGGTAGAAATATGGCAATGACAATGGAGAGAGAAAAGTTTTTTCCATTTTAAAATTTAAGATATGTTTAGTGATGTGGTTTGCTGGCTTGTCATATAATGTGCTAGGAAATTAGTAATGCCTCCCTGAAATATTTTATCCTATTAGGGTAATAAGTTATACCGTTGATTCCTCTTTAAAGTAAAGCTCCAGTGGATAAGTTCATATGGCCTTTGAGCACTTGTTTGTATGTGTGGTCACTTGATAGGTGTGGCGATCTAAAATGGTATGTTTTGGGAGGACTCAGCTGTTGTTATTGTCTGTGTAGTCACTGTGTATATAAAGTAGCATTTTAAAACATGATTCAACGTGAACTTATATCCTGGCGCTAAGAACAGGGGGAGAAGGTGCCTGAAACACTTTTTGCCTGTTAATGGACGTAATCTAGCAAGCAGTCCATCTCCAGGGACCTTCTGCTAGGCCAGCTGGATTAGACTGCAGAAATTTTTTCCCGATACAAATATTACCAGAGATTTTGAAACTGATGTTTCACATATAAAATAAAATGATCTTACCTGTTAGGAGTTTAATAATAGAGATGAAGCGATCCATCTGTATACATTATACTGTTGTTTTCCAAAACAGGAGCACCATACTGGACCAACACAGAAAAGATGGAAAAACGGCTGCATGCCGTCCCCGCAGCCAATACTGTCAAGTTTCGCTGTCCAGCTGGGGGGAATCCAACACCAACTATGAGGTGGCTGAAAAACGGGAAAGAATTTAAGCAGGAGCATCGCATCGGAGGATATAAGGTAGAATTAAGCTTTTGAAATAATCCGTTTCTTAAATTTTTATTCGTTTTTTTAAGTAGTCAAAAGTTAGCAGAAACTAGAAGGAATATTTCTTTTAAAATGGGTAATTACCATAATGGATCATTCCATGTTTGATGTTTTAAAAAAGTTATCCTGGACTTGCATGTAATTTTCAAGTACAATCCCCATTTGCATTGTTCTTTATATGAGGAGAGTTTAATACCAGAAGGGTCGAAAGTTGAAAATCTGTTTTCTATATGCTTTATAGTCTGTAAAACTGGAATTGGAGCAGCATTTGAGAAGCGTAAGTACAGTTGCCCTGGTTCAGCAGGATTGTATGAAGAGTGGATGGACGTGGATTAGAGACTCGGGTATGAAATATTACTTATTAAGGGAGAACACTTATGAGATGACAAAGGCAGTCTCCCTGTCCTGCCTCTTTAAGGATTCTGAAGAGCCCGTTACAGACCGTGGTGACATGTAGACTCTTCACTCACGGGGAAGGTTGGAATTGACAGCCGTCTCCCTGAAGATGCCTGTAAATGCCTGTCCCGGCCTTTGTTCAGCCATTTGGCAGACGTTGATTGAGCACCCTCTGTGGCAGGCACCGTCCTAGCCTCTGGAAAACGCATCCCTAGAGGCCCCTCTTCCAGCAGAGAAGGCAGACAGAAGAGCTGGCTATCAGGATGCTGATGTGTGAGGTCAGAGAAGCGTGTTGTCCTGTGGGTGTGCTGGGAGAGGTGTTGTTGGCTCTTTGGGAGACTAAGGGTAAGGGACATCAGGAGAGGATTCTGGGCTGAGTTTGAAGGAAGGTGTCTCAGAAAGAGAGAGATGGACTCTCCAAATTATTTAGTGCAGAAAGGGAGAACTTTAAGAATTTAGTATATGAGGAAGACTTCAGGGACCTTGCTGTGAAATTCTTCGGTGCATTTGGAACATGAATGGATGTATTTGTTACCTACTGCTGCATAACAAGTTACCCCAAGATGCAGTGGCTTTAAACAACATTTATAATGTCATAGTTTCTGTGGGTTAGGAATCCAGGTGTGGCCTAGCTGGGCCTTGTGTCTCAAGGTCTCTCACAGTGCTGTAATTAAGGTTGCAGTTACAGCTGGGGTCTCATCTGAAGGGTCAACTGAGGAAGGATCTGCTTCCAGACTCACTCATGTGGTTGTTGTCAGGATCCACTTCCTTGCAGGTTGTTGGACTGAGGGCCTCAGGTCCTCACTGGCTGTTGGCCACCCTCCGTTCCTTGCCATGTGGGCCTCTTCATATGGCAGCTCACAACATGGCGGCTGGCTTTCTGAGGGTGAGGGGACAAGAAGAGGCAGAGAGAGAGTGTGAGGAAGACAGAAGTCACAGCCTATTGTAACCTAATCATGGAAGTGCCAATCCCACCGCTTTTACTATTTTCTGTTATTAAGCAAGTCACTAGGAGGAGATTACCCCAGGGCATGAATGTCAGGAGACCTGGGGATTGCTGGGAGCCATCTGAGAAACATGCCCGTGCGTAAAAGAGAGGATGCTTTGGCTCAGATGCCAGGTCCTTAAGAACCAAATGGGAGAGGATTTCTGGGGGCAGCAGTGAGATCCTGGGAAGGACATTCCTGGGTGCACCTCTCCTGTGTTTAACACGCCAGCATCACTTGAGATGGCACTTGAGCCCCTCCCCTGTCACTGCCATGCTTCAATGGGCCTTCTCTCCACGTGAGGTACCCTGGAGCCCTTTCCTGAAATACTGCACACAATTACTCATCTTTAAAAGATTATTTTCTTCTTCAAAAATTTTTGACTTCTTTTCACATTGAAAAATTAATATCTAAAACCCAGAGGATGAAAGGGGAACGCCTATGAGTACATTTCTGAAAGCATGTGTTGGGTAGTTGATGTGTGAAACAGATGTGAGGCACATCTGCTGGAAGGTGGGTGCCTTGGAAGCTGTGGAGGTAGAAGGACTCAGTTGTCTTCCACGACTCCTGCCTGGTGCTGGAAGCAGTAGGCGGAGGGGGTTGGGCTCTTTGTTCTTAGTTCGTTCCTTAGACAGACCAGGTCCAATGAGATTGGAAGGTTGGCTTTTTTTTTTTTTTTTTTAAGAGTGAATAGACAAAGATTTTGTTAGGTGATGCTGCTTGAGAAGGAAGAGTTAAACCACTAAAATGTGTGGCCCCTGGGATTCTTCTAACCACCAAACGCTCTCTGAAAACATAATTGATGGAGTTTCAATGATTTGTTTAAATACAACTTAAGTATAAGGAGGGTGGTTAAAATCCTGGTGGTGAACTAATTTCCTTCCTTAAGACAGCCCTGGAAATGAGCACAGAGGTTGCTGAGCCTCCAGGAACTCCTGGTCTCAAAATCAGTGGGACCAGCATCATGATTACTGCTAAGGAGGTTTTTGCAAATCTGAATTAGTGATTACAGATATGATGGAAGACTAAGGGAGCCTAATGAGAAAATGCTGCTTGATTTTTAACAGGTGCAGTTCAGTTTGAATTACTGATGACAAGATTCCGCTAAATGAAGGCACCTATGTTCTGAAAGCAAAATGAGGAACCTTTGGCCTACCCCCGGGGAGGCACAGATGACCAAAGTGTTTTTGTTGTTTCATGTTTGAGCCATTTCTGGAGTGAAAGAAAAGTGGAATTTGAGTGCGTGGGAACAAAAAATCTAAAATATATTTTGCTTTTTAAAAAAAAGGGCAAAAGGGAGAGTACCACACCTTTGGAATGTGGTACGCAGGTTGGCAGTGACGACGGTGCGTTTCTGGCCCTGCTGGGCTTTCTCTGTGGAGAAGAGGCTGTGGAAGTGGGGCTGAGTGGCGTGGGGGTTGGGGGGGTGATGGGCCACCCCGTCAAATGCAAAGGTAGTCAACCTGGATTCAGTAAGAGGTTTTCACGACAGTTATGGCATTGGACACTCATTGTGGGGATACCGAAAGCTCTTAGAAATTCCATTGAGCACTAGAGGCTGCTGGGACTTAAAAGGGAAGGACAGATATCTCTTATCTCCTGGGAAAATGTAGTTCCCTAAAGCATAAGCCTCACTAATGATGTGTTAGACCCACCCCAGGTCCCCAGGTGGTGAAGTCACTGGAGGTCGAAGAGGCCATACCAAGCTGTGGGCTTCCCTCCCTGGTCCAAGCTGCCTGGCTGGTATGGGCCTGGTCCGACGCACAGGGCCCTCCTCAGGGCCTGGACAGGGCAGAGTCAAAAGCATGGTCATCCACGCTGGGTTTTCTCTCTGAAGTTTTCTTTGTTGCCTACATAAACTTTTAAAGACCTGCACCTCTGAATGGACGTTTGACCTGAGGGAACCGTATTGTACAATCTGTAGTTTCCCTTCCTCGGCCTTTCCCCCAAAAGCCAAGAGAGACCCAAGTGACGTGTGGAGGGCCTGGCATCTAAATGTCCCTCTCTTCTGACTCCCGTCCCTTTGCCACTTTAACAAGAAACAGTGTCAAGTTTTCCAAGATGTATTTTTCCAGAAAGCAAGACCTGAAAGTTTCCACAAACAAATGCGTTATTTCTGTGATTTATTTTTTTTCTGCATAAATCTCCTTCCATAAACCATGGCTGTGCCCTGGCCGCCCAGCTGTCTCCCTCTTGATGGGTCGGGCACCTTGGCCCCGGCCCACTGCGACACAGCTCGTTCTGAAATGGTATGCATATGGGGCCAGTGAAGGGAGAAGGGGACACACAAAACCAAAACAAAGTCAAAGAGAATTATGAAACAGGACAGAAAGCTCGTTTTAATTAAAATGACCAATAGAGGTATTTAATATTCTACGGTCCAGTCTTATTTATCAAAGAAGTCATGCTGAGCCATCCTTAGGTGATTAAGAGTCAAATTATTGTTTTTCTTAGTATGTGGGAAAGGCCGGCTGGATGTTACTAATTTATTTATGAAGATAAAGCTTGACTTGAAGCATAACCACGTCTCTAATTGTACTTACGCCTGGGCTTTCAACATCAGTCTTCACTGTGGGCGAGTTGTTTAAGTGCTCTCTGCTTCAGTCAGGTCACCTGTCCTTAAAATGATGCGATTGGATAGATAATCGCGAATGTCATGCTCCCTTCCAGCTCTAAAAACTATGACTTAGTAGCCCAACCATAATGCAGCATCAAGCAGTTTTCATCTTAAACAACAGCATGGATTTTTTTTCTTGTAAAGAGGTTCCCTTTAAGGCGAGATAGTTCATGGGGCTCTGAACAGTTATTACAGTTTAATGCAGAAAAATAAGATGACTGAGATAATTAATAGACCACAATTCCCACCTCATTCCTAGGTAATGACTTAGGCATAGAGGGGAGAGTCTTCTTAGAACCATCTTTCATGCCACTTTCTAACTGCATAAGAACCGAGAGAGATCACAGGATAAAGAGCTCCCTCGCTGTGGCCGTGGAGTTGGCGCGAGAGCCCACGGCTCCAGGCGTCCTGGAGGTTCGAATTCCCACGGAGTCTCTTGGCAGAGTGAAGCATTGTAGAGTACGGACTGTTAGTTTCCAAGTACATTTCAGGTCCAAGAAAAGACAACTTCAAAAACGGTTTTCTTATAATCACGACTGAACTGGTTGTTTTGATGGGTAAGTTAATTAGGTTTACATTTTCTAGGTTACTTAGATGTCATTTTAAAGACGTTTGATTAAATATTATGTTTAACCCCAAAATATGTTTATTTGAAAAAATCAGTACTAATGTACTTAGTCATATATTTATAGTTTGTTGACCTTTTTCTCAGCCAAGACACTTCAGCTTTAATCTCAGAACGAGAGTCTGTGCTGAGGGAGCAGGTATATGTTGGTATCAGCCAACGTGTATTGACTGCTCAGTCCCCTGCTCAGCCCGAAGGGGTGGGTGCTGTTATCTTGTCCCTTTCATAGATAAGGCTTGTCACGTGGCTCCTAGGTGGTGTAGCTGCCATTTGGACCCAGGTGGTTTTGCTCCAAAGTTCATCCTATTATTAAACTGCTTTCTTCACCCGTGGTTCCATGTTTTATAAAAACATCGTTATGATGAAGGAGAAACACAGAGAAAGTAATGGCTTGCCAAGAGCCTGTAAATATCAGCTGGCCCCAGGTGTGCTGTCGAGAGCAAGGTTGGGAGCACGATGCTGTTCTCCCAACTTCCATGACCTGTGTGAGACTTTTTCTTGTGTGTGGTAAAATGGGTATAACATAAAACTTGTCATTTATTTCCGAAACTTTTTCATCACTCAAAACAGAAACTCTCAATCATTTCCCTTTCCTCCTCCCCACAGGTCCTCGTAACCTCTAATCTACTTTCTGTGTCTATGAATTTGCTTGACGTAGGTATTGCATGTAAGTGGTATCATAGGATATTGGTCCTTTTGTATCTGGCTTATATCACTTAATATATCTAAGATTCATCTGTGTTGTAGCATGAATCAGAACTTCATTCCTTTTATGGCTGGATAATATTCCATTATATGGATATACCACATTTTTGTCTATCCAGTCATCTGTTGACGGACCCTTGGGCTCTTTCCACCTTTGGGCTCTTGGGAATAATGCTTCTGTGAACATTGGTGTACAAGCATCTGTTTGAGTGCTTGTCTTCAATTCCTTTGGGTACGTACCTAGGAGTGGAATTGCTGGGCCGTATGGTGATACTATGTTTAGCCTTTTGAGGAAGGTCATGAGACTTTTAAAGAGTTAAATTAAAAGGTGGTGGATGCCCTGCTGGCAATCTGCCCCCAGAGCACCTCTTTGAGCACCTTCAGGAACAGGCACCAAGCGAATGGCTTTGCATTTTGTGATTCGCTTCCTACTTCGTCTAGAGAGCTCCATTGATTGTTAACTGAGCAAGGGGGAGAGTTTCTGCCACTGGTCCTAGAAGATCAGAGCTCGCCCAGCCCTGTTCTCTGGACACCTCCTGAAAAGCAGACTTCTTGGAGTTTAAGCCTTAGACCGGTGTTGGCCTCCACATCTGTGTGGTGATAAGCAGCAGCAGGGGCTGTGGCACAGGTAAGCTCAGTTCCTGCATACACGTCCAGAAGGGATGGTTTGGCGATCCCAGGAATCTGCTGAAGATGGGGATCTGGCATGGGACAGTAAGATTTTATGCATCCTGATGACAACTGGTCAATGTTGAATTGTAGTTTATGGGATGCCTTTATGAATGAAGGCCAGGGATAAAAGGGATTGCTGTCTTTCTCCATGAATTGCGCCCTGATACTGGTGGAAGGAAGTCTTGGGAGTATTTACTATCACATGGACATAGCATCCATTGTCTTGGCACAGAGTAAAACTTTCCATCCAGCTTTTAGATATTTATTCCGCTTGTTATATAACCCCTGGGTATTTGGAAATGTTCAGATTTTTTTGCAAAATGGAGACCAAACATCCAGGTGACAGCCTGGGTCTTTGACCTTTCACCTAGGTGGTTGGGTGTCATCCAAACTAAATCTGCATTCCCACTTGTCACCTGAAGGTAGCTGAGGGTTTAACGTGCACCTCAGAAGATTTAGGTAGCAGAGGAATTCTGAAAAAACCTGTCTGGGCCACCTTTTGTCTTTGCAATGACAGGGTGTGGAATGTTTGTGGAATCTACTTACTGTATTACAAGTAAGAGAATTTAGGCCATTAGCTTCAATCTGCTTTGTTTCAGTATTGAAATGTTATTTTTAAAAGTCTTTAGTGAACATAGTTTTGAAGCCTCATGCTCTCTCATTCTGTGCCTTGGCAGATGAAAAATAATAATGAATTCCACAAAGATTTGGCCGTGGGCAGGAATGAAAAGAAGGAATTGTGCATGTGTCGGCTGGTGCAGGATTTCTCTTCTCCCTGGCTTTTGTGTCTGGTCTGCCAGCGTTACAGAGGCCAGGGTTCTGCCACAGGGCAGCTGCTCCAAAAGGGAGTCACAGGGAGCTGTTTGGTTTTACTTTTGTGGTGTGTGTGTGTGTGTGTGTGTGTGTGATTTCTGTTTAAATTTCAAAAGTGAAAATGAGAAAAGAGTAAACAACATTCATAACCCCACCCCTTAATTATATGAAGTATATTGCTAACCGTGTGGTCCGTTTTCTTTCTGATTTGAGCTGATCCAGTCATGCTTATAGATTCAGGCCTACGTGCACCTATAGGGTTGTGCATGTGTGTGTGTATTTTTTACAAAATGGAATCACGAGTATGCCTATTTGTATTCAACCTGCTTTTTTCATTTATCAATAACTATTAATGGTATCTTAGGCCTGAATGTCAGAACACCTCATTCTCTTTAATGACTGGATGCTATTCTGTTGAAATACTCTATTCATATAGGATGAACTACACGTTATTCATGACTCTCTTTTTCATGGATTCCAGTTTTTTGCTGTTACCAACAGTGCTTGAAGCAATGATCTTGTTATGTGCCTTGAAGTAGTCCTTCTGTTTTCTTTGTAGGCTAGATATCTAGAAGTGGAATTAATTGATTAAAAGGAAAAAAAACGTGTTGCTAATTTTAATAGGTACTACCAAATTATTTTCCTAAAAGGTTTTTCTCAATTTATGCTCCTCTTCTCAGTTTGTCTCTATTTCCCTACACCCTCACCAAATACTCAGTGACATTGATCTTTCTAATTTTTGTTAATCAGCTGGTGAATAACAGTGTCTCATTATTTTAATTTGCATTTCCCTGATCCTTAATGAGGTTAAGCCTCTTTTCATCTGTTTATTGGGTATTTACGTTCCTTCTTCTGGGAAAGCAAAGATGGTTTATGTGCATTTGACCCAACTGGCAGAAAACTTACAGCACGAAAAAGCTGAGGAATTTAGAAAAACATGTTGAAGAGGACATCATACATTTTTGTTGGAAGGATAATTTCTTTAGGTTTACACCGAATCTTGGTGTGGAAACGGAATGTTAAAAAAAAAAAAAAAACACGAAAATCTCTGTTCCTGTGTTCCCCATCTTCATGGAGCTACTGTTTGTAGTTTCTTAGCTTGTCGTTAAGCAACCACTAATTAATGGTGGGATGTCCCCTACCAAAGTGTCAAAAAGTCCCACTGTTGGTGGCTTCTAAGGGCATCCATTTGGAAAATGCCACAGCTCATAAAGTTTGGGATTGGTGGTATGTCCAGGAACCAAATACTGGAGCAGTGGTGTGAAAAAATAAATATTAACAGCACTGCATGGGGCAGTATTGATTGAGTACCAAGGTCTGTAGAAGGGTGGAAACACCTTGTTTGGTAAATGTGTTTCTCGTTGTGAAAGCGTTTTATAAATATTAACTTATTGATATTTGTGGTGCATCTCCAGGAAATAAATATTCAGGGAGCACATGCCCTTGAAAGGGGGATCTTCGTGGAATGCCATAGCCCCAACAGGAGCCTGGAGCTGACCATATGCCCTAGGGTTAAAAACAGCAGTGGTATGCCGAGCTGCATATGCCAAGATTTAATGTCTTGGGCAGAGGCAGACGATGCCCTCCCTGTGCGGTTAGGTTTAGCTCCATTTGGAATATGCCGTGTGCCAAATCTGGATCCAGGCACAAGAAAGACATTGACAGTTTGGATGGGGTCCAGAGACAGGCACTAGCTGTGATTAAGGGCTTATGGGCATGACATTTGAGCGGGGGCTCAAAGAACTGAATATTTACAGCAGGGCTAAATGCTGGATTACGTGGCTTGGTGACGTTAGGGCCTGTGGCTTCATCCCTGAGTTACCCTCCGCGTGACTGGTTCCTCAGAGGTCAGGAGAGTCCCATTCCTGACACCGCTGAGACCTTGGGGAGAAGGTGGGTCTCATTGTGGGCCCATCTGCCTCGAGTTAAATCAAGGAGCTGGGACCTGCGTCTCCCATGCTCCGAGCATACAGCTCCAGGGTAGCGCCCAGGGGGTCAGGATTTAGAGAATTCTCATTGCCCTGGAAAATTTAGCATCCACATCTTCTTGTTCACAACACACCTTTTATATACATTCTTCATAGCAGGTGCTTATCCCTCCTAAGAGGAGACCTATGCTCTGGTTTGAGTTCTCCTACAAGCCTATGCCTCATCCAAGAGCAGAAAGCAAGTCTCTCCAACATAGAGTACAGACTCTCCATTGTAGATCTGAAGCCTTCAGATTTATTTTACTGCCAGACATTTCACCTGTGACCGTGAGAATGAATTTCCTATCATCTGCTCCGTGATGTTAGACTCTGAGACAACCTCCAAGGTTGTGGGGGGGAGTCGGTGACAGGCAGGAGTTGAAGCAAAGTGACTGTCTGCCCAAACTCAGTCTTAACTCAGTGCTTGAATTCTGAGTCCTGCCTTCACCCCCGTGCTCCTTCATAAGACTGTCACTGATGAGCAGTGCTCTTGCTTTTGAACTCGGCATCAATAACTCCACTCTACAGTAATGGCTTGAGTAGAACTGATTGCCTGACATGAAAACGCCCATAAGAACGCCTATAGCTACGTTGTGCTATAGCATGGTCTTATAATCTCTTACCTCTGCTGGCTCTGCTCTTCAAAGTGGACAGCTGCTCTGCCCTCCTGTTTTATAATGGAACATTTACGAGCTCATGTTCTTTATTCTCTAGTTCAGTTCCTTGAATCACTCAAGTGCTTGTGAAGGCTCTACTGGTATTATCAGTTTTTATGTGATTAAGGCAGAAAACACTTGGAGCACTCAGGGCATCATTCAGAGGGTCAGTTAAAATTCCTGAAATGATAGTTAAGATTAGCAGGCCCTGGCTTTTTATTTTTTCTTTCCATTTCTCTGGAGTGCCTTGTCCAAAATACCTTTAAAGAATGATTTGGATTCAGAGAGAAATATTAAAGCCTTGAACCCAAAAGATGAAATCTGCGTTTGGGTTGTAGTAAGGAAAAATCATGCTTGCTTGAAAATTTGAGCCTGTTAAAATATTTTCACAGCAACGTGTGTCCATTAGAATCTAGTCTGTCTGTATGGGGACAGAAATGTGAGGAGGAATCACAATAACTTATTTCCACGTGTGTTGCTTATCTTTGGCAAGTCTCAAGGAGTTTTTAAATAGATGGATATACAACTTAAGTTTCCTAAGGATTCATTGCTCCCATATTTGGAATTCTGAGTATATCTCTCAGCAACATGTAGCATCTATTCAGCCACCACCTGAGTGGGAGGGGCAGACCTACAGTCCCCGCTGAAACTTGTTGAGACTTCCAGACAGCATCTGAGGGCCGTGGGGAAAGAAATGAGAGGGTTTCAAACCAGAGGCTCCAGGAGCAAGAACAGCACCTACGTTGTGGGCTCCTCGGGAGAATTAAATTAGCTCAGGCAGGAAGCGGGGTGCTCAGAGCAGTGCCTGGCATTCACTTGGCTGTTGGCTCTAGATGGTTCCTCGGTGCTCTAGGGGCTGAGGGTTCCCAGTGGATGAGCGACCTGGCCGCTCACCTACCCTGGGTCACTGATACTGTGCAGGCTCATGTCAGGGATTCCCCAGCCACTTGGCTGCTCCTGGAGGAAGCCTCAAACCCGTGACAATGACAGACTCACGCCACATACTCTTGTGTATCTGAACATGTCACTAGCCTCTTGCTAGATGGTCACCGTGATGATAATTATTGATTTCATTTGTCACCATTCTGAGTGCTAATTCTGAGGAAAATTTAGAGTTCAGATGTCTCTTCTTTACCTTCCTTGCCTCCCCAACTTCTTTTTAAATCAAGGAAGCACAGTACCCGGTATTCGGTGCTAAGTTTGTTAAATAACTGCCTTTAACTCTGATCTTTTCAGGTACGAAACCAGCACTGGAGCCTTATTATGGAAAGCGTGGTCCCATCCGACAAAGGCAATTACACCTGTGTGGTGGAGAATGAGTACGGGTCCATCAATCACACGTACCACCTCGATGTTGTTGGTGAGTTTGTGTCTCCCTGGGCGGCAGCCGTGCGCCGGCCTGCTGTAGTTTGACTCATTTGAAATCAGGAAAGTGAGACTTGTTTCTCCCCACGGTTTGAGGAGAGTTGGTTCGTTTTCATTTTTTCTAAATACAAGCTGTCATTCAAGAAGAAGAATTCTGTCATTTGACAATGTTCTGCTTCCTGATTAGCCGTGTTTTATGTGTTTTGCGTGATCCTTTTCGTTCCCAAGCGTCATCTTGTGTAAAATGGTATGAAATGTGCAGACAGTCTGGAAGCTGAGATTACTCTGAAGAATGTTAGTGTGTGCAGGGAAAGGACACACATATGCTGTTGGAGAACTTGGTTGTTAAAAGAGAGGCAGTATTATCTAAGGAAGGGCAACTGCATAAGGCTGGCTGAAAAGGACATGATGACGACTGAGCTTAGAGCGGGCTGGGGAAGGGTAACGTCAAGGAGCCCTTTACTTCCGTTAGAAGAAAGTCATTAGACGCTACAAGCTCACTGTCTGTTGCTGGAAGCTATTTCTTCTGTAGAAAGGGAACTGTGTTAATGGGCTTATGGATACCTTTTAATCAAGTACTCAGATAAAGGCTATTTTAATTAAATATCTTAAGACCACAAAGCCTCTTGTCCTGGAAACTCAGATTTCTTCCCAGGTTGGTCTGTTAGATGGGCTTTGTCGGAAGTGATGAAGAAAGAGTGTTTCTCTGTCTTGCTGGAGGATTGATAACATGTGGAGCTACACTTAGGACATGTCTGTTGTAGGGATGATGGGCTAAGATCTTTCCTTTGTAGAAGCCATCTTTTCTCTATCTTGTCATCTACCCTGACTCTCAGTATGGTCACCTGTCCTTGAGTCCATGCTGGGGTTACCTAATCAGTTTGCCCATCTCCACCTGCAGATTGCTGACTTCTGCTAAAATCTCAACTCAAAGCTCACCTCAATTCATTTTGCCTTGATGTGACCCTTTGGAACTCCACAAACTCATGCCCACTCACTGTGCATCTATCAACAAAGGCTTTCCTCCTTCATTTCTTATGCATGTGTCCCGAGTATTATTTCACATGTGGACATTTCTTCTTCTTCAATAAAATATAAACTCTTTGAAGAGGGAGACCCCGTAGACATTTGAATTGCCCAAAGAGCCATTAAAAAACTTTCCAAAAGCTTGATTAACCAAATTACATAGATTTGGTTAATTGAAGTCTTGGGTTAACTGAAAATTAAACATAAAACCATTTTGAGTTTGTATCAAGTTAAATTAAATTGAATCCATAAGAAACTCTGCCTTAGAAAGCATGATATAGTTGTTATTTCCATTTGTATGTAAGTATTCAGTGAAAGAAGTATTTGTAACATTTTATTTTTGTTGTTCAGAAGCCTTACTGTGAAATTTGATAGGTTTTTGCATAAGGTGGATTCTATGGATATTTATAAAAGACTGAGTTTTAGAGCCCACTTTTCTCACAGAGATATTTATGGAATGTTTCTTAGTGGGAATTACTATGTACAGATATTTTACAAAACAAGCACAAAGAGAAGTAACACTCAAATATGAGAAGAAAATGGTTAACATTTATTTTGGCATTGATGTACCATAAATCCGTGGATCAAAGAACACGTGACTTGAATTCACTTTGGGCCTCACATATCCTGAATTTGACATGAAAGTGTTTCTATTTAAGGAAAGAGATTTCGGGCTACACGTTCTAAATACCTAATTTCGAAAATAAATAATTTATTGTGGGAATAAAATGATTGTGCTCCAGCAGTCTTTGGGGGTTTTGGCTTTGCACAGGTCCACAAATCGTTCGTTAAGGTTGGTTGGGGCCATTCCAGGAATCAGGAGTCATATCGCGGCCACTTCAGCTGTGGGCTCTTGCTTATGGCTGGGTTTAGGTTGAGTTGTTATGTAAAACATTCGAAAGCCCCTCACCCCACCGCCCCTTTGAGCTTTCTGGCAGCTCATCTCTGTGAAGCCCTGAAATCTCTCTTAGAGTTTAGAGTTGGATTTGAATTGGGCTGCTGAATAATGGAATTGTGCTGTCTAATGTTAATCCCCTGGCAATCAGTCTTGTTGAAAAGAGCGTATGATTCAGTGGTGTAATGTAGAGGGAGCGTGGAGTGTATGGAGTAATGCAGAGAAAGGCCTGATTATGTCACAAATTTGGGAGATCGCCCAGCTAAACGTGGGCCAATAATGACACAATGCTGGTTGGGAATATCCATTAAAGCTCAACCCCAATAATTTTCCAAGCCTTGAACCTACTTTATAAATAGAAGCCAAAAGTCAGTGGAGTATAAGACATTTTCAGGAAAGATGGAGGTGTGAAATACTCTCATCTTTGCTCAAAACCCTCGTAATTGCTTTGAGAAGCACCAATAAAATAAGAATTGAGTCAGCTAAAGAGTCTCATGCAGACTTACAGTGTTGGCAGGCAGTCATTCTGAACATCTCAGCAAGCGGAGACAAAAGGGATTCAGGCTTGAACAACGAATTTCTGGTGGCCCTCAGGTCCAGGTTTCATAGATTGCTGCATGATAACAGCTTCTCCGCGACATCTCTGTTTCACAGAAAATCGGAGACTCTTTCCCAGCTAAAGTGAAGTGCTGTTCCTGTTCACATTCTCTGAGGTCTTATTTTTGTTGCTATGATACAAAGGTTTGTAGTGCAGATATTATGAAGCATCAAACTGGGTGAGATCTTTTTATTGAAATTCTTCCTCGGAAAGGCATTCCCATAAGCACTTTAGTGTAAAAGCCATGTAATTTAAGTGACATTCTCGTGTTCTGGAATTAAACAGCAAGCCATTGTTGTGTGCGAGGGAAATGCTTTCATTTATGCGAGCCCTTTGAGGAGCTTGCTTGATCCTCATTAAAATTGACACCATTACTTTTCAGCCATTTACTTGCGAGGGAAAATTAGTGTGAAGCTCCACATTTGGGTAATTGTGGCGACAATAAAACGGGTTCCCCTAAAATAGTTGGCTCTGGGAGGTGGTAAGTCTTTCTGTGGTTGATCAGTGAATGAGGCAGAAGCGCCGCTGCCTTCTGACAGAGACCCTGCCACCAAGAAGCCGCAACCTGGGATAAGTCATTTAACTTGGTTTCACTCTCCTTGTCTCAGGAAATGAGGGAGCTGTGACTCATTAATGTTAAAGGCCGCCTGGTATGGTGGACAGAGTGGCAGGTCTGTCACCCTCACCCTGGGCACTGAGAGAATTGGGACAAATAATTTAGCTTTTCTGAGCCTCTCTTTCCTCATCAGTAAAATTGAATGATGATACTTACCTTGTTCCTGTGATGGTTCTGTCAGTTTCCTAGGGACTGCTGTACCAAATCACCACAAACTGGATGGCTTCAAACAACAGAAGTTTATTCTCTGTCAGTTCTAGAAGCCACAAGTGAGACGTCAGGATGTTGGCATGGTTGGTTCCTTCTGGAGACTCAGAATCCGTTTCATGCCTCTCTCCCAGCTTCTGGTGGCCGTCTGCAGTCCTTGGCTGGTAGATGCATCACTCCAGTCTCTGGCTCTGTCTTTCCATGGCCTTCCTCTCTGTGTATGTCTCCAATCTCCCTCTGCCTCTCTCTGAGAAGGACACCTGTCATGGATTTAGGGCCCACCCTAAATCCAGGCTGATCTCATCTTGAGATCTTTAACTTAATTACAAAGACCTTGTTTCCAAATAGAGTCACATTCCAAGGTTCCAGGGGTTGGGATGTGGACTTACTCGTTTGGGGGAGCCACAACTGAACCCTCCGTAGCAGTTATGAGGAATTAGTTGGGTTAACAGATGGAAACACTGATGGCACCTAGGTGGCCGGCAACAAATGCTGGTTTCCTCCCTTCCAAACCTGATTCTTTTGAGAATTAGAAGGTATCTTTCATAGCTTTGATTAGACTCAATCAGAAGTTTCATTAAACAAACTGAATGCCCTGTTGGGACCAACAGAACTGGCCAATGTCTGACATTCACATGTCCTGCTGAGGTTTCCACCTTTGGTTGATGCTGTCATCAAGTCTGTCCCAGACTGATCTGGTTGCTTGACTTACAGAAGAGGAGCGTGGAGTTTGAGGGCTCCAAGTCCATCCGGTTGGCCTCCCCCGCCCCTCTCGTCCAATCTTACTGTTGAGGAAATTCAGATTCCGTGGGCTTAGTGATTTTCTAAGGACTTGGAGGAACTTCGGAGCTGGGACCTCCATCTGGATCCGCTCGAATCCTAGAGTAATGCTTTGTGCACCACAGACTGACATCCCTGCTTTACTGTGGTGTGGACCAGCAGCGACTGCTGCAGCAAGACTCTAGAAAGGGCTGCTGTTACCCCCACTCCATGTCTAGCTCTTTGTTGTAAGAAACAAAAAAGGGAGGGGGAGAGACAGAAGTATTCAAAAGATCAGTTGCTCCTTTTTACTCATCTAGATCCTTTCTTTTTCTCCTTGTGGATGTCCAGTTCTGCATTCCCAGGGACCATCAGATAACTTTTGAGCTTTTCACCTGGCATTGGATAGTTTGAGGGGCAGAGGGCAGTGGAGGTGGAAACAATGCCTCTGGATTTGCTGAGGCTGGCCATGCCTTCGCATCTATCAATCTAACTTTACAGAAATTTCTCCTCCCTGGGGACAAGAGCTGTACGTGGCAGACAGTGTCAGTGCATGGTTGGGAGCCGCTCAGGGCCAAGAATCTCTTCTGGCTGGGTGGAGATCACTCAGGCTTCCTCACCAGCCCCGACTTGCTCGGCGTAGACCAGAATGGTCCTGTGGTCTAGCCCTTGACATAAATCTGCTGTAACTCGGCTCTGGACATGATAGGACGCAGCCTGAAAGCACGAAGGAATCCGTCACAGTGTGAACTCCCCCTCAGGTGTGTATTGAGGTGGAATGAAGTCTTTTATTCCAAGCACTGACTGATAGCCTGACTGTGGGGTTGACACCTGGCAATGAGCTTTTGGCAGCTCGTCCCCAGTGGGAGAAGGAGAAATTGCGTAAATTGTTTACTGCTTGGGGCAGCCTCTGTCCTGAGAAGAAGACAAAGGCTCCAGTGTGATCCCTGAGCAGAAGGAAGGGACTGAGGCAAGTTAGAGTCCCTCACACCACACTTCTCCAGTGTGAATTTTGGACTCTTTGGGTTTGCAACAAAGTAGCATTTAAGTAAATGAAGAAAGGGGTGGCCTCGTTAATTAATTAACCGGTTGGTTTATTACTGAAGCTGTCAAAATTAGGATCATTCCTGCTCACTTGCACCTTATGGAAGACCTTTCTCTGTCTTCGTTTCCATTATGTCATGGCTTCTAGACAAAGCTTTTGATTCTCTGCGGGATGAGGGGTGGCTGTGTGGTCAGTAGCATTTAAACTACGCAACAGCACGTATCCGGAGATTTTCACACATTGAACACCTGACTCTCGGGTTCTGAGTTGCAGCGCTTGTGCACTTCCCTGGTCCTCACCAGGCCTCAGCTCCACAGAGCCCCTTTGCATCCCGAATTTGAACGATCTTGACCTAGAGACTTCCTGGCCAGTCTCATTTGATTTTCCATGGTCATGATCTTGCTGCCAACGAAATCTTTTCCATTTCTTGCTCTAAGTTTAAGACTTGGTGTTATCTTGATACTGGTTCTTCATGCTAGCTCTAGAGTTGTGAAATCTAGCCAGAGGGGAGGCAGAAAGCCCCACAACTGAAAATGGATCAAGGTGCCAGGCCAGGTAATCAGTCACAGCGAGTGCCTTTGTAAGTGGGCTTGTCTAGCTCACATAGAATCATGGAACTGGAACAGAATTGAGTAGGAAGCAAAGTCCTTTTGCTGATTTTGTGGTTCTAGCCCTGGTACCCCATCAACCCTCTAGGGTCTCCACTCCTTGCCGGGTGGCACCCATGGAGGTTCTGGTGGGAATTACATGGGAGGGCAGTTCAAATTATGTTTCTATCCTTTGCTAGCTCTGTGACCTTGGAAGTCATGGGACCTCTGAGCCTCACTTCACTCGTCTCTAAAATAGGGGTGATGACACATTTTCCTTGTAGCGCCTTTGGGAGGATGAGGCAGGAGGGCATTGCTTTTAAATAATAGTACCATGAGATTGTTCGTTGCTCTTATTTGGTGGTCTCACGCCTCCTCTCGTATCTTTAGTCTGAGACAGGCACATTCAGCTCAGCCCTGGTTAACAGAGTGGTCAATCTTTTCCTTTCCTCGGGACAGAGATTTCAAAACTTCCTTTGGTAGCTACTGTTTAATGAGATTTTGGTTGCTACAGAATGGCTTTTCATACCTGTTTCACAAGAGGGATCCCAGGGGGCAAAAGCTGGTCAGCGAGTGACTGCATCACCCCATGTGTACTGACCAGCGAATAAGTGCTCTCCTGCAGGACTGATACCAGCAAGAAGTTACTCCTTCCAGGCATTGGTGTCTGTGGGTGCCAACTCGGGGGTTGGAGCAGGCACACGCCAGCATGGATGGGGCACGTTAGATCTTTGCAATATCAGCATTTTTGCCGTGTTCTCTACAAGCTATCAATTGCCCTCTGCCCCATAGTTGAGGAAGGAAGCCTTATTGATTGCTTTAGATTCTGGCAGGGGGCCTGGCTGAGGTGGCTGGGGAGAGGGCTAATATTTGATCTCTTATCTAATCTTTGGCATCAAGTCTATGGTGTGGGCAAAGAGGATGTAGAAGTGTTACAGACTGGTTAATGTCTTACAGCGTTTTGTAAGAAGGAGGTCTCTTCACCATACCTGGAGATAATTCGGGTCGGGGCACAGGGCAGAGAGAAAGCTGCTGTTCTCTAAGCATGGGCAAGTAAGCTTGGCATGAAGATACGGATTCGCTCATGGCAGTTACAGCGCCCAGTAATGGGCTAGAACTTAGTGAGATTTCTATCAGCATGTGCTGACTTGAAATAGTAGAAAAACAGTTTAATGATTTACTTATATTTGGAGTTTTGTGGTTCTTAACCTATTGCAAATTCTGAAGCAGGCAGTCTTCAGAGTTTCTCTCTAAACTCACTTATTCATAGAACATCAATTAATGAACACCTTTATAAATCGAAAGACCCAGATTGGGAAGTGTTATGCCAACTCTCGTTAAGATGTGAGCATAGAAATGGGATCATATTTTTGCCTTTTTATGATGCATCCACCAGCTGGCTTTTATGGATTCCCCCTCCCTTAGCACACCCCACTGCTGTATTCATCGTCTTTGTGTTTGGTTATTTTCACAGTTGAGGAGAAGGTAGGGCAGAAATGATCTAGTGTTGTAGCAGGGATGTGCTCCCAACTTAGAGGACAGATTTGAGTTAGAAAAGTGGCTTTTGGAGTTACTGTCACGTCTTTCACCATAGTGGGTCGAATGCTGGTTGGTGGGTAGGGAGGAGATGGCTGAGGGTGGGGTATTGGTGTTGCTGTGGGAAATTTTCTGTTTCTTTCTGAGAAGAGAGAGGTGAGGAGGTAAAAGCGTCATTGCCTTGGTCTGGAGGGAGGATACAGAGCAGAGCCCTCCGGCAGGGATGACCTCTATTTATTGTATGGTAGTGATGAATCCTCCGTCTGTGGAGCAGCCTGTTCTTGGCCTGGAGGAGACATGACAATCGGTTGAATGACACACGGGCTTTGCCCTCTTGGGGTTCTCATGTCACAGCACAAAAGACCCCAGACTGTCACAGTGAGATGATAGTAAATAGGGATGGAGATTCCTGGATCTTGATAGAACTTCTACTTTTCCTTTCTCTCACTCAGAGCCTCCCCTTATGGGATTCTCTCAAACAAGGCCTGTAGCAATTCTGTCCATCCCGAATAAGTGTACAAATCAGCAGGTCAGATCGTGCCCCAGACGTACTCCCCACCATGTCACGATGAAAGTGATCTTTTGCGAGACAGGCATTAGATAGGCTTCCAGAAGGATCTTTCAGAAGTTGTGCTCTATTTGAAAAAGGAAGTCTTCGTTTTGTTTGGTTCAGTATACACTCTGGATTGGGACTGAAAAGTGACAGATGTAGTCCTTTAAATTTTACATTTTGTCCAAAAGAAAACCATTCTGTGTGTGAAACCACCGCTGAATGTTCAATAGGG
This sequence comes from Equus caballus, assembly GCF_041296265.1. NCBI lineage: Eukaryota > Metazoa > Chordata > Mammalia > Perissodactyla > Equidae > Equus > Equus caballus. Next base: position 12,060,499 of record NC_091684.1, read on the forward strand.
AATGGGCTGGGCCACACACTCAAGTCATCCCATCCAGCTTGGACAGGGAGAAGAGAAGTGGAAGTCGAATTGGTGCCTTTTGTGAGCCGGGTGACTATTCTGAAGCTTCTCTTTAGATGATGTGAATAGCAAGGAGAATCTGAATCACTTTTATTTTCAGTGTCTGAGTTTGCCTCTAAGAAAACAAATGAGGATTTATAGTTCGACTTCTCATGTGGTTCGTTACCAAAGGGAGGCATTTCTTGTTTGCTCAGATGGGCTGAAAGCTTTGGCTTCTGCTCCAGCCACCCCAGGAGCAAAATAAGGCATCTGAGAGATTAGTGTGATAGATTTTTCTAGACTTCCTCTAGAAGTAAGGCTTTTTAATGGTGAAAGTTGATGAAACCTGTCAACATTATTACTGTGGACATCTTTCCGTGTCTATACATATTGCTCTCATTCATTCTTATTAGTGGCCCATGTGCTATTCTGTCACGGCCATGGTATAATTTATTTAATCGTTCCCCCGTCGGTGGATATTTAGGTTGTGTAGGTCTTTTGTTTTCCAGTTACAGAAAAGGCTACAGTGACAAGCTTTGTAGACTCCTATTTGTTGGGCACCTGGGTGAATTACTTTTCTAGGACAAATTTCTAGAGGTGGCCTAAGTGGATCCTTTTTGGTAGATTCCAGCAAAACATTTTCAACCAAGAGAGCCTCATTTGGAGTGCCGCTGTCTTTGGGGACTCCCGAAGAAGCTCCCTTTTAGCCTCTTTGCAAGTCATTTGGAAGAAGGTATTCTAATTCAGAGTTCAGCCTTTGTAATAAGAGGCTATGTTTAATTCCTGGACTATTTCTTTCTTTCTTTTTTTGTTTTTTTGCGTTTCTAGCATACTCTTCTCATGAAGGGAACCCAGCTATGCAGACAGCAGCTGATAATCTGGCATTCCTGAAAGATGTTGCACCCCCTGTGGCAAGTGGCAGGGTGCTGGGGCTCTGTGGCGTAGCTCCCCAGCGTGACTGCTCAGCTGTGTTTACCCCAGCTCCTCAGGAGGGAGCCTGAGCAGACTGACGTCTGAGTTTTACATCAGTGTGAAAACCATGCACAATACAGGGAGGGACCTTGTGCAGAGTCTGTGTGTCAGGAGAGAGAAAAGCTCTCCTTTTGTAAACTGGACAAGATGAATATACTTAACTAACGGAAAAGGCGGGTTTTCTGTGACCCTATATCTTGTTCACTCTGTGAAATATCCTTTTTTTAATTGTTTTAATATACATATAACATAAAATGCACCATTGTAACCATTTTTGAGCGTACAATTCAGTGGCATTAAGTATAACCACATTGTTGTGCAACCATCACCACTATCCATTCGCAGAACTTTGCATCATCCCAAAGCTGTGTCTTCTTTTCACGAAAGGAAAGGCGTTTTTGAACCTAAATTTGACCTAACTTTGTGATCCCCAAGGGGTCATAGTTCTGGTTTAACTTTTTGAAGGCACAGAGAGAGCTCAGGGTATTGTAAACATTTGGGGTGTAAATAACACACAGGCCTGCTGCTGTAATTTGCCCAAGAAGACCTAAATTGACACCCAGCTGGTAGAAGCCACTCATCCCCCAGCCAAATAATACCGTCTCTGACATTAATTAGGGAAGGCACTTTGCCTCCACCTGCTCTGGTCTTCCCAGGCCGCTGGCCTCAGCTAGCACTTACTCGGCTTCTCCAGCTCATCGAGCAGGCACAAAGGAATTAGTGGTGTTTTGCTTCTAGCATTTCACATGGTGCAGCCTCCGTAAGTCACTGAGGGACCCCAGAGCTGGAGGGATGACACTTAGGCCTGCCCCAAAGAAGCTTGCTCTGCAGACTTTGCGCTCTCTGTTGAGAAACATGTATGTTTTGGAGGAAGCTGGATCCCCAGCCCCATTCTGTAAGACTTTCCAGAGTCGGATGTCCAGGCAGGAGGAAAATGAGGCTCAGCTAAGCCTAGGACAGAGAAAGAGCAGCAAACCAGTCACTTCCTACAAAAACGCATTTTTCCTTTTCTTTTTTTTTAAAGAAAAATAATTCCAGGTGCCCAGCATCCCAGGCCCCACTAGTCTGTTCTAGAAGATGTCAGGCCAAAATAGTGGCCATGGGTACCTTGATTCTTTCTGAAAGGATACTGCTTCTTCTCAACCTATATCCTAACCTTACCTTTTCCCACTGGTCATTTTTAGTTCTGACTTCCTTTTGTGCCAGTCTCCAGAGGCTGGAGCAAGCTTCGGGAAAACTCAACTCAGAAGCCAACTGGATTGAGCCTGTCTGGTTTGAGTGCATTAGGCGGAGTCCTGACAAGGCAATGAACTCATTCCACTAATGGTAATTAGCGTGAGGTCTTTAGCAGGTTGTTGGGCTCCTCAGACTTCAGAAAGGCTTTGATCGGCCTCCCCTAATAACCATGCCCCATGCTAACTGGTTTAGTGCGTTTTTATGCAACAAAAGCAACCACCGCCTCCTCTTTAGAAAAAAGCTAGGCTGGGCTTTAGAAACAAGACTTCTCGGTTGTTTTCCCTTGTCTTCCCAATCGCAGAATGTTCTTTCCCTATTCAGCCCCTTGGAGTTGCTAAGAAACTCCATTTTAGAGGAAAGGTAATTAAATTTTGATTTTAATTTAAAGACAGGCAGGCAGGGTTCTCTCGGCTCCTGACGTGAATGTGCGTCCGGGAGCAGGGGACTGGCCGCGTCCAGATCACTCCCAGGCACTCAGCGTGATTCGAGTCTCTTGGTGTTTTGCTGCCAGAGAGCGGTTTTGAAATGGTTCTTTGCGGCAGGCACTGCTTAACTTTTGGGGAGAAATACTTAGAAAACCAGTGGGTGCTGGGAAACCAGCTACTCTGGGCTTGATTAATTTATAGGTGTAATTTAAGAAGCTGGTTCTCCTTCTGATCCCGAGATGCGTATTTACTGAGCCTGTCGACATGAGGCCTCTCTGCTTGGTGGACCTTTTTTTATAGCTTTTGCTGTGTCGGAGCAAAAGTTGTAGATCTCTTATGAGCAAACATATTATTATGTCCAGAGGAGGACTGGCATGTTATAAGGTTTCAATGGTCAATTAACAGAGATTTATTCTTTGTCACTCAGGTATTTTCTCTCTCTCTCTCTGGTTCTCAATAATTACCCCTTGGAATGGAGCAGGCTGTTTTCCCCCTGCCCTCGTGCTTGTGGCTCCCAGCTTCAGGCCAGGGTTTGGGGGGAGTCAGTCCTGATATTTAGAGTCCTAGCAGCCGGGCCTTCTGCTTTAGTAAAGTGGACTCATGTGGAGCACTTGACAAAAGGGAGGGAGAGAGAGACAGAGAAAACATGGGGGAGAGAATGTCTTTTTTAGAGCACTTCAGCCTGTGTTTACTACGCATTTATTTGGTGGAAGCTCATTCCAGCAGTGCAGCCAACTGTCCCGTCGGCAGCTGCCGCACCCTTTGGACTCCTTTCCACTCTGTCTTAATTTGGAATTCACACAGGGACCTTAGAATTGCTGTTTTAAAGGTTCTCATCCTGTTTCAGGTCTGTGTACTGTACATCTGCAACCTGCTGCATTGAGAATATATATTTTAAAAAATTGCAGTAAAGACGCAGAGGTGAACTGCTTGTCAGTTGTTCTGTTTTCTGTGTATTTGTTTTACTCCCTCTATAAAGAGGAAGATCTGTTTTGTATAATATCTGCAAGTTAATCATGCTGTAAGAGAACGTGGCCTAAAACTGTAAATCTTCCCTGGTGGAGAAGATGTGAGTTTTGTTGTCACCTAGAAGAACAAGAGATGGGCCAAGCTCGGGTTTTATTCTCTCATCCAGAGATAATTCATTGACCAATTCAGTTTATATTAGCTTGCTGCCCAAAACGTTGCAAACCGAGGGGTTTGGTTTGCCCAGGTCCTGGAGGGGTTCCGGGGAGAGCACATTAGCCATTGGAGGGTCTTGGTCATCACTGTGCCCACCATCTTCCTGCAGTGCTTCCCAAGTGGACCCTGGGCCCGGCCACCTGCTCTGCCTGTCTCTGCAGGAGTGCCACCCAGCCTGCTCCCCCGGCTGCTGTCTGCGCCCTGCTTTCACCCCAACTTTTCAGAAGTTACAAGAGGAGTCCAAGTGCTGTCGTCCCCCTTACCTACTGATCACTGTTCTTAAGGGTCTGACGGACACTAAGGGCAGAGTGATGGCTGAAGGGTGTGACGGGGGAGCGCCATGCTCTGCAGATGCTGGCATCCCGGGACCTCTTCCAAGATGTTTCAGGCCTCGTTCTCCAACTTGTTTAAGGGCAGAGAATAAGGTTGCAAAGGAAATCAAAGCCTGATGTGGAGAAACGAAACATGAGGCCTACTGACTTTTTAAAAACATTTTAAATAACATTCTCTAAGGTTTCATTTTATACTGAAGGCAGCTGTAATAAGTTTTGGAAGACGGTGTAAGGTTTCGATTACAGAGCGATCTCGCCTGCAGTTTTTGTACCCAAAGTGAGAGAGGGCCGAGGGGGAGTCGGGGAGGTTAAGAGGTTTTTTTGTATAAGGTGAGAAAATTTGAAAGGATGAATTCAAGAGTGCAAGCGGGTAACGTTTGGTATGCCGTAATTTGCAAATGCAATAACATTAAACCATTGCAAAGATTTTTGTGCCTGTGTGTGAAAATAGTCCGGATAGCCGTGGAATAACTTAATAACTGGAGCTCAGCAGCACGTTGACCACAAGTGAAACAGGACTGCAGCTCCGCAGCGGGTCTTGCCAGTGTTGCCCCAGTGACTAAATTCTCTGCTGAAGGCTGGCGCAGGCCAGAGATGTGGGGCTGTATGAAAGCACTCATTGTTCACGGGGCATCGTTATTTGGTATTACATGCACAATGTTTGCTTGTGAAACGATTTATAGAAACAAGTATGTTTAAGAAAGAAGACTTGGTTTGAAATTCCGTTGATCTGGCTTATGACATTTAAGATTTTATAGTACCTTTGTTTCTAAGAATAAATATTTAGGTCCACTCTAAATATTTATCTTTGAACACACAAACGCTTGAGCGTAAAACTGGAAAACTGAGCCAGAGAATGAATTGATACCTAAAATTCACTTTTCTATGGGCAGGAGTAAACCACTTCAATATTTGATCAGTACAAAGGGGCGTATTTTGTGTGCTTGGCTGGCAGTATCCAGCCCAGAGGACAGCTCCCCTCACACTCGATCTCTTGAGAGGAGGCCTGGTGAGGAGAGTGTGTGGACTTAACTCTGTTCTTCTCATGTGGATGGGGCCAGCTGGGGTTAAACCAGATCTCCATCCCTGCCAGCTGCAAGCGGGTCCCTGTAGCATCCAGCTGGCTGCCAGGCCTGCCCAGGAGGCTTGCTGCGGCCCATCGCTGGGATGATGTATCAGCCAAAGAGTGAGGATTTCTGGTGATGTTTGAAGGGATCCCAGCTTTGAGATTTTCTGCCCACAAAAAGTAGCAGTCTTGACTTCTGGGTTTTTTGCTCAGCCTATGTAGATGATATTGGGACAAATGAATGACTTCTTTGGGGGCTCTGAAATCCACATCTTTTTGCTATGTAAATCTAGGTGTCTGTGAAGTGATGGGAGATTCTGGAATGAAATGTGCTAAGAGTAACCACTAGCACTTTTTCTTTGTTTTTTTAAAAATGTTTTTAAAGACCAGCAACAGGCTTATGCAGTAAAATCAATTTGCACATGGTCTGGCTCTTGACCAACAAATTCCACATAATGACATTTTAATCTGCAAGGCCCAAATATGGAAAGACGTAGGTATCTATCCTTCTGGTTTGCTGTTTCCAGCCCAGTGCACGGGCTACGCAGGTGCAGTGTGGAGACATCCTTGGTGTGTTGGGCTGGTTGGGATCTTGTTATTTCCCTTGGCAACTTTTTAAGCTGGAGGTTAAAGGCAGTGGTCTCCACAGTCTGCTGAGGGAGACGGGGAGGATGGCTGGTACATGTGGGGATGGGGCGATAACCGAATGGACAGGTGTCTGGATATGGGTGGCTTTTGACTGAGCTGCCATGTAGGAAGGTTCTGGTCCGTTTGTTTTTATAGTGCCTTTGTGGACAAAATCACACAGTAGGCTGGTCTGTTACTTGATTCTTGAGGACCCTTGTGTGTAGATTCCACACACTTTGACATAGTTGCCTCTAAAGATTTCTGCAGAGACCGCCTCTGAACTGGAGAGGAACCTTTCCAGGGATGAGACAAGAGGGGGTGTCGTTTGTTGAGAACTTTTTCCCGAGAGAGAAAGGCAAGACAAGTGAGAGCGGGGAGTAATTGCAAGCATACCCTCTGTGGGGCCTCCCTAAGACAGTCTACACCATGACTAGGGTTTGCGAAGCAGTGGCACTTTGTTTCTTTCAGTGCCACATCTGAATAAGCTAAGGAATGTCTACTTGTGCATCTCCCGTGTGGCACACAGTAACACAATATTTATCAAGGAAATGAATGGATGAATGGAACGATGAATGAATGGAGTAAATCCATGCTAAAGAGATGAAACTAGTTGTTCATTTGATCTATTCATAACTTTGGGCTTTAGCTTTTAGTTTATTTTCTTTTTAAAACAAGAGATGGAAGTCTTCTTAGAGCATCTTAGAAGTGTATCGGGAGGCACTGTGTGTAGGAGGATTTTGGTATTCAGGGTGACCTTAAAGTTAGTCTTGTCACTTACCTGTGATGTTAAGCTATGGGCAAGGTGAGTTTCCGATATGATCCCAAATGGAATAATTGAAGGAGCACCCATTCCCCTGACATTTGTCTTTGAGATTGTCAAAATAAAATCTCTTCCTTTGTTCATTAGGTGGCCATGGGCAACCAATAACTTGAGATATAATAAGTTCTTTTCCCAGTTTTCTAAATAAGTATTCTTTTTACAAGGGTCGCACTCCAGCAGTCTCTTTGAAGTTGTTTTTGTTATGCATTGGGCCTCGGTGTTATTTCAAAGGAGTCAGCCAGCAGACTTGAGGCCTTTTTGGCTTGAGTTCATGAACAGCCTTCTGGACAACACAACTTATTTATTCCTTTCTCCTCCTCGCATCCCCGATCCCCCTTTCTCCCCTCTCTCCATCAGAGCGATCACCACACCGGCCCATCCTCCAAGCTGGACTGCCAGCAAATGCCTCCACCGTGGTGGGAGGCGATGTGGAGTTTGTCTGCAAAGTTTACAGCGATGCCCAGCCCCACATCCAGTGGATCAAACATGTGGAAAAGAACGGCAGTAAATACGGGCCCGACGGGCTGCCCTACCTCAAAGTTCTGAAGGTGAGGACTTTCTGAATCTGAAGGTACCCACAACTGGGGTCTCCCTGATGGGTCTGGCCACAGGTGCTTTGATTTCCTGTTGAATTTGAGAGAAGGTGATTCTCCCATTTGACTGGTCAGTACAGAGTGCGTTTGGAGAATCAGTAGATCATTAGGCTTGCTAATAAAATTTCAGAAGGGAGCTTTGAGGCAGTGGAAGGACCCCTAAAGTTAGAGTCAGAATAGTTCAGCTGTTTATCAGCTCTGAGATCTTAGAGGAGACGTTCAGGCATAGCCGCACATCTGTAAAAGTGGGAACCAGATGATATCTCCCCTACGGGGCGGTTGGGCAGAATAAATGGGATGGAGTAGATGGAAGGAGCTGTGTAAGCTCCAGGCATTGTGCCAGTGTTGACTGTTACGCTGCTGCTGTTTTCTCTTACTATGACGTTGGGGTCGAATTTTAGTAGCCACTTTTTAGAAACAGTTTAAATTTTCCTTTTAAGAGAAATTCCTTAATCTTTGAGATTCACTCACACGCAGTTTAGACAATAAACTTTAGAAAATGCTTCTGTGCTAGTGAAGTGTTGAACCGGAAACTTTCTTCTTATATTTCTTATTTGGTTTCTTGCAAGTCCCTGTTTTAATAGCATCAGCCTCTTTATTTTTTAGATTTGTCTTGCTCTTCAGGATGGTGATAGCAAGTGGCAGCTAAGTCTGTGCACTTCTTAACCACTCGCTGCCTACCATGCCTGCCCCATTTAGTTGCCGGTAGAGAATGTCCTTAATAACAGCAGCCTTTCTGTAGAACCATAGGCGGCTGAACCAAGAACTCTTAACCAGCGAGGTGTTCTCTCCAGCTGAGAATACCAAGGATCAAAACAGCTGGACGAAGGTGACCATCCTGGGGTACTGCTAACCCATTCGGCTAGATATTGATCACACACTTCCACCCTCTCAAGAGCACCGGGTCACTTCTACTGTGCACCAGTTGACTTATTTTGTTCTTTCTAAACCCACAGCCCTTTAATGCTGCTGTTTAGATGTGATGGAGGTTGTTTTTTTGTGGGTGTGTTGGTGGTGGGACCCTAGACAGTGCAAAGTCCTTCCCGGTTGGTTGGCTGTTACATTGTTCTCCTGTGTCTGTTCCAGCACTCGGGGATAAATAGTTCCAATGCAGAAGTGCTGGCTCTGTTCAATGTGACTGAGGCGGATGCTGGGGAGTATATATGTAAGGTCTCCAATTATATAGGGCAGGCCAACCAGTCTGCCTGGCTCACTGTCCTGCCAAAACAGCAAGGTAACAACGTTTTTGTTTTTTTGTTTTTTTAAACGAAGGCTGGATATAGAAGCTGAAAGACTTGGTGCTTTGGGAGACTGCAGGCAGCTTATAGGATGACTCTGTGGCTTTGGTATATTCATAATCATCTTTCTTTGGTGATGCAGCTGGTAGGATGCCAGCAGCCATGGAAAAATGCCCACAATGTTCAAAGTGATTCCTCTAATTTCTTCTAAAGATTCCCCTCCACCCCCACCCAGTTTTTAAGTTGTTCCTTCTGGTTTATCTTGTTTGGGCTGCACATTTCCCATCATTACTGCCCTTAAACACCATTTTAGACACACACCTGCATGCCTAGTGAATTGGTGGCATTTGTATATCAACGGAATTCATACCTCCTTCTGCCCCAAATTTTTAGAGAAATGTTGGCATGATAGCATTTGTCCAACAAAGCGTCATTTCCTTGGTTGTAGAACTAAGAGTTAGGAGATACTGTCCTTGGCCTTGCCATCCCAAGTTTGAGGGTTGTCCATCTTACTGAATGAATGTACTGCTGGATGCTATTGAAGGCAGCAAGTTGACTTTCTTAGTTTATCCTGACTCACATTCAAATGTTTATATTGAAGAAGGAAAAAAAGCTCAGTTTCTTCGCTACCAAGATCATACTTTCTTCCATTTTCTTTCAATGCAATGTAAGCCAAGATGGTTATGCAGGGGTAAAAATAACCAGAGCCTGGTAACCAACATGACCTTCCATCCCACTTGGTTCCCACAGAGCTGGAAGGAGATGCCGGGGATCCACTTGGGCTTATCTGCAAGGTTTTCTTTTACAACACAACAATTTAGGCAGTACCATCCTTGGCTCAAGATGGGACTCTGCAGCCAACAGAACCAGAACCCAACATAGCTTCTTGGGTGCTATCCTTTTGGAAAACCACCCCTTAAATCCAAAGCAAAGGCCAAAAGACTGGATCCCTGTGGGTTGATTTTTCCATGTGTTTGATTGCATGCATGTCTAGGTGGTGAAGCCGGTGTGGTGACGGGCCTGTGGAGGTGAGCTGCTCAGTGTCGCTCGATGTCTCGGTTGTGGGCTTTGTGGATGGGTTGCAATCGGAATCTTCTGGTGGCCAGCCCCTGCTGGAGCGCCTGGTGTGACGCCTCGTGGTTCCATGGCCCCCTCCACAATCATTCCTTGTTGTCTAGCCTTCTCTCTTGCTTCCCTTGTTTTCTAGGCCGCCGGTGTTAATACCACGGACAAAGAGATTGAGGTTCTCTATATTCGGAATGTAACTTTTGAGGATGCTGGGGAATATACGTGCTTGGCGGGTAATTCTATTGGGATCTCCTTTCACTCTGCATGGTTGACAGTTCTGCCAGGTATATACTGCTCTTTCTCTCCATGGTTTTTTTCCTTTTCTTGGTTGATTGCTATAAAATTAACACAGCTTCTGTTCTCAGAAATGGCCCCTTTTATCCTTGCATAAAGATTTTTTAAAAATGTTTGAAATTATCCCCCAGGGATAAGAAAGTTGCCTTGGAAATTCACTTACAATGAGATCCCACACCTGCATTTATGATCCAGTGAAATTTCACCCTAAAAACCCAAAGGGATCTTATATTTTTAGTGAGGCGCATTGAGTCAATATATAAATTTGCCCATCCCCACTTCTCTTAAGGAAGAAGTTGAAATTACTTTGGAAAATTCAAAGTAATTTTTTTTCATTTCAAATGCCATTTTGCTAAAATCCCATATGTACTTTTGTTCCACTTTCTGTTTTCAACGAGATGTAAATAGATGAATGAATGTCGAGGTGCCTGGGGAGAAGCACCTCTGAACGTAGGACGTACAGAAGCAGTGTGTTACCTGCCTGGGAATCGGTGGCTTGCTGCATGGTGCAATAGGAGGGACTCAGTTTGCTTTTACTGCAAAGCATGCTCCTGCCGTCTTGGGCTTGATGTTATTTCTGCCCTGCAGAGAAATCAACATCCGTGAAGCCCTATTGCCTAAATATTGCTACTCTCTGAATCTTTAACTGACATCTCTATCCCGAACTTTCCTGATAATCACTCCCTACTGTGCCGTATCTGCCTCTTGGTCATTTCCTTTGTGAAACTGCATAGACAATGGTTTGCTAGCTCACGATGTTCCACTCCAGTTATTAATGCCTTATTTTTAGAGTATGGTGCCTACCTGCATGCTTATTTTATACCTAGTAAAAATAAATTGATCATTTCATCGTGTGCTGTGCTGCTGAGAGTTTTGACTATCTTGCAAGTATTTTTCTGATTAAAATGTATAAGCTTTAAATAATAGCATTGCATCCATTTTTCCTTTTGTTGTGAATCTGCTCTGTGAATATTTGCTTTGAAACAATGAGATGCCTCTTATGTTGAGCTTGCTTTTACTTACAGTACTGCATTCTGCAGGTGCCTAGTTGGCACTTCTTAACCAGTTTGCCTGAAGGAATAGCACGTTAACTAAGGATGCAGTTTGAGAAAAATACTACTTGGAAATACACTGCTTGTAAATTGACCATTGAGGACTAAGGGGGGAGCAGACATTATTGGGAGTTGATATAAGAATGTGCTAAATTAAGTAATTATATGTATACTCACATTCAATACCATTTCTATATTTTCTTTAAGAGGAAATTTGTAACATCACTGTAACCGGATACACAAAAATTGACATGGCTATTGATTAAGGAATATTGCAAACTTTTTGTAGTGTGGACATAATGATTCTATATTATCAGCAATTCAGTTTTTCTATTAAATGAATTTGTTTAGTTGAATAATATGCTGGACTTTATTAAGGAATTTGAAACTTTTTCACAACAGCCTACTAGATGAATATTTATTTCCTATCGAATGGAACTGTCTTCATCTGGGGAATCACCGTATCACATCTTCCTTTGCAAGAGCCTCCTCAGATAAGACTGAGGCATTGTCACTGTCCCTCCAGAAACAAAAGTGGCCATCGTTCATATTTTAGAATTTTTAGAGACCATCATGGAAGACAGTTTTTTTGTTGTGTGTACAGTTGACTGTCCTATTCTGCCCAAATGTCTAACAGAATGTGGCCTGATAGCCTGAGCTGATCTATCACTGGGTTGCAGAGGCCCACTGAGGCCAGAGATAGTGACCCCCCAGGCCCTGGTGCTAAAGCGAGGAGCCTTTGGTTATTCACCTGTTCTCAGGAGAGGTGCGTGGCAGGGCCGTGGACCATGCCATTCTGCAGCATTGAGTTCCCAGGAAGCCCATCCTTGGGAACGGTTGTCTCCTTTTGATTCCTTTAGTTATGCCAGGATGCATCAATCCAGTTTCCTAACTCTGTGGCCTGCTTATCTGTTCCTCCTTGTGATCTGCAATCTAGCTCCCGTAAGAGAAAAGGAGATTACAGCTTCCCCAGACTACCTGGAGATAGCCATTTACTGCATAGGGGTCTTCTTAATTGCCTGTATGGTGGTGACGGTCATCCTGTGCCGAATGAAGACCACGACCAAGAAGCCAGACTTCAGCAGCCAGCCGGCTGTGCACAAGCTGACCAAGCGCATCCCCTTGCGGAGACAGGTAACAGAAAGTAGATAAAGAGTTTGAAGAAATTTACTCCTCCCCTTGCCCCAGCCAGCTCTTGGGTCTTTTCCTCTGCTTCGAGGCCATTACTTCTGAGAGCTTCCCATGTGCCTCTTGGTCGCTGTCCAATTAGTGTTTAGAATTTGGAGAGTCAAGTCCTGGTGTGTCAATGGGGGCAACTGAATCAAATTCCAAGGGCATGAAAGCATGGTGGTGTGAGGATCAGAGAGCTGATCAGCAGGACTGGAAATAACACAGGGAGGCGATACCCTTGTGTGTTTGAGACTCAAGTGCAGCAGTCTCTTCGAGGCACAGGCCACTTTTCTTCCTTGTGATCTCATGCTTTTTTGAGATAGACTTATGCCACTATTTGGAAAGGAAAAGACTCTGGTTCTCTGACTTATTTTTTTTAATTCAAGGTCAGAAACCTTTGTCCCAGAGGTGAATCTGAACTACTACTTGATTTAAAACTGGCCCGTGGTGTCTTTCTAAGTTGAATTTTGGCTCCACCTCTCTGATTCTGAAGGTAGAGTTGTATGCACATATTACGTTATTGTTAGCAGTTCACAAGTGTGGCTGTGGGTTCTGTGGTGGGATGATTTTCATGCTGAATAAGCAATAGCTTGTTTTTAACCTCGTGCTTGGTCTTTGGTGGTAACTTTTTGCTTGTCTGTGGTTAATTTTGCTTTGGGGAGATAAGAGAAGGTAGAGCCTACACATCTGCCTTCAACCGAAGTCCTGCACAGCTGAGTGGGCCAGGAAACGCTTCGACTCTTTCCTTTATGTTCACGAAGATGGAAAGGGAAGGCAGGTGTGAATGCAAAGTGTTTACAGAAGTATTTGGAACTTGGTTCTGATAAAGGCATTTTTTGAAACAGCAAGTACAATGGCTAACTCAGTGGCTCTATTGCAGTGTGTATTTTAGTAGAATTTATGGGGTGCTTGTTAAAATTGCAGATTTCTTGGTCTCTGCCCCAGAGACTCTGGTTCAGTCTGTCTTGAATGGGGCCAGGAATCTGCATTGTAAGTAAGACTTTGGGTGATTCTGAAATGCACTTGGAGAAACCCTGGGTTAATCTCAGCCCTGCCCCTCCTGGGACTTTAGGTGGTGATGACTCTTTCTGGACAAGGCATTAGGAAGGATTAGGAACCAGTTGGTCAGCGGCAGTTTTGGCATAGATCTTGCTGTTCTCAACCCAGCTCCAAACTCTGGGCTGATTGGGTCCTTGTTGACGTGTTTGAAGCCAGGTTTCCAGCAGGTATTTCTTCATGGAGTCTGAGGATACCACTTGGAGTGTGTGTTAAGCACAGGCGAACACCTGCACTGTGTTAAGAGCAAGGGAAAAAAGCTGCCCATTGGGTCAGTCGTGCCACCAAGAATGCTGCTGTTTTTAAAATGACACCACTGTCATTCTTGGGGCCAGGGAAGCCACTTGCCTGACATAGCCAGATGATGCCTTCAGTGACCTTCAGATGGCATAGCCACCCCTCCCCCACCCTCCCTCCTTACCAGTTACCTCTGGGCCATTCTTACAGCCACCACCCGAGGACCTGACCTCAGGGAGTTGAAAAAGGGACTGATGTTTCCATCTCTATTATTATTTTTTTAAATAGGGAAAAATGCTACCTTCTGGGGGAAACCTGTAATTTGATGTAGCTAGACCATTGTTCCGTCATTATTTTGTCATCTTTTTTTCTGCAACTGTGGCAGTGCTCTTCTTTTATTTAGAGTCGTTTCTCCTTTTTTCTCCCTCTCTCCTTCCTTCCTTCATCGTGATTTTTCTGAGTGCTTGATCTAACCCAGGTTGCATGGCCTGTCTCCTTCACCAATGGCTCCAAGGTTTTTGGGGGACCTTCATTTGAAATGTGATTGCCTTGTGTTTCAGGAGGGTCAAGTAGCCTAACAGAAGCAGGGAAAGTGGGCAAATGCTAGTCCCCTGGAAAAAATAAAACTATTTGGGGGCATGTCGACACTCCTCAGCTCCTCTTATATGTCAAAATGGGATGCATTTCACAGATGCTCATTTCGCAAAGAGCACTTCGTCAGCAAGCATGCCCCTTCGGTGGAGGAGATGCCTATCAGGTATCTGGATAAAAGGGAGTTACTGGACTGTAGCTAGAATGAAAAGTCCCAGAAAGGCCGGCAGATAGGTTGATGACAGAGAAAATACCACAGGGATGCCAAGCATGCCTTTACCTGGCGACAGGTGAGCCTGTAATCAGTTGTCTTAAGGATGGGTTGTTCCTCGGCATTTGTGAGGCCACTTTTCGTGCTGCGTTTGCCCAGCCTCCTCTGTCGCACAGGTAGCACTCAGTGTCTTCAGGATGGAGTCCGAATTCTATCGTCTTGGCCCTGACCCTCGCCCCTCCCCCAACACACATACACACATAGCATTTCACTCAACTCAGTCATTGTTCTCTTTTTAGAACAAGAAAAGCTTTTTTTTTGTTTTTTTTCAGCCTATTGTGAGTTTTTCCTTCTTGACATTTATTAATCTGTACTAGACTTACCAGTGTAAGACAGACATTTCAGTTTATTTTTTTTGAGACAAAAAGGTTTTTCTCCAGCACCTAAGAAGAAATTCTTTGTGAGTGATCATTTCTCAGTAACCTTGAATTTTTTGAGACTCTGTATATGTTGTGATGCTTGAGAAAAGAGAAACAACTTTTTGGTGGGGGAAGGTGGGTGGCACATGGCGTCTCTCTGTTGCCCTTGACGGCTCACCCCACATTCAGTTTCCGGGCAGGACACTGGCCCAGACACTGCTCACCTGCTCCTGCTCCTTGGGCATCCACCATGTTAAAGGGGACCAGCAAGAACCAGCCCAGCCTAGCAAGAGTCAGAAGTTTCTCTGGCTGGATGTGGTCCTGGGGTGTTGGTCGGTCAAGCGTCTTTGTGAGCTTGTCCGCTCTCATACAGGTCTCCAGGGTTGCCAGTGGACAGCGTGGCCATTGTGAAGTGGCCTTTGCACATCCACGAGTTAATGAGAGGGCTTCACTTTCTGGGTTTTGCACAAATCACTTGAGTGGTGAGGGTGAGGGGTGCATAGGAAACCGAGGATGTCTGTTCAGGAGGCTTGTGGTGTAGCTCGGTTTATTGAATCGGTTTTTCAGAAAGTGAATGCATCAGGTTCTTTCTCCGGAGCCAGAAGTTTCCATAGGGCAGCATGAAGATTTAACCGTCTCCATAAACAGATAGGGTGGGGAGACTCACATGGGTGTGCAGCGCCCACTCTTTCCCACCACCATCGGCATCTCAGAAGGGGCTGTGGGCTATTTTTTTTTTTCGGTCTTTAGTTTCACTCGCTTGGTTGCTGATACAGGTAGATTGAAAACTAGAGAAAAATGAGGGGCAGTCAAGGTCGTGTTGTGTAACAGTATCTTGGGACAAATGGCATGTTCCCAGGGATGTGATGAACAGGACGGAGATGGGGGTGGGATGGGATTCAGGAGCCAGCTCTGGGGGCCATGTGTTAATGGTTATTGAACACACCAAATTCTGGGAAGGGAAGTTCTGCTTCTAGACGCTCATTTACTACCTAGCAGCTAAACAGCATGATCTCGGAACATTCTCTGTATTTTGGTCAATCAAGTGGTCTAATGAAACCTCACTGGTTCCCGAAAACATTTGGGTAATTAGAGTGGTCATGGTTGGCTTAACTGGAATCTGCCCTTTCGTGTGGGTGCCCCTCCCTCCGCAGCCTCCATCTAGCCGTCCTCTCTTTTCAGCCTCCAAAGGACGGGCAGTGTGACTAAGATCTGACTTGCATTTGGCTGATGCGATCTTGTAAGAAGAACCAGCCCGTCCGGGACTGGTGAGCTGTTCCTGTTATAGGTTTACTCATCGAGTCCTGGGGAGAGGATACAGGGGGGCGGAGACTTGGTAAGAGAGAAGAGCGAGTGCTGGATAAACCGTCTCGTGGAATTACCTAAATTTTGTTATGGAAGGAAAAAAAAAGTCCAACCCCTGGAACCTTTTATCTCAGCCACCTGGGTTGAGGTGGTGAAAGGCTTTTGTTCGGCCATCAGGGGGTGGTGGGCAGGGCTTACAGCGAAAGTATATGAACTCCGGAACCTTCTGTCCTGGTTTGGGAGCATGGATCCACAGCCTGAGAGTCAGAGGGTTTCTCTGGCGGGCCGTGGTCCCAGGGGTGTTTGTGAGTCCTCAGGAGTAAACACTCAAATATTCACCACTCTCCCCTGGCATCTTTGCTTTTGCCTGCTTTTCTGAGTTCCCCTGGTTGTTCAGTCTAATCTGGTATAAAGAGAGAACACCATTTCTTGGTGGCCCTTTAAAAAGAAAGGAAGTAAAACCACGTCCGTGATTAATCTCCCGTATGTATTGTGGAAATATACAGAAGGCACAGTTAGTTAAAAGCTTGATTTATGATGCTCGGTAAAGAGATTCTGGAAAGTGAGGAAGCTGAATTGGAGACTGAAAAGACACACTAAAAAGTGCCCACCAGGGTTTGGGAGTGGAAGACAGTTTATTTAGAGCGTTAGCATTTATTTTATAAATAACGAACATAATCACCACTATCAGTGGAATATTTTTGAATTAGATAAAAAAAGAAACCTCAGAATTGAAAAAGAATATCTGATAGGGAAGATTATGATTTTGTTGTGTGGGGTGGGGGGGTGGTAATTTGATAGTGCTGAATTAGTGCAAGGACTCGAAGGTGGGCAGTGGCAGTTGCTGGAGGGGTGGGATCTGGGCGAAGGAAGACCCAGGGAAACTTGGTGTTCAGGAGGAATCGCCTGGGGGGGATCGTGTCAAGCCCTGGAAACATGTTAGCTCTTGGAGTAAAGCGGAGTGAAGGGAAAGCCAGTCGCATTTTACAGTCCCAGAGGGGGTGTTAAAAGCATAGTAAAAATGCGTGGAGGTAAAATTAAGATATACCTCTGTAGACAGAGCAATGGACCTTTGTAGTTCTTATACTTTTGGCATTTTCTTACCTTTTTTTCCTCTGTGGTCTTTACAGAAGTATTTTCCAGATCTGTACATTGACTCTAAACCTCTATACTAATCTCAACAAAATTTCCATAAGCAATCCTTTTTGTAAAGACAATTTTTTGATTTTACTAGTAATGACAGCAACCAAGTTTGTAAAGGTTTTCCATTTTAAAAGCTTTTGCTTTGAAACCTTGTTGAAACAATGGTTTGGAGGGGGAGGCGTGTATGAATGTGAACTTTTGCCAGAGGTTTGTGGGCGAAGGTTCCTTTTGGTCCTAGGTCCGCTGCAGAACAGTTAACTTCTGTCTAACGTTGTTCTGTTCCTCAGCAGCCTCTAAGCCATATTTGTCATGAGGACGCTTTTATGTTCCAGCTTTCCTCCTGCCCTGGGAACGCCCCTGACTCCTGGATCCTTTATTTCTTGAGTTTGCTCTTCTGCTCCCTGGAGCCCCAGCCCTGCTGGCTGGAAGCAGAGGGTCTCACCTTCCAGACCAGTAAAGCAGATGCTGTTCTGCAGTCAGCCCCTAATGCCAGCGGGCTTGCTTTCTTCCCATTGCACACAGTGTGACAGCATCTCACACACAGAAAAACGGGAGGCTCCAAATGCTTTGGGTTCCCCAGAGAAGGTGCCAATCATAAGCTCCCTTGGATCTGGGCAGCAAATGATTCTAAAAAGAGGCGCTAAGAGAAACGATGGTGGTGTGGGTAGCAGATGATACCTGAGCTCTTAGCAGGTTTCCGGCTGAGCAGTGAATGCTTTACCGGTTCACCCTCCCAGTAGCTCAGTAGGGTGGGAACTGTTGCTGTCTCCTTTTAACTCAAGTTTGGGAAGGTTAGGTGACTTCCTGAAGCTCTCACAGTTAGCCGGTGCCTGAACTGGGCCATGGACCCCGAAAGTCAGATCACACAGCCTCACACTGGTGCCGTTGGTCAGGATGCCGCCGCCCAATGAGGGGTCCCGTGTCATAAACAGTTGGCAAAGGAAGGGCACTCACTAGGGTTGGCTGCATGGCTGGGGGCAGTTACTGGGGTACCCACATGGAAGGATGCAGAGATGCTGCAATACTCAGCCTGGTAGCACAGGGAAGGGGCGAAAGCCATGATTTCATCATTGAGCTCATTTTAGAAGAGAGTGTATTTGAAGCCTATGCCCTTTGTTTTCTTTTCCTTCTGAGATATGCACAGTTCAGATCCTTATGATTCTAAAAAATATTTTTATTGTCAGAGAAAGTGCTTTTTCTAGAGCGTAAAAGAGATACATTTTCATGATGATGAAATGCAAATGGTTTGGAAAATTCTGAAATCAGATTTTTTTCTGCCTCCTCCCTCAACTCCTAATCGCACTCCCCAAAGGTGACCCCTGCTAAGGCGCTTATGTTCCTTCCCAAAACTTTTTTTAAATCCTGGTTCTCACACCTCACCGTGGGAAGGCTGCTTTCGCACATCGAATTCTGTCAGCTCACTGATGAGAGCAGTGATTTGTGAGGACAAGGCAGGGATGAGGGGCGTGCCTCCTCACCCAGAACTGTGCCCCTGTTGGTTCCCTGTGGGTGCCTCCTCCTCTCCCTGTGGGGTCCTCCACGCACGGATCGTGGGATTCCGGGAGCCCTGAGAGGCCAGTGGAGGTGGTCTCCGCTGCTGGCCTTACAGGGGGTGTTCTGACTGCGGAATCTGCCGCATCTTGGCCCCTGGGGCCTTATATGTCTCGCTGGGATGCTGGCTTTCACTGGTTTCCTAAATCTCACCAGTGATCTTCGAGCACAATTTCTCATTGCAATGAGTGGTGACTTTTGCCTCCTCCTGTGGGAGAACCTTCCAGGTTTTTGTCTTTGTAAATACCAGCCTCCTTTTGCATCCATAGCATAGGGCCCTGATGCCAGACATTAGGATTTGGGGAAGTATCTTTGGCCAGACCCATTCTTGAATCTTCTTGAGCCCTTCTCTGTGGATGGAGCTCATGGTGTTCATGTGGTTCGTGGAGACCTGGATAATGTTCTGAAAGATCCTGGTTTCTGATGGGTCCCTGCGGTCAGCACACTACAGTGAATTGGGCCCCACGTGGAGTCTATGCAGAGGTCTTTGAAGTTGTTGCTGTTTGGCCAGGGTGGGGTCCCTCCTAGTCCGTGTCATCAGTCGGGTACAGAGGTGAATTCCATAGGAGTTCACGCATTTACGTTCTCGTCTCTTCCTCCGTGTTTCTGCCATTTGCCTGTGCGGCCGGACACTTGGCTGTGAGGCGTCAGCCTCTTGGAGCCTAACATGTCCATGATACCTCTCTCAGCTCCAAAATTATCTTCAGTTTCTTTTTAAAAAATTTTTTGTTTGATGTTCACAATGAATAAACATTGCTCATACTATCTGCATAGTAAAAGTTAGGAATAACTCCTTCTGGCAAAGACTGCTCAGAAGGCTCAGAAATGTACTCATGTACATTTGAAAAGATAATAGAAATTCTGTTAAAAATTGCCTATTTCTTGATTTAATACAGAAACCAACCTCCTATTCCCAAAATGATTTTTTCCCAGCTTCCTATTCCTAAAGTGATTTTTTCCCCCCTCAGTCTATTCCTGGGCATCTTCTCGGGTTTCCCAGAAACTGCATTGAGGGCAATCTGGATTTACGAAGGAAAGAATCAAGGCTTATTGAACAGGACGTCCCCTGGGAAGTATAGGTCTCTGGTTCCCTGTGGGAATGATCCAAGCTCCCCACTGTAAAAGTTCATCCCCGTGAAATTTGTTCGTCTATGCTCGGTCTTCGCCTCCCTGATTGAAAAGATGTTTGTAAGCACAGCCGGGGAGTATGGTTAACCTGGGCAGTCGTGCAGGGGGCAGAACGGAGGTGGTGGGTGGGCTGCTTCGATGGGTCCTGTTTAACCCCATATTCCTACTCTCTCGGGCCAAAGTCTTGTTTATGGTTTAGAAGAAGGTGGTATCCAGCAGCCCGTGACTGAGCAGTAATCCTCAGCAGTGCCCTTCAAGTGGGCTCTGCACACGTTTTCATTCACAGACACCAGCAAAGAGAAGACGTTATAGTTAAGAAATAACCGTTTTATCAGACGCAGACTAAAATGGGCAAGGGAAAATAAGGAAACGTGGTGAAGCCTTGCGCCCTCCTAGGTGGGAGAGGAGCTCCCCCTGTGATTAGGAAGAAAGATGTATTTGACTCTTTGGTCCCACATGTTCAGTCCACTGGTTTCTGAAGCTGAAGTTGACGAGAGGCAGTCAATTTTCACCGAATGGCCCGGACATCAGCCAATTTCCAGTAGGGCTGGGGAGAAGCAGAGAATGGCCCCAGGTGCCTGGGTCTCAGGCTCCTTTGAATAAAGGCACTTGCTGCTCTCACATTCAAATCCTAAAGCAAGTTCCTTGGGATATTCTGGTTTACATTTCAAAAGACAGAAAAAATATTGAAGAGCTGATTGTCCATACGTTTTTATGGAATTTCATAAGCACAGTGTTAATACATGATCTGAGCTGGTCAACGGGAAGATGGATCATCTGGGGCTCTGGTACAGGTACAGGAAAAAGGCAATAATGAAGCCTGTCTCCGTGTCCTCAAGCAACTGTCTTGAGGAATTAGGACAGAAAGAAGACTTACGTTTTGATAAGGCACTGTCTGAGACTGTTGTTTGAAAACCTGGTTTTAGGAACATACAATTTAGATGAAATCTAGTACTGCATAGATTGGAAGACGGAGGAGTTGGCATCCAGTGGATTTGGTCCTAAATTCATGGGTTTGGTCGACCTCCACCTTTCTTTCTTTTTAAGAGTTGACCCTCTGGCTGGGCTCTGGCCGGCTCCCAGTCTTCTCAGGTGGAGCCAGGATTACATCTGTGTCTTTGCATTTTGTATCCAGGTTTCTGCCGAGTCCAGCTCCTCCATGAACTCCAACACCCCACTGGTGAGGATAACAACGCGCCTCTCCTCGACAGCAGACACCCCCATGCTGGCGGGGGTCTCCGAGTATGAACTGCCAGAAGATCCCAAATGGGAGTTTCCGAGAGATAAGTGAGTACTTCCTGTTGGGCACATCCCTGGGTGGAGGCTTAGGTCTAAATAGGAATATTGGATTGACATTTTCTTTTTATGACCCTTAACTGCAGAGCTCTTGCTTGGATGATGTCAATAGGAGTGAGTGAGATTGTATTTCTAAATAACCAGCTCTTGGAAAAGAAAAGAATTGATTGTCTTTCTCTCTCTCTCTCTTTTTATAGTTGTTTTAAAACAGAACTCCTAAGCCATAGGTGGTCCCCAAACAAGATGGTACCTCGTCAGCTTCCCCCCCCCCCCCACCCCCAGACAATTCAAACCCAGTCAAATGGAATACAAGTGGAATTATCCCATTTGAAAAACAGATCTGACATTCCTACTTCTGGTTATTAGAACATGACTGTTGAGTGGTTCATTTCTTTGGAGAAATTAGGATAGAATATAAATTACCTTAAGAATCTCCACTCAGTGTTGCTGTTTTTAATGGTTATTCATGTAATATTGGGCAGAAAAGCTTTGAATATGGTCCTGACATCGAATTTCGTGTGGCCCATAATATTTTCCTTATTGGGTGACGTAGAGGTGTCTGATCAGATGTCCAGTCAAAGTGTGGCCACCTGGGCTCTGGTGAGGGCGTTGCTGGGAGCTATTTATTTCTTGGTCTGGCTTCAAGCCCATGTACTTTGGTCTCGGTTGGGCTGGATTTGAATCCTGGCTTTGCCAGCCGGTGGCTGGGAAACCTTGCGTGAGTTTCCTGATGCTCTGAACTTCATTACTGTAAAATGAAAGTCACGGTACAAACCTCCCAGGACTGAGCACAATTCTTGGCTCGTGTGAGTTTCCCTCCCTTTTGTTTCCCTTCATGTATTGGTAACCTGGGAGCCCTGAACCATGGGCCTCAGCAAGATAGTGGTGCCCAGGCATAGACAGGGGGATGGATCTTGGGCTACCAGCCCTCCGTCTTCTAGGCAGGGACCAACCCCCAGACCCACCTTCAGAACTGAAGGATGGTGGTTACTGAAGGGCCGTCAGCCCACTTCTGCAAACCTCTTGTAGTAATTAGAGTCCGAACAGCTTGAGAGTAATGGAGGGTAGAAGTCCCTGACTATACATCTGTGTCAAATCAACTGAAATAAACTCTTGACTTGCTTATATACAGCTAGCCTATTTGCCTTGACATCTGCAGTATCTCCCAGAGATTCTGTTGAGAAGTGTTTAGTTGCTATAGAAGGAACTGTCCTCAAATTTGGAAATACAAAGATGAGTGCTTCTGAAGGCTGACTATGAAGAGCTCTACTGGGAAGGGGAGACAGCTTACACGGCACTTGGAATTTTGATTCGCACAACTCCAGTTTTGTTTTCCAACGGCCGATTTAGAGCTATTAATATGCGTCGTAAGTTAGAACCAAATAATTGGACAGATATCATTCTTTTAGAGTGTTAATGGAAGTAATTTCCAGCTTATTTGTATAGTTAAAAGGCCGTTCATTCATTCATTCAGGACTTGTTTACTGAACATTCATTGGAGAGGCACAAGGGAAAGCACAAAGAATGGTTTCTTTACCTGGAGAATGTAGAGAGAGAAAGTGGGTGTTTCTCATGAGCCCTCCCAGCTCCCAGGTTTGATTATATAAGTACGTGGGTTCCAGTGCACGTTCCTATGTATATAGGACTGAGTGGGGGAGCTGTGATCATATTTTAAGAAATTGCGGCTCTCAGGTTCAGTCCGTAGTTTTTACCACCTGTGACACCCGCAGTCAACAGTCAACAGTGGGAGTCTGTCTGTGCCGAACTGTTAGCTCCCACCCGGGGGTACCCTGAGTGCGGAAAATCTGAGTACTAAGCATTTCAAAACAGGGTTTTTAGCACAAACGTAGGTGGAGCAGATTTCCAGTGAATGAAGGCTATTTAGAAGCAGTTTATTAGATCGGAGGCAGAAGTTATACAAAGAAAGGATTGTTATGCTTGTAGTAGCGGGGCAATAGGACATCAATTAACCTTTTTCCCAATGCAAATGTTTATTTTCTGCCAAGATATTAAATTTAATTTTAGTTCAGGATAGAAGTGGAATGACCTCAGCATAGCATACACTGACCACAATCTTTGCTTAGCTTTTGCACACCATTGTGTACTTACCATAAATACTGTTTACTAATGGCAGCTCCATACTTTGCTGTATTATGCTTAAGTGAAAAAAACACATTCATAAGTATCCCAAAGACTTCTCCATTCTGTTGGTTTCTGGAATGCTCAAGGACAATATGTGACTATTCATATAATGCACTTAGAGCTTCTAGGTTTAGAAATTTAATTTATGTTCACTCTGGAGTTTCTTCATTATTAATTCTGGATAGTTATAAGGATTTCTAAACTGTTATGTCAAAAAAATTCCCCGCAATTTCTAGAATTTTCTTTTTCCTTTACTCAAAAATTAGAGATTTCTTGAAACGTGTTTACAGTTTATATCATGTAACTTGGTCAGGAATGTGACCATAAAATCCATTGGTATTTGAATAGCAGTGGTTTTTAAAGACAAAAATACGAACAGCTTTAATGTTTTCTTTGAGACATTCTCAATTACGAATATTCGATTGGCTCAAGATCAAAAGCCCCTCGTTGTTAGCACTTGGGAAAGCCCACCACCTCACCAGCAAGGATACCTTCCATAAAGAAAATAAATTGAGAATACAAATGTGAAATTTAATAGCTGTTCCACCAGTAATTGACATTCTCTAAGACGTCACTAAGAAAATACTCAAGCGCGTGTGTGCCCCGAGTCTCATTAGTTCCATATGATAAATGCTCCATGCTTATGCAAGCCGCTGAAAGATTTTTATATTTAGTTCTGGAATTTCCCTCGCTACACCCCTTCACCAGATGCCGTGTGCTAATCCCCTATTTACACATTTAGGCTGACGCTGGGCAAACCCCTGGGGGAAGGTTGCTTTGGGCAAGTGGTCATGGCTGAAGCAGTGGGAATCGACAAAGAGAAGCCCAAGGAAGCAGTCACTGTGGCCGTGAAGATGTTGAAAGGTGAGTGGGGTGGGGGGATACGGCAGGCTGGGGGGAGGGTGGAAAGTCTTATCAAGAATGTTCCTTTTGTGGCATGTGAACTCTATCATGGCAGGGGGTCAGAGATCACATAGTTGACCCAGGGGTTGAGAAGTTTTCAGTATAAATCAGCATCTTGGACAGACTATTTATCTTGAGCTGTGTGCACTTATAAAAAAGAAAAGCTGGTTTTGTTAGGAAGCGGCAGCCTTCTAGACCTAGTCTTCGACTCCGTGTGGGTCACTGTGATTCTTCCTTTTCTTTATATTTGTCTGTGCTTAGAAGGTATCAAGTCGCAGATCACTGATTGATTTAGATGAGTGTTGGTGCAATGGATTCCAGACCCAGACCTTAATTTAAAAATAAAGGAAAATTGGCATTTTGGAGGGAGCAAGGCGGCATAGGGAGAGGAAGCCGCACCTTCTCTTTGCAAGAGGGACAAAGCAGAAATGACACTGGTCTGGGAGAGTCAGCTAAAAGGGATCTACCAGGATTGGCGCTGGGGCAGAACCTTCTGGAACATGTAAACAATTACCCCAAGATATAAACGTTGAGTGGCATTTGTGGGAGTCGGAACATTTATTTCTGCATTAACCTTCCAGCCCTGCTTCATGCCTGTGTCCAGGGAGCTTGAAGAACTTTTAACCATTAACTTCTTTTTCTCGCAGTATTCTTTTATGAGAAGAGTTACAGGGAACGGTCACATTATAAATCCTGTTGTAGGGATCGGAGAAAGGACATCCCAAGCTGAGTTTTTCCCACGTGTCGGAACAGAGTGGTCTGTTCCTGGGACGTGGGGTGCCTGACACGTTGCAGGTGCTCTGGGAGTTACGCTTTTTCTTTATTTCATGCATTCTCGTGGGGGCGGTCATCATGTCCATCCTGGAGGGGAAGTCGCGGGTGGAAATAGTCAAAAAGATGTTGATTGTTTTTAGCTATTGATCTGAATGACTCCCAGGGAAAGCTAGGGTGTTTTGAGCTGCTCCCCACCTAGAGGTTTGATGCCAGGGAGGACTGTGGGCTCTCTCCCCATGCATCTCAGCTCCCCCAACAGGGACAGCCACCTGGCTCGTGTCCTGCGTGGCCTGGGCCTGCCGCGTGTGCCCTCCTGTTGGCAGATGTGCTGGGCCGTGTGAGGAAGGCCCAGACTTTGGAGTCTCATGGTGGACCTTCTGATTTGGGCTATGAGCTCAGGGTTACCTGCGGATATTGCAGAAAGGGAGGTCTCGCGATCTGTCTCTGTGGTTATGCCCAGGCTGGCCTTCCCTCAGAACAGAGAAGGACATTAGCCCCAGAGCCCTTGTGAAGTGTCCTTTTTAAAGCCAGCAGGGGGCTCAGAGCCTGGGGGAGAACACCCTGAGCGGTGAGACCACTCATGTGCCCCCTCTCCCACACAGTAGGAACTCGGTCCTCCAAGTGCCTCAGTATAGACTTTACACTCCAGTCCATTGTACTGCTCTTCCTTTTGTGAAACTAAAGAGCGTTTTGCAACATGGCTTGTATCCATACCCTTATTCCCTTTTTTTGGTAAGTCCAGATTTTTCTGTATGGAGATAGCTTGAAGGGGGCACATGGGGAAGAGTCTTCTCCCTTTTTAGAAGCTAACTGTGAGCCCATGTTTGCAGGACCAAAGCCATTCTTGCTTGAAATTTTAGAGTAGAAGTTTATAAAACTTGTATTTTTTGGGGATGAGAATCACAGCCCACTTTGAGAAGCCTATAGAAGGCATGGAACCTTGCCTGCTCAAAATGCATGTGCACACACAGTTTTGTGCACAGTTACAGGTGCCCCCTGAACCCATCTGGGAATGCTCTAAGGGCTACAAGGGCTGGGGTTTGCGGCCCTGGGTCTGGAGAATTCTGTGCTGATATGATGCCCACAGCCGCCACCTCCTCTCCGGATATCCCCACCATTGCTTTTGGGCGCCATGAAGTTTGATGTGGTTTTCTCAGGCACCTTAGATCTGCCAGAGGATGGAATAATTTCACAATACCCCCACGTTGGTGAGATTTGCTGGAAAAGAAGTGGGCTTAGCATCAGAGGCCTATGTTCTAGTCCTGACTGTTGACCCTGTTGACCCCAAATTAGCTGTTTGACACGGACCAGGGCAATTCCCTGTCTGGGCCTTTGCCCCGTCACCAATAAAATGAGGGAGATGATTTGGGAAGTCTTTTCTGGTTCTAAAATTCAATTTCATGCTGTTTCAACGAAGTTTTCAGCAACTAACAGTGGCAGCTGATGGGTTAGAGGAAACGAACTGATTTTTAATTTACCTAATGCTCGTAGATGATGCCACGGAGAAGGACCTTTCTGATCTGGTGTCAGAGATGGAGATGATGAAAATGATTGGAAAACACAAAAACATCATAAATCTCCTTGGAGCCTGTACTCAGGATGGTGAGTAGGAGGGAAAAATGCTTTCATTCAAATAATCCATGGCTCAATGTTAGCAGCATTTTAGAGATGGTGGGACTTTCGGATCTTGCTCCTAGGGCGCCTGAAGTGCGTGTTGAAAGTTCTCTTTAAAATTCCCTTAGGAGGATGTTCCCAGCCATGAACACAAAAGGTACTTTGTAACTATACATAGGGGACTGGGCCAAAGTGAGCACTGGGTGACTTTGGATGAGGGTCTCTTAGAGTCCCGCTGGTTTTAGGTCATAGCCTGGAGGGTGTCTGGAAAAACCAGTCTCCTTATGTTTTTGTTTTATAAGTGTTAAGAGAGATTTCTCAAAATAGGGTACTATGTTTTGGTTGACAAAATAGAGGTTGAGGAAGCCGTGTCCTGCTGTGGACAGCACGTGGCTGGGCTCCTGAGAGTAGCTTAAAAAAGGAGAAAGTGGTACGAAGGGACGCCTTATCTTCCTTAGGGGAGAGAGACCCCTGGGTTCTCTCACTGAAGAGCTCACTGGCCCTTTGGGAATCAGCTTGACGATAATTAATAAACTTGAAAATGCCTATATTTCTGCCTCAGCAATTTCTCTTTTAGGTCTATACCAGCAGTCTGGAGCCTTTTTTCTGTCAAGGGTGATGGTGAATGTTTTCGGTTTTGTGGGCCTTATGGTCTTGGTGGTAACCATGCATCTCTGCTGTCGTAGTGAGAAAGTAGCCACAGACAATACGGACCTGGCCGTGTGCCAGTGAAACTAATGACAAAGACAGGCAGAGGGCAGGACTTGGCCCGAGGGCTGTGCTTCTCCAGCCCCTGGTCTGTACCACAGAGAAGTGGTTGCATGTGTGGCTAAGGAGACGTGCGCAGGAATGTTCATTGCACACTGTTTTGACTCAAACCTGGAAGCAACATAAATGCCCATGAGTATACGGGCTAGATCAATAAACTGTGGTGTATTTGTATGATAGAATATAGGTAGCTGTTAAAAATGAATGCTCTAGGTTTATTTTTATCAGTCTGACTGGCTTCCACAAGGATAATATGTAGGGGAAAAATGATTCAGGGCTATATCTTTATTATTTGTTTATGTGACTAAAAATAATATATTGTTTATTGATACATATGTTTTGGTAAAATAGTTAAAATGGGAGTGACGGGAAGGATGCTCCCTGTGTCTCTGTTCTATTTCTTAGACTTTTGAGACTATCTTGACCAAGTGTTGGTTATCATTTTGAGGAGATTAGAATGTAGGTGTTTTATTTTTGTGTATGATTTTCTGTATGTTTAAATAACAGGAAAAAATACTAGGTTGTAATAACTAACACTTCTTTGTTGAACTGGCTGAAGGCAGATCCTGGGTTTGCTGCCTTAGTGAGCTTGTCTTCTCCATCCACAGGACCACTCTACGTCATAGTTGAGTATGCCTCGAAGGGTAACCTCCGTGAGTACCTCCGAGCCCGGAGGCCGCCTGGGATGGAGTACTCCTATGACATTAACCGCGTTCCCGAGGAGCAGATGACTTTCAAAGACTTGGTGTCATGCACCTACCAGCTGGCCAGAGGCATGGAGTACCTGGCTTCCCAAAAAGTGAGTCCTTCACATTCTCCTCGGTTGGGTGGCTTCCAGTTAAAAATGGCTTTGGAGACAACAGGCAGTTTGGACATGCTCATTTGCTAAATCAAGTCCTTGCGTGTCTTTGACAACTTGGAAAATATTTACTGCATTCTTCACATTAGGGTTTAACGAACTCTTTAAAAGCCAAAGTGGCCTCATAAACCTACAGTGACACTGCAGAGAGCAGAAAAGATACCTCTTTGCTGAGACAGGGCTGGGTGTGACCCTCCTGGGTTTCAGTTCTCCAGGTAGAGAAGAGCTTAGCAGGTCGTTAAGGGGGCGCTGCCTTTAATTTTGGTGATTTTTTGGCTTTCTTCGTTTCGTGGTTATTGAATTTTTGGACATAGACTTTGAGTGTTGTGTTTACATTTTGAGTTTGAAATGGCTTCAAATAGTCGAAAGATCAGGCAAAAGGATATTTTAGTAACATGGAGTCCTGGGTGTTATCTGAGTTTATTTTGTCTCCTTTGGCGGGGTAACCCACTGCGGTTACAAGTTGGCCAGGGCCCCTGAGGTGAAGCGCCTGCATTCCAAGCATGCCACGTGCAATGGAACTTTAAGCATCTGAGTTATTCTGAAAGCAGTTAGACAGGTGCCCAGATGTCCTCTGGGGCTTTTTGGATGACCCAGGACACCTTTCCTTAGCCCACACTCGGGGAGGGGGAGGTGTCGACCTACCTCCTCGGGTGGAGGTGTGGTCTGTTTCTACCTGTGGTGGAGCTTGATGGAGCACCAGGAATTCCTCAGGTCCCCAAAGAAGTGAGTGCCTCCGGTGCGTGTGGACCCTCTGTCACCTGTGGGCCTGGGCTGGGTTGTGACCATGCCAGTGCCTCGATGAGTGAGGCAGCCCCTGTCACATCACACAGTGTGTAGGGATGTGGGGGTGGGGACGAGGGGGCGTGGTTACGCCTCAGCCCCTGTTGTCTGTGGTCACCCACATAGGAACGTGGCCAGAGCGACCACATGTTCTGTTTTTGTTTTCTTTTGTTTTTCATTTTCAAGAGAGTCCAGAGTTTAAGCCTTTTTCAGATATTTTTCCTCCAAAATCTCCCTGCAAACCTTTGCAAAAAAAAGGGTATAGATTTTAGGAAACTAAAACACAGTTTAGAGTTCTGCGGTGATGGGCATGTGCACG
Organism: Equus caballus; assembly: GCF_041296265.1. Lineage (NCBI taxonomy): Eukaryota > Metazoa > Chordata > Mammalia > Perissodactyla > Equidae > Equus > Equus caballus. The sequence goes on from NC_091684.1 coordinate 12,089,712, forward strand.
CACACAGGGGAGTTTGCCAATTGAAAAGTGTTTGGCATGAGGAAACAATCAGATCCAGAATGTGGGACATTTGACAAGACATTGCTTCAAAATGTCAACGTTATGAGAGACAAAAATGCTGGCAAGACAGTTCCAGATTAAAGGAGGCTTAAGAGATATGGCAATGAAACGTGCATGTGTGATCCTGGATTGCGTCCTGCTTGGGCTGGGAGGTGGGGGGACGGCTTCCATAAAGGACATCTATGAACAATTGAAGTTTGAATATGGACTGTATACAGGCACATCTCGGAGATATTACGGGTTCAGATCCGGACCACCACAATAAAGCAAATACTGCAATAAAGCAAGTCACACGAAGTTTTTTGTTTCCCGGTGTGTGTAAAAGTTATGTTTATGCTATACTGTAGTCTATTAAGTGCGATAGCATTATGTCTAAAAAAATGTACATACCTTAATTAAAAAGTACTTTATGGCTAAAAAATGCTAACCGTCATCTGAGCCTTCAGCGAGTCATAACCTTTTTGCTGGTGGAGGATCTCGCCTCGATGTTGATGGCTGCTCACTGATCAGGGTGGCGGCTGCTGAAGATTGGGGTGGCTGTGGCAATTTCTTAAACTAAGACAACAATGAAATTTGCCACATCAATTGACTCTTCCTTTCATGAACCATTTTTCTGTAGCGATGCTGTTTGATCACATTGTATCCGCAATGGAATTTCTTTCAAAATTGGAGTTAAGCTCCTCAAACCCTGCCACTGCTTTGTCAACTAAGTTTATGTAATATTCTAAATTCTTTGTTGTCATTTCAGTAATTTTCACAGCATCTTCACCGAAAGTAGATTCTATCTCAAGAAACCCCTTTCTTTGCTCCTCCGTAAGAAGCAGCTCCTCATCTAAGTTTGATGATGAGATGGCAGTGGCTCAGTCACATCTTCGGGCTCCACTTCTAATGCTAGTTCTCTTGCTGTTTCTACCACATCTCCAGTTACTTCCTCCACTGAAGTCTTGAACCCTCAAAGTCATCCATGAGGGTTGGAATCAGCTTCTTCCAAATGCCCGTCAGTGTTGGTATTTTGGCCTGTTCCCATGAACTATGAATGTTCTTGTCCTTTCCAGAAGGTTTTCAATTGACTTTGCCCAGATCCATCAGAGGAATCACTATCTATGGCAGCTATAGCCTTCTGAAATGTCTTTCTTACATAATAGGACTTGAAAGTACAAATTACTCCTTGATCCATGGACTGCAGAATGGTGGTTGTGTTAGCAGGCATGAAAACATTAATCTCATTGTACATCTCCATCAGATCTTTTGAGTGACCAGGTGCATTGTCAATAAGTGTAATATTTTGAAAGGAATCTTTTTTTCTAAGCACTAGGTCTCAACAGTGGGCTTAAAATGTTTAGTAAACCATGTTGTAGACAGATGTGCTGTCATCCAGGCTTTGTTGTTCCCTTTACAGAGCACAGGCAGAGTAGATTTAGCATCATTCTTAAGGGCCCTGGGATTTTCGGAATGCTCAATGAGAAGTGGCTTCAATTTAAAGTCACCAGCTACGTTAGCCCCTAACAAGAGAGTCAGCCCGTCCTTTGAAGCTTTGGACCCAGGCATTGACTTCTCCTCTCTAGCTGGGAAAGTCCTAGATGGCTGCTTCTCCCAAAAGAAGGCTGCTTCCTCTATACTGAAAATCTGTTGTTTGGTGTAGCTGCCTTCATGAGTTATCTTAGCTGGCTCTTCCGGAGAACTTGCCGCAGCTTCTGCATCAGCACCTGCTGCTTCACTTTGCTCTTTTATCTTATGGAGACGGCTTCTTTCCTTACACCTCATGAGCCAACCTCTTCTAGCATCACACTTCTCTTCTGCAGCCTCCTCTCCTCTCTCAGCCTTCATAGAATTGAAGAGAGTTAGGGCCTTGCTCTGGATTAGGCTTTGGCTTCAGGGAACGTTGTGGCTGGTTTGATTTCTATCCAGACCCTAAATAAAACTTTCTCCATGTCAGCAGTAAGGCTGTTTCACTGTCTTATCATTCGTGTGTTCAATGGAGTAGCACTTTTAATTTCCTTCAAGAACTTTTCTTTTGCAGTCACAACTTGACTAACTGTTTGGCACGAGAGGCCTAGCTTTTGGCCTGTCTTGGCTTTTGACGTGCCTTCCTCACTAAGCTTAGTCGTTTCTAGCTTTTGATTTAAAGTGAGAGCCATGTGACTCTTGCTTTCGCTTGAACACTTAGAAACCACTGTAGGGTTATTAATTGGCCTAATTTCAATACTGTTGTGTCTCAGGGAAGAGGGGAGGCCAAGCGGAGGGAGAGAGATGGAGGAGCAGTGAGAACACAGAACACTTAGAGATTGAGTTCGCTGTCTTATAAGGGCACGGTTCTTGGTGCCCCATAACAACGATAATAGTAACATCAAAGATTGCTTATCACAAGTCACCATAACATACATAATAATGATGAAAAAGTTTGAAATGCTGTTGGAAAAATAGTGCCAATAGACTTTGCTCAGTACAGGATTGCCACAAACTGTCAGTCTGTTTAAAGAAAAAAAAGCACAATAAAATGAGGTATGTGTGTATTAGATAATATGACTGTATCAGTGTTAAATTTGGGGAGTGATGATAGTGGTATTGTGTTAAGGTAGGCGATATGTGCTCAAGTATTTAGATGTGAAGTGTCACTGAGGTCTGCAACTCACTCTTAAATGATTTAGGCATAGACAGTATGTGCACGCATTTGTCTTTATGGGGAGGTTAGGTGTGGAGAAAAGAGCAAATAAGCATAACCTGTGAATCTGGCAAATAGGGACATCCATTGTCCTATTTCACCTTTCCTGTAACTGAAATGTTCTTAAATAAAACACTGCAGAGTGTGGCCTGTCTGCAGGCCACCTGTTGTGACCCTCTGGTCTCGGTCGCTCTGCCCTCCCTCTGTGAGAGAGGGGGAAGCATCTTTTGGACTCGGCAGGGTGCTGCTACTAATACAAAAGTGGTAGGAGGCTGGCCTGGTCATTTTATTAATCCTTTAATGAAGATTCCTGAGCATTCCTTATTCCAATGCCCCTGCCCTAAGTTGAGGTGGCCGGGATGGACATAGTCTTTGACCTCTTGGAGCAGGAACCATGGGTGACAGCAGAAGAGATCAACAGTAAATGTGGAAATAAAAATAAGTATGTGAGAAGCTGAGAAGCATGCTGTGGAGGAAATAGTATGGGTCAGGAGCAGTGGTGATTGGGGCGCTTAGGGAGGGGAGGTGGCAGGTGGGCACAGGGACCAGCTGTGCAGAGATTCTAGGGAGGGAAACGGCATGTGGAGAGGAGAGAGTGAGATGTGGCCGGAGACAGGCAAGCCCTGCTTCTTCAGGGCCCTGCAGGCCCAGCAAGGACTCTGGACCACACCCTCGGCATGTTGGGAAGCCACGGAGGGGAGTCAGGTGATCAGGTTTGTGCTCCAGGGATCGCTCTTGCAGCCGATCACACGATGGGTTGGAAGCGCTGAGCCCTGTGAAGGGCAGTGGTGGTTTGGGCCAGAGTTATTGGCTGCAGAGAGACTCGAGAGGTAGATTGATCTTGGATATATTTTGCTGTCGGGATAGTTAATGGATTGATTAGATATGGGAGGAAGAGAAAGAAGGATCAAGGATTTCCAGCTTGAGAAGTTGGCTGATGATGTGGTTTACCAGAATGAGTAAGACTTTGGGAGGAGGTTGGGGGAGAAGATGAAGGGAACAGATTTTGGTGGCAAATCAAGGGGCACTTTGAATATGTCTGAGAGTCATTCAGGGGCAGGCGTGGACCAGGAAGCTGCAGGCTGCAGCTCAGCTCTGAGAGCTGGGCTCCACCCTGGGCGCCTGCAAAGGAAGGTGTAATTTCAAGCCATGGATGAGGACATGGTGGGGGAGTAGGCAGAGAAGAGGGGAAATAGAAGCAGGCAGTCAAACCCCAAGAAAACTCTCACATCTGGAGATTGGCCAAAAGCGCAGGAAGTGGCAGTAGAGGCTGACACACGCTCAGAGAGACAGGAGGAAACCCAGGATGCGGTTCACGGAGAAGCTTCGGGAAGACGGGAGTGCTCGGCTGTGTGTCATTCTGCTCAGAATGAGGAGACAAGAGAGGGCGGTGGATCTGGCTCCTGGAGCCAGTGATGGTCCCCTCAGTGTGCCCCAGCCCTGAGGGCACTGAGAGCCTGCCTGTCTTGGAGCTGCTCCACATGGTGGAGAAAGAACTAAGAATCAGATGAACTTTGCGAAACAGGGTGAATGAATACGTTTTAGAATGACAGACTGAAAATACTTTTATTAATAGTTGTGATGACGGTTTTCGTTATTACTAATCACTACCACTTTTTGAGAGCTTAAGGTCTGCCAGGCACGGGGCAAGCATTTTACATACAGTATTGTCCGTAACCTCAGCACAACTCTGAAATAGGTGTGATTATATCCCTGTCTCATGGATAAGGATGCTGAGGACTGTTAGGAAGTGCCAGGAAAGCTTTGAGCCCAGATGTGTCTGAGTCACCGTCCTCGTTTCCGAGGTGGGGACTTACAGGTCTACAGAGTGAAGTGGCTGGTCCAAGATGTGGCCTTTTGGTTTTCCATCCACTCGTCCCACTCCCAGCGTCTCCTGCTCTCAGGTAATCCCTCCTCTCCCTGGACCAAGAGGAGGACCGCTGAGATGCCCTGTGTCTCTGACGCAGGATGGGGCAGCCTGAGTGTGTTTCCTTCGGGCATTGCAGGGCTCCATTACCCCAGCTGACAGCCACCTGCAATTAAGGACCTAAAACAAGTTTGAAGTGGTAGATGAAGATCTTAAGAATGGTCCCCTTGGGAGGAATCTGCTTCCAAAAATGGAGGGCTTGTTCCTGAGGGTGGAGAATAAAGTAGGGAAAGGATCAGATCCTGGCCTCCCCCACCCGCTCCCTCAGTGGGTAGTGATGAGCTTGTTAGAGACCCACTAAAGGAGCTGTCGAGTGACATCTCTAGCTCCTTGCTGATGGCATGTGATGATGACTTCAGCTCAATAAACATTTGCTGGGTCGGGCTGTACTCTGTGCTGGGAATGTAGAGAGGAACACACAGACCCTGTCCTCAGCAGCTTGCACCTGTGTGTGCATGGGGCCGACAAGTAAACGCCCTGGTGTATACAGTAATACAATTAGATATTGGGGTATTTGAGCCTTATACAAGTTTTTAAAGCCTTGCTATTTTTGGTTCAAAGTACACTCATTTTTCTTTTTATCAGTTAAACCTCCAGGGTGTTAAACCTGAGCTGGTGTTTTTGGTTTTTTTAAAGCAAGCCCCAGCTCCCTCATCTGTAAAATGGGTACAATAATACCCATCTCATAGGTTGCCATGGGAATTTAATGCGATCAGCTGTGCACAGGCCCCCTGCACACTGTCTGGGTCATAGGGGTGTTAGTCTTTCTTCCCTTGGTGACCCATTGCCCTTCAGCTATAAAGAAATGCCGTACCGAACAGTCCAGGACTGTAATGTCAAATGGCCAGCCGTCTGTGCTGGAGAAGAACTCAGATTTCTGCTGATGATGGGAATTTGGCTTGACTTTAATTATTTTCTTTTTCTTGGGTGTTGGTTCCAAGTCACTTCTTGTTCAGCCCAGAGGGTGGGCTTCGGTCTTTCCTGGCACCCTGGGATGTGGGATGGGGGTGCTAGAGTCTGGCTTTCGCTGAGAAGGTGGTGGAGGTGGCTGTTGTGTATCTGTCCGAGCTGAGCCCTGATGTGTGGTCGGAGCACAGCGCGTGAGAAGCCAGATTCTTCTGACCACACGGCTTGCCAGACACAGAGCTCGCGTCAGCAGGGAGCACACACCGCCGAAGAGTTTGGCCCGGGGCTTGGAAGTTCAATTTGAAAAGGCCTCCAAAACCGGGGAACGCGGCTCCCGCCCCGGCCGGTCCCTGGGCGGTTTCTGGGAGCTCTCGAATTTCCTGCTTCCAGTTTGGCCAGGCACAGGCCTGCTGTGGGGCTTTCCTGCTTTCCCACTTCTGTTCTTGGCCCATCCAGGGGGCCGCAGGAGCATAGGAAAACAAGGAATAGTTGGGGGGTGGGCAGGAAAAAAATTACTAACTTATTCTTCTGCGAGTGTTTGGCTCCCCTCTCATTTTGTGGAGGGCCTCTCTAAAATCAGCCACGCGTCTCCTTGTCGATGGATGCCTAGGACTCTCTCCATGTGATAGTGACCTTTGCCAGGAACCTGTGTACCAGTGTGTGCCTAGGGATGTTTGCTTGCTTCTTTATACCTTACCTCTTTCAAAAACAGGGGGTGATGATTTGGGACACTAATTACGATGGAGCATGATAAAATCTTGGTATATTAAAATGCAACGAAAATACTTAGACTGGCTTACAAAAGCATATCCTTTGTGAAGAGGAAAGACAGAAGTGATAATAACTAGACCTTTCTGAGACCAAAGAGTTGGTGTTAGGACTACAGATGAGCTGTCCTGTGGGGGGCATCTGAGCCTCTAGCCCCCGTGTGTGTGGCAGACACAGGGCGAGGCAAGCCTTCTGTGGGCCAGGTGTCGTGCTAGGACTGGCCTGAGACTGTGGATGGACAGGCATTGGCTGTGATATAAGCCAGGAAAGGACATGGTTGGTTCTCAGATACACAGTTCATGGCAAGTGTAGAAGACAAAGTGGGGCTGAGTCTGGAAGCCTGGAGACCTGTTAGGCAGGGAGTGTGGCCGTCTGCAGGACTGGCTGGGTGGGGACAGTGATGACATCCTGGACTAAGCAGTTAGCAGTGGGAACAGAGCAGCGTGGACAGTTGGAGGGGGTTTTTGGGGGTTGAAATCAACAGAACTTGGGAGGAGTATGTAAAGAATTCTGGTGTATACTTCTGCCTGAGAGAGACCAAGAGGATAAAAATTAGGGAAGTAAAGACCTTGAATTTGAGGTGCCAAAGGGATGCCAATGTGGAAATGTCCCATAGCCTGTTGAAAATGAGAACATGGGTCCCAGGAGAGAGGTCAGCATAGAGAGAGGACTTTGCAAATCTTTTGTATGTATCTAAGAATTGAAGCTATGAGGGTGAATGGAAATATATGAAATTAATGGGACAATTCCTCTATTTTGAGGGATAGAGGAAGAGAAGAGCTAGCCAAGGAATCTGAGAGGGTGGGGAGAGAGGGAGAGAGTGAGCCAAGAGAAGGGATGCGGTAGAACTCAGTGGTGGGACAGTTTTCAAAAATGAGCAAGAAATTAACAGTGTTCAGAACTGCAGAGAGGAAAAAATGAGGTGTTAGGAAAGGTCGTTTGGGTCTGACAGAAGGTTCTTGATGAACTTTAGGAGAGGGAGGGGTAGATACAGGTTGCAGCGTTTGAGGAGTCACCAGGAGGTGAAGGAGTGATGCTGGAGTTCAACCAGCTCTTCTGAAAGTTGGGCTGTAGAGGGCAGGAGAACAAGTGTTGAGATAAAAGATTTTAGGATTATCCAACACAGACCTCGTATGAAGGATGCCAGTGGTGTTGGTCAACTGCAAATAAAGAAGAATATGGAATGACTGGAGCTCTGGTTTTTTAATTTATTTGTAATTAGAAAAGAAGTACCAGTTTTCGACTTAAGATGTATTTTCTGATGGCATTATAAGAAGTATGTTTCCTTTTGATTCTTGAAGCATTTTGAAATGTGTTCTTTCTCCATTTCAGTGTATTCATCGAGATTTAGCAGCCAGAAATGTTTTGGTAACAGAAAACAATGTGATGAAAATAGCAGACTTTGGACTGGCCAGAGATATCAACAATATAGACTATTACAAAAAGACCACAAATGTAAGTCTATGGCAGGAAGAGGGGTGGAGTGGGGTGGTGTGGAATGTTCTAGATGAAAGACAATAGATGCTTAGAGCTGGAAGGACTGATGAGGGCTCATTCCTCTGCCTTGCATTCCTGTTCTTTTGCCTTGTTCTGTGCAAACTTCTCAATAAGCAAATTTAGGCTATGTTTGAGATACTTTTAGTAAATGTGAAATAGTCTTACATATAGAATAATCAGCAGCCTCTAGGATCTTTATAAAACTCTTTGTCAGAACTTTCCTAGTAAGGATTAGAACTTGGGAGTTTCTGGGTTAACTTTTGCCTGGAAGTTGGTTGGAGTGTGTCTGTGTGCTAGGGAGATGGATGATAATGAGAATCCAAGGAAATAGCATTTTATTAATGTCCCCAGATCTGTGCTCCCCCATTGTGTAGAGTCTCAGTTGGGGCTTATTTCTCCTCTAATGACTGACCAGTGAAAACCATTTGTGTCAGCTCATAAAATAAGCAAGCAGGTCACAACCGTGTTGAGCCTGCTAAAGTAAACTGGTTTTAATATATTGGTTTTTGCATTTCTTCCACACTTGCAGGGGCGACTTCCGGTCAAGTGGATGGCTCCAGAAGCCCTTTTTGATAGAGTATACACCCATCAGAGTGATGTGTAAGTAACTCCCTTGTCTCTGGCTTCTCCATCGGGTTGAGTTGCAAAAATATTGTACATTCTTCCCCTTCCTTCCTTCTTTGGTGCCTGCTGCATTTCACACATTCATAGAAGGTTCAGGAGCCGGCCTTAGAAAGAACGGATTTTATGGTAGGCTGGTAACCAATGCTCTGTTACTAATCTGCCTGGCTTCAAAGCGCACGGGAGGTGGAACCACTAACCTCCTCCTGCCAGAGCGGAAGTCCCCTCTTGGACTTATTCACGAGACACAGCTACAAAGCTGCTATCTACTTTGCCAAGCTGTTGGCATGTTCTTTGCTGCCTTAAAACAGGAATCCTGAACCTTTCCCTAATAGAGGGTGGTTTAGTCCTATTTCCCCCATCCCAGGTTTGTCCTCGTGGGGGAGGGCGAGTGTGACATGGTCTGCTCAGAGGATCTCGCAGGGGCTGCTTGCTCTGTTTGTTGAAAAAATTCTGACCTTGTCCTAACATCCTTGATAACGTTATAGAAATACAGTGAAAACTATATAATATTTACATAATGATATACTTATATAAAAGAGATAAAAATACTCTCAGGGTCAGGCTTCAACTGGTATTTTAGAATTTTAGATTTAGAAATTTGGTTGAAAGATGTTACCACTGTGGGAAGCTGGGTAAAAGGTAGAGAGGATATTTCTGTACTGTTTTTGTAAGTTCCTGTGTGTCTATAATTATTCCAAAATAAAAAGTTAAAAAAAAAAAATCAGTTGAGCTATTTTTCTTTGCATGAGCGGGAGGATTTCTAGGGTGGGCATTGATTCCATGCTCTCTCAGTGGTCCTCTTCAGCAATCCTAGAAGGAAGGCGTTATGAGTCCCATTTTTGCAACGAGCAAACTTCCTCTGCATGCTGCTGCCTTTCCTCTGCACAAAAGTGGGGACAGTTTCATTTCTGAAACTCGCCCTAATAGAGTCAGGAAGGGCGTTTTCCCAAAGCCACAGCGACATAGGTCAGTGCAGGATCCTCTGCTTGACTATCCCAAGAACTGTGGGTCTCCTGCACGAGGCTCAGAAAGTCCACCTGTGGGTCTCTGCAAAGTCAGGGATAATAGTTGTATGAAACTGTCTGGGACACAGAATTCTTCCATCCTGACTGATCCCAGCCTGGTGCTGATTCCCTTCTTGACCTTAGTGAGTCACTCACCTTTTGTGCCCTCAGATGCTCCACTGGCCGCATTGGGCAGCTGTACCTCGCAGAGTTAGCTTGCTGGCCTTATTCTGTCCCCTGCCCATACTGGTCGTTCACAGCGCTGGGGTCAGGCACGTAGGCCAGTGGAAGAGTTGGACAGGAACATAAAGAGCTTTGAAGCTTAGGAGTTGAGATCTTCATGTTGCTAATACTGTATTTAAGATGAACAACTTTGAGAGTGATGGAGAGACAGCAACCACCCAAATCTCCACCAAAAAGAGAAAAAGAGTGATGATGGTTTACCTTTTTGTCGGTTGATAGAAAATTCCATCGGGACATCCCCACTTTGTCCTCATTTTGGGATGCTCCCTGGGGCAGGAAGGGGCATGTAGGTGACCTGCAGGAGAGCTCAGCTCATTTGTCTTTGAACCTAAGAAGTGAGGGGGCGTTTATTTTCTTAACCGGGTCTGTTTAGGTTTCCGTGGTTCAGACGGGTGAGTGATGCTGTGCTTTCTCCCTTCTTTGCAGCTGGTCCTTCGGGGTGTTGATGTGGGAGATCTTCACTTTAGGGGGCTCGCCTTACCCAGGGATTCCCGTGGAGGAACTTTTTAAGCTGCTTAAGGAAGGACACAGGATGGATAAGCCGGCAAACTGCACCAACGAACTGTAAGGGCCGTTGTCTCTCCTGATACCGCAGTAGACCCACCGCCCCGGTGACGCTTCTGCCTTCTGTCGCTTTTCTGAGGCCCCTGATCTTCCAAACATGCTCTAAGAAGAATTGCTGAAACTTTCAGGGCTCAGTCACAGAACTGAGATAGACAGCTGCACTGACAGCCATGACTGTCCAAAAGAGAGATCATTCTGAGGTGTATGGTGTGAGCAGGGCTCACAGAGGACGTCGGGCTGCCCGGCCCAGGGCTTCCGACGTCGCAGAGCAAGCAGGGTGGTCTTCCTGGACCACTGTGTGGTGCCTTGCTGTTGTCTCCTCGGAGTAACAGGAAGACACCTCTGGCCTTCCCTCACCCGCAGGCTAGAAGGCCGGGGGGCTGCCCTCGCAGAGTGTAGGATTAAAGCACCACCATGGCCTTTCCTCACTGGTTGTGCCTGGCTCCAGCAGACCGAGTGCAGTGTGGGTGCTTCTGCAGCTTCTGTGACCATTGATAATTGCTGTCACAGATTGCCCTCAACCACATTTCCTCGGAGTGAATGAGTCAGTGTCTGGTTCCCTATATTTTACCCATATTTTAGCGCAGAGATTAAAAATTTGTCCAGGTGCCGTCCTTAGAGCACCAGATCTACCTATAAAACCATGAGCTGGTTTCTAGAAAAACCAACCCCGCACTTTAAGTGGAATTATGTTGTGTTTGTGACACGCGTCTTGTGCAGTAAAATCAGTTCTTTGAAGAGGAGCCTCTCCTCCCAGCCCCCCAGGATTAACTAAGGAGAGTGATTGTCCCGGAGACTACAGTCTATTGTGTGTCACTTCATGGGGATTATATAGCAATAATCCCATGAGTGCTTTTCGGTGTACAGTGGACCTCTGATGAATGGCCACATTTTATAGTATATTATATAAAGGCATTTATTGTGTTCCTTGTCATTCCTATTGCTTTTCCTAATACAGAGGGTCTGTCGAAACCCATTGTCAAGATAAGGCCTGGGAACCTGGACCCATCCAAGAGTTAATCAGGAAGTTAATGTGCTGCCCAGGGATGGAGGATTAATTCATAAAACCCTTACCTTAAACTTGTGGTTTTCAAACTTCATTTTTTTAAACTAAGGAACCTTTGTCCACTGGAATCATTCAAACAAAACCCAAAGTGTCAGGCAGATAAAAATAGAGCTGCCCTGGTCTAGGCTGGGCTGTGTGGGAAGACCAGAGACCTGCCTGCTCGTATGTGGCTCTTTGTGCAGCATCCAAAAGTGCCATAAAGTGTGATACCACTTGATAATGACGCTGCTGAGGGGCTCCCAGAAGTCATCAGGGAAAGCATAAAGAAGTGTCTTTCCTGGTGGCATAGATACCTTCCTAAGACATTTTGCGTAAAGTGATTTGTAAATTAAAGTGCCCTTCAGAGGAGCCAAGCAGTGAATCTTTTGGGAAAGTGAGTAACCACCTCCTAATTTAGTTGCTTGGAAAGTTCTAATACGTTTTTGTAATTTAGGATGTATCTCCACATTGCCTGTTAAAACTGGCTTACTCACCGGAGGAATCCATTTCTTCCAGGTACATGATGATGAGGGACTGTTGGCACGCAGTGCCCTCCCAGAGGCCGACGTTCAAGCAGTTGGTGGAAGACTTGGACCGAATTCTCACTCTCACGACCAATGAGGTAAGACCTCCTTCCCGGAGCTCGTGGTCCTTGCTCGGGAGACCAGTGCGGCTTTGTAAATGCAGCCTCCCCTGCTGGAGTCTGTGGTCTAGTTTATCATTTTTCCACAGGGGTCAGACAGAGTTAAACTATGTGTTCCTCCCAAATCTTGATTTTTCTCAGAACTGTATTTTGAGAGTTCTGACTCATGAAACCGAAGACTGAGGGCCCTACTTGAGGCCACCCCTCACTGTGGCTTTTGGGTGGCGGGTCCAGGGTGTGTGTGTGGGGGGGGGAGTGTGGGGAGAGGAAAGAATTGTCCAACTGCAGCGTTTGGGTTTGCCTCGGGAGGAGCTTGGGTTTACGTGCTGGTGGGCTTGTGGGCCTGGTGGTCACTGTGAGAGCTGCTAGTGTCCCGTAGCTGATGGGCTGGTTTGCATGCTGTGAAGTTCTCCAGTTCTAGCTTCCGATAACACAGAACACAGTCATACGTGGGCCTGTCTGGTAATGGCGTGTGGCTTGTGGTCTCCATCTGTGTGTATGTAAACGTACACACAGTTTCCTATAATGAATGACTTATATGATTTTCAAGTGAAAACCTGTACTTTTCGTTAAAATGCTTATTTTCTATAAAATGTTTATAATCTATACCAACCAAAGAAACACTCTCTGTCACTCACTTTCCGAATTCACTTTAAGATGCAGACAGAGTGGTCTCTGTGGTCATGGAAAGAGTCTGATCTGAGCAGGAGAGGTGATAAACCCATCAAGGCCAGAAAAAACCCACGATAGAGAGAAACTGTTAGTGAATGAATTTGTGATATTTAATGAAGTTGCAGTGCAGCGTTCCTTCAAACAGAAAAAAAACCCCACAATTGTCTTAACAACAACAAAAAAGGTTGAAAACACCCAAATATTCTAGAAGGAAAGTAATGCATTTATTTTTAGATAATACATTTAATAGTTTTTAGAGTGATTTTTTAAAAAAAATAGTGAAATGCTGGGATGTGAAGCCTTCAGCCAGCAACATGATCTTGTGCGTCTGACTGCGGCTGATAAGGGAGCAATCGCATTTAAATGAATACAGCTGACCTTCAGAAGTTGAAAGGAAAAGGAACAGTTTAAGGGAAAAAAAACAACTTTCTTCTCCTGCCAAAATTGTTGTTTCCAGTATAAGTTCTTTTAACCCTAGACTTGGAATTCACTGACATCCCTACTTTTTCCCTATCAGATCTGAACATTTATGGCTTCGTTTAGGAACTGGGAAAAGCACTAAAGTCCCATTTTAATGATCCTCTGTCTGTGCTCGCTGCTATTTATTTATATATTTACATTTAAAGTGCGCCCGTTCAGACTGAAATTTACATCCAGTATCCTAAAATGAAAAAGCAGAATGCCATATTGTCTAACGGATATAAAAATCGAAGTTTCTTTCCTTCTGAAAATCATTACCATATGCTCGAGAAAAATGGTTCCATTTAGGACAAAATTTCATTTTTATCATTGTAAGCAAAAAGTTCTCTTTTGATGTGGTGGGCGTGTTTGTCTCCAGTTGTGTGGTTAATGCCGATGTTGTTGAAACTGACACATCCCCCATTCTCGGGTAGGGACTCTTTCTCTTGCCAACCCTGGTGATGAATTATAGTGGGTTTTTTTTTTTTTTTTTTCTGTCTTTTAAAATGTATACTTGCCAACGTTCTGTGGGCTCTTTTCTGATAACGCTGAGGCTGGTTGTGCTGTGGTCTGCAGTTTTTGGCCCCTCTCAGCAAAACCACGTGTCATAGAATAGTTATTGGCTTCTGGGCCTGTGAGCAAGGCTGCCCCAGTGTGCCAGCTCAGTCGAACCATTGAGACTCAGAAGTCCCCCCGTTTAGAAACGTTGCATCATTTCAGAGCAGGGGTCTGCAAACCTTTTGCGTAAAGGATCAGTCAGTAAATATTTAGCTTTGCGGGCCATCCTGTTTCTGTTGCAACAACTCAACTCTGCCGTTAGGTCAGAAAGCAGCCACAGATAGCATGCGAATGACTATGTCTGTGTTCTGGATAAAACTTGATGGACCCTAAAATTTTAATTTTATGTAAATTTTATATAATTTTAATGCCATGAGATATTATTCTTCCTTAGATTTTTTTCCGACCATTTAAAAATGTTAAAAACCATTCTTAGGGGCTGGCCCGGTGGCATAGTGTTTAAGTTCATGCACGCCATGTGGGTGGCCTGGGGTTCGCTGGTTCCAATCTCGGGTGCAGACCTAGCACTGCTCGTCAAGCCACACTGTGGTGGCATCCCACATAAAATGGAGGAAGATTGGCACAGCTGTTAGCTGAGTGACAATCTTCCTCACAAAAAACAAACAAAACAAACAAAAAACCAAAAACCATTCTTAGCTCCTGGGCCATACAAGAACAGGCAGTGGGTTCTTGCCCTGTCATAAGTCTGAGGAAATGGATGGAAATGGGCCGTCTCTTCTCTGACAGCAACACCAACAGTTGCTTTAGGAAGCAGAATAGCCCTTTTTGAATTTCAAACTTTCAAAACTTTGAAACTTAACCTCTCTTTTCCTAGACTTTTCTTTAACAGCCCATTATGGATTTAACATACACGAGCACATCCAAGCCTTTTTTGAACCTTGTTTATATTTTCAACTCAGAGAGCTTCTGAGAGTAATGAATCACATTTGTGAAATTACCTGCTGAATGAAGACGTATTCCCCTTAAATTATCCTGGAAACTACAATAGTCAAATGTCATTCGTAAAACAAATATTCGTGGTCTCAGTTATTTAAAGGGGTCTTGGGAATTCACAACACGTTAGGTTTTTTTCTTTTGCTGGGGCTCAGATTGGAACCCTGTGCTCTAGTGAGAAGGCGCATAGCAAGCAGGTCATTTGTGCAAGTGGAGTTGACCACCCAGCGCCTACTGTCCACCTAGGTTTTAGCATTCCCTACCTGCCAATCATTTGTTCGTGACGGGTTGTGAAAGAAAACTTAAGGGCAGCCTCGAATTAATAGAGTTGGAATCTCAAGGAGGTCTTTGTGGGAGCCGGGGTGGGCTGGGTCTCTGAACCTTGAAGGGGTTCCCCCGTGCCATCCCAACTCCAAAATCAACATCTCAAGAGCCTGTGTTTGAAATAAAAGTCTTCTCTTCCCTTCTTTCAGGAATACTTGGACCTCAGTCAGCCTCTCGAACCGTATTCACCTTGTTATCCTGACCCAAGATGAAATAAAACGTCTCTCTTCCCTTCTTTCAGGAATACTTGGACCTCAGTCAGCCTCTCGAACAGTATTCTCCTAGTTACCCTGACACAAGGAGTTCATGTTCTTCAGGAGATGATTCTGTTTTCTTGTGTTACGACCCATGCCTTCCTCAGTATCCACATATAAACGGCAGTGTTAAAACATGAATGCGCTTGTCTGCCTGTCCCCAGATAGGACAGCACCAGGAACCTAGCTACACTGAGCAAGGAGGCATGCCTCCTTGTATATATGGATGTCTCCGCTTGTATATATGGATCAGAGGAGTAAATAATTGGAAAAGTAATCGGCACACATGTAAAGAATTTATACAGTTGGAAACTTGTAATCTTCACCAGGAGAAGAAGAATGTTTCTGGGGCAATGGACTTCCATGGGCCACCACGTGCCCGTGACCCCCTGTGGGTACTGGCTGTGGACCAGCCGGACTCAAGGCGAACATATGTTCTGCCTTTCTTGTGAATTTTGTAATAATTGGAGAAAATATATGTCAGCACACACTTACAGAGCACAATTGCAGTATATAGGTGCTGGATGTATGTAAATATATTCAAATTATGTATAAATATATATTATATATTTACGAGGAATTATTTTTTGTATTGATTTTAATGGATGTCTCAATGCACCTAGAAAATTGGTCTCTCTTTTTTTAATAGCTATTTGCTAAATGCTGTTCTTACACAGAATCTCTTAATTTTCACCAAGCAGAGGTGGAAAAATACTTTTGCTTTCAGGGAAAATGGTATAACATTAATTTATTAATGAATTGGTAATATACAAAACAATTAATCATTTATAGTTTTTTTTTTGTAATTTAAGTGGCATTTCTATGCAGGCAGTGCATCAGACTAGTTAATCTATTGCTCGGACTTAACTAGTTGTCAGATCCATTGAAAAGAGAAATATTTACAGGATATGACTAATTTGGTTAAAGGAAATTTTGATATATTTGTGTTTAAACTCTGCTGTCAGATAATTCTTCTTAAAACCCGTAAATGCCCATATTTGAAGAACCCATTTATAAGAAGGTGTTTTGTTTGGATGCATAGCTCTGT
This sequence comes from Equus caballus, assembly GCF_041296265.1. Lineage (NCBI taxonomy): Eukaryota > Metazoa > Chordata > Mammalia > Perissodactyla > Equidae > Equus > Equus caballus. Next base: position 12,105,924 of record NC_091684.1, read on the forward strand.
CATTGGGCCCATGTAACAGTTAACTGGACTCTCCAAGACAAATGGTACCAGCATCCTCTTAAAAAGATGCCTTAATCCATTCCTTGAGGATGGACCTTAGTTGAGATGATAGCAGAATGTACTTCTCTCTGGCAGCTGGCCTTCTGCCTCTGAGTTGAACATTAATCAGATTAGCCTGTATTCTCTTCATTGAATTTTGATAATGGCTTCCAGATTCGTTGGCAATAGAGGAGCCTTTTAGGATCTTCACGTCTCATCATAGAAAATTGAAACACTGAGTTGTTCTGCTGATAGTTTTGGGGATCCTTCCATCTTTTTAAGGGATTGCTTCCGTCTGATTCTGGCAGGACCTCACCAAAAGATCTGGCCTAATACCAACGTCAGACAAAATGTCGTCATGTTGTCCGTTCTGTATTAAAGTATTGTGTTTTGCTTTCGGAACACCTATTCACTTTGTTATAGCCATGCAACATGAATGCAGATTACACTGATTTTACGTGTTACGAAATTGGAGAAAGTATTTAATAAAACCTGTTAATTTTTATACTGACAATAAAAATGTTTCTACAGATATTAATGTTAACAAGACAAAATAAATGTCATGCAGCTTATTTTTTTAATAATCGTGTCTTACCAAATGGTTTCATGTACTCCGAGGTGTTGACTCAGTGCTGTCTGGTGTGATGGCACAAAAGGAAGGTTTGTTGTTTGCTACAAACAGGTCACTTGCCAGAGGGGTTGGCCGGGACCAGCAGTCCCGGGGAAAGGTGGATCCAATGGAAAATCAGAAGAGGTTGGTTCAAGCCCTGGTTCAGTTCCTTCCTGGGCCCCAGGGGAGTCTGTCTCCTTTCTGGGTCCTAGCTGCTCCCAGAGGAGCAAATGAGGAATGGCGTGGGAGAGAGCTTTGGGAATGGGGCAGTGTTCTAAGGATGAGGGGTCCTGAGGGGAGATGTTCAGAAGATCTGGACACTGGGGACCTTGAAACCTTTTAGGCTGACTTTCTTGTGATGTACAGAGTAGACTTTCCTTCAAAATTTCAACAACACAGCGTGCACACGTTTAAAGTAATTTTACTTATTTCTATGCCTCCAAGAATTTGGGGAGGGAAATGGCATTTTGCCTGTTAGCAAGTGCAAATCTGTGACACTTAAGGTTTCATTACATCTGCTTGCTAGCCTCAGCACCAGGAAAGGCAGAAGAAACAGCGTGGTTTCTCCCAAATTTCAGCCATGCTCTCAGAGCCTCACGTGGCCATTGGTTACAAGGTGCCATCACGGGGCTTCGTTGTGTTTGACACCTTCAGTGGTGGAACAAGGGTCTCCCCAGGCATCAGGAGAGTGGCCTGCAGTCCTGGTTCTGCATTTGTCGACATCCTGTGCTACCATTTCTTATCAGTAGCACAGGGTTATAATCCCACAAAAGAGTGGGATTACAAGACGTGTGAAAGCAGCCTTCAACCTATGGTGGAGGATGATGATCCTGCAGCCCTCCGGGCGTCTCCACGAGTGGGATCCCCTCGGCCAGGTTGGAGGAAGGACTTGCTGGTGCTGCAGCTGTGTTTAAAGCAGGGCTCCACGTCCGTGCCAGTTCTTCTCTGAAGATCCAATGATGCATGTTCTATACTTTGGAGACTAAAGGGGTAGTTTATGGCTTTTTATTAGACAATGTAGATTATAATCCTATGCTAGCTGTTGGCCCTTTTAGAATTATTTTGTGAGATTTGTCATCAAGGGAAAGAAGGCAGGATACGGTCCATGAGAAGGATAGGAAATACTTCTATTTTGAGACCAGCCCCAATTAAACAGACACAGGCAGGGCTTGATAAGAATCCTGGAGCTTTTAAAGCCTTTCTTTCACCCCTAGACCTAAGGAAAGCAATGGCAATTAGTTGAACCACAATGTGATTGTTATTGAGACACGAGTTCAGTTCATTTGCTAAGAACCGAGAGTCGCAGGCGTCTTGGTGGAGAAGGGATAGTGCCTGGCCCTGCTGTCTCCGAGTGGGAAGGGCGGGTGCAAGAGGCTACCTCTCAGTCCAGCTCCTGGGGGCCTCAGGCAGGATGGGGAAGACAGAGGAGCAGGGTAGAGAGGTAGGGCTTCCAGAAGAGCTCAGTGGATTCCCTTGGGACAGGGTGCCCGTATCCACAGCTCGGCCTCTCCATCCTTCCTGACGTCAGGGATCTTGCCTCCACCAGATCTTATGGGAAGTTCCTTGATCCCACACACAGGGAACGAAAACGTGCAGTTACAGTAAAACATCTGGCAGACTTGAACAGCTGTGGATTGGGGACTCCACCACTATTCTGGAAACAAAGAGTTGGGCTGCTGGCTTGTACTGTATAGTTGAGGCTCTAGAAGGGTGGGGTGCAGAGGGCTCTGCTATTGCAGATCAGGAACTTGAGGCTTGGCTTGAGGTTCCTGAGGGTCACGTGACTGGGAAATAGACTGAAAAGATGAGACTGCAGCCTTACGCAGAACAGGAGAAAGATGATGGATGGTGGATTGGGATGGAATTGGCTTGGTTTGTTTCTGAGAGCTGAGAGATGTTGGGCAGGTCATGGATTCTGACTGGACCTTCATTTCCTCAATTGTAAAACTGGCTATCACCAGCCTCATGGTCTCACCATGAGGGCTCTAGGAGCTTAGCTCAGCTCTGGTAGACTATACTCAATAAATGTTAGTTTTCTTCTTCCTGAGAATTTCTTTTGTGTGTGTTTGTGATTTTTTTTTATGTATATTCACAAGGTTATGCAACCATCACCATCATCTAATTCCAGAACATTGTCATCGCTCCAAAAAGAAACCCTGTATCAATTAGCAGTCACTTCCTGTTTCCTCCGCCGCCCCCCCCCTGCCCCCGCACCCCAGACCTGGCACCCACCCGTCTGCTTTCTATCTATGGATTTGCCTATTCCAGCCATAAATGGAATCGTCAATATATGGCCTTTTGTGTCTGGCTGCTTTCACTTAGCATAATGTTTTCAAGATTCATCCATATTCTAGCGTGTCTCAGTACTCGTTCCTTTTTTATTGCCAAGTCATATTCAATTGTGTGGATATAGAACACAGTTTGTTTATCCATCTATCAGTTGATGGACATTTTAGTTGTTTCCACTTTTTGACTATTAAGAATAGGGCTGCTAGGAACATTCACATACAAGTTTTTGTGTAGTCATATATTTTCATTTCTCTTACGTATAAACCTAGCAGTGGAATTGTTGGGTCATGTGGTAACTCTGTGTTTAACCTTTTGAGGAACTGCCAGACTTTTTTCCAAAGCAGTTACACTATTTTACATTCCCACTAGCAATATATGAGCGTTCCAATTTCTCCATACCCTCACCAACACTTGTCATTATCCATATTTTTTATTATAGCCATTCTAGTGGATGTGGTGTGTTTTCCTAAGAAGTTAATAGCCAAGGAGATACCATTCAGATCATGAATCCATAACACCTTATGGATTTTCTAGAACAAGATAATGTCAATTAATTGGCCTGGCTATGGCACTTATAAAATGGCTGAGATAGCTAAGAGGCCTCCTTAGAGCCTCATGGTGTGGAGGGGCTGAGAAATTGATCAATTCCATCTCTTTCCTCTTGGCTGAGAAAGAAAGAAAGCGCTGCCACTTGATGCAAAGGGATGGAGATTCTTTCTGGCTGGAATCCTGGGTGCGTCTCTACCCCTGTGTCCCCACTGTTACGCCAAATGAAGTCTAGCGAGCTTGAGCCATCCAGTGGAACTGATTAATGCACCATTATTTATGTATGCACGCCATCCCTCCTCCAGCCTGCGTTTTGATGTTATTTATTTTCTGATGTTTTTAAAGATGAAAGCAAAGTTTATCTTCTCTCACATTTCATTCCCAGGAAGCCTTGAAGTGACTTGGCTGGCAGGGACTGCAGAAACCTTCCATGTCTTAAGTGACATTCTGGAAAGGGGCCCTTCATGTGTCCTCTTTTCCCCAGGGTTTCCGGGGTTTTGATGGGCTCTTCAAAATTGCCTCTGAGTCCTATCTCAGAGCCCACATGAGGTGCTAGAGAAGACAGTGGATGTGAGGACGGGCAGTGTCGATCATTTGGAAACTTCAGCAGGCCTTGCATCCCCTGGGGACCTTTGAAATAAAAGGCGGTGAATTTTTTCTCATTTGCGAAGCTGAACCCTAGGGTATGTAGCGGCTCAGTGACAGAATTAGGCTTAAAATACATATGCAGGCAAGTGATTTTTCCTCCTGTGGCTCAGACACTGCCTCCTTTTGGATTATGTCTTTTTAGGCTCACTCTCTTCCAATTCCTTAGTGGAGGACTCTTTTCCTGAATCCGGCCTGTATCCCTTGCAAGTCACAATCCTCAGCATGATGTACTTGGGAAGGGACAGAGAACCCTTGTGGATTTATAAATTAAGACTAGAGGAGGCAATGTTTTCTTGGTCTGTCAATGGGGTGACAAATGGTCCCTTTCTCAAATGATTCAGTGAGATTTTACCTGGGAAGAACTGAACACAGAGCCTGCTAAATAGCATTTAAACATTTGCTGCTATTTTATCTATTTATAGATGTAGACATAGACACAGATGTAGATAGAGACACAAAGAAAAATGTGTGTGCGTGTATATATATATAATATATATATAAAATGGTCATTATTTCTGAAGAAATTTATCCTGAAATTGCTAGTCAGTTGGGAATTTCACTACAGCGATGTCTCCCCCCACTTTTTAAACAAAAAACATTTGCTAAGTTTCAAGTCAGTGGAAATAATGATCACAATGTTTCAAAATCATGAAATTGTCTTTACAACATTCAACCTGTTCTGTTCCCCTTTCTAAACAAGCATTTGCTCTATAAACACTGCCAGGCCATGCCCTGTATGAGCTTTAAGGGACAATTCAAGGCTTTCAGGACTGCATAGACCAAGCTGGTGAATGGTTTAAGTCCTACGGTCAAAAAGGCAGACAGAACAGAAACGAAAGTTCGGGAAGGTTCTTGCAGGGGAAGCTCCTCTCTGGCTCCGCTGGTGATGTTGTTACAAGAAATCAGAATGGGTACCGTGACAAAAGGAAATATCACATGGAAAAAACAGAGGAGGCCTGATTCAGTGTTCTCCAAGGGTTACGATTGTGTATTGTTCAGCAGCCCTTCACGGAATCTTCGGGAATTGTGAAATTAGCGTCAGTTACCCAACAGTGTTGGAAAGGTTGAAATAAACTCTGTTCCGTGGGAAGTTCATCAGGGATTCTGGTGCACTGCAGAGGGTTGGAGGGGAGAAGGTGGCTGGAGCGTCGATGCAGACTGGGAGCTGCCCTTTAAATTGTTCTGTGAGTTGACTTGCTGCCTCTTCTGGAACGAGGTTAAGTATATCTTTGCATACACTAACTGCAGGAGAGGACGTTGGGACCTATTCTCCTTCCTGGCCTCATCTTTACTCCCCATGAGACTAGTCCTTTGGAAACTTCCTGCTGGATTTAGATTGAACCAAAATGCAGAAGCTCCTGGGTCATTGCTGGCCATCACCCAGTAGCAGCCAGAGCTGTGAATGAAACAGGCAGAGTCAAAACACTTAAACCACAATATGGGCAGTGATGTCAATTGGCAACAATATTGCTGGGGCGGGGAGTGTGGTCAGCCGGGGAGCCCGTCCTGCTCTTTCCACAGATCAGGGAGGAAGAACCTGGCCCACAGACCAAAGCCCGTCCGCCACCTGCTTTTGTCCTGCCTGCCGACTAAGAAAGGTTCTTACATTTTGAAATGGTTGAAACAAAAGATATATCTTGTGATATGTGAAAATTATATAAAATTCAAACCAGTGCCCATAAATAAAGTTTTATTGGGACACAGCTACGTTCATTCATTTGTGTGTTGTGTATGGCTGCTTTGCCGGTACAGCAGCGGAGTTGATTAGTTGCGACAAAGACTGCGTGGCCTGCAAGGCAGAAAATATTTACTGTCTGTTGCCCTTTACAGAAAAGTTTGCTGACCCTTGGCTTCGCTGATGATGTACCAGCTGGATGCCAAGCCCATGCAGGTGGCTTGTGGGCCAGGACAGTAGCAGATAATAAGGTCCTGAAATTGGGTAATGCTTTCAAGGGTCCACTGAAGAGAGAGGCCTAGGGGTAGGGATTAAAGTAATAAAAAACACCTTTTGGCCAAGGAGGATGCTTAAAGATCCTTTGGAGACAGTTAGTGGCCAACGTGATTGTCTAAACCAGCCTTCCTGGCGCCGTTTCTCCCCCGGAGCGCCAGGTAGCAACATGCCCAGTGCTCTTCCAAACAAGGTTGCCACAGAGATCAGCAAACCAAAGGCTAAATAAATAATGTGGTTCTTCCAGAAGGAGGGAAGGTGAGAGGTGACATTTGGATTTGAATGATGCTTGTTTGGCAGGAAGTAAATCTGATCTCTTCTAGCTAAGGAGCACCTTTGTACCTAACATTCTATTTCTCGGCGGGGCAGGAACACTGAGTTCAGGGGGCAGGATGGCCCTCTTCACCATCTTGTTGGCCAGATTTTATTTGTCATCACTCTGGTGTTCTTGCATGCGTTAAGATTTTCATGGAAGAGATGGTAGGAATACATCCTGTCCAAACTCTTCTCTGAACACACAGGCAATTCCAAGGCAGATCATGTTGGAGCTGCCTCAGTTCGCCTGGGCACATAACCGCGTGTGACTTCTATTTGCTTCCCCAAACTGGAGTTAAAATCATTTCTAAAGGTCAGATTGTGGAAGGCTTGAAATGACAGAGCCACTTGCCCCGTAAATCAGCATGCAACTCCCCCATGTAAAGAGATACGGGAAAAAATCTACATATGCAATCAATGTGTACAGGTAATGGAGACTGGTAATAAAAATGCTTGGATCTGGTTTCACCTTCTCCGTTGTCTTGTAAATGAGGTTTAAAGCAAATCAAGCTCTAAGCCCTTATTTTTCTGACCTGAAAGCAGGTGAGTTTAGTCAAGTGCAGGATCCATGAGAGGAGGGGGACCCCTGGGAAAGGAAACTTGGGCATGCGTGGCTGCTTTGGGGAAGCTGAGCCTCTGGCCAGTCCCAGGGGCGAAAGCCTAGATTCTTTTCAAAGACTGGGGCGGGTGCGAGGGAGAAGGCAGTGCGATGTAAGTGGTGTCCCTTAAAAGGTACACATTGTTGGCCTGACCTGATTTACATGGCACCTGTATACCCAAGGAGAACCTGAGAAGGGGCCTCTGGGCAGCCGCTGGGCGGGTATTTGTGGTTGCATGTGTGTCTGTGCACAAGCACCATGTAGTGTCTTTCACAGCTTTTCTGAACAATAAAAACGTTCAGAATTCCTCTGGTGGCCCCAGGACATGGGGCCTCCTGGTTCTTTAAGATCTCCAACATGACCCAAGTGCATCTTAGGAGAGTTTGGATCAGCTCCACGTCTACGAAAGAGCACACCAGCTACTCAAAAAGAAGGGGGGCATGGATAGTTCCAGAATTTCTTCTTAAGATGAGTGGAGGGTCTGAAGTTGGCCTGGAAGGAGGCTTGGGGAATTGGGGAATTGACTTGGAGCTGCTTTTGCGTAGCAAGCACGCTGCTTTTATGGAAATCAAGTGTTTTTGTTGTTGCCGTTGCTGCATTCGAGAGGTCGGAGATTGGACAGGGAGCATCAGAAGCCCCCCGCCACCCGCCAACCCTCCGGTCCAACACTACCAAAAGGTCTCATTAGCCTGAGCTGTTTCATTCCTAAGCCTTTCTCCCCAGTGGTCCACCAGACGAAATTTCTAACCACTCCTGCTCTCCCATATCCCCTACACTCGCAGGTAGGAAGGAACAAGGAGTATCCTTTCCCATCCTTTACGAAGTCGTACCTTGGGCCAGCCTGGTGGCCTGTAGTGGTTAAGTTTGCTTATTCTACTTGAGTGGCCCGGGGTTCGCAGGTTCGGATCCCAGGCACAGACCTATACACTGCTCATCAAGCCATGCTGTGGCGGCATCCCCCATACAAAATAGAGGAAGATGGCACACCTGTTAGCTTAGGGCCACTCTTCTTGACCAAAAAAAAAAAAAAAAGGAAGAAAAAGAAATCGTGCCTTCTGTGAGCTGCCTGCAGCCTTGGCTGCTGGACACAACTCCACGTGATGCACACAGAGCAGTCTGTCTTGCAAAGCTGAAATGCTATCACAGTTTGCGCAAAGGGAGGCTCAGGCAGAGTGTTTAACTTAGTTCCCATGAGGCAGGTGCTTTGACACTTGGCAGAGCCAAGGGTCATAGTGCATGCTAGAAATGTGTAGCCCTACCCTGTTTCCAGGGGAGGAAAGGCTATTTGGGTAGAGTTGGCATTGGGCGAGGAGAAAGGGGGATGCTGCCTTCAGAGATGGCTCTTGAAGCCTGTCCCATAGCAAGTTTGTGAAGTTGCTTTGTCAGGGGACCACCTCTGGGACAATTTCTAGGCTCATTCTACCACTCTCACCAAACCAGGCTGGCAGGAGTTATGTGCTGTGGGCTCAGCCCTGCTGGGGATTGGAGGGTGTCTGAATTGTTATTCATTGTTGAAATAGTCCTATAGGGTGTCATATTCTGTCACAGTTCTGGAGGCCAGAGTCCCAAATCAAGGTGTCTGCATGGCTGCCCCTCTAAAGGCTCCAGTGGAGAACCCATCTTTGCTGCTTCTAGCTTCTGGCAGCTCCAGGCATTCCCTGGCTTGTGGCTGTGTCACTTCAATCTGTCTCCACACGGCCTTGTCCTCTTTCCTGTGTGGGTCTCTCCTCTGTGTGTCTCTGACAAGGACACTTGTCTTTGGATTTAGGGCCCACCCATATAATCCGGATGATCTCATCTTGAGATCCTTAATTTACTGATACCGGCAAAGACCCTGTTTTCTAAAAAGTTCACATTCACAGGTTCCAGGGGTGAGGACATGGGCACATTTTTTGGGGGGAGGGGGCCTATTCAACCTGTTACATAAATGGAGGGTGTGCTGTTTGAGACTTGGTGGCCCCTTCAAATAATTTTACAATCAGGTTGATGGAGAATAAGACCAATACTCATGAAAGAACTTGCTGGGAGCTTCCATTTTACCCAAGAGCCTCTGGCATGCCAGGTGCTGACAACCTGAGCGGTAAGAGCCATCCCTGCCTGACCCTGATGAGAAGGGAACTCAGCTGGGTGGGCCTGCCCAGCAGCTTCACACCACTCTCACGCGAGAAGTGCAGGGACAGCAATGAACACACTCACAATTACACAGCGGCCATGTGTGAGAGCTGAGATGCAAACCCAAGCTGGTCTGATTCTAGATCTGGGGACCTTTTCCCAATCTCACTCTTTTGGCAACTGCCCAAGAGTCCCTCCCTGATGGGTGAGCTTTGGGGGAGGTGTGGACCCAAACTGGACCTTCTTGGAAGGTAGAACAGGCTGAGGAGGGTAAGTGACTCAGGTCAGAGGAAGGCTTGAGCGTCATTCTCTGATGGACAACAGCTACAGGAAGAATCCGTGTGTGGGAAGGAAACTGAGAAAATCTGCCCATGTAAGTTTTTAAGGAAAAGATGGTTTCCTGGGCTGACTAGGGTAGACCTCAGCCCCGTCTCTGTGGAATGTGAACAGGACCCCTTGTGGCCTTCCAAATGTGGGAGACATTTCAGGGGGAGGGTGGTAGGCATGGAAACTGAGGAGTGAGGGTGACGTGATGCACCCTGGGTGGTGCTCGGCCACAGTGAGGTGGTTCTTCGTCCTTGTTCTGAGTCTGTGCTTGTCTTAGTCAGCTCAGGCTGCCATAACAGGATATCGCAGACAGGGTGACTTAAGCAACAGAAATTTATTTCTCACAGTTCTGGAGGCTGGAAGTCCAAGATCAAAGTGCTGGCCAATTTGGTTTCTGCTAAGAACTCTCTTCCTGGCTTGCAGCTGGCTGCCTTCTCTGTCCTCACACGGCCTTGCCTCAGTGCCTGTGCAGAGACTGAGTGAGACAGAGAGAAATGGAGAGGGGGTTCTCTTTTCCCCTCTTCTTATAAGGCCACCAATCCTCTTGGATTAGGTCCTCACCCTTATGACTCCACTTAACTTTTTTTCCCCCCAAAGTCCCCTGGTACATAGTTGTATATGCTAGTTGTGGGTTCCTCCAGCTGTGGCATATGGGATGCCACCCCAACATGGCCTGATGAGTGGTGCCATGTCAACGCCCAAGATCCAAACTGGTGAAACCCTGGGCTGTGGCAGCAGAGTGAGCGAACCCAACCACTCGGCCATGGGGCCAGCCTCTCCATTTAACTTTAATCATCTCCTTCAAGGCCTTGTCTCCAAATACAGTCACATTAGGGACTGGGGCTTCAGCATAAGTTTGGGCAGGGACATAATTCAGTCCAAAGCGGCTCTTTTCTGTCCCTCCCTCTCGTTTTTGTCCTGGTGTCATTGTCCAGCCCTCAGACATTGTCCAACGAGATACAAGGACTGAATTTCTCTGCAGACCACAGCCAGGGGCTGTAGGCACTAACCCTTTTCTCTCCAGGCCAATGGAATGGCTTCTGAGTAACCATCAGCTTCAAAGCCAGGCCTGGCATTGCCTGCCCATCCTTAATGTATGGATCACAGGGAGCCCCCACGGCCTTCAAGTAGGGGTGAGAAGGGGCCACAGAGAGGCCAGATAGCCCAGCCCAGTGGAGTCCAGAAGCTGAACTTCAAATCCAGTTCAGCCAGATGGCCCTGGGCAAGTCACTTAGTCCCTTTGAGCCCCAGCTTTCTCATCTGTAACATAAGGGCAGTTGTAAACCCCAACACAGCTCTTGTCAGGGAACTTTGGGAAAGCCCTGGAAAGAGACTAACAAGTACACGTCTAAAGAGTAATTGTCAGTGTTATATGTAAATCAGAAACCACTGGGTCTGGGTCACTAGGAAGATGCCTCTGCCCAGGCCCAGGTTCACGGCTGAGCTTGGGCACCAGGGAGCCAAGTTTCGTGCCCCGGTCAGTGCATAGGCTGCGGGCAGTGGCTCTCTGCTGTGGACATGGCGTCAGAAGGCTCTCCAGCTTGTCTGGCTTTTGGGGTCCTGGGGGCATTTCATTTCTCTGGAGACAAAAGCACGCTTGCTGTCTCCTCTGATGTCGGGACACCCAGGATGAGGGGGCTCAGCAGGCCTGGCCCCTGCAGCTGTTAATTAGTTATAGACAATGTTCTGTCTTTCCCCACATCTTGTTTCTGAAAGAAAATACTATCAAGGAGGAGGGAGAAAAATCCATTTTTTTCCTAGGTAATGAATCTGATTTGTTTTTAAACTGAATCGTGTAGAAGGAGGGTGGCTACTTGGTTGAAGAAAGTCTTTGGGAAAAACAGAATTGTGGTCCGGAATGGAGTTGACTTTGCTGAGTCAGGCCTAAGGCAGAGCCACACCCAGCCGTCCCTACGTGGCTATGGGGAGCTGCAGAGGGGCAGAGGGCAAGACGCTCAGAACGGCCTGTTTCTAACTGAGACGCTCACTTTTCCTACAGTATTTGGGGTTTTATTGCCTCGAATTGTGGTCTTTTCTTTTATTGTGAAGAAGGCAGCCTTTCTTCAGAGAGAGCAGCCCCAGGTTACCATGATCTTCTCCGGGCCTCCTACGTGAGACCTTGGGTGAGATGCTTAATGGGGCTGAGCCTCCGTCTCCCCATCTTCAAACCACACCCGGAGAAATGGACGGGATACCTATCTTACAGGCTTCCTGTGAGGAGTAACGAGAGAGCTGAGAGTCTCAACAGGTCTCCTTGTCACTGAAGCCTCAGCGTGACTTCAGTTTATCAGTTCTCTTTCCTTCCAGAAGGTAGGGAGATTCCTCATGAGAAATCACCTGAAACCTGTGAGGGGAGTGCAGAGTGCTTCGCCTACCTGAATTCCTGAATTCACCATTAGTTCAAGGTTGCCTCTGCTTTCCAGGAAACACCTCATATGCATTGAATGGTTTCTATCAGCTGAGGGCATAGAAGCCTAGGCTGTGGGTGGATGAGCCCTTGGAGTTCACCTTGTCCTACCTTCTCTTTTCACAGAATGGGGAATCAAGTCCCAGAGACGGGGGGCGGGCAGTTGGCCCAATGACACACAGAGGAGTTGGTCAAAGAGCTGGAACAGGAACGAAAGTGTCCTCACTCCCGGTATGAAGAGAGAACATAACAAATGAGTCCTCTTTTTTTCTCTCCCCTGGACATATTGAACCTCTGCCTTGATAATGGTTAGGCACAGTAGAGCACCGATCTCGAATGGTGCCAGTGAGCTGTGCTGTGCTTGTCTTATTTTGTGTTTAAATTTGTTTTGGAATTGGTTCTCAGTGTTAAAATTCGGAAGACTTCACATAAACATGCATATTCCAAGCTTCTCTTAGAAGTTCAGATGTTGGTGATATTGGTGCCACATGGCCACCGCAGTAGAGTGGATTAGCCTCTGTTCCCTGTTGACCGGCCCATGAGCTCCACCTAGTCAGCCCCACCTGGCCGGCCTCCCTCCCTGATGCGTCTGCCTGGGCTCAGCGGGTGCCTGAGCCTCTGACGCCCGCATAGAGCTGCCTCGTCCAGGATGGTTCATTCTCCCCAGCTCGTCAGGCAACGCGTCTGGACAACAGGTGGTTCCTGTTTTTCTGCCTCTTCATTCCCTCAACCAGTTAACCTGGCTTCAGGTAAAAGTGAAGTTAATAAGACATCCCGTTCCATAATGGAGTTATTTTCCTAATGTCCATTTGAAAACTGCAAACTTTCCAGAAGAAACTCTTGCTTTCTTTCCCAGTTGACCTAGTTGCAAAGGAAAGTCTTATTTTCTTAAAGAGCCAAGATCTTGCTGGTGTGGTGTGTGGACAGGCCGGTCAGCATTTCCATTAGGAACACTTTCCTGGGCTTTAAAACCCAGCCATAAAGATAGGTTTTGAACCAAAATTGGTCCTCCCCCAGTGGAACCTGGGAATCTTTATTTCAAGGACTCTTTCAAAAGATCTTTCACTCTTGAAGTGCAAATATGTGTGGTTTGCGGCTCACTAGACCACATTTGGGGTTTGGGATTTTGCTGCATGACATTTTTCCCACCTTCAATTTTAAAGCCGTCATGTCCTATATTTATGTCCGTGGTTAAAATTGGTATTTCCTTTTATTTCTATTAGAAGAGGGTTGCATAAAAGGGGACTTTGTCCATCATTCCCAGTTGGCGTACACACTGACAAGGGGCCTTGGCGGAATCCTAGAGTGGATGACTCTTAAATGCATTAACTGATGTTAACAGGATAAAGTCAGTGGACGTGATTCCATTATGAACAGAGGCGGTTGCGTTCCCAGCAGGGCCCTGCTTGTGACTCTCCTTTTGCTCCTCATCTGGCCTTTGCAGGTATTTACGATCATCTTGATTGTTTTAATTACAAGGAGATAGAGCTCCAGGCTTGATATGATTGTTCTCAGGGAAAATTCTGAAAAGCCACTCTGTATCACCCATGCACTTTCTTTGTTCAGCAATTACTTGACATTTTAAGTATGAAGCGGCCTACAGAAAATGCAAACTTAACTTGCCCACTGTGTACCTATTCGCTCCATTTATGCCAACCTGCTCAAGTCTGCCCCCCCGTCCTGTGTTCCCTACCTTGGTCCAGACCATCAACCTGGTCTCCCAAGCTGGAGACTCGATGCAGCCTCGACTCCCGCCTCTCCTCTCCAGTATCCAGTTAGCCGCCCCTTCCTGTCCATTGACCTGATGAAGATACCCCAACTCTGTCTCCCTCCTTCCCATCTCCATGGCCATGACTTTGCCTGTGTCCTCACCATCTCTGGCCTGGGCTCAGCCTCCTGACCAGCCTGGCTGTACCAGTCTCTCCCTGGCCAGGCCACCCTCCACCCTGCTACCAGTTTTAGTTCTAAAAAAGTCACATCTCATCCCATTCCATTCTCTTGCTTAAAAACATTTGTTGGCTCCTGCTGTCTCAGGATAAAGTCCAAACTCTGCAGCATGATGTCCTAACCAACTTTCCAGGCCTGTCATACACCACTCCTCCCCTAGGAACCTTATGTTCCTGTCACTCTGAACCCATCATTCCATGGACAGCCAGGCCTCTTCCTAAAATCAACATTCTGTTCTCTATATCTACAGTGGCTTCTCCCAGACAACTTTCTTTGGCAAACTCATTCAAGGCCGAGGTCAAATGTCACCTCCCTTGGAGGGCTTTCTTGGTCTCTACCAGGTAGAGTTAGTACTTTATTCGAAGCTCAGTGATAGTATTTGTCATGACGTATTGTGGTTTATGTTTCTTTGAGTCTTATCTTCCCCTAAACTGTAAATGCTTTGAAGATAATGTTCCAAATCTTTACTGATCTCTGAATTTCTGTCACCTAATACAGTGTCTGATGCATAAGAGGTGTTCCATCAATGTCTTGTGAATTGAATAATCATAGTTAATATTTATAAAGTGCTTGGCATGTACCAGGTACCATTTCAAGTGCTTTACGTATTTTAATTTTCACAACCACCTTTGAGGTATAAGTGCTCTTAGAATTCCATTTGCTGATGAGAAGACTGAAGCACGGAGAGGTTATGTGATTTTCCCAAGGCCACACAGCCTAGATTGAATTCAGGCTGCCTGAGCACAGAGCCTGCCTGCTGGCTGAATCCTGACATTATTCTGTTTTCCTGTAAATGAATCTCAAGTCAAGTGCTCTGATCGACTGATCTGGATAGATTTGAGGTGAAGGTCATAGAAGGGACTCAAACCCAGCATCCATTCCTGGCCCTGAGATTTTCATCTCAGACCGTGGACCAAAAGCTTAGTCTCTGTGCTCTTCACCTTGTCGGCTCCTAGACCTGGTGAGCCACGGGCCACAGGAGGCTTGAAGAGGAAGGTTGATAAATTGCTTGTCTGCCTTTAGAAGCAAATCATGTAAAACCTAAAATCCTGATCTGTACAAACACCTCCTAGGGAGTGTCGAACCTCAGGAACAAAGGCGGGGACATGCTGACCCCTTCCTCGTCATCTTCATCATCACCTTGGTTATTTGGGAGCCTCTCTGAGGCCAGAAAATAGACTTTGTGTAAGTTTGCAAGCCCAAGTGTGAATGATAGTTTTCTGTGCATTTGCCCAGGGCATGGGTTTATACATGAGTGACCCAGCGTGACTCTCCCCTGTGGCTGAGTTTCCCCGGGAACATAGTCAGGAGAACCAAGGTAATGCCCTCCTTCTGGAAAGATCTGGATGGAACTCATCTGCCTGGAATATTTGGGGACTGTCTTCCCTGGAGGTGGGGACCTGAACTAGGACTCTTCCCAGATCTATTCTACCAGGAGCCTGGGTTGGGCAAACAGTGACACGAGTTGACCTGGTAAATAGAGGGTGTAAAGGGAAATAGCCAGGCGTGCTGGAAAGGACAGAGGCTGAGGAGTGGCCTCACCTGGGTCTGGTGCTGGCCCTGACACCAAGGTAGGTATTTGTGTTCTCGTCTCTCCAGCAGAGTTCCCTGTTTTGACTCTTCCCAACAATTCCACTCTGTTTGGATCCGTGTGGTTGTGGGGACATAGGTTCACCTCCTGGCCCTAGAGATGGAGTCTGTGACCCAGGCCAGGCTACTCCGCCCGGTCTGGCTCCCCCAGCTGCCGTCACCGGTCAGTCCAATCAGAGGACTCCTGCTGGGAAAGCAGGACCCTGAGACTCTTCCTTCTGAATACACTCGAGGAATCCTGGAACCCCGGAGCTTGTTAGAGCAGATTCTTAGGCTCCACCCCAGGCCTACTGAATCCCAATCTCTGAGCCAGAGCTCGAGAAACAAGGCCTCCAGAAAATTCTGATGAACACTCCAGTTTGAGAACCACTTTTCTACTTCCTTCAACTTGCAGATGATTAAACAAACAAGCCAACAAACAAACAGGCACAAAGAAGTAAGGTGGCTTGCCGAAGTCACACAGCTGGTGAGGAGCCACGCCAGGACTAGAACTCGGCTTTGCTTCCCCTCGTGCCATTGAAGAGGAATCTCCATGTTTTCATTAAGTTGTAAAACTGTTTTAGCAACAGAAATTGCTTCTTACCTTTAGAAGAGCCTGCCCTGCCGGTCCTTTTCTCCAGGGTTGAAAATAAATTTCGTATGCTCTGAGGTTATGTGGGGTGAAGATTCCCTCTTACTCACATGTCTACGTGCCATGTCACAGACTCTATGTCGGCCGCACCTGGGAGACCTTAGAGTCAGCAAGGACCACATCCTGCCTGAAGAGACAGGTCCACGTTGGTCCAGGACTTGGGGCATGCTGGGAGAAAGGTGATTGCCATCATTTCTGGGGCCAAGCTACTCCTCTCTTGGCTGGCTCCTTCCAACTTGGTCTGGGCTCCCAGTTCCTGTTTGCCACCCCAAGGCTCTGCTCCATGTATATGTAAGGGTAGGTGGCGGGGGTGGGGGGGGCACAGCTGGTTCCTGGCCAGAGTCGTGGCTCCAGTCTGAGAGTCCAGGCATACCTAAGTCGTCTCTCGTGGCTCCCCAATGCCATATTAGGCTGCCCCCTCTGAAGGGTGGAATCTCTGACTCATCCCTCCCCTCCCCCACCCCCTCACTCCTGCCAGTTTGGGCCAAGATTAGAATTCACTCAAATCTGCGGGTTCTAAGGTTTATGTGCTGTTTCAGTTTGGCAAACGATTCCTTCTTGTTTCAAGTCAGAAAAAGAAGTCTTTTCCCGAAAGGGCCTTGGGAAGGCTTTTCTTGGTGACCCAATGTTTTGTGCAACTGAAAAGGTGGTGATTTCAGGGCACGTGTATCAAAAAGAAGCTGGCTGTGTTTCTCCATCCATCCTGGGGTTAGTGGAGGAGAAGCAAGGAGAGTTTCTCATCAGAATGACAACAATAACAGCAGTCTCCCTCCTAGAATGTCCTGCAGATTTCCAGCAGGTGCTGGGCTCTCTATGCATTTTATTAACCCACACCCCAGTCCCACCAGGTAGGCAAACTTTCCCATTTTAGAGATGAGGAAACTAAGGTTCAGAGAACTCAAGCCCCGAGCCTGAGGCCACACAGCAGAGAGATGGCATCAGACCTGAGCTCTGGTCTTCCCTGTGGTTTTGCCCGTGGGTGTTCCTGGTCCTCGGGAACAGGCAGAGGTCTTGCTTTGCTGCCCCACGATAACTGGAGGTGTGTGGTCTCTATCACTTTGCCCTGGGATTTGAGTGGTGAATCAGATGGGGCTTTTTGGGTGTGGGCAACAGAAAAGGAAAGGGGAAATGAGGGGCAGAGTCAGAGAGAAGGGAGAAGCACGAGGGCAGGAGGGCTGGGGCCTGCGCTGCTCCAAAGGTCTGGGCAGAGCTAATAGGGGTCTCCCCATGGCGTTGCCACAGGAACGAGGGCACCAACCATCTCCTGCTTTGTTGTCTCTCTGCTCATAATTCAGATTCCAAGGGAAACCTGTGCAGTGGGCTCTGCTGGGATCAGGTAGAGAGTGGACGTTGGGTTGGAGGCCAGAAAGCCAGAGACACGCACATGCTAGGCATGGGAACCCAGAAGGCCCCCGAACCGCTGGCTGTGGGTGAGTCTCTTTCCTTCTCTCACTGACGTCTGTGTGGTAGACCTGAAGACGCTGGTCTGTCCCAGGCTGACTTTGAAAGACGGGCCAGTGGTCATAATGAGGCTGAGAGGTGACAGCCTCACCGTGCTCAGGCTCCTCCCCGAGAGCATCCTGCTCAGCTACAGCCTGTGGGATCTGCAGGGGTGCCATTCACTCTCTGCCCAGGCTCCAAACTTTGAAGCTCTGGAGCAGAAAAGGGCAGGAGAAGATGAGTGGGAGCGGAACCAAACTGCTCTCTCTCAGCTTGCCAAGGAACGCTCTTGGGATGGAGAGGGGCGAAGAGAACTGAGAGGGCTCAAGGGGCTGAGTGGAGTCTCAGAGATGAGCCAAGCCAACCTTGTTACTTTGGAGAGGGAAACTGAGGCCAGAGACGGGAAGGCAGCACCAAGGTGGTACCATCAACTGACTCAGGGCCACCGCCAAGCCGCTGCTCTTTCCTTCAGTCTACTAGCCACCATTTAGTAAGCACTTATTGTGTGCACAGCCCTATGGGCACACCAGGACTCAGGAACCTATTCTAACGGAAGAAACGGAGAAACAAACAATCACAATAGAAGGCTGCAGGTGAAGGGTTTTCCCTCAGGGACCCAGGCAGGACCTCTCTGGCCTCTGATGGACCCAAGGGCTTACATCTTCGTCTTGAGAAAAAGCATCAGCTAGAATATTCAAAAGAGACAGAAGCAGCAGAAGAGGGCTGAGGGAAGTTGGTGTGTGTGTGTGCACGTGTGTGTGTGTGCACGTGTAGGCACACGTGTCACTGAGGTCTTGAGGCATTTCTCTTCCTCTTTCTCCCTGGCGGGTGCTGCTGGAACCTTGGGTTCTTAGTAGAGTGCCTGCTTCTGGAGGGGGAGGTGGTACTTTCTGGGGTCACGTGTGTTCTCATGTTCTTGGCTTGGCTAAAGTTCTTAAGAATGAAGAATTTAGAAATTCCCTGGCAACGGCTTGCCTTCCTGGGCCTTGGCTGCCTCTCTGCCCAGCAGCTCAGTCGCCGCCTTCTACGCCTGTCCTAACCCTCGTCCTGGTCCTCTGCGTCCTGGCTCAAAAGGCTGGTCCACCCCTCTCCGCTGGAAGCCTTTCCTGCATCTCTGTCCCAGGAGCCTTCTCTCTGCGGATCCAGAGGAAAGTGCCCAGGGCCGGTTCAGGGCTTTGGCTCATATGTAGGGCCACCCTGTATAAAGGATAAATGAGGAATCACTGCCTCTCTCCATTGGACCCCTGCTGTTTGCCCACCCACTCGCCCTTCCTAGGCTCACTCTCAAATAGCACCTACCCAGAAATGCTTTATATACTCGCCGAGCAAACATCTTGGTTCCATTTTAGGGTCACAAAATCATCAGAAGTGGAAATTAATGTTCGCTGGAGGAGAATTTGGTAAGAATATGGTGGCAATGGTGGCACGGTAGGTTTGAACTTGAAGTTGAAGCCCTAGCTCTCCCGTTTAAAGGCTCAGTGACGCTGGGCCAGAAACTGAACTTCCCGAAGCCTTAGCTTGCTGATCTGTAAAACGGATAGAATTCTGATGCCTTTCTCACTAGAAGCATGTGAGAATCAAATAAAAGAGTGTAAATATAAAAGTGCTAGGTAGGAGCCGGCCCGGTAGTGTAGCAGTTGGGGTCGCACACTCCGATTTTGGCGACCTGGGGTTCACCAGTTCGGATCCCAGGAGCGGACCTGTGCACCACTTATCAAGCCATATGAGGCATCCCACATATAAAGTAAAGGAAGATGAGCATGGATGTTAGCTCAGGGCCAGTCTTCCTCAGCAAGAAGAGGAGGATTGGTGGCAGATGTTAGCTCAGGGCTAATCTTCCTCAAAAAATAAAAATTAAAAAAAATAAAATAAATAAAAGTGCTGGGTAAGCCTTAGGGTACTGAGCAAATGCTGGCTATTGTGACTATGTGACCCACTGATATGGTCCATGTGAGAAAAGATAGAATAATTAAAACCTTTGTGCCTGGGCCTAATCTTTATGATGAAAACAGGAAAAAAAGAGAAAAGAAAAGAAAGAAAATTAGCAACCTGTGGTCCTTGGCTGTTTTCTCTTAAAAATGAAGTTACAATCCAACAAGAAAGGCCTGGGAAACTTGAACTGATTAGATAATTCTCAGAGGGGGTCCACAATCCTTTTCCAGGAGGGTGGGCAGACCTTATCACAGGGCCCAAACAAAGCGTGTGCTGACCTTTCTGAGTAAGGGTTCCTCCCCCCGACTGCAGAGCCTGGCTGGGAGGGGTTGCCGGGCTGATGTTACCTTCAGGGTGTGCCTGCTGCAGAGGAAAGAAGCGGGGTGAGGCCCACATCCAGAACAGCAGAGGCAGGAACTGTGTGAAGGCAGCCACGGGAGGCCAGGCCAGGAAAGGCCGGGAACTTGGCCTTTCTTTAAAGAAACTTGCTCCTTCCAGGAGCAGGATGAGACTCCTTGAAGGATGAGTTAAAGCATTGTTCCCTGACCTGATTTCTTCTCTAGAGAACGTGGTAAGACTTTTTAGTACGTGAGAGGGGAATGCTACAAGCAAGGGGGTCTCTCTACCTCTCTCTTGCCAAGGGATGGAGAAGCCAAGGACTGGAGGCTGAGAAGCAGTTGTGGTGAGCTGAGCTGTCCCCAGAGAGAAAAGAAACATTGACACAGAGGCTGCAAGGCCCACCCAGGGCGTGGCTGCAGAGAGAATCTCCCTATTAAGTGGGATGAAGTTGGGCTACAGGGGCACT
Source organism: Equus caballus (assembly GCF_041296265.1). Taxonomy (NCBI): domain Eukaryota; kingdom Metazoa; phylum Chordata; class Mammalia; order Perissodactyla; family Equidae; genus Equus; species Equus caballus. Next base: position 12,126,109 of record NC_091684.1, read on the forward strand.
TAAGCTTGGGTTCTTCAGTTTTTCCAGCTTTGAGATCTGAGGTTAAAATCCTAACAGTGCCATACAGAGATGGAATCCCCAGAAGGCATGCTCCTCTGCACTGTAGGTCCACCAGTGCAGGGACTTTGGCCTCCCCATCGTGTCCTCAAGTCCTCTCATAGGCCCTGCGCAAATAATTATTAGTTGAATGATCAGTAAGTGATGAGAGTCCAGTGGTTAAGTGTGTTGGACTACTTGGATTCAAATCACGGCCCTCTTTCCTGCTACCTGTGTGACCTTGGCAAATTATTCAACCTCTCTGTGCTTTATAGTCCTCATTTGTGAAGAGGGGCTATAAATACGCTCTACCTCATAGACTGTCCTGGGGTTCAAATGAGATGATAGGCGCAAACCGCTCAGCGTGATGCCCAGCACGTCATAAGAGCCCGAAGAAAGTGAGCGTGGAGGCCGCTAGGACATGGTACCTGGGAGCAGAGCGCCTGCCCGCCGCTGTGAGGTTTGGCAGGGCCGTGTGACTGGCTCTGGACCACAAAATATGTGTAGAAGTGATGTGTGGAGCTTCGTAGGTAAGAAACCTTTACTCGGCTGTGTTCCCTTCCTCTAGTACAGCAACTGCGGAGATGGGTCCACGCGTCCCCACTGACAACAACGAGCAGAGTCCCCTGGCCCCCCTGCACTGGACGTGTGATGGGGGTGAGAAACAAACTTTCCTGGGGTTCAGCATCTAAACGACTTGGGCAGTTTGTTACGATGTCATAGCCCAGCTCCTCCTGACTGACACGATCACTCACAGTTGTGTGAGTTGCAGGAGGCAGGTGCCCAGGGATAACTCTCCTTGTTCCGGACTCTCACACCTTCTTTTCTGGGAAGAGGCGGGGGGCAGAAGGGCCAGAGCCCAAGCTCCCGTATGAAGGACCTGGGTTTGAATCCTGCCTGGTCATTGTCTGGCTCTGCCGTGGCAGACGGATTATCTAATTTCTCGGAACTTCAGCATCCACACGTCACGATCTCTACTTACCTGGTTTGTGGGGCTCCCGGGGCTGTAGGAGAAGTGCCCGGCACAGGCTGGCAAGTCTCGTGTGTTCAGCACGCTCAGGCCGTGGTCAGGGTGGCTCACGTGGCCTCCTGGTGCGGACAGCGGCATCCCCTCCCCCAGGGCTAGGTGGACATGCATAATTGCTCAGAACCCTCCTCCGACTGTCTTAGCGAGGTTGATGTCTCCCATTTGGCCCTGTGGAGCCACTGTCCACCCTCCCCACCTCTCTCTGCCCCAGAGGCTGACACGTATGGACACACAAGCAGGCCACTGGCTTCCATTGTGTTTGGGATCAGAGGAAGGGAAGAGAGAGTTTGGGATATTTATTCCTTTCATAGCTATCCCCAGCTTCCTCCCTGTGAGGTCACCTCAGCTTGGCATTGCCACTTGACCCCAGGTCCCTGTTCCTCTCAAGGTGGCCTCACCACACGAGGATCCCCTGGGGTACAGTAACCGTGCCCTCCCTTGCCCCATTGGGTCTGGGGGGGCCTGGCGGTGCTGTCCCCATGTCCCCGCACTCTCCCTGTGGCTCCCCTCACACCACCCACAACTATCCTAAATGTGCTGTCCAGTTTCTGCTGAGGTCTGGAGGATGCCTCAGTCCACGGTGCTCTCTCCTGCCCTCTCTCGCCACCCATGATGCCTCTTGCTGATCTTGCTTCTCTTGGCTCTCAGCCTTGTCAACTCACAGCAGAGTGGCTTGACCACCTCCTATGGCTCGTCTTTCCAGTTATGTTACAGATGCCCTCCTGAAGGCAGAAACGCTCTGGTCTTTCTTGGGTGCCTGCCCACAGTGGACTGGAGGGCTCTCCTCTGGTTGCACATTTGGTGCTTTTATAAAAATATGGATGCCTGGGTTCTGCCCCAGATCTCTGGGTGGGGCCTGGGATTACGATGGGCAGACGAGGGTTGGAAAGCAACAGAGGAGATGGTGGTAACTGTGTATTCATGAGGCTGTGATGCATGAAGGTCCTGTTAATTATGACTGTATGTGAAGCTCGACTTTAGAAATGGTCGCTTTCATGTCTCTATACTCATTCAGTGTGGACATGTGTGCGTGGGTGTGCATGAGTGTGTGCATGAGCAGGACAGCTGGTCTGTTCAAGGTCCCATGGACAGGCTTTGCTCACTGCTCTTTCCAAGCCTTCAGTCATGCTATTTTTCTGCAAGAGCAGAAGAGAAATATTCTTCCCTTCTGTTCATGTAAATTCCCTCGTCTTTCAAGGCCCGCCAACTTCAGTCCTAAACCATTGCTTGTAGTACAGAGATGGGGAGAAGACCCCTTTTGTAATTTACTGTTGTTTCATGCACAACAGAACAACCTCGCTATTTATGCATTTTAAGAATGAGAACGAAGTTTTAAACTTTCTTACCCTCCTTCTTTCACTGTCTGTTGACTGCCTCATCTACACCAGGGACCACGCAGGGGGCTTTTTATAAGCCAGATCATTAATCTTTGCAACCACCCCATGGAGTTATTATTATATGATTCTATAATATAATGATTATAAACGTCATTATCACCATTTTATGGACAAAGAAATGAAGGCTGTAAGGAGGGGGGCAAATAACTCGTTCAAATGGCAGAATTGTGTTTTCAACCCAGGTCTGTCTGACTCCAAACCCTTTGCTATAAATCAGTGGTTCTCAAACTCTTTGGTCTCAGGACTCCTTTACATTCTTAAAAATTCTCGATGATTCCAAAAGCTTGTGTTAATGTGGATTATATTTATCAATCTTTATCACATTAGAAATCAAAACTGGGAAAAACATAAAAGTGTTTATTTCACATAAAATAATAGTAATAAACCTATCACATATAACACACATGACTTTTAAAATGAAAATTGACTATATTTTCCAGAACAAAAAACAGGGAAAAGTGGCATTATTTTACATTTTGCAAAACTCTTTATTATCTGGCTTAAGAGAAGATAGCTGGATTCTTGTATCCGCTTAGGCATTCCATCTATTGTGATACCACAAATCACGTAGGCTCTGGAAAACTCCACTATACACTTTTCAGACAATGAGAGTGAAAAAAGCAGATAACTTCTTAATATTGTTATCAAAATAGCTTAAACCCATGAATCCCTGAGAAGGTCTCGGGGACCACCAGGGGTGCCTGGGTGATACTTTGAGAACCACTGCTCTGAGCTGACGAGCTCTGTCTTTTCTCTGTATTCTCACAGTTTCTGGGTGCTACTCGTCTGTCGTGTTCAGCACAGTTGGGACTTCCTGTGTGCCCATCTGTTGTGGGGTAACATGAGGGTTAGAACATGGGCAGGCACCGAGCTTGGCTCTGCCACTGGGCTCCCGGAGAGAGGCTGCTGTGGTCCAGGGACTAGCTTACGCTCCCCAAACGGTACAGCGGATGAGGGAGGTACTGTGTGTTCTTGACCAGGCTCCATGAGAATTCGAGAGCTCAGCTTTATGACGATCCCATGACCGGAAGGAATCACCAGCATTTACTTTCAAGGAAAAAAAAGAGACAAATACACAAATTTCTCTAGCAAATTTGGGTTCAAAATACATCTCTGTCAGTTTGGAGGGAGAGAGGGATGAACAGGTGGCTCCCAGGGGATGTTTAGGGCAGTAAAACTACTCTGTATGATTCTATAATGTGGATACATGTCATTATACATTTCCCAAAATCCACAGAAAGCAACACCAAGAGTGAGTCTTCAGGTGAACTAGAACTTTAGTTAATAACAATGTATCACATCAGTGCATCAATTGTGACAAATGCACCAAGCTCATGGGAGATGTTAATAACGGGGGAAAGGAGAGGGAGAGGCGAGAGGTTATACAGAACTCTCTGGACTTTCTGATCATTTTTCTGTAAAGTTAAAACTGCTCTTAAAAAAACAAAACAAAGCAAAACATCCCTGCCAGTCTGGGTCTCAGCCAGAGGCTCTTCGTGGTTTGGGGGCTGAGCCGGTCCACTGGAAACCCCTGAAACCGCTGTCCAGATTGTGCCACCACGCTGGGAAACTGTACCCCCTCACACGTCTCAACCCCAGACGAGACGCTCTCCTGGGACCTTTCTCCCATCGTCTGTCGCTCCCAAAAGTCTTCAGCAGCATCAACTAGGATTTGGAGGGTGTAATTCTGGTGGTGAGACTAGTAATTAGGGGATTGTTTAAAAGACTCCTGGCATTGTTTAATTACTTGAGAACCATCAGCCCATCATCACAGGATAATAGGCCCTCTAAAGCACAGTGAAGCAAGAACACCGCCCGTCTGCAGCTGGGGACTCTCCTGGAGTGAGATCTGGGGCAGAGCCCTCACTCCCTGTCCAGGCTACTCGGGACTTTCCTGGGTTGGGAATCAATGGGAGAGTGTTTGTGATTGTGGGATGGGTCAGAAGACATGGCTGGCCAAGGTGTGTGAACTGTTAACTGGATCGCCAACTCGGGCAGACAAGCTTCAGCTTGCTATAACCCGCACGCCCCCTCACTAAGTCAGATTTTAAACAAGCCAAGACGAGAGACCAGAAGCGGTTATTGCCATCCTTAGGGATCTGCGGAGCACAGGGCTGGGACTAAGGTGAGGCAAGAGAGGCACCGAGTGCACCGATTTTAAGGAGGCACAGGGAGGGCACCTGAGAGTGGGGGACCTCTGCATCCTAGGTGCGCCGCGCGCCGTACCCTCGTCCTGGCCATGTCGCACAGCAATGCCTTACCTTGATAGCTATTTTAGTCTTCAGAGGTGTTACCTGTCTTCACCACCCCTGAGTCATATGCACTATAAATAATTCTCCGCGTGGTCTCCTCGGTTTCTCCTCCCAGTGCACATCTTCCTCCCCAGCTCCTCCAGGGCTGGCAATCTCCGGAAAACCGCTTGACTCCGCAAGGTTTCTTCCACAACCCAGCGAGCACACAGGCTCTCAGATAAAAATGTGCTTCGGAGACAATAAGTAGTTGTTCTGAGATTGAAAGCGGAGACCCTAGTGACAAGGCCTGCGGGGGAGACTTCTCAAATGCTTTCATGAGACTTTCTGCTTTTGGGCAGGGGTGGCACGTGGTGGGGGGGTTGTTGTTTGAGAGGACAGGTATGGTGGTGACACTCTCAAAGAATGTGTTTGGGGTTTTTTTTTTTGTTCTTTCTTTGCTCAAACTTAATTGGTAATATTATAACTTTCAATTTAATCATTGACCTAAATGAGGTGTATTTTTATCTCAGCAGGAGTCTGGCTGGGCTGAAAGAGGCAGCTGTGGCAGCTGAGTGAGAGGGAAAACTCTTACTAGAATATTTGGGCTGGCAAGTGACACCACTTCTGCTCCGAGATAAGATGGAGACTTTTTCAAGCTATGTTTTAAAATCATAAAAAACAGAGTCTCCTGCCGGAGATAAGATATCTGTTGGTTTGGAGCATCTGGGAGCTGTAAAAGAGGAGGGCTATAGCAGCATTGCTGAGATTATTGCTGGAACCAAGATTATAAGTAATTAAGGCTTGAAAGTTTTCTCCAGGTGCACAAAGACGACTCAACATCTTGGATTCTTGAGCTGGGGTCAGGTTAACTATTAAAGGAGGACAAAAAGTGTTTCTAACAAAACCTCAAGTTTAGTTAAAGCCTGCACTGTTCCTGCGGCTTTAGCAGGTCTTGCGTTAATCCTTAGCCCTCTTCCTGCCTCTCAGGAGATCTGTGTTGATTCACTCCCATGCCTAGATGATGGAATTTTCCTTCAGTGTGATGATAAATTAGCCTGCTCATTTTCCACCCTGGGATGGATGTCCCTCACCACAATGTCCATCGTGATCAAACAGACTCACAGCCGTAGGATAAATCTGGACTGGCCGTCGTTGCATTTCTTCTCCAGCTTGTAACTCCCTCTGCTGCAACTAAATGCTGGGCCTGCGCTGGAGAGTCCTACCCTCTTTCTTTCTCAGAAAGAACAGATCGTAGTTTTCGTTCAAGAGCCATCACTGTCACGTGCCTAAAGTCTTCTTTGACAGGCATCCTTTTTCAGTATCTTTGATCTGGAAGATGCAATCACATCTTCCTTGATGATACAAATCATTTAGAAAAACATAGGAGAGGAGAAAATGTCCTTCAACAGCTCCTCAAACCAAATTAAAAATGTAAATTAATTATTTTAAATTATTCCATAATTCTCCCTTCTCTATCTCCTGTTCTTATATAGCATCTGAATGGGAAGACTCTGGAGCTGGAGAAGGTCTTCGTGTCATCTGTGCTGGCCACCCTCTATCTCAGATGAGACACTTCACAAAGGGAAACTTTTCGTTTGGTTAAATTGGTATGGAATGACTTTCTCAGGATCAGAGGATTTAAATTCGTTTTTTATATGTGTGTTTTTATTTTTTAAATGTCCACTGACAAGTGGACAAAGAAAATGTGGTATATATATATAAAATAGAAAATTATTCAGCCTTACAAAAGAAGGCAATCTTAGCATTTGCGACAACATGGATGAATCTGGAGGATATTACACTAAGTGAAATAAACCAGACACAGAAAGACAAATACTGCACGACCTCACTTATATGTAGAATAGAAAATAGTCAAACTCAGAAGCACAGAACAGAATGGTGGTTGACAGAGGTTGCTGGGGTGGGGGAAATGAGGGGATGTTGGTCAAAGGGTACACCCTTTCAGTTATACAGGATGAGTAAGGTCTGGGGAGCTAACGCACAGCGCGATGACCGTACACTTGCATTTACTGAGAGGACAGATCTTGAGAGTCCTCATCACACACACCCACAAAGGTAACTATGTGAGGTGATGGATATTTTAATTAGCTTGATTGTGGTGATCATTTCATAGTCTATATCAAGCATCAAGTTGTACATCTTAAATATATACAATATTTATTTGTCAAGGATACCTCAATAAAGCTAAAGAAACTAAAAAAAAAAAAACAAACAGAAGAAATGTTAGCACTCATTTCATCAAATGTGTGCTGTAGTGGTCAGGACTCCTTGTATTGCAGATGCCAGAAGCCTGCTCAAGAAATAAAGAGACGCTATGGAAAAGATGGAGCGGTGTCTCCCGGAACTAAAGGCTGGGCCCCTGGGGCCAGGCAGCTCCAGGGTCTCAGGAACAGGCCCTGGCACAAGGGCTCCACCCACTCCAGCATCCTGCAACCCTGTGGGGTACCCTCAAAGCTTATCCACCAGAGGTGGCCAGGGCTGCTTGACACTTTAGGGTTGAACCTTGGGACTTGTAGCCAAAAAGAAGGAAGGATGTTTCCAGTCTGTAGAGTTACAAAAAAAAAAAAAATCCAGGAGAAGGGCTGTGTTTTGCTCAACTTGGGCCATATGCTCAGCCAGGGCAGGAATGCTCCTAGAAAAACGGGGACAGGCAGCAGATCACCAGCCACAGCCTCTCCTCCGACAGGGGAGAAATTGCAAGCCCAAAAAATGTCAACTGACCGTGACTATCCCTCATGCGGGTTGCAGAATTGCCCTCACACCTCCTGATGCCCAGGGCAATGTACTTGCCCTTCTACGTGGGATTACTTCCTCCTCTACAGGCTGAAAGATTTCTTTCCACTCTTCTCTCAGAAAAAATGAGCAAAGAGTAAAATACAAGTAAAATACATGAAGACATGACCAACTGGAACCTTCAATTAACCAGAAATCTGTTGTTCATTCAACTTCAGGTGAAATTAAAAGAAAATCTCAGGGGTTTACTTCAGACTCTCACTCTTGGGGCATGTCCCAGGGGGCATAAGTATATGGCTTAAGCTCCCATTGCTTCCAAATGTCTTTTGTATGCTTTTTTTTTATTGTGATAAAATATACTTAACATAAACTTAATCATTTTAACCATTTTTAAGTATATAATTCAATGGCATTAAGAACATTTGCAATGTCGCGTAACTGTCACCACTATCCATTTCGTCATCCTAAACAGAAATTCTGTACTCATTAAATAACTCCCCCTCCTCCTCCCCAGCCCCTGGTAACTACCAGTCTACCCTCTGTCTTTATGAATTTGACTACTCTAGCTATCTCATAGAAGCGTAATGTTTTCAAGGTTCATGTGTGTTGTAGCATGTGGTAGAGAATTTCATTCCTTTTTACTAATATATAGTAAATATAATATATATCACATTCTGTTTCTCCATTCATCTACTGGTGCACATGGGTTGTTTACACATTTTGGCTATTATGAATAATGCAGCTGTGAACACTGGTGTACATCAAATGTCTTTTGAAAAATGGTGAATAGTTATTCATTTTCATAAAAATGATGCTGTGGCATCTCCAATGACAATAAAAAAATTACTTCCCATAAAATGGAGGATCTGTGAGATCATGGAGAAAGGATGGGCTCCAGAATCCTATAGACTTTTTTTGTGTGTGTGTGAGGAAGATTGGCCCTGAGCTAACATCTGTTGCCAATCTTCCTCTCTTTTTTTTTTTTTCTCCCCAAAGCCCCAGTACATAGTTGCATATCCTAATTGTAAGTCGTTCTAGCTCTTCTATCTGGGATGCCACCACAGTATGGTTTGATGAGCGGTATGTAGATCCACGCCCAGGATCCAAACTGGCAAACCCCAAGCTGCCAAACTGGAGCTCGTGAACTTAACTACTCAGCCACGGGGCCAGCCCCACAGACTCATCTTTAATGAGCGTTTATGATTTCCTAGTCTGTGACATTGGCAAATTATTTAGGCTCTCTGAGCTCTAGTTTCCTCATCCAACAAATGACCGACAAGAAGACTGAAATGGACATTTCTGGGCTGCTTTGAGAATTCTGCGCTTCCCAAATTCACTTAGTAATCAAAACAGCGCTCGTAATGCTTTAGAAAAACCCAGATTCCTGAGCCCCACCCCCAAACTCCCGACTTAGAAGATCTAGGCATAGGGTCTGGAAGTCTGCCTCTTTCCAGAATCTTCAGGTGATGCGGATGAAGCCAGATTTAAAACTCATTGCTGAAATCAAGCGTATGAAGCCAATCCCTAACTCAGGACTTGATACAGAATAGGTGTTTAATGCATGCTAACCTTCCCTCTTCCTCTTTCCACTTCATTACACGGGACCTATGAAGAAAGAACAGAAGATGATTGCATTCAATGAACACTTGCAACAATGGTCATTTCATGTAACAATAACAAAAATTCTGCTGATGAGTTGTTTTCTATTCTGAACGATTAACCAGTCCCCACTCATGGTAAATGATGGTAAACAGGTCCGTACACTTTACTCATTTATATCTTCAGTTACGCATTTGGGTACAACTCCATTGTGTGCAATTCAAATCCACTAGTGACGGTGCTGGGGTGAAGGGAGGCTGGAAGAAGATGCCACGTCATGTTAAAATGATTTCCTTGGAGATCGTCATGCAAATCTGAGACATCAATGCAGAGAAGGAACCACTGAATTTATATCAAACAAACCAGATTGCAGGGTTTTGTTGTTGTTGTTGTTCCCTTCAAATTATAAAAGGAGTGGACAGAGGGAATGTAGTAGATGTAATTTGTTCCAGGTTGGAAAAAGCGTGTTTGTGTCTTCTGAAATCTTACAAGAAAAATGTAATTCAAATTGGCTTGCAGATGAGAGCTGTCAAATAGATTGAAAGCTGGATTATAAAGCAAGACTAATGAGAGCCTGCAATGTGCACAAAGTTAGGGATGGAGTCCAAGAGAATCACTGTAAGGTCTTACAGGGAGGTAAACAGCCTATTAATTAAGGTAGCAGATGGTAGTAAATTGGGAGATGTTTCGGATTCCAAGGGCAGAAAAGAAATGAAAGCATGGGATCTGTATTGAGTAGTTAGAAACCCCAGCACGAAATCAATGACAGGAAAATAATAAGAAGAGCTGCAGGTAGTCCTGGAAGCAAGCAGTATTTGGAGTGCCATGGGGGTTAGAAAGACACTAGAAATGTTAGTGGAATGGCCAAGAAGCTACTGGAGAAAGTGACCCACGATGCAATAGTGTAGGTTCAGGGACCCAGCAGGTCGGCTTGGGTATGTGTGCCTAAGGATGCATTTCTGGGTCAGAGTAGTCTTAAGATCTCCCCAGTGAGCATCTGCACACGAGGAAGATGTCTGAGTAGAAGGGACTAAATTGGAGGTAATTGAAGAAGTAAATTAGTGTAAGGGGAAAAAAACAGGTGAGCTGAAATAATCAGTGTGATTCAGCAGGAGAAGAAGACAATATGGTGGAGTAGACGGAATGTGGGCTTTGGGTCTCAGATTGGGCTGCCACTGATCTCTCAATGGGGCTATTATTGACTGTAATTTGGATGAGATTTTTAAGTAGATAACTAGGAACATAGTAAATTTGGACACATGCAGGCTCTTCCCTGTGCAACATGTGTTGCATAACGAATGTGATCCAGACCTGCTTGTAGGAGGGGCTGGTGTGGGGTGTTTGGGGAAACTTTGGGTAGCATCTATGCAACTGGCCCCATCTCTCCATTCTCATTTGGTACATGCAGAACTCTCGGTTGTACTCTGTTTTTTTTTTCTTTTTTTTGAGGAAGACTGGCCCTGAGCTAACATCCATGTCCATCTTCCTCTACTTTCTATGTGGGACGCCTACCACAGCATGGCTTGCCAAGCGGTGCCATGTCCTCACCTGGGATCTGAACTGGCGAACCCCGGGCCACCAAAGCGGAACGTGCACACTTAACCGCTGCGCCACCGGACCGGCCCCTGTACTCTGTTGTTATTACAGTGGAGTCACGTCTAACTCAGGGGTTAGATTCTAAAGCCATCACATGAAGCGAGAATCACATATCGTCAAAATTATCCTTGAAAATCCCTGAAAGCACCCATAAAATACAGCACTGTGCTGTCTCTCAAGAAGTGCTTCCAGCCAATTTTTCCTCCAGTGTTGGAACTGAGCACATTTTTTTTTTCAGTAGAGCACCAGGTGAAGTAGTTGGCTTGCACTATGGGCCATGCTATATGAAAACGCTTATCTTTTACACTAAAATGGCACTTGGCATGGTAAAATGCTCACACCGGAGGGGCACCCAGGAGCCAAGGGCAGGGCTGGGGCTCCCAGTTCATCCTGACTCCACACATGTGCTGGGCAGGTGAACTCGGCCCTTTTGTTCTCCCTCTGGGCCGTCTTAGAGATTGTCCTGGTCCGTTTAGGCTGCTGTAACAAGATACCATAGACTGGGTGGCATAAAGAACAGACATTTATTTCTCACTGTTCTAGAAGCTGGGAAGTCCAAGATCAAGGCGCCGGCAAGGTCGGTGTTTGGTGAGGTCTCCTTCGTGCTTTGCAGATGGTCTTCTTACTGTGTCCTCACATGGAGGAGAGAGTGAGCTCTCGTTTCTTTCTCTTCTTATAGGGACACTAAGCCCATTATGCCGCCCCATCCTCACGATGTCATCTAAATGCAATCACCTCCCAAAGGCCCTACCTCCTACTGCCATCCCACTGGGGGTTAGGGCTTCATCATGTGAACTTGGTGGGGGGACACTAACATTCAGGCCGTAACAGAGCTGAATTTACAACTCCTCTGAGCTGAAGCATCTGCAGTGGAGCAGACTGGTTGTCTGAGGGCTCACCTTTCGTTGTGGAGAAAAGGTACACAACAGGGCTCCAAACAGGTCAGTCTGCCAGGTTCCCCTGCTCAGTTGGTTAGGATGGGCCCTCTGGGGCTGTGCCAGAGGGCATGAGCCCCAAGGGGTGACTGCTTGCAGTGGACCCGACATGAGAGTGGGTGACCGGGCGCAGCCTGATTTTGCACCCTAGGTAATCCAGGCCCATCAGCCTTGGCAAGGGCTCCATCAGCAGCCACGTCCTCCTTGGAGGAGGCCGTGTTCCTCCCCTGAGCCTGGAGATGGCCCAGGGGTGGGTCTGTTTCTCTGCTTCTGCTCCCAGAGAGGCAAGTAATATTAAAACTTGGTCACTTAATGCATTTCAACGAAAACAAATGATAGCACGTACACTTACTGTTCTGCAGTGGCATACTTGCTTCTTTTTACTTAAAATATATGTTTTGAGGATTATTTCTATTGGTACATAAAGGACTTCCTCATCCTTTTTTTTGTATTGAGGTAAAACTTACATAGCATAAAATTCACCATTTTAACCATTTTAGTGTATAATTCAGTGGCTTCCAGTATGTTCACAATGTTGTGCAACCAATTCCAGAACATTTTCACCACCTCAAAAAGAAACTCCATACTCATTAAGCAGTCGCTCCCTATGCCCCTTTGTCCAGCCCTTGACAACGATTAATCTCCTTTCTGTCTCTATGGGTTTGCCTATTCTGGACATTTCGTATACACGGAATCACACAACATGTGGCCTTTTTTGTCTGGCTTCTTTCAGTTAAATGATGTTTTTAAGGCTCATCCATGTGGTAGCACACATCAGTACTTCTGTCCTTTTTAATGCTGAATCATATTCCATCGTATGGGTATACCACACACTGTTTCTCCGTTCTTCCTTGAACATTGGGTTGCTTTCACTTTTTGGCTGTTATGAATAATGCTGCTATGAACATTCATGTTCAAAAGTTTATTTGAACACCTGTTTTCACCTCTCTTGGGTACACACCTAGGAGTGGAATTACTGGGTCATATGGTAATTCTGTGTTTTACTTTTTGAGGACCCATCAAACTGTTTTCCAAAGCAGCCGTGCCATTTCACATTTCCAGTAGCAATGCAGGAGGGTTCCAAATTGTCCACATCCTCGACAAATGCTTGTTATTTTCCATTTTTTTTACTTTTTATTATTATAGCTGGCCTAGTAGGTGTGAAGTGGATTCTTGTTGCGGTTTTGATTTGCATTTCTCTAATGACTAACGATGCTGAGCACCTTTTCATGTGCTTATTGCCCATTTGTGTCTCTTCTTTGGAGAAATGTCTGTTCAGATTCTTGCCCATTTTTTTTAATTGAGTTGTTTGTTGTTTTTGTGGTTGTTATGATAGTTTTTGTATATTCTACACACTAGACCTTTATCAGATATATGATTTGCAAATATTTTCTCCCATTCTGTGGGTTGTTCTTTCACTTTTTAATTTTTGCAGCAAATAATTTTTAATGATTTTTTCTTTCTTTTTTTTTTTATAAATACACTGAAGAATCATGCAATGCTGCCAGCATGGGATGGACCGCAAGCCTGCACGGCTTTTGCAGTTGGTCCTGATGGCAGAACCTTTCATTTTGCCTTTATTTTTCACTGTGACCCCTACATTATCTTCAAAATAAGGAAACATGCCATCTTTTCTCTGATATGACTTTCATTGTCGAATTATCACTGCTGGGTGTACTGTGTTGTCAGCACAGTTGATCACAGCTCCCACGGGAAGACCCGAGGAAATCTGGAATTTCACCCCAGAGAAACCACCACGTCCTCACTTCAATATCTCGACCACTAGAAAGGGATGGAAAGTCACTTGATGCACAAAAGTTTTAAACTTTGGTAAAGTCCAATTTATCTATTTTTTGTTTTTGCTGTTTGTGCTTTTGGTGTCATATCTGAGACTCCACTGTCAAACCAAAGTCACAAAAATTTACCTCTGTGTTTTCTTTTAAGAGATTAATTGTTTTAGCTGTTACGTTTAGGTCTTTGATCCATTTTGAGATAGTTTTTGTACACAGTGTGAAGTACGGCTCCAACTCCATTCTTTTGCATCCTTTTTAATATCTGCGTAGCATTCTGTCCCACAGTTTATTTAATCAGTTTTCTACTCAGATAATTTGGGTTACTTCCAACCTTTTACTGCTAAAAAAATGATACAATAAATATTCTTGTATGTCATCACTTCCTACATATCTGGGTGTATTTGTAGGCTAATCCCCTAAAAGGGAATTGCAGGATCAAAGGTAGATTGCATAATTGCTCTCCCTGGAGGCCGAGTGGATGCTCACGCCTTCCAGCACTGGGTGAAGCTGTATTTCCCCACACGGTTGCTGAGCCCTGTAGATCTTTGCCAACAAGATGGGGAGTTTTAATTTGGCATGTTCTTATTATAAGCAAGGCTGTACACCTTTTAATATATTTTAAGAGCCTTTTGTAATTTCTTTGCTTGAACTTTTTGTAGACTCTGCCTATATTTTCTGATGGATTATTGATCTTTTGCTTTTTAGGAGATATGTATAAAGTGAATGAGGCCTAAGTCTGTAATAAGCTGGTCATTTATCTTTCAGCTTTATTAATAATATTGTAGTTTCTTCTCCAGAGAAAGCGCTTCCCTCTTTCTTTTTAAGATTTTTGGGTTAAGTGGCTCTTTATAATGGCCTTCCCTATTCCAACATTATAACACCATTTTATGATTTTTTCTTGTATTTCATAATTTCATTGTACTGTTGAATCTTTGGTACAGCTGGAATTTATTTGATTGTGTGGTGTGAGTCTGGGATCCATTTTCCCTTCTAGGTAATTGAGGTAGTTGCTTTTGAGGTTAGTTAGACTCCGTTTCCAACGGCAAGCAAAGCAGTAAAAGTTCAGTCCTGACTTGAGGGAGAGCCAAACCCACTTCAGTGTTTGGTGCAGGCTGGGAAGGGCATCTTTGTGCCCTGGAACCAGAGGGTGGCCCATTCTGGGCTTTACCTGCTTAAAGAAGCAGAGTGTATTGGAATGAGCAAAGAGCAAGACTCCAGGGCAGGCAGATGGGATAAAAGTACTGTTCCTTAACACCTAGTGGTATGACCCTGCTCAAACTTTTAGCCTCTCGAATGTGTTTTTTCCTTAACTGTAAAATGGGGATTAATAACAGTACCTACATCGTAGACTGGCGATGAGAAGCAAACAAAGCCCCGTATGTGAGCTGCTCCGCACAGTGCCTAGCAAGTTGTAAACACAAGACAGCTGCTGCCATCATCACTGTCACCATTGCATCACCACCATTATCTGGATGCTTTGTGATGGCTCCAACCTCAGGTCCGCCCTCTCTGACGAAGAGGGCACTGACCTTGGGCTCCCTCACCTGGACTGGCTCCATCATTCGGCCAGTATTCTTCCAGGGGAGTACGTGGTGACCCTCAAGAGTCTGGCCTAGGCCACCCGAGGGGACTTCTGGGCTCTTTTATGCCCCTTCCATCCATTTCTCAATCTTTTAATTAGATGAAATCAAATAAAAACACAAATCAAGTGTAGCTTGGAAGGGAGACGGGATCTCCCAAAAAGTTGGTGCTGAAATTTGGTGGTATACTGAGGTTCAGAATGAGAAAGTGAATTAATAACCCCAAATTAGTGATTTCTTGGTAGACCAGGACCCAGGGCCCTGACTCCCTAAGTAGGGCTTGGTCCACACAAGCACAACTCCTTGGTCTACTGATCAAGCCACTCAGCTTGTGGTGGCAAGGAGACAGGGACCCTGGGCCTTTTTTTTTTTTTTTTAAAGATAGCTAATAAAATTATCCTCTTATTTGGGGAGGTGGCATCAGTTTCAAGGAGGGTCCTTGCTATCAGCTCACTTGGCAGCACTGTTGGGCTCCTGTCTGAGAAGCGACCTTTAGGTCTCCGAAAGCCCGGAGCTGTATTGTTTCCCCGTATCAGGGCAGTAACTGGATGAATTCACCCCAGTGGGGTTTTGGTAACCATTACTTTCTGTTATTTTGTGACCTTTGATGAGGCAGCTACTGCTTTCTCTTCCCAGCCTTAGGGAAGGGAGACACAATTCAGAGAACAAAAGAGGGAAACTCTTGTCTTTTGAGTGTAAACAGAGAAATAGATTAAGAGATAGGCCACCACAGTTCCCAGGACTGGGGAGAGACCCCAGGGGAGGAAGAGTGGGGCTCAGATGGGTCCTTCAGAAGGGACTCCAGCCTCCCAGTGCCCTGGGGAAGGGGTAGCAAAACCAGAAACCTCAGGCAGGTGGCGCATCTGCCTTCCAGGGGTCTGGGTCTCCCTCACCCAGGGGGTCTGGTTCTGCAGTGGAAACGGCCGCAGTGTGGGCTTCAGGAGGCTGGCCTGAGGTCCCTTTGCAGGAGGTCTCTGAATCCAGGGGTAGATTTAATCTTTATGGGGCTCGAGTTCAAACAATTTGGGACCCCTTTAGAAAATAAAATCCAAAACAATGAATTCAAAATTTGGTACAGGCCATGTTTCTTTTGGGCGTGATGAAATGTTCTGGAATTAGATAGTGGTGATGGTTGCACAACTTTACAGATATACTGAAAGCCACTGAATTGTACACTTTCTTTTTTAAAAAAAATTTTTATTTTATTTTATTTTTTGAGGAAGATTAGCCCTGAGCTAACATCTGCCACCAATCCTCCTCTTTTTTTGCTGAGAAAGACTGGCCCTGAGCTAACATCTGTTCCCATCTTCCTCTACTTTATATGGGACACCTGCCACAGCATGGCTTGCCAAGTGGTGCCATGTCTGCACCCGGGATCCGAACTGGCGAACCCCAGGCTGCTGAAGCGGAACGTGTGAACTCAACCAGTGCACCACCGGGCCGGCCCCTGTACACTTTCGAAGGGAGAATTTAAAGTATGTGAATTAGTTCTCAATTTAAAAAAATGCAGTGTTAAAAAAAATGAGGTACAGATTTCTAGAAGGAGCCAAACAACATAGGGCGAAGCTTTGTTGGCCTCAGGCTCTCTGTATCCCAGTCTGGCCAAGAGTGGCATGGACAGAGGGCCAGCCAAGGACAGCCCTGCCAGGACCAGATCCCCCTCTTCTCCGGCCTGCCTCCCATACCCAGGCCCGAGCGAGGCTCCAGGGACTTCGCTGCCATCCTGGAGGAAGAATGGGAATTAATGGTGACAAGACTGCAGCTTCGTGGGATGGCACCAGAACACAAGGAAGTTGCGTTTCCTGTACTCTTGACTCTGAGAACTGTGATTCGAACCTGCTATGTGTGTGGAAGCTCTGGTCTGGAGGAGCTCAACCGCCGGGCCTCCCTCGGACACTGCAGGTGACGGTGGAGCCGGAGGGCTTATCACCCAAGCCCTCTGTGCTGGGGGGGGGGCGGGGGCTGGCCAGAGGGCCCCTGCTACCCCACGCAGTTTTGGATGGAGAATCTGTCTGCAGTCTGGGCAAACAGATGAGGCTCTTTGGGAACCAGGGATATGCCACTGTCATATTTATAATCGAATCCTTGTTGATCTTGAATCAGGCCCGGCTCTCTGCAGAACTTCTGTTCCTCACATTTCGAAGATTCAGGCCCAAAACACATTTCAGGGAACAAGGAGAAAGCTCATGTTTGAAAATGAACCAGCAAAATAAATCGTTGTGTTTCTGACATGATGCCCATTGAATACTTTTCAATTCTTAGCTTTGGCAGCAGCGTTTTAAAAAACGCACACACACACAAAACCTATCACATAATTCTTTCTGAAAGGCTCATTCAGCGGGCCTGCCCCTCTCGGCTCCCAGCCCCCTCTTCCTTTTCTTTTCTCTCTCTCTCTCTTTTTTTTCTTTTAAACCAGCCCTTCTTGTGAGAGGGCAAGTGTACATATAGTCTTCCTTTGTGTTTGTGAAACAGAGCCGTATCAGTTGAGCAGTAATGATAACATTTGTAGTTATGCAAGCAGAGATAACAGTGATCAGATCTCATGTGCTCGGCAGAAACCAATGGCCAAAACCTCACAATGGGTGGGGGTGAGGGGAATGTGTATGTGTGTTTTTGCTTTATCAAAGCACAGGGCACTTGTTTCTGCCGGAGGGTCTCCTGGTTAAAGCCCTTCAGGAGTTGTCCAGTTAAGGGCACCCCACCCTAAGTGGAGACCTGCAGTTCCCCTCCTTGCTCAGATTATCTTGGCTATTTGTTCTTGCATCAGATGATTTAGGGCTTCCTTTGCTTTCCAGCAGGTAATTTGACCTCTGCATACTGGAAGGAGCGGAGGCTAATGTATTCACTGGAGCAGAGGCCAGTTGAATGATAGCATCAGTTTGCGATGCCATTTGGGCTCTTTAAAAGAAAGGTGTTGTTCTGGAGTTGCCTTTATTCTTTCCAAATCTGATTTCCCTGAGGAGGTTTCTGTTGCATTGTTACCCAAACAACATGCAAATATATTGATACCTAGGAATTTAGACAGGGGCAAGAACTGGAAGTTGCAATTGCCAAGGAAGGCCAGGCCAAAACCAGAACGCAGGCATGGAGGGGTTGGCTGTAACAGAGACCGAGATCCTCAAAATGTAACCTGTGTTTAGAGATCATGAAGTTCGCTCCTTATTAGTTGTTGGGGTCTGAGTTTCTCTGGTAGTTGGTTTCTCTGATGTCATTTCGGAGTTGTGGTTCAGTTATTTTGGGGGGAAGGAAGTAGTGCTGAATTCTCCAGATGTAGCAAATAATGTCTTCATGGACACCAAATGCCCCATCACAGAGCAGCTGTCAAGAGACATAGCCTGATTTTCATCTGACTGGGGCGGGACTTGGATCCACAATAACCATAGTTTTCAACAAAATGGAGCCCAAACTATTTTTCTCTTCTGTTTTGAAGCGCTCCTAATGACGTTGAAAATGGGATACATGCTTTTCCCCTTTTCTTCTGGATACCTGAAGAGTGGTCCCACTTGTTCCCCCTTTCTACTCTTCTCTACCCAAAAAGGAGATTGGAGGGGCTGGCCGGGTGGCGCAGCGGTTAAGTTAGCACCTTCCGCTTCGCCGCCTGGGGTTCACTGGTTCGGATCCTGGGTGTGGACATGGCACCACTTGGCAAGCCATGCTGTGGTAGGTGTCCCACATATAAAGTGGAGGAAGATGGGCATTGATGTTAGCTCAGGGCCAGTCTTCCTCAGCAAAAAGAGGAGGATTGGCAGCACATGTTAGCTCAGAGCTAATCTTCCTAAAAAAAAAAGAAAGGACATTGGAGATAAGGAAAATAGACACTGAGTTGTGAAAGCAGTCACACAAACATGAATTGCTCAGTGTGGGTGGGTGGGTGGGTGGGGAAAGTGTATGAGGAAATAAATTTGGTTTTATTTTTTAAAGATACAGTTTCTTCCCTGTCTGCAGACAGAAGGGTTTGAATTAAAAATTATACTTTGAATGTTGTGCAGATGTTGTCATTTTCAAACCAAATACTATTGGCCTGTGGGTTGCTAAGCAACCTGTGCAAGCCAATAGCCTGGGTTTTAAAATGGAAACTGTTCCAAGAGACAAAATGAAGCGGCCGTTGCTGTGTCCGCCGCACTGGGCTGGGCTGGGCAGGACAGACTCTCCATGTGCTGGCTCTCATTGGAAGATCTTTGCCTGAACATGCATTTTAATTTCACTGTGTCAACTCTCGTTATCTGTCTACATGGTATCCCTTTTTTGGTTTTCAGAAATAATTAAGTAAAAAGCCCTTTCACTCACTGCATTTTTGGCATTGATAAAGACATTTGAGGCATTTCAGACGAGGCGGGGGCCAGTCTCAGAGCAGCCTTTGAAGATGTTCTTTAAAGACAGTTCTGACAAACAATGGCAAACAGACCAATTAACCCCAGAATCGAAGGCCTGGTGACTTTAAACTCCCTTCAAAAGAAATTAGCCGTAATGTTAATAAAGTGAGTGTTAGATGGTTTCAGAATATCAACTTCTGCAGCCTGAGTCAATAGAAAGGGAATTATTACGTTGTCTTGCCAAAAGAGGAGCCTTGTGCTGGTGTGAATTTTTGTTCTAGTTGCTGCCGAAAGTTAGAAAAAAATGTCCAAACCACAGACGGAGAAAAAAATTCCAAGTGGGATAGTACAGGTTTGTAAAAAAAAAATAAATAAATGCCAGCTTTGAAAAAGAAAAAGGTCCAGAAAAGGAAGGGCCCAGAAGTGTGTCCTCTCACGCTAGGATTTGTGGTTAGACTTGGGATTAGGCGCAGGGCCCCGGCTCCCCGCGGTAAGCCTCGCTAATGCCTCTCTGCCCGCCGAGAAGCCTCGTAGCTCAGCTGTTGATTCCTTATTGATTTCTCAGATCACGGCGAGACAGACCTGGGGCTTCAGGCTCTGCAGGTAGTGCTAACAAATTGCCAAGATGCGGTATATATTTGTGTCGCCTTAATGCTTTCTCATAAGAGAAAAAGGAAATTATTTGCCGGGGGAACGGTTTGCCTCTGCTGGGACTGGACAAGTTGATTTTGTATCCCTCTCTCAGAGGAGAGAAACAGACCTTTTAATCAATGTATTCTCTGAGAAAAGATAATCTTTTTAGTGTTTGCCCTGCCAGAATAACTGTTTGGCAACAAAAGGTAGGAAGAAAAGAAGACAGCAGCCCCAACCCCTGGGTGGCTGAGAAGGGTGGAAGGGAGCGCCGTCTCCCACGTGGCATGCAGCACTGAGCGCTGGCAGGAACCTCAGGCGCGGGAGAGAGATGTGTCTGGGACGATCCAGCAAACTCGTCTTCAGATGTGCAGTGGAAGCAGCTGAGCCTGGGTTGATGTGTCTGAAATGGAGTCAGAACTTCAGCTGTAAGGGAATGCATCTGTAGCCTACGTCTGTCCTTGTCTGGCTCTCTCCCCACTGTCCAGAGCAGTGTTCAGAGAGGGAACTGAGGCTGGGAGAAGTAACTTGCCCAGAGTCACGTGACTAACCAGTGCCAGCCCCAGTTCTCTGCTTTAAGGCGTCCCAGATTCTTGCCGCTGCTCAGGACCCTGAGGTTCACCCTGCTCAGGACTCAGGATTTCATTGGAGGTTGGCGGTGAGAGGCTCAGGCTCCTGCATTTGTGACTGCAGCTTTCTGCTCCTCTGCTGCATGACACTGTTCTCAGGCGGGCTGTGGGTTAGGTCTGGGATCCCTGCTGGCTGGGGGCCCTGGGTTCAGGGTAAGACTCTTGCCATTGCGGCCCAGGCCAGGGCAGACCTTAGAGGCCATGTCCTTCCACGCTGTCTCTATCTCCACTTTCTCATGCTCTGCCTTATCTCTCCCAGATAATGCACTCCTCTCCCAGCCATGCACATTATCTGACACCCAATAAGTATGAAGCACTGACGTGGTAGGAAAGGAAAAGCCCTCAGTGCTAAGCATGGACTTGCCTTGTTGCTTTAAGAGGCTCCTGTGTCATTTCTCTATGTTAATCTAGGAAAAATAAAATTCCCGGCTTTGATTCACTCGTGAGAGTCGGGACCTTCAGTCTCATTTCGGTCTCTTGCCCTTTGCCTCGCCTGTGGGCGATACCCCAGTTCTCTGTGTGGTGGTTTATCAGCTCAAGTGTTTGAAGGGTGAATTCCTCTATTTAATTAAATTGTCAATTTAATGTCTAGTTTGAACCCCCAAATTGCGGAATTTGAATCTCTGTCAATTCAGGGAAACTTTCTTCTTTCCCTAGGGCTGGGCCTGAAGAATCCAGAAGCTTATGAGGCACCGAGTTTATGAAGTTGCAGAGGCCAAGCTCTTACTAGCCCCCTATTCATGCTGATGTCTGCTGAACTGTCCCTTGTCCTCAGCAATTCCCTGAGACTCCCTCAAGTGTGACAGCTCTCTGTGGCACTTCAGGGCACCCTGGAAGCATCTACTGCTCTCATGCTACACTAGGGCAAGCGGGACTTTCTGAGGGGCTGGGGCCCTGTCTACCCAGACACAGAGCCGTCATGCTTTTGCTGGAGTTTGGCTACATTCTTGGGGGCTCCACCCAGGATGTGGGGCATAGAGCCCCCTGCTCCAGGGTTCCAAAACTCATTCGTGGATTTTCTCATCTTCCTGCTCCACTCAAGCCTTGGGATAGGGGTGGGGATTTGGGACTCCTCCTTAGGAACTCACTGTTATCTAAGGTCACCTTCACTTCTGACTCTCTTTCTCCCAACTTGGGAATCTTTAATCTTTAAATGGGCAACGAATTTAGGGTATTGGTAGGAGAAAACAGGACTCATCTTATTTCCATTCAAACTCCCTGTTTATGCTTATCTCAGGCCTGAGTTTTTGAAGTTCCTTTCCCCTCTACTTTCTGAATGAAAAAAAATTGTGAATACCTACTCATATAGCAGTTTTACTGAGATGTAATTTACATAGCATAGAATTCAACCATTTTAAGTATACAGTCTGATAAGCATTCAAAAATTTATATAGTTGTACAACCATCACCACAATCCACGTTTAGAACATTATCATAACCCCAAAGTTTCCTTGTGCCCATTTGCAGCCAATCCCTGCTCTCTCATGACCTCAGGTGAACACTGATCTGCTTTCTGTTTCTATAGTTTTACCTTTTCTAGAAATTTCATACAAATAGAATCATACAAATATAGTCTTCGGTTTCTGGCTTCTTTCTCTTCTGCTATCTGTATATTTTTTAAACTTCCTGGATGATTATAATTCAGGTGGTCTGAAGATGAGGGTTGGGAAACATAAGTTCCCATTTAAGAAGTCTGGCGGTGAATGGAGGCTACAAGCATGGCGGTGGCTGGCAGTGACAAGAGGCTGAGGGAAGGGCTTGTTTGTTTTAAGATACAAGAGACTTGAGAAGCTTAAATGCTGATAGAAGAGTCATTAGAGAAAGAGAGGTTGAGGATGCAGGGCGGCTGCTGGGTGATGAGCTGAGCTGATAGCGTGAGGTCTTTAGGATGGGGAGGGCCTGGGACCTTGAACTTGAGGGAAGAGGGTCACCTCCCACCCCTGGGAGGAGGGAAGATGAGGACAGGCAGGTTCGGAGGTCCGGTGGACACTGAGGACATTCTCCTCTTACTAAGCTTCTTGTTTCTCTGTCACCTGCTGAGAGCGTGGAGGTTGCAGAGAAGCTGCGAAGTTTGAGCAGAATGCAAGTTTGAAATAGTTGTTGCCGAGAATGAAAGGTTGAACCAATCAAGCAGACATAGTTAGATTGCCAGGCAGAATAAAAGGCGTAGGCGGTGTTGGTGTGACTTCCTGAGGGCACCAATGTGTCCGGATATGCCATTGACTCCAGTAATGCTTAGCAGTCTGGGACCACACGGGAAGAAGACAGCATGTTGGGTCAGTTGGCATTTAAGTTTCGCCTGGTGACAGAGTTGGAAGAGTGGGCAAAGAGTTTAGGATTTTGGTAAGAGAAAGTTTGAATAAATCTTCAAACTCAGGTTTAATATGAAAAAAAGTAAAGAGAGGGAGAAAGGTGGTGGGGAGTCAATAAGATGATGCGACCTGTTGAGGACAAATAAATGGAATATTGGGAGTCACTGGAAGAGCAAGTTACAAGGAAGGGAACCCATGATCTGAGAGAAGAATGTCTGGATTAGTGATTTCAGAGGGAGAACATTCCAGAGTGAAGGCCCCAGGTGG
The DNA here is from genome assembly GCF_041296265.1 of Equus caballus. Lineage (NCBI taxonomy): Eukaryota > Metazoa > Chordata > Mammalia > Perissodactyla > Equidae > Equus > Equus caballus. The sequence continues at coordinate 12,149,208 of NC_091684.1, forward strand.
CTGAAGGGGGGTAGATAAGGTTGATAGAGCTAAGAGGTCAAGGATTTGAGAGGCAGATGTAGGCGTGCTGTTCACGTGCACGGTGAAGCTTCTCCCAGGTTGACTGGGGTTGGGTAGGGAGCGAGAGTGGTGGATGACCACGTGGACTGTTCGTGATGGGAACAGCGTGCAAGGTGGAACAAATCTGTTTACCTGAGCATGGAGGCACAGTGGTCTGGAAACCTCCGGAGGGTCAAGGAGGTCTCTGAGAAAGCTGCATGGGGTGCGGAAGACGATAGACTTCATTTGAGATGAGGCTGTAGGGATCAGTGGTCTCAGTGGAGAACAGGTTTCAGAGAGGGCCAACAGATCAAAGCTGGGGATGGGTAGGGACTTGCTGGCCCTCCTTCCAACCTGTTCAGGTAAATTGGGATGAAGAGCAAAGGCAATCCCAGGTGTAAATTGCCCTCAAAAGTTTTTCTAAAAGTAGCAGCTCAGCCATGTTTTAAATAGCTTGGGGGACTTGCCTGATTCTCCAGCTACAGTAAGGAAAGGAATTAACACTGTTGGTGATGCTTTTCTCTTCCAATCTATATCCGCTATTTCAGCTTCCTCTTTGTTGCCCTGAATATCTGCTGTGTGTGCTGCTGCCTGAAGGACTGTTTAGACAGGAACGAATGATGTGCCTTCAACCAGGCAAAATGGGCTTTTCACTGTCACTACTGTTTGTATAGGGTCTTGGCTGTGCTGACTTGTTCTGACGAATAATACAGAATCACCATTGGAAATTCTTCTTTCTGAAAAGACCAAAAAACACAGTGCTCTTTGTTTTATGGAGGATGCATGCTCCACTTCATCCACCTAAGTGACTTTTTATTTGTGAAGCTTGAGTGCCACTGAACTCTTAGTCCCTCTCAGGTCAAAGAGCCTTAATCGTGTAAGTACATTTCATAACCTTCCAGCATCTGAAACCACCACGTTGTCTGCAACTTCTGGGCAAGTGAGAAATGGCTGTTTCAGTTGTGCAGGATGGCCCACCACCTTTCATCCGATGAGTCTGTGAGTGGAAGTGAGTCCGTGTGAGGTAGTGGGGATCTGCTCTTCCTCAGTTAGCTCTGGTTCCTGCTCACCTCTCTACAGGGAGCATCTCTCCGTGCTGAGTGAGATTACAAGACTTAGAAGGAGGGAGGTATTTTGACTCTACATGATTTTTACCTTATGCTCTGATTTTGAAACCCAAATCTCAAATATAAATTCATTGCATTTTTTTTCCTGGGGTCAAAAGAGTCCATTGGGACTCTTAGCGTAGTCTTATAGATATATACTAACGAGGCTCTTGTAATGAATGTTGAATGAAAGAATACAGGATCCTTTGTTGAGTCTCTACTCTGGGTCCAAGGCAGACGTTTATGGAATTCTCTGCCTAGTGTCTCCCTCTCTTATCATCTCAGGGATATCTTGCCACCAAAATTTACATGGCTACTGCAGGGGCTAACCTGTTCTGATGTGACCTGCGCTCCTGGCCACTGTCAGTTGGTATTGGGTGGCCCCCGACCCACGCTGGAACAATCAGTCTCTTACTTTTGGATTTGGGAAAGAAGGAGGGTGGCCAATGTGTCTCGGTTTTCCCAGGACTTTCCCAATTTTAGCACTAAAATTTCCATGTTCCAGTCCACAGGAAAGTGAGGCAGTTGGCCACCCTAGGCCAGAGAAAGCACTAAAGCCATTTTCTCTCTGGTGATTGAAGCTCTAAGCTAGTCTGTAGAAAGAGAGAATGTGCTGATGCGGAAACCCGGGCAGAGAAGGGAGATGGAGAGAGATACCAACTTCGTCTTTGTACTTGTTGTGCTCTTTGTGCGAACCCTCCTCAGAACCCACCAAGCAGGGAATTGCACTTTATGCTGAATTATGTTGAAGAGAGCTTCATCACCTCAACCAAAAGAAGCCTGATGACTCAATGCTCTGCCCAGAGCTGTGCCAGGTCTTTCGACCTCACTTAATCTGAGAACAACCAGTGAGGTAGACAGGAAGATGAAATTTTACAAATAAAGAAATGCAGGCTCAAAGATTTTTCAGGGACTGCAGGTGGAGGTCACCAAAGTAGAAACTGGGTGGAGACCTGGGAGTGATATCCAGCCTCAGAGACTCCAAGTTTAGAGTTTTATTGTCACACTGCAGCTCTCTCTGCAGCTGATATTGGAATCTGCTAATATTGACAAGGGATTGGTCAGTCTGACTTCTTCTGAACATTAACATGTCTGGAAAGGGCCAATAGACCAGCTTGCACTGATTTCTTTTTTTTTTTTCCACTGAGGAAGATTTGCCCTGAGCTAACATCTGTGCCAGTCTTCCTCTATTTTGAATGTGGGTCACCACCACAGCATGGCTGCCAATGATTGGTGTAGGTCTGTACCTGGGAACCAAGCCCAGGTCACTGAAGCAGAGTGCTCCAAACTTACCCACTAGGCCATGGGGCCAGCCCCTGTACTCATTTCTTGAAGTCTAACTTACCCCTTTTGATGGATAAATCTTTAGCAGTAGCTAATGTTCTCACACATTTGCCACAGACCAGTGTTTCATGTATGTTAGCTTATTCAATCTTTACAGCCATCCTATAGGTTATGGACTATTTTATTCTCACTTTACAGGCGAGGAAACCAAGGTACAAAGAAGTTAGATTTGCTGATAAGTGGCAGAGCTGGGATAAGGAGTCCAGGTAGTGTGGCTCAGAGTCCCTGTACTGTCACTTCAGAGCATTTACTGATGATCCGGAAACCAGGTTGGGAATCAAGGTTCCGTCTCACGTCTTCCATTGCCAGCTGCTGTGGAATCTGAGGATGTCATTCACCTTTGTGACCTTTTGCAAGGATTAAATGAAAGCGTTATGTAGGTTGGCAGTTTACATTCCTGGCTCATGGTGAGCGCTCCATCAGAGAGGGTTACTCCAGCCTGGGCCTCCTCTCCAGGTGTACCGCTCGCCTTTCAGTTGCAGAGAACAGAATCAACTCATGTTGTTGAAGCAAGAAGGGATTTTTAAAATTCTGCTTTGTTTTTCCCAAAGAGTTAAATGGCTTACAGTATTGTTGAGAAGGCTGAAGAAACAGACTCTACCATTCAAGAATAAGTCCTAAATCTAGAGTACAGAGCTGACTGCCAAGGAAATGTAGGCTCTTCACTGGAAACGAAGCCACTGGCTCCTGCAATCCAGAAGGCACCCTAAGCAGGAGGCCATCTCTGCTCCCACCAGCTCCAGAGCCAGGCCACATCTGCTGTGATCCACACCAGCGGAATGGATGCCCCACCCTGCTTTCCTGACACCCATGAAGCTAGAGACACTAGTGCTACTGCAGAGAAGCTAACTGAGTCCAAGGCCAAGCTTATCAGTAGGGAGAGTCAACAAAGTATAACTTCCACCTACTTCTACCTTCCTAATCATACATGCTTGCATCTGATTGGCTGAGACTAAATCACATCTGGAATTCTGGTTCCAGAGCAGTCTGGGAAATGTAGTTTTTAGGTTTCTAGCGTCTGCAACTGCAGTAAGCATCTACGAAGGAGGGCAGAATGGGTGTTTGGTACCAATGGATATTGGGTACAAATCCACCACACTAGAGTTGCCCCATCCCAGGGCTGTCTGCAGGATGCTGAATGGAGTTTCTGGGTAGAAATGCTGATGTTCTCTGTGAGATTGCTGGTGCTCAGGTGAGGAGCAGGGTGTGTACATGGCTGGCTGCCAAACTCCCTGATCCTGCTCTGCTCTCACGGAACTGGGAGCATGTCTGCTGTGCAGCACACACACTCTAGGAAACACCCTCCTCTGCATTTCACATGCAGGCAAGTCAGCAATGTGGCGTGGTGCTCTGGACAGAGCACTCTGGACAGAGGTTCAGGTCACATTCTGCCACTGACAACGTGTGACACTGAGCACGCTTCCTCTTTGGGAAACGAGGGGGTTGGCCGAGGCCTCTCGTCATAGTTAGCAACCTCTAAATTTATAAGAAACAGACTCACATGTGGTCAGTTCATTCCAGAGCAACATTGGGGAAATAACATATTTCTTTTCAATATCAACGTTGTCAAAACCACAATATCTGGGTCTGCATGCTTTCTGGTAAAACAGAGGCTGTTAAAACGATGTCAGCATAAACGTGGACATAAATAGATAATAAATCTGGATAGGTATATAGGACTGCTATATTTGGATTCAAACCTGTTAACCCTCACAAGATAAAGTTCAATTTGATGGCTCAGCTTCCCAAACTGGGCAAAGATTCAGAAATGGAAGCTTTGTGGATTTCATTGCTAAGAAAACAGAAAGTAGAAGTAAAAATCTAGCGTGTCAATATTGATGCTGACTTTTATTGTTGGAACCCAGGCCAAAATTGGGCCCTTGGTCTTTGGCTCTGTGGAGGTAAGGCATGAATTCCTGGATTCTGTTAGTCTGACATTTCAAAGGACTAGAGCCATTTGAAAAAGCTGAATGTGCAAAGAAAGACCAATGTCTTTCTTTCTAAAGGGCCAACATTTAGATTCTGTTTAAGAACTCCTAGCAGCCGAGGTGACCTTCCTAAGTATAGGCAAGCCCTGACTGAAGAAAACCCAAACACACAACAGTTTGATCAGGGGGTTCTTATGAGAACATTTGCAGGGAAATCCTAAGTATCATAGCAGCTAGTTTCCTTCTGCATTTCACATAAACAAGTCTCTCTTGGTGTTCCAGAAATCCATGCTTTATGGTGCATAAAGCCCCCAGACCAGGCAAAGCTCTTCCTTAGGAATGCACGTTGTCTTGTTGCTGGTGGTATTCACTGTTTGTTTTATTTTCTTAGTTAAGGAAATTGTGATAGCAAGAGGGGAGCTTCAAGACCATCCAGCCCAACTCCTCAGTTAGAGAAAGGTGGCTGGGGAATGAAGTAAAGTAGGAAAGCTTTGTGGAGGATCCTGCCTGTCATCTGATTGTCAGTCTCTCATGGTGCCCTCTCTCACCCTTAGCCAAAAATGCAGTCAGCTCACCTCCTCCTGGACGTTGAGGTTCTGCGAGTCAGTCAATTTCTCCCCATTCCATCGCATCCCCCATTTTTTCTTTTTTTCCTAAGCAATCTACGTTGTGTTTCCTGAGAGGATTTTCCCAGGGGTCCAGCATCTTGGACATTTTACTCAATTAGATTTGAAGTTGTCCAGCTTAGCTTAGCTTCCGAGTCTGATCAGTCCCTGATTATTGATCCATCACTTGACTGAATCCCCTCTCTTTTGCCTCAACCCTGATCCACTCCCATTCATGGAAATGGATGGGTCTTGGTTGGACCAGAGGCGGAGAGGACCTGGAACAGTGTGAGCAGTTTCTCATCTAGGGCAGCGAGGATGCCCAGAGGAGCTGGTGGAGAAGGGGACAAAGCAGGAAACTGTAGGTCCCCAAACCAAAGGAGCTACTGGCAGATGTTGAAGACAGGAGCTTAGACAGCGAGACAAGAAGAGAGTAACCTCAAGGATAGGGCTGGGGGGCTTGGCTAGAATAGGATTGCTTCTTCATGCTAACTACAGTGAGTGGAGGACATTCAACCTGGTATACAGACCAGGATGAATTAATAGCATCTACCATGATCTTAGTACCGTGTAGGCATGTGTGTGTGCATGTGCAGGTACCTATGAGGGATGTGGAGCTGAAGACACAGTCCTTCGTGTTGGTTTCCCAGCCATTTGGAAACATACAATGAACCCATAACACAGCAGGCCATATATTAGGTGCTAAATCACGGTGGACAGAGAGCTACACTGGTAATGAGGATGCCCAATTCTAATTCTCCAACTGCTCTTTACATTGGCTGCGTGGGCCTTAGTTTGCGCTTCTGTAATGTGAAGGGATGGGGCTAAACAATCCTTTGTTTAAAAAACCTTAAAATTAGATAAAAAGATAACATGGATACAGGATGTGCACAGAACATGTGAATTCCCACAATACTACCCAGGTCAAGAAATAGAGTGATGCCAGCACCCGGAGGCCACCTTTGATCCCCCTCCTGATGATCACTTTCTTTTCTCTCTAGAGGCAACCACTGTTTTGAAGTCCCTTTCAGCTCTAACAGGGAGCAACTCTAGATTAGATGTAACCACCATGGACAGAACATCCCCACAGCTCCGGCCAAAGCTGTGAAAACCTGGAACTCCGTATTATCTCAGCTCTTTTAAATAGTTTTGCAACAAGGAGTATTTAGGGCCTGGATTGTTCTTTTGGCCATCAGAAGTCTAATTTTTTTTTTTTTAACAACTGAGCATGATCGGCTAAGTTTCTATATCTGCTCTCTCCCCTGTGTACTTGGCGCTGTGGTTCTGCGGTTGTACTGTGGATCAGAAAATTCCTGCTTTCATCCCAAAGCTCAGTACTGCGTACAGAGCTATTTTTTTCTGGTGGCGCAAAGTTGGGCTGGGTGGGAACATCATGGTGCTAAGCTGTTCCTTGGGGCTGCCAAACTGTGACTTGGCTTGTGTACTTATGCCCGTAAAAGGTTGCTTCAAGCACAGAAAAAGGGCAAGCATAGTGATTAAAAACACACACACACACCCTACACACACCCAGAAAGCATGGCCACCACCGTAATACCCACAAGATGCACCCATTCAAACGATGTTTGCAAAAGGAAATGGATTCGAAAATTCTTTGAATGGAAAAAATGGGGCTGGATACTGTTCAGAGACAAATGAGTACATGAGGTTTTGCTGAAAAGCTGGTTTCCAGCAAGGCTTAGCCTCATTTCGCTGTGGTTTTTATGTATTAGAGGTTTCAAACCTCTTTCAGTTGGTGACGCAATTGGACCCTCTGATGATTCACTGGGGAGCGAGTGACCTTCGTTGTCTCTTCTCATCCACCCATCGGCTCAGCTCCTGTCGGATCACACTACCCACATGCTCCCTGCCTCCACCCCCGAGCACATCCACTTGTGTGCTCACATGCGTATGCGCATCTTACACCCATGCACACTCATACCCCAGCCGCATTCGCCATCTCTCCATCCCGGCTACCACCACTTCTCCCCACCAATCGGAAATGAGGTCAAGGCTGGCCTGACCCACGACCTGCTGGTTGGGAGAATGTTGAAGAAGCTGGTCCTAGGGGTTTCCTTCTGACCCCCAAAGCATGGAGGGATGGTGCCTCTGATGAGCTGAAGTGCAAGCTCCATTTCCTCCCTGCTAGGATTTAAATGATCGATTCTTACCTCGTGGCATCTTTCACGGGGTAGACCACACGCAGAGCTGGAGAAGGTGATTACTTATGCTGCATGATGTGAGGAGTGGGGAGGTCCCCAGCTCCTAAACCTATCACCTTTTCTCCATCCCACCTGCTTGTCACAGTGACCAAAGTCCACCTGCTTAGCTCTATTCCTATGGGCTGAAAAAGCCTTTTGGTCATCAGGAGTTTCTTATTAAGAGGCATGTGTTCAAGGCTTTATGAGCTAACACCAGTAGAGAGCAGACCACACTAGTGAGGAGGTGTGGAGAGGGGCGGCAGGGGGCCAAGGACGGCTTTGCTTCTCAACAGCTGTGCGGAAGACTGAACTTCGGTATTGCAACTGGCAGAAGGGGACATCCTGCTTCCAGGTAAGTGCTGGTTACAGACTGAAATGGTCTCCCAACAGGCGGAGAATTCACTGTAGGGGGAGAGGGGCTTTCTGGAAGGCATGATGAAGGTGTTAACAGCAATCAGTTTAGTACCTACCATAGGTGATTTCTTGCCTGTTGACTACTAGGAGCTTCTATTTCTCTGCGGCGAGAAAGAAGGCACGATTCTGGATTGGCATAGCCCAAGTATAGACGATGAGTTTTAGGGCCACACTGAAGCTCGTTCAGTGTCCTTGATTTGCTCAAAAGACGGTGCCTCCTTAATACTCAAAAGGAGCTGCAGAGGCTGGGAATTCATCACGCCATGCAACCTCCTGATGGGCTCAACACAATCCTTCACAGAAACCTGAAGATTTTTCGCAGAAGTAAAGCAAAGTAGTTCTTGAAAGTGAGTCCAGGAGAGACTGCAACTGAAAATACAGAGTGAAACTTGATCAAAGCTGGCGCTCCTCTCCAGGCTTCCTTGGGGCGGAGGAGATTGCTCTAGACTGGAAAATGTAATTTCAAGGGGGCCTGGAGAGAGACAGCAATAAAGACCAGTTTGTTTTATTGCACATGTTGAGGGGAAAGGCTTAGGAAGTGCCTTAATGGATGAAATGAGAGATGGTTCTAGAGGACAGAGCTTGATAAAAGGAAGGCGGCCCGAGCTCTCAACAGGAGAGGTCGTGCTTCTTTAATTTGTTGAATTCATGCAGGTTTTACTGTAACTGCAGCAAAGCAAAAATCCTGGGCTGCTCAAGTTTCTATTTATCAGTGCTGATGAAGCAGAGATGAGAAAAGGCTGAAGCTGGTTGTCACATAAGCAGTGGTGTGCTGGTAAACGTTTATCAAGTGCTCTGGGCGTGGGGTGGAGAGAAGCCCCAATCTGTAGTGTTTGCCGATTTCCAAGGTGTAAATACTCCCACTGTGGCTGATTTCAAGCTACCAACATGATGTCACTGAACACGCAGTTGGGAAGAGATAAGCAGCACGGGTGCTCATGAGCTGGTGCAAGCCAGCTCCAGCCCAGCCCTGCTTAAACAACCCAGTCAGTTGTTTCTTGGGCTTTGATGTGGGGTGTGTGGCGGGGGCAGCAGCTGATCTGGTTGTCCTTCCTCAGATGGGAGTTGACAGCCTGCTTCAGGATGACGGGCCGAGCTGTTTTAGGTGACACAAGACTAGGGCAAGCGAGGAGAGCCAGATACAGCCCACTCTCTCCTGAAGCTATGATTTAAAATTCTAATGTTTTAAAATGATTCCTGAAGAATCTCAAACGCTTCAGAGAAATTCCAGTAAGCCCAGAGGATTCCGAACAACGTGTGATGCGAAGGGCCAAAGAATATTGGGTCTTTAGGGGAAAGTGCCCATTACTTGAAATGGACTCTTTTTAATGATGTGCAAGCTGACCCTGGGTAACAGGATCAACAGGGGTCACGGGGGCATCCCTCTTGTAGCTGGTGAAGATTTGCTTAGAAAGGAACAGCTCTTGCTTCCCTCGGAGCTCCTTACTGGTGCTCCATATGTCTTGCATTTTTTTAAAGACCAGCCCTGAATTAAAATGTTCTGTCCTATTACCCCTAAAAGTACAATCACACTTGTCAGACGAAGTGTGCTATGTTTGCTCCACAAACCTTTCCTTTGAGTGTAGGGTTTCAGTTCTCTGGGCCTACGAGTGCTAAGAAGCTGCCCTCCCCCGCCACCAGCAGCCATGGGAAAGGGGATGCCGAGTGCCAGGCCCTTGACCCTTCCGTGGAACAGCCCTACATTTTGGGTGTCTGAGGTAGATTCTGACTGAACAAAGGTTTCTCCAGCTAACGAAAAAATAAATGATCAAAAACCCCAAACACAAACACCCACACTGCCCCCCTCCAAAAAACAACTTTAAAGAAACTATAAAAAGGAAAATCTGCTGTTTAATGGCTTATTCCTGCTTGCTTTTTTCTCTAATTTATCCCATGCTTAGTGGACATTTATGTCTTTTAAATATAAAGGCCGGAAAGCTAGGAAGCCCATGATGCAATTTGTTCCACATATATTTAGGGCTAAGTGCTGGAAAAATAAATAAGATCAAGTTGCCCTCTTCTCAAGATGCTCATTACTTAACAAGGAACGTGGCATCTTGAAGGAATTGGAACTTAAGTCAGGAGGCAGTGGGGACCCAGGGGCAGTTTGTGACCAGAGGCAGCATGACATAGTCAGAGCTGTGCTCTTAGAAAGCCCTGTGGGGAAGGTGGGATGGGACAAGAGACCATGAGAAATTCATGCCTAAGTTTCAGGATAGAGGTCGCAACAGTGCATGCAGCTGGAGACACTGGGAAGGGGCGGGAGGAGATGAATGGGGGTGAGCAGTCTCACCACGAGAAACTCAAAGGTTAGCAGGAAGCGTTTTGAAGGCAGGATGATGAGCCAGCTAAACTGTCAAGCTTGAGAGGAGACAGGAAGAAACTGATATGTCCTCCATGGGTCTTTGGTGTTTCTGCATGTCTTGTGAGCAGATGCACTGACAGCTTTCGTTCCACACTACCTTTTCCAAGATGATCGTCTGATGAACAGCCTTGGAAGATAGACATAGTGTTTTCCTCTGGAGCGGAAGGTAAGTTTGTTTGCTGTCCAGTGAGATAAAGATAACGTCTACCCCAAGGGTCAGGCAGCTTTGCTTGCAGCCCATGGTAAAAATGAAACTCATACTGCCTGCTGGGCCGTGATCAATAACGTCCTAGGTCTCTGGCCCAGGAGTCTCGTGGCTTCTTTCAGCATCTATGAAACTGTGGCAGCCTAACTATTTGTTGCAAATAGGGCAAGATCTCAGACTCTCCATAGTTCTTACACATGGAAATAGACATTTAGGTCTAGGTGGGCTTCACATATCATTTGTTTCAATTTTCTTTTTTTTTTTTTGAGGAAGATTAGCCCTGAGCTAACTACTGCCAATCCTCCTCTTTTTGCTGAGGAAGACTGGCCCTGAGCTGCCTCTACTTTATACATGGGACGCCTTGCACAGCATGGTGTTTGCCAAGCGGTGCCATGTCCGCACCTGGGATCTGAATGGGCGAACCCCGGGCTGCCGAAAAGCAGAACGTGCGAACTTAACCGCTGCGCCACTGGGCAGGCCCCTCAATTTTCTTATATTAGAAATGAGGAAACTGAAGGCCAAAGTGACTTGCTCCTGGACACAGAGTAAGTTGGGGGCCAAGATAAGACTTTGTCCCGGGTACCCTCACTCCTTCTCTAGAACTTTCTCCACCATTGCATATTGTACTTGGCTTAGCTGTGAAAGTTGTTTCTGTGGATAAGAACAGCTAGGTTTGTTGAACACTACGCTGCTCCAGCCAGGCACTCTTCTAAGAGCTTTACCAGCACTTACCATCTCATTTAAACCTCTTCTGTTATTATCTCTGGTTTAGAGTTGAGGAAACTGAGGCATGCAAAGGTTAAGTTCTGGATCTGCACCCAGGCAGTCTGGTCCCAGCATCTGTGGCCTTAACCACTATCCTGTACTGTGTCAGGCTGGTCAAAGTGGAAAGCCACTTTTTGCAAGTGGGCATAAGAAAACTTGCAAATTTATAGTTTTATTGGATGGGTCATAAAAAGAGAGGAAGGCCTAAAATGTATTTTTTTCATGAGAGTCTTGATGATTTCCTTGGGGTTTATTTTTGTTTATAAATATACAGTCACGCGCCTCATAACAATGTTCTGGTCAACGACCGACTGTGTGTGCTATGGTGGTATCCTATAGCCTGGGTGTGCAGTAGGCTATACCATCTAGGTTTGCGTAAGTACACTCGATGATGTTTGCATGATGACAAAATCACCTAACGTCACATTTCTCAGAACATATCCCCATCGTTAAGCGACACGTGACTGCACACTTCATTTCTCATCTACTTCTGAGTTGAGGAAAATGCATGTAAGAAGATGACAAAGAATATCATCTGTTTGGAGAGAGAAAGGAAAAGGAACGGGTCGGGAACACAGGCCAGCAGCGACAATTCCCTCAAATGGAAAGGAGCAGGATTCACTTCGGCTTTTGTTTTCAGTAATACTCAGCATGTCTTGGGCTCTTAATCCTTGCCAGTGACTGTGCTGAGCATTTCACATGTATTATCCCACGTGAACCCCCAGTGACTCTGTGAGTAGGTATTTTCTTCATGTCCATTTTACAGATGAGGAAGATGAAGGCCAGAGGGCTAAAGTTACAATGGTTGGTTATAAACAGTTATAACCCATGATTAATTGCTGGCAGTCTCTGTTCAGCCCCTGGGCTCTCAACGTTGCCTTAGCTGCATGATCAGGGAGGGCTCCATGGAGGAGGTGGCATCCGAAGGCTGGGCAGACTTCTGGTACGGGAGTGGGAGGGCATCCTGGGCACAGATAGCTCTCTGGTTGATGTGGGGCAGTGGGAGGGAGAGTTGGGAGGACAGGGCTGAGCAGATTGTGGAGAGTCTTGAATGAGAAGCTAAGGGCAGCCTGAGATGGCTGTTGAGGAGGAGGAGGAGGCGCATGTACTGAGTGCTGCTGTTCAAGACGTGGTGAAGCGGCAAGAAGATGAGGACCCCAACCAGATTCCAGGATGGTAATGGCAGGACAGAAAGGATGCGAGGTGGCTTTGATCACACCTCCTTCCTTCTTTTCTTCCTGTCCATGCGCTGGCAGTTTCATAGTCATTTTCTAGTAATTCTCCCCATTTATGGTCTTTAACATAATTTGCAATACTTCAGCCCAGACTATTAGATACAAATGTGTGGAACGGATAGTCATAACCCATACTCTAGGGGCAATCAACCACTCTACTTGGGAAGACACACCCAGAGGTGATCAGCCAGTATCTGAAACATTGTTGCGAAAGACACTCCACAGGCAGCTACTGCAAGGCTTTAGCTGTCTTTACCCGGAGTCAAAACCAGGGGCTTTTGTTAATAGCATAACAGATGAGGGAAATGACTTTCCATGGGTGAATTATGTGCTCTGTGTGTGGGGACTGGCCGGCGGTGTTAAACTGACGTCTCCTGCTGCATGAGCATGAGCACAAGCACGGAAGAACGTGCAGGGAGCCCAACAGTGCATGCACTTTGGAATAATGCCCCAGGCTTGATTCCGAAGCAGCCCAGTCCAGCCAGGGCTCTGGAGGATTCTTGCTGCTTGTGTCCAAGTCTCGAACATTGTAACATCGACCTTGAGTGACATTGACCTTTCATGCAAGTGCGACTGAAGCACCTGAAAGAGGAGAGCTGGGGCTTGCTCCTGTTTACAGAACAGGAGCCCATTTTTGTGCCAGTCTGCCAATAAGTGTTCGTCTCTGGGGCAGAATTCAGTCTGAAACCAGCTTCCACTGAAACCTAGAAGAGAAGTTGTGGGGAGGAGACCATGGCCCCATCTACACCCAATTGTTGGAGGCTGCTGCTATTTACCAGAGAGAACTCAGTAATTGGGAATGACCAAATGGACTTGTGTCAGTTTGCACTCTCACACGTGAGGTAGACATTACCAATACCGTTGTATCACAGATGAGAAAATTGACACAGAGAAGAGAACTGGCTTGTCCAAGGCCACACAGCTAGGAAATGCTAGCTCCAAGATTCAAAATGTCATCTTTACTTCTTCTGCTAAAGCAAAACGTGTCTGTCATTCCTTCCTTGTCATGAAAAATTAATTTGAAGCGAGGAAGGAGTGGAGATTATCTATGTGGAGCTTGCTATTTAAAATATCTGACTGTCAGAGGTCTGTATTTTTAGAATTCATTGCCGGGGGCAGGTGAAGCTGTGCACAGGCCAGGCCCAGCCCTCCGGCTGCGCATCTCTTCGAGCTCCAGGGGATCCAAATATAGTTTTTAACCTTGGTGCCTTTCCCTCCGGCTTATTCTGATCTTATTTTAAGGGCAAAGAAGAACGCTGAGATTGGCTTGGGTAAAACTGGAATTCACCTCTCTGGTGTTTTTCCTTCTTATAAGCTAGTGTTAGTCTTGGTTCCGTGAAGGTGGATTAATGAGACCACCGTGCTAGCTATCTCCAAAGGGCGGGTCTACCTTCTTCCCTGATAAGGCTTAGATCAATTAGGCTTGATCTAAGCCAACCATGGAAATTCTCTCCGCCTTTCCTGGTGAGTGGTTTATCAGGGACCATATAACCCAGTCCTGGCCAATAATGGGGAGTTTTTGGAGTGATTTCAGGAAAGATTTTTCTTCTTGATAAAAGGAAGAGAGCATTATAAGGAGAAAGCCCTTTTGCTCCCTTTCTTCCTTCTTGCTTGGTGGGAATACTGTCATGTGAGGACATGATGTCCGGTGCTGCAGCCGTCATCTTGTGACCGTGAGGGGAGACTCGCCCACATGTGAGGATGGTAGGGCAGAAGAAGAACAGAAAGAGCTGGAGCCTTTGGTGGCATTGTTGAGCTACTTAACAAATCTCGGGAAGGCTAACCTTCAGCCCAATCATTATGGGGAACTAATAGTTTAAGCCACTTTCAGTTGGGTATTCTGTTAGTTGTAGCTGAAAGCTGAATAATTGTTAAGTAGTAAAGAACAAAACAAGGGAAAGACGACTACTTCTCTGAAAGAAGAGTCAACCCTGATCTTCATGAAAGATGTGTCCTGAGACTTTGATCCCACGTTCAAAAATCAATGATAGGCCTATAAAATACAACAAAGTATTACTAAAAAAATTGAAGGGACTTCTTGCCCTAATAAGAGATATTTTGGTTAGCTGAAAAATCAACAAAAGGATCTCTTGGCCCAGTAAGTGAAAGGTGGGAAATGCAAGCTTCAGATATGGCTTGATCCAGGGCTCAGTGATGTTATTAAGTCCTAGTCCCTCTCCATCACTCAGTTCTGCTCTTCTTAGAGTTGACTTCATGTTCAGGCTCCAAGAGGCAACCAAAAGGCTGTCATCAGCTTCAGGTGCACGACCTCCATTGTTCAAGTCCAGCAGAAAATGCTAAGTTCCCTCAAAGGTCCCAGCAAGACACATTATTTCCATTGCCTCTAGCTATGCTGTGTGTCCCCAGGGGAATGCGATGCCTTGATTTAGGCCTTATGTCCCTGCCTAGACTTGGTGCATGGGTAGAGTCAACTTAACCTGAAAGTCCCCAGACTGAGAATGGGGAAAGGCTTCTTTTCCAGAAGAAATCAGGGACTAGTCCCAGAAGGTGAATGGGTATTAAATTGAAAAAGCTGGATATATCCACTCTGCTCCTTCACATCCTTTAAAAAGTCTGTTTTCTGCTTAGGAACCATCTATTTCTTCAACATTTTCATTTTTAAACACTCATACACACACACACACATTTTTAATTCTGTCACAAGCATAGCTTCCTTTTCAGTGTCATTTTTCTTGAATTTTTATATAAGATGAGCAGAGAACACTCAAGCCACGAGCAGATACGAATGCAGAGAGGTCTGATAAGACCCTCGCCAGCCTCACAGGGTACCTAATTAAAATTCACGCCTTGGAAAACTACAAATGAGCACAGGGCGTGCAGCTTCTGGTCTTGCTCTCAAGTTGTTGGAAGGATAAGTTCGTGAAGTGAGGAAGAACCACAGTGATAAACATTTTACCGTGAGTGACAAAAGACCTTGGAAGGACAGACAGATGGTTGAGTGACACTATTTGTGACTATTTGTCATAATTTAGCAGAAAACAATGAATGCCTCTTTCCTTGACAGCTGTAACAAGGCCTGGGGTGTGTCTGGGGGAGGCCACCGAAGACCCTCCCAGGACTTGCTGAAGGCTGTGGTGTTACCTATGCTGCAGTGTCTTCTGGAATGTGGGACTCACACCACGGGGGAAATACGTTATGACTTAGGGGTAACACAAATGAGCACTTCTTCACTTTAGTAGCTATTAAAGTATTACTTTGTTTATATTAGGGTTAAAAACCCCACATAGCTAGCACACCAGGCTTTGATTTTGTGGATGTGGCTGCTGAAGAAGGGCCTGAAGCAAGCAGCTCTCTGGGTCCACCTTATGCAGACCTCATTAATCACTGCGCAGCGCCCCAGTGCAGGTGCACAGGGCAGAGGGTGAGATGACACATGACTCTTCAAGGTCCTCTCATGTTAAAAAGGTTAAGCTTGCTATGGTATTAAATTTCTATTGCTATGTAACAAATTACTACGAATTTAACAGCTTCAAACAACTCCCATGTGTGAACTCACAGCTTTCCCATGGGTCAGGATGCTGATCAGGGTCAGGATGCTGATAAGGCTCAGGATACTGGGCAGGGCTTTCCTGAGTCCTCTGCTCAGGGTCTTGCAAGGCTTCAGTCAAAGCGTTGGCCAGGCTCCCACTCTTCCTGAGCTCAGGGTTCTCTTCCAAGCTCACAGGGTTGGTAGTAAAATTCAGCTCCCCATGGTTGTAGGACTGAGGTCTCTGCTTTCTTGATGGCTGTCAGCTGGGGCTCCTAAAGGCCACCCACCGTGCCTTGCCAAGAGGCTCCCTCACAGGCCCTCCCACAACATGACAGCTCACTTCTTCAAGGCCAAAGGCAGAGTGTCTCCCTCCATTCTGCTAAGATGGAGTCTCATAGAGAGTAGCATAATAAGAGAGTCTGTTCCATCACTTTTGCTATGTAACATAGTCTAATCAAGGGAGCGGAATCTCATCTTTTCCTGGTCCCACCCACACTCAAGGGGAGGGGAATCGCACCAGAGAGGCAGAATCTGGGAGCCATCTTAGAATTCTGCCCACCACAGCATTTTCTTTCTCCCTGTGATGGTTAATTTTATGTTGTCAACTTGGCTGGGCCATGGGGTGCCAAGATAAGTGATTAAATGTTATTTCTAGGTGTGTCTGTGAGGGTATTTCTGGCTGACATAGATCTACATATATATCTCTATGTATGTGCACCCCTTTTTGGTGCTCATGTGATTATGGAGGCTGAGAAACCCAGACTCAGGAGAGCTGATGGTATAAGTTCCAGGCTGAAGGCCAGAGGGCACAGACGTCCCAGCTAAAGACGGTAGGGCAAAGAGAAAGAATTCTTTCTCGCTCCGCCTTTTATTCTATGCAGGCCTAATGCATCGGATGAGGTCCACTGCATTGGGTTCTGCTGTCCTTGGTCTGACTGGGACAAGTGGTGCTGGTTGAGCAGGAGCAGTTGGTGAAGACTCTCTGTCTGGCCCTTGGTCTCTTTGCACCTGCATTTGTAGCTGACCATCTTCTCATTTGCTGAATGGAACTCGAAACTGTTGACCACAATGTTTGGTTTCTCTATTTCTGATCACCCTCCAACATTATTAAGCCCTTGTTCCATGTGAATCTCTGGATAGAAAGCATCTCAATAATGGCCTCTAGGATGTCAGCACAGGCAGGTCCCAGAGATTTCTCGATGAAACCCTTGGGGTAGAGGCAGGAGACAGAATCATGCAGACGTCAGGTGAGTGACACTTCACGCAGCCCATTTGGGTAGAACTGAGCTGTCGTGGGATCAGGCTGGCTTTGTGGGCTTGTGACCTGTGCAGCTGCCCTGTGCTTAGAAAAGGCTTGCACTTAGTCTAATTCTCTTGTCATCTTGAAGTTCTTGAGAATCGTTGACCCAGGGGCCCCGCATTTTCATTTGGCACTGGGACTCCTACATTATCTAGTCTGTCCCGCATACATTTGTATTTGGTAGCTTGTAGGATTCAGGTAAACAGCATGAGAAAAATGGGGGAAATATGTAAAGCAGAATGAGTACTTTTATAACCTGAAAGTTGAGCACCTCCCTGGAATGGCAGAGACCCCTGGAGCGTTCCTGTAGGCCTGGGCACTAGCCACTGAGCTTTCCTGCCCAGGATGGCTGATTTTGGTGGAAGCCTAGGGAACCCGTAAGGAGCCCATGGTCTCATGTGCAAGGCAGACCCCTAAAGAGATGAGTGTGGTGAAGAACAATGTGGTAAGCAGAAGGATTGTGGGAGAGTAGGGGAGAAGTCTCTAAGCCCCACTGGGTGAGGAGGATAGGTGAGAGAAACTGAAGGAGGCTTCCTGGGGGAATTGATGTCAGGGCCAAGTCTTACAGGATTAACAGAAGTTAACACAGCAAAGAGTGGGAATGTAGGTGAATGTGTGTGTGTGCTTGTGTGAGTGTGTGCATGTGCATGCACTACAGGAGGGAAAATATTCTAGGCAAATATGATCTCATGAACAAAATCAGAGAGATAAGAGGAGCATGGTGCATGAGGAGCTCTGTAAGCATCTTGTAATTGCCATACTATAAAGTATGGGGTAGCAAGAGATGCAGCTGGAAGGGCCGATGATGGGCACACTTGTAGTCTTGTTTTGATGATTGGGGCACTCCTCTGTATGTGGTGAGGAAGTGTCCACATTATGCAGCAAAAGAGACTGATTCTCAGAGAGCATAGGGAACCTCTTTAAGACTGTGTAGTTAATTAATAGCAGAACCAGCGAGCAAATCCAGATCTGCCTGACTCTCAACCAGGAATGCCAGATTTAGCAAATAAAAATAGAGGAGCCGGCCGGGTGGTGCAGAGGTTAAGTTCGCACGTTCCACTTCAGGGGTCCGGGGTTCGCTGGTTCAGATCCCAGGTGTGGACATGGCACCGCTTGGCACGCCATGCTGTGGTAGGTGTCCCACATGTAAAGTAGAGGAAGATGGGCATGGATGTTAGCTCAGGGCCAGTCTTCCTCAGCAGAAAGAGGAGGATTGGCAGCAGTTAGCTCAGGGCTAATCTTCCTCCAAAAAAAAGAAAAGAATGCCCAGTTAAATTTGAGTTTCATACAAATGAGAAATAAATTTTTTAAGCATAAGTCTGTCCCAGGCATTATTTCAGATATTCTTAAAATTATTTGTTGTTTATATGAAATTCAAAAATAATCCAGGGCCTCCTGGATTTTTATTAGCCAAATTTGGCAACCCTTCTCCAAAACCCCTGTTCTTTCTCCTGTTCCATGATGGTCCACCACTTTTGATGTTCCTCCACCCGAGGAAAGTTCCATGAAAGTGGTGGGAGATGGTATAAAATGTGGGATGAGGGAAAAGGAATGTCCAGAATCTGCAGAGTTGCAATTTAAATAGATACTTAAAAATAGAACCTTTCCCAGTTGCCTGTATCAGTGAGCTGGAATTTCAAGTAACCCGGTGTCGCCCCACCACCCATTATCCTGACCGCTAAGCGGAGGACTCTCCGATTTCGTGCACAGATGGGGAGACAGAGAAGCAATTTCTTTGACAACCAGGATTATTTTGTCTTTTTTCATCCATTATATTTCAGGAGCTTTAAAATCTTTAAAGACAATCTTGGGCGCAAGTAGGGATGTCACTTATAGTTTTAAATGTTTTCTATTGTGTAAAAGAAGGAGAAGAATTCCAAATATGGAACATTATACTTTCCAGGACTCCAGCCGCTTTAAATACTCTTCAAAGAAAGTGCCAACAAGAACGAGAATGAAGAAAAGTTCTTTTTTATGTCTCCTTTATGATGTTCTTGCCTTCTTAAGATCTTAACATGCCTGTGTCAGATGCAAGTAGCTTTTTACTATCATCTTGAAACAGAATCATGAGACATTTACTCCAGAAAAATGTAGACTATTTTTTCTTCTTCTCTAAGTAGAAATAGCACATTATGGTTAGCATATGTGTCTTTCCCTTTCATGTGTTCCTTTTGATTACGTGTCCTGTCTCTCTAGGTCTTTGTAGTTGAAAAGGTGAGGCTTTCCTTATAAACACTGGAGTCCTGCAGAAATGTCTTGGGCGGCGTTACCCTGAGAAGCGTGTCTGCTGGCGAGGCCTGCTTGATAATCGTCAGGGCTGCTCTGTGGGGCCCGTGGCTGGAGCGCTCTCATCTCCAGGCTCTATTCCACCCGTCCGCCTGGCTGTGTTGCAAAGTTTCTTTTCCCCTTGTTTGGAATTGTCTTCGACTGGCGTAGGAAAGCAGTGACTCTTTGATGCCTGTTCCTGGCGATGTCAACTTGAGTGACACCATTAGCTGGTCTCCGACCTCGTTTCCCCACCTCTAAGTCAGGGGTTGTAATGTCTACCGCTCAGGGTTGCCATGAGCATTGAACTCCCAATGCATGTATAGTATTGTTATTTTCTTAGGGCCACTATTAGAAGTTGCTGCTAACTTGGTGGCTTCAAATAAAATTTATCCTCTCACCCTTCTGGAGGCTAGAAATCTGAACTCAAGGTGTCGGCAGGGCCGGGCTCCCTCCGAAGGCTCTCGGGGAGAATGCTTCCTTGCCTCTTCCAGCTGCTGGTGGCTCTGGATGTTCCTTGGCTTGTGGATGCGTCACTCCAATCTCTGCCTCCATCATCACATGGCCTTCTCTCTGTGTCTCTGGGTGTCCTTTCCTGTCTCTTAGAAGGACACCCTCACTGGGTGACGGCCCACCCTCATCCAGGATGAGCTCATCGCTATCCTTACTTTATTTTCATCTGTGAAGACCTTATTTCCAAATCAGGTCCCATTCTGAAGTTTCGGGTGGACAGGAATTTTCAGAGGCCACTATTCAACCCGCTACACAGCTTACAGCACAGTGCGAGGCTGCCCGAGAATGGAAGCTCCCTGTGCCCCTTCTGCCATCCAGGCACATGCTAACTTAGCCCGGATTTTATATAACTTTCTCTCTTCTAAAGAATAGGCTATTTACACAAGGCTTCAGAAAATGTCTTGTAGAGTCACTGGCCAGCTGGTTCCTGCCAGCTGGTCCGTGCCAGATGCTGGGGGCCAGGGGCTAGGTGACAGCAGTCCCAGCCTTTCAGGAGCCTCTGGTCTAGCAGTGGAGAGTGACATGTAAACGAGTAATTACAATACTCCTATTTATTAGGCTGCTGGGCATCCAGGACTCCATCCAGAACAATGCTTCCAGAGCTGCAGGCTCCCACAGGGGGCTCTTGCTGCCTGCTCCCCAGGCCTCACCCTCTGCCTCCACGGCTGGGGTTGGCAGGTGCCTCCCAGGTTAATCTCAGACATCGCGCTCATCTAGATTCTTGTCTGCTCTCTGGTTTTGGCCTTTATCTTTATTGGAAGCATCTCAGCTGGCATACTGCGATTTTATTTTTTTCCCCGGTGATGGATTTCTACATCTCTTTTCAAAAGACAAAACAAATTGTTTGTTTAACCTCCCTCGGAATAAGTGGGCCAGGGGTGGCGTGGGAAGGGAAGCATACTTATTATTCTTGTGGGCAGACCTTCCTGGGTATTTCCAAAGAGATTCCTGACTGACTCACCTTATTTCATTTCCCCCATTGTGTTAAAAAAAAAAAGTCACCTCTAATTCTTCCTTATCCATCCCCCTTCCTTCTCTTTCTTTTTTCCCCAACCTCATGCTCTCTCATTATAAAATGTGGCCAACGTGTAGTTCATATTGCTTATTTTTGTATCTTTTAGAGATTAGTGCATGGGGCACGATCGGCCCTCAACACGTCATTTGTTGACGAATAAATGGCTGTCATGTTGGTTGAGTGGGCTTGGGGGCTAGGGTAGAAGCTTAGGTCTGTCTGGCAAGACTGGGATGAATCAATCTTTCGGGCAAATGCTTGCAGTAATGGTTCTCAAAATCGGTGAGTACGTTGGAATCACGTGGGTGGAAAGCACTTGTTAGAAATAGTCTCCTGCTGGAGATTCTGGTTCCTTAATTCCAGGGACATGGCCCAGCCATCGTGTGTTTTAGAAGCTCCCCAGGTACCTGACACATTGCCAGGCTTGAAATTCTGATGCCCAGGGTGTATCCCAGAGCCATCAAATTGGAGTCTCTGGCGGGAGAGCCAGGCATCACTGTGTTGGGTTTCAAAGCTCCTCAGGCGACTCCAGTACGTAGCCAAGCTTGCGAAGCCCTGCCCGTGCTCAGACTGGAGCGGGAGCGCTGGTCAAGAACAGGCGTAGGCTCCATCCTGGTGCTCCCACGCAGCAGGGCATCTGAGAATTCACATTTCTAACAAGTTTCCAGGTGCCGCCACCACTTGTCTGAGACCATGCTTTGGGGACCATGGCCCCTAACAAAGTCTCTTTCTTGCGGGTAACTTGTATTCTTATTTTCTTCATCTACTCTTTCACACTCCTGCCTTGCTTTGGTCCTCCCTCATCAACTCAGGGAGCCTGGCATTTCTTCTGAGCCCCCTCGACCAGGGCGTGTCTGCTGGCCTCCCTGCGTCGGAATTGAGGGCCAGTGCAGACAGAGCTGCAGAGGAAGGCAGGCCGCTTTTGACAGTGGGCGTTGCTTTGGTTTTCTGTCTGTGGCCATCACGCTAGGTACAGGTCCAGTGAGTTCTCAGAGCCAACTTCCCCTGACATCTGCTCCCCTCCTCCCTGGGAGGAGGCTGGGTCCTGTCCCCAAGGAGCAGGGAGGACACCTCTTAGTGCAGCTCAGAGATACAGTCCAGACTGGGGGCCAGGGAGCACCTGAGCCTGTGGCAGGTGTGGGGGGCTGATGGGAAATCCGAGGGAAGGTGGGGGGACAGGTGGGGTGCTTGGCTGCAGAGGGTACACGCCTGCAACTTCAGAGAAGTGGGAGCGTGGGAGCGCAGGAGCGAAGCATTCGTTGGTGTTCAGGAGACTTTAAGGCAGGGATATGGCGATACAAACTGGAAAAGAGCTTGGGACAAGATTATAGCAGATGTTGAGTGTTACAGGGAGGCGTTGTCCATCTTGTTTTTCTCCTCCCCAGAGGAGATAATTTGCCATTCAGATCTGTGGCCCAGGAGCCACTTAGTTTAAAGGACGTGATCCTATAGTAACCGTGGAGGCCTCCAGTATCCGCCCCACTTTTAGCCTGTGGGACAAAAGCAGTAGATGTCAAAAGCTGTACTCCCGGTGGAATATAAGGCCTCTTTGTTGAGAGCCAGGCCTGGCTGTGAGCCCTTGACAATCTGAAGGCAACGCGCCCACTCCTCCTGACTGTTTTTCTTGGGCCCAGCAAGCCTGTGCCCTAGAACCCTTGTGAAACGAGCTGCTCAGGAGATGGACTCTGTTTGAGCGGGAGGGATGCCTGAGGGCGAGGCCGAGGTGGTGAGCTGTTGCCCCCAAGGGGACAGGTGAGGACACTGGGGTGTCTTTGGGCTCCCGGGCCATGGTGCACGGAGGGATGCTTTGCTTAGGTTTCTTTTCTTTTGGGGTCTCGGCGTCCCTTAAAGCTGCCAAGGCCAGCATATGGTACCCTTGTGTTGGCTCGGGCAGAAGATCTGGCTTTCCTATAGGAGTCCATTCATCCTGAGCAAACAGTGAGGAGAACGTTCCAGAAATCAGGCCCATAGTTCCCCTGCTAGGAGGACTGGAACTTGGCAGAAATGTCTTCAGAGAGCATCTCTTCTTTACCATAAGAGGAAATAGAGTTTTCTGCTTTTCAAAAACATTCCCCCAGGGAAGGAAATAGAATGATTAGACCACTCCTGGGTAGACTCATCTAGTCACTCTGCAGACACCCACTGGGTGCCCGCCACGAGCCCAGTGTTGTGTTGGGTGCTGGTGATGCCGAGAAAGGTGACAGGACAGGATCTCTGTCCCCTAGGACAGCAGTTCTCAAACTTCTTGGTGTGAGGACCCTTTAGACTATTAAAAATTGAGGACCACTAAAAATTTTTATAGGAGGGTTATATCCATCAATATTTACCACATTAGAAATGACAATGGAGAAATGTTTAACATATTTATTTTTCAATTCATTTTAAAATATAATAGCTTAATACATGTTAACACAAATATCTTAATGAGAAAACTATATTGTCTTTATTCTAAATAGCTTTATTCAGTTGTAGTTGATATCCAATAAATTGTACATATTTAAAGTGTATAATTTGATCAGTTTGACATATGGGTACACCCTTGAAACCATCACCCCAGAAGTTTCCTTGCACCCCTTTGTACTCCCTTCATCAGTCCCTCCCTGCCTTCCCCGCAACCGCAACCAATAGCCATTGATCTGCTTCCTGTCACTATACATTAGTTTGCATTTTGTAGGATTTTATATAAATGGAATCATACAGCCTGAAATCGTTTTTTTGCTAGCTACTTTCACTCAATGTAATTATTGTGAAATTCATCCATGCTGTCGTGTGCATCAATAACTCATTCCTTTCTATTGCTGAGTACTGTCCCATTCTAAGCATACACCCCAATTAGTTTATTCATTCACCTGTTGATGGTTAGGCTGCTTCCATACTGGGGCTTTTAGAAATAAAGCTTCTACAAATATTCATGTACAAGTATTTGTATGGACATACACCTCCTTTTCTTTTGCATAAATGCCCAGGTGTAGCATATGTAGACATACGTTTAACTTTTTAGGAAACTGCCAAACTTTTCCAAAATAATTATACCTTTGTACATTTCCACCAGTGGAGTTTGAGAGTTCCAGTTCTCCACGTTCTTGCCAACACTGGGTAAGGTCAGTCTTTTCAATTTTAGCTATTCTAATAGGTAGTGGTATCTCACTGTAGGTTTCACTTGCAATTAGCTAATAACTAGTGATATTGTGCATCTTTTCTGTGGATTTCAAGTGCGTTATTTTTGAGGAAGTTCTGTTTAAATCTTTTAAAATGTCTTTTAAATTCTTTTTAAAACGTTGGGCTTTGGAGAGCTTTTAAAAAATCTATTCTGGATACAAGTCCTTTATTAGATATATGGTTGCAGTTTTTCTTCCAGTCTGTAACTTATCCTTTCATTCTATTAACAATGGCTGGAAGAGTTGAAGTTTCATTTTTCATGAAGTCCAATTTATCAGTTTGTTCATTTATGGATTATGCATTTGCTGTCTAATCTTAGAAATATTTGCCTCACTCAAGGTCGTAAAGATTTTTTCCTATGTTTTCTTCTAGAAATTTTATAGTTTTTGATCTTGCACTTAGGACTATGACCCATTTTAATTTAATTCTTTAAATTACACTTTTTTATTTTGAGATAACTGTAGGTTCATATGCAATTGTAAGAAATAATACCAAGAAATCTCATATGCTGTTGACCTAATTTTCCTCCGTGGTAACCTATTGCAAAACTATAGGCAAATGTCACATCAAGACTGCTGGCATCAACACAGTCAAAACGCAGAACATTTCCATCACCACAAGGGTCCTTCTGGTTGCTCTTTCATGGTCACCCCCACCTCCGCCTCTCTACCCCGCAACTTACAACCACCAATCTTTTCTCTATCTCTATAATTTTGTCATTTCAAGAATGTTATATAGACTTACATGATAAGTAAACTTTTGGAACCATTTTTTTTTTCCCACATAGCCTAATTCCCTGGAGATTCATCTAAGTCATGGTGTGTATCAATATTCATTCCTTTTTATTGTTGAGTAGTATTCCATGGTATAGATATACCATGGTTTGTTTAGCCATTCATTCCACCCATTGAAGAACATCTGGGTTGTTCTAGTTTTTGTGGGAAAACTTTATTATAAATAATACTGCTATGAATATTTGTGTGCAAGGTTTTGTGTGACTATGTTTTTATTTTTCTCGGATAAATGCCCAAGAGTGCAATTGCTGGGCCATCTGACAGTTGTATGTTTAATTAACTGCCAAACCATTTTCCGAAGTAGCTCTAATACTTTGAACTCCCACCAGCAATATATGAATGATCCAATTTCTTCAAGTTCTTGCCAGCATTTGATGGTGTCACTACTTTTTATTTTAGCCCTTCTGATAGGTATGTAGTGATATCTCATTCTGGTTTAATTTGTTGTAGATCCCAGAAATTTTCTCCTATGCAGTTTTCTAAAAGTTTTATAGCTTATCTTTTACCTTTAAGTTTTGTGAACTGTTTTGAGTTAATTTTTGCAAGAAGTGTTAGTTTTAGGTCGAAGTTCATCTTTTGGCCTATGAGTATCCAGTTGCTCCAACACTGTTAGCGTATAGCAAAGGCTGTCTTTCCTCCATCGACTTGCTTTTCATCTTTGCCAATAATCAAGGGGGCATATTTGTATGGGTTATTTCTGGGTTCTCCATCTTGTTCCGTTGATCTATATGTCTATCCCTCCATTAGTACCACACTGTCTTGATTACATAGCTGTAGAGTAAGTCTAATATAGGATAGAGTGGTTCCCTCAACTTTATTTTTCTTTTTCAAGATCATTTTAGCTATCCTAAGATCTGTGGTTCTCCATACAAATTTTAGAATGTTTGTCTCTATCTACGAAAAACTTGCTGGGATTTTGATAGGAATTACATTCAGCCTATAGATCGATTTGGGGAGAGTTGCCCTCTTGACTATGTTCACTCTTTCAGTCCACTAACTATGGTATGTTTCTGCATTTATTTATTTGATTTCTTTTATCAGAATTTTGTAATTTTCAGCACACAGATCCCATATATGTTTTGCTATATTTATACCTAATAATTTTATTTGGCTGTAAGTGGTATTGTGTTTTTAATTTTGGTTTCTACACCTTGTTATTTCTTTCCTTCTGCTTGCTTTTGGCTTGTTTTGCTCTTCATTTTCTAGTTGCAGTTAGGTCCAGCATTTCTTAGTTGTAAGAGGGAGGACCTGGGAGGAATGGAGCTTCCGCTAGAACCTAAAGTCAATTACCTTTTAAAGAGATTTAAATAAAAAGAAAAATGTCTAAAATATTTAGTAACCATTTCCAATGATCCAAATTCCTTTGTGTACATTCTGATTTTCATCTGGTGTCATTTTCCTCCTGCCTGAAGGACATCTTTTAACATTGACTATAGAGGGGAGCTTTTCAAAATAAATTCTTTCAACTTTCGTATATCTGACAATGTCTCCATTTTGCTTTGCTTTCGTTTTTAGTACTCGTTTATTTTAGAATAATTTTAGAGTTTACACGAAAGTTACAAAGATCGTAAAAAGAGTTCCTAAATACCCCAAACCCAGTTTCTCCTATTGTTAACATCTTACATTCCTGGGGTACCTCTGTCACAACTAATGAACCAGTATTCTTAAAGTCCATATTTTATTTGTATATCCTTGATGAGTTTGTACCTAACCTTCTGTTCCAGGACACCACGTTACATTTAATCATGACTCCCGAGGCTCCTCTTGGCTGTGACCGTTTCTCAGACTTTCCCTGTTGTTTAAGATCTTGAACGTTTTGAGGTATACTGGTCAGATATTTTGTAGAATGTCCCACAGTATGGTATTTGTCTGATGTTTGTCTCATGATTAGACTAGAGTTATGGGGTTCTGGAAGGAAGACCACAGAGGTAAAGTGCCATTCTCATCACATCACATCAAGGCTACATATTATCCACATGACTTATCCGTGTTGATATTGACCTTGATCTCCTGGCTGAGGTGATATTCATCAAGTTTCTCTGCTGTAAAGTTGCCACCTTTCCCCTCTGCCGCTGTCTCCATACTGTACTCTTTGGAAGGTATTTGTTATGTGCGATCCACACGTGGAGGATTACATTTCACCTCCTTGCGTGGGCAATCTCTACATAAATCATCACTCACTTCATTTACTCAATCATTTTATTATATCAGTATTGATTCACAGATATTTATTTTATGCTTTGGGTTATAATCGAATGCTATGTTTTTTATTTTGTTGCTGCCTTCATTTTGAAAGAATTCTAGGTTGACAGATATTTTCTTTTAGTTCAATAAAGATGCCATTTCACTATCTTCTTGCTTGCATTGTTTCCAATGATAAACCTGCTGTCATTCTTAGTTTTTTGCTCTTCTGTACACAACATGTTTTTCTCTGGCTGCTTTTAAGATTTTCTCTTTATCACTGATGATAAGCAATTTGACTATGATGTGTCTTGGTATAGTTTTTTTATGTTTCTTCTGCTTGGGGTTTTTTGGGCTTCTTGGATGGTGGGTTTATAATTTTAAATTTGGAAAGTTTTGGCTATTGCTTTTTCAAGTATTTTTTCTGTCACCCTCTCTGTATCTTTTCCTTTAGGGACTCCAATTATCCATGTATTAGGTGGCTTGAAATTGTCTCACAGCATATTGATATGCTATTTCTTTTTTTTTCTTCTCCCCAAAGCCCCCCAGTGGATAGTTGTATATTGTAGTTGTAGGTCCTTCTGGTTGTGCTATGTGGAACACCGCCTCAGCATGGCTTGATGAGTGTTGCTCTGTCCCTGCCCAGGATCTGAACCCGTGAAACCCTGGGTCGCCAAAGCAGAGTGCATGAACTTAACCACTTGACCATGGGGCTGGCCCCTGTTTCTTTCTTTATTTTGATTATTTTTTTTTTTTTTTTTTGCAGTGTGTTTCCTTTTGGATAGTTTTTGTTGCTATACCTTCAAGTTTACTAATTTTTTTTCTTCTTCAGTGTCTAATCTACCATTAATCTCATCTAGTGTAATTTTCGTTTATAGACATTCAAATTGTGATTTTAAAAATTATCTTCCAAGTCTCTAGTTAACTGTATTTCATATGTTCAAAAAGTTATAATAACTGATTTAATGTCCTTCTCTGTTAATTCGAACATCTCTGTCAGTTCTGGGTCAGTTTCAATGGATTGATTATTCTCTTCATTATGGACCATGTTTTTCTGCCTCTTTGTGTGTCTGGTAATCTTTGATTGGATGCCAGACATTGTGACTTTACCTTGTTAGGGGCTGAGTATTTTTGTGTCACTATAAGTATTCTTAGGCTTTGTTCTGGGATGCAGTTAAATTAGTTGGAAGCAGTTTTATTCTTATGAGTCTTGCAATTATGATTTGTTAGGCTGGTCCAGAGCAGGGCTCATCTTAGAACTAGTCATTCCCTACTAGTGAGGCAAGACTTTCCTAAGTACTCAACAAAATGCCTCATGAATTATGAGTTTTCTGGGTCTGGCTGCTGGGAACTAGCATTTTACCTGGCCCTGCGTGAGCACCAGGTGTTGTTTCCTCCAATCCTATTGAATAGTTCTTTCCCTGGCCTCTGGGAGTTTCCTTCTGCCAAAGTACTGATTAGGACTCTGCTGAGTCTTACAGAGAACTCTCTCCACATTGGGGGTTTGTCTCTGAGCAGCTCATTCCTGTCTGGCATTTTGTCCTATGAACTCTGGCTGCCTTGGTCTCCCTGGACTCTTAGCTTTATATCTTCAATTCAGAGAGTCTGTGAACCTCTCTCTCAGTTTCCCCTCCTGTGTCACATCCTGAAAACTCTCTCAAGGCAATTGTAGGGCTCACCTTGCTGGTTTCCTATTTCTCCAGGATCCCTGTTCTTCATTGCTTAATGCCTAGTGTCACGATCACTGTTGTTTTCATGTACATTGTCTGGGGATTTTTGGTTGTTTCAGATAAGAGTGTAAATCCAGTTCCTGTTACTCCATCTTGATTGGAAAACCTGTAAAGTTTAAAAAACATGTACATGGTCAGATCCTAGACATGAGGATTCCGATTCATTAGTAGCTCTGAGGTGAACAGTGAGCACTCAAGTTTCTGAGTTTAAGAACCAAAACTCATAACAATGACAATAATTGCAACCAACTAGCATTGGTGATTCTTATGCCCAGCTCCCCCCCGAACTGAGAACTCTACCATAGCGTGAGAATAATAGTTATTATTTCTTATACATTTGCCATGCAGTGTGCATCATGCTAGCTATTTTACATGCTTTGTATAATTTCATTTTGGTAAGAAACCATTGGTCAAGGTATTCTTATCAGCATATTATGGAAACGGAAACTGAGATTTAGAGAGAATAATGAAAAAACCCAACCCAGCTTTTAGTTTTCTCCAGTTTCTTTTAGTTTTTAACCAGTTTTCTCATCCTGCTGCAGTGCTGCTGCAAGCCCAAGTTATCTTCCATCTACAAAGCGCTCACTGGGATCTTTGAACAAAGCAGGCCGCTGCTTTCAAGATCATTTTATTCATTATGATGATTTACTGGTTTTACCAACTCTGTCCTTGTGCAATTACTTTGCCATTTAGAAATATCATTTTCTTTGTTGGTTATTATATTTTTGCTCTTTCAATCTTTTTAAAAAAATATTTAAAAAACAAATATTAAACATAAAAGAAAATTTATAGCAAGTGTAAGAAATAGAGAATGTCTGTGTACCCACTAGCCAGCTTAAGAAAGAGCTGAATGCATTTTTACAGACGTTTCAGGTGAGACTAAGGTGCTTCGGCGCACAGACCTCGAATTGCGCCCCCTCGGATCTCTGGTTGTTCTCTTCTTTATTCTGAGCAAGCTCTCCAAAATGTTTTATTTAATGAGGTTCAGAGATCACAGCCCCTTGTGAATGGGGCGCACTACCTCACACATCCCAGGGAATAGATGTTCTCAAAGGAATCATTTAGCTGTTTGCAAAAGAAGGAGCACGTTTGGCTATCATGTAGCCAAATGCATAGTTAATAAAAACGGAAATACGTCTGAGGGAAGAATGGAGCATATGTTACAGTCTCAGGGCAGCAATATCTCATTTTCTTTGCCAAAAGCAGAAACTCTTTAGGAATTGCAGCAGGTACTTCTCTCCTCTGGTGTTCCAGCCAAAAATAGAACTGCTCCCGACCACCTCTTTCACAGAAGGTAAAACATGGCATCTGTTTTCTTTATTTTTCTCTCCAAAGAAAGTTACCTGCTGCATTACAAGTGCAACTACAGATGTGTTACTTTGTGCATGACATCTCCTCTCCCTTGCTCACAGAGTGCATTTTGTTGATTCATATGATGAAGATTTGTGGTTCCGTGTGTGGCAGCTCTGACATCCTGGAGATGGTGGTGGGGGGTCTTGGAGTAAAAAGAATCTGAATTCAGGTGCGCACCAGAGCGCATGCATACACATACTACTAGCTATCAAACATACTTGCATGTTTTTAGAATTAAAAGTGTGAATCAATTCAGTTTCTGAATGAATGGTAACTTTTTGTCATACTTTTTTTTCAATTGAGAGATAAAATACTATTATAAAGGGGATTTGTGAGGTTTTCTGACATTACAAATAGACCCTGTATTTAAAGTTGAGGACAGTTGGACTAGATCGTCTCTAACCTTTCTTCTCGTCTAAAATCCTGTGATTCTTGACCTTGGAATATGGCCACTGTATGTTCTGGGCCTTTCATGTTTTTAATTCCTAGGATTCTCTCTCATGTGTATGGATATGTCTTGATTTTACATTTTGAGCAGGGTATTCTCATGGCTGGCTGGCTGAGGAGCTCTCCCAAATTTCTCTGTGGCTCTTTGCTCCCCACCACGTCGACGCCTTCCATGCCATTGTTGACCCCTGAGGGGTTTCTGTGTTGCTCCACTCAGTGCTTTCATAATCTCCAAATTACCCAACTGCAGCATCTTATCCATCCTCCCTAGTCCCCCAAGTGATCTCTGATCTAAAATTATTACATCTACTTCTGCCATCACATATTAAAACTCCTATTCCCATAGTGCCAATGATCTCAATCAGCTCTGAGTTAGGAGGAACGCAATCTGATATAATGAATTCATTCAAATATGACTGAGAGCCCCACAAGAGACTAACTTTCCAGTGGCGTTTACCTTTTTAAAAGAGAATGCTTATTAATCTAAATTATCCCTTAATTGGTAACTTTCAACAGTAAGAAAACAAACAGATATGAAAAAGTACAGACAGCTAGGAAGATGAGATAATTTCTTGGGCATGAGCCCACCAGACAGGTGGGCCAGTCCAGGCTGGGAATCTGTTCACACAGGCAGCATCCTCCTTCCCTTCCTCCCTCCCTCCCTCCCTCCCTCCAGCCCCTCCTCTCTCCCTCCCTCCCTCTTCTCCTCCTTCCCTCCCTCCCTCCAGCCTTCCCACCCTTGCTCCCTCCCTCCTTTTCTCCTTCCGTCCCTTCCTCCCTCCTCCCCTCTCTCCTTACCTTCCTGCTTCCTTCCCTCCCTCCCCTTCATTCTTCTGCTTCAAAGCACCGCATGTTTTCCCCCGGAGTACCTCTGTCTCTCACAGTGGCTCACTTAGCAGGGAGGGCAGAGGAAGGAGAGAGAAGCTGCAGGTTGTTGACAGGGGCGGGCTGTTAGATAATAATTGGCTTGTGTGACTCTAGGACTTCCTTATTGGGAGTGGGGAGCAAAGCAATCATAATGAGGAAAAATTAATGTTAAAGCATGGCTGAAGATGTGAATATTTTGTAACATTTATATTGTAACTGTATTCATTTCGATGTTTTATGGATTTTGGAGCTCTTTCCTACTCTATGGGAAACACTGAGCTAGTGGACTTGGGTAACAAAGCCTGAATTCTGGATAGCACTATCCCAGAAGAAGCGGGGCAGGGTGGGGGGCTGGGGTGGGAGGCAGTGGGGAATGGGGGAGGGGTGCTGTGCAGCAATGGGCTGATCCAGAGAGGTAGGGGGTACCTGGGCATGGTGATTCCTTGGCCACAAGAAAAACAGAGCTACAGCTTCCACTGGAGGCTTGGGGCCAGGATTCTAGTTCCCGGGCGGTGGATGGGGCATAGCAAATCAGAGTCCCCATATTATTGGAATAAAGACTGGAAAACTGGAGCAGCTTAGGCTGCTGAGGAGCAAAGTGTCTATGATCAGAATGGGGAAGCCACGAAGGGGGCGAGGACCAGGGGTATTGGAAGCCCAAGCATTCCCGAGCCCTGGACCCCACATCCCAGGTCAGCCTAATGGTGAGCTTGGCCCAGCGCTAAGACCCTTGTGCGTCGGGGGCTGGGGAACATAGGTGTTTCCTGTCACAACCCGGGTCTGGTTTGATAAGATTCATGGTCTCCACAGAGCTTAGTCTGCCTGGGGAGCCA
Organism: Equus caballus; assembly: GCF_041296265.1. NCBI lineage: Eukaryota > Metazoa > Chordata > Mammalia > Perissodactyla > Equidae > Equus > Equus caballus. The sequence continues at coordinate 12,181,356 of NC_091684.1, forward strand.
GCCCGGGGAGCAGACGTTCAGAATATAATGTCGTAGAATCAGTATGAACAGGTTCTGGGAGAATTGTGGTAGACCAGGAAAAGGTAAGGCTAACTCTGCCTGGGGGCTGTTGGGAAAGGTTTTTCTGAGGAAAATCTCTCCTGGATGTTGAAAGAGCAAGAGAGAACCGCTGAAGGAAAAGGCATTTCAGACCACGGTGTGGAGAGAGAGGAAGCTCTGGTCACGGCGGGGAGTGACGAAGAACTGAGTGTGGTGGGAGTCCTGAGGGCAAGGGCTGCCCACTGGGGGTGGGTGGAGCTTCCTGGTGTGAAAGGTTATAGCTCATATTAATTATATCAATTTATGAATTTGTGTCCTTTCCTACTGAACGGGTGACCATGAGGAGGGTGGGTTTAGTAATAAAAGTTTCATTTGTATAGAAAATTTGTGTTGGAAGTATCTTGCCCAAGATACTCAACATCAAACCTAACACCAAATACCTAACACCAAAAAGCTATTAAGCTGGGGTGGGTTGTTGACCATGTTTGTTCCCTGGGAAGACAGTCCCGGGGGTAGTGTGGGGAGATGGATGGAATAGTCCAGATAAGAGTTATTGAGGCTCTAAACATTTCATGGTAAGTTAAATGGATGATGTGGCCAAGCTTGATCAGTTTTTAACTTCTTTTTCCCCCATTTTTTTTTATTTTGAGCTAATTTTAGGCTTACAGATGAGTTTCAAAATAGTGCAGAGAGTTCTCATATACCTGTCACCCAGCATCTCCTAATATTGGTGTCTTATATAACCACAGTATAAAGATCAAAACCAGGAAATAAACACTGGAATCATGCAATTAACCAAACTCCAGGTCTTATTAGAATTCGCCCAGTTTTTGCATGAATGTTCTTTTCTGTTCCAGGGTCCTATTCAGGATTCCATGTTACATCTAATTGTTATTTCTCTTCGGTCTCCTCCAATCTGGTGACAGCTCTTCTGTGTTTCCTTCTCTTGTGACGTTGACATTTTTAGAGTATTGGTCAGTTATCTTGTAGAATGTCCCTCAGTTTGGGTTTGTCTGATGTTTTCTGATGATTAGAATGTTGTGCATTTTTGGGACAAATACCATGGAAATTACGTTCTGTTCTTCTCAGTGCGTCCTATCAAGGGGTTCCTGAGATCAGTGTGGATGGTTACTGGTGAAATGAACCTTGATCACTTGGTTAGGGTGGTGTCTGCAGTAAAGTTCCTCTCTCTCCTTTTGTAACTAATCAATATCTTAGGAGAGATACTTTGAGATGAAGCAAATATACAGCTTCTTCTCAAACTTCCACTCACTAATTTTAGCACCCATCAGAGATCTTGTCAAAAACAGTTACTACTGTGGCATCTGCCATAATGGTGATTTTCTATTTCCCTCTTTCCTTCTACATTTATTAATTACAGTTTTGTAAGGCAGAGCTGTCCCTTCTCTCCCATTTGTTTATTCATTATATTATTTACGTCAATATGGACACTGTTTTAGTCAGCTTGGCAGCCATAACGAATACCACAGTCTGCGTGGCTTAAATAATGCATTTCTTTCTCACAGTTCTGGAGGCTGGAAGTCCAAGCTCAAGGTGCTGGCAGATTCATTTTCTGGGGAGGATCCTTCTCCTGGCTTGTAGATGGCCCCTTTCCCGCTGTGTCTTCCCGCGGCCTTTCCTTGGCGCCTGCAGGGGTTGGAGAGAAGTGTTCTTTTCTTCTTATAAGGCCAGCAATTTTATCGGATTAGGATCCCACCCTCATGACCTCATTTTACTGCTAAATTACCTGCTGAAAGTCCTTTCTCCTAATATGATCACATTGGGGTCGAGGGCTTCAATATCGTGACTTTCGGGGAACACGATTCAGCCCATGGCGGACACAAGTATTTATTTTATGGGTTAAAATCCAATACTATCATTTTTTATTTTGCTGCTCAAATTGTTCTCCCTTCGGACATTAGGAGCTCCTTTAGGGGTTTTTGTTTTGTTTTGTTTTTTGACAAGCTCCCATTTTGTTTTTTTAAGCACTTCCTTTCATGATACCACATGATGTTCCAGGCTTGTCCTGTATTTTCCCTGTCCCAGGCCTGGAATCAATCATTTCTCCAAGAAACTCTTGTTCTTTTTATTGGAGAATGAGGTTTAGAAACCCAGCATCTGAGTGCTGTGTGCTCAGTGCTACTGGAGTGTCTGCATCCAGGCTCTCTCCGTGGACAGAGCTAGGAAATGTATGTACGTCTACTAATCCATGCATATGCATACATCTATACTTCTATATCTCTGTGTCTTTGGATAAAATACTATGAGTTATATGATCCGCCTTCTCCTCACAACACTTCTGACACCAAAACTGGATCCTCCTCCCCCCCCCCCCCCCATTTATTCTCCAGCTCGCTGGACACCAACTTGGAGTCCTACAATTCAATTCAATTCTAACACTAACCACCTGGAGTTAGTACAGACCCCACAGGTTAAGGGCTCAGTCCCACAAGACTGCCCCCACTTCAGACTCCGGTCACGGGTCTGGACCCCGGGTACTTCTGACTGACGGGCTATAAATCAGGGATTCTCACGACCTGCTCCTCAGGTTTTGTAATTTGCTAGAATGATTCACAGAACTCAGGAAAGCACTTACTTACTATTACTAGTTTGTTATAAAGGATACGATTCAGAACAGCCAAATGGAAGAGATACATAGGGCAAGGCATGGGGGTGGGCTGGGGGTGTTTCCATGCCCTCTTGGGTGCACTGCCCTCCTAGCACCTCCGTGTGTTCACCAACCTGAAAGCTCTATGAACCCCGACACTTAGGGTTTTCATGGAGATTCCATTATGTATGCATGATTGATTGAATCGTTGACCACTGGTGATTAACTTAATTTCCAGCTGCTCTCCTCTCCTCAGAGGTGTGTGGATGGGGCTGAAAGTTCCAATCCTCTAGTCACATGATTGCCTTCTCTGGCAACCAACCCTCATCTAGAAGCTACTAGGAACCCACCAAGAGTCACCTCATTAGCATAAACTCAGGTATGCTTGAAAGGGGCTTATTATGAATTTCAAAAGATGCTCCGCTCACCTCTGTCACTCAGGGAATTCCAAAGATTTTAGAAGCTCTTGTGCCAGGAACTGGGGATGAATATCAAATGTATATTTCTTATTTTGTCATAATATCACAGTTCTTATTAACGCCTTTGATTCCAGTTCAACACCATGGGGTGTATTCTCTAGGCTTCCATCTTTCCTTATTTGTAACTTCTTTCTCTAACAATAAGAAACCTGCCTCTTATCTGTTCTGTGCTTGTTTGTTCAATGCTAATAGGTACTCAAGTAATTTGAAATTGCTACCCCCACCGCTCTGAGAAACACATTTGCTAACAAGATTACAGCATTTACGTCCGGTTCTTTTTGTCTTCAGCCTTACGGCTTCTGGTCAGGATAGTTTTCCAAAGTTCCTTAGGTTCTTCTCGGTCTCCTCAGTGTGGTTATATTATTTTATTTGTAATACAGCTGGGCTCTTTTGTTACAATTTGGATTCCTTGCACACCTTGGTTGGTTTTGTTTATTTTTTCGGGATGGGAAGAGCATTTGAAACATGACTGCGGTTCTCAGATTAAGTGCTATGCAAAAAAAAAAAAAAAAATTCTAGAAGTGTGACCCCCTCCTTGTCCCTGGTACCCTGTGCTGCTCCCTGCCGCTGGCAGTTTTTCCCACCTGTTTCACCTATCCCTGGTTAACAGTCTCTTTGGGTTTTTCCCCCCCTCATTTTCTTTCCCTCACAAATGAGCAGACACATGAGCATATATTCTCTTTCAGTTCTTTTTATGGGTTGAATTATGCCCCCCCACACATTTATATGTTGACCTCCTAACCCCCAGTAGCTCAGAATGTAACCTCATTTGGAAATAGGGTCATTGCAGATGTAATTAGTCAAGATGCAGTCCTTAGACCAGGCCCTGATCCAATGACTGGGCTTCTACACAGGGCAAACCTGGACGGGGACACACACGCTGGGAGAACACCACGTGAAGATGAAGACAGACTGTGGCGATGCGCCTACAAGCCAAGGAATGTCAAAGATTGCCAGCAAACCGCCAGAAGCCAGGGGAGAGGTGTGGAACAGATTCCCCCTCACGCCCTGAGAAGGAACCAACGCTTGGACGCTTGATCTCAGACTCTGGCCTCCAGAACTGAGGGACAATAAATTTCTGTTGCTTAAGCCCGTCGGTTTGTGGTATTGTGTTACAGCACCCAGCACACGAATACACACACCCCTTCCTTTTTTTAAAAATATTTTTCTATATGGTGGATACCACACTATAGAGACTCTTGTGCTTTGCTTTTTCACTTAACAGTATGTTCCAGAAATCATTCCATGTAGAGATCTTCCTCATTCTTTTTTTAAATAGTTGCACAGTACTCCAGTGTGTGGATGTACCATAGCTTATTCAACTCTCCTGCATATAAACTTTCAGGTTGCTTCCAATATTTTGCAATTACAAATGCTGCCATAAATGATCTTGTGCATACATATTTTCACATTGTTGGAAGTATATCTTAGGGTTAGATTCCTAGAAAGTAGGATTGCTGGGTAGAAAAATGAGTGCTTCTGCAATTTCATTAAGTATTGCTAAATTTCTCTCCAGAAGGGTTATACCAATTTGCATTTCTCACCAGAAGTGTATGAGTGTGGCTATTTTCCCACAGCCTCAACTGTAGAATATGTTGCCAAATTTTGAAATTTTTGCCAGTCTGGTAGGTGAGAAATGGTATCTCAGGAATGTTTTAATTTGAATTTTTAAAAGTATAAGTGAGTTTGCATGAGTTTTCATTTGTTTGAGGGTCATTGTTAGATCTTTTTTGTGAATTGTCTGTTCTTGCATTTTTCCTTTTTTTTTTTCCTATTGGGTTTTATTCCTCTGTCCTGCAAGTTTTAGGAGGTCTTTATATTTTAAAGATATTAGCCCTTTGTCTATGGTATATATTGTGAATATTTTCTCCCAGTTTGTCAGTTGATTGACTCTGCATGACAAGTAACACCATAAAGATTTCTCTTTTACTTTTGTGTATCCAAATCTGTCAAGCTTTTATTGCCTCTAGGTTTGGATCATAGGTAGAAAGCCATTTCCCAGACCAAGATTGACCCTGTTTAATCTCAGTTTAGATTTCCAGGTGGGGCATCAACAGTCTGGATCAGGCCATTATTGGAAATGGACTGCACTCCTCACTGTGTCACAGGAGTCCTGCAATGGTCTTGCCAGCCAGGTGACTCACACCCCCAATGATTTATAACTAATTTTTATAGCCATCTCATATTCACACGCCCAGTGAGCAATTGCATATGATCCACAGATGTTTGCTCACCAGGGGCCTCCGAGGCATGGCAGTCCGCCTCACGGGAGCACAGTTGCTTGAGCTGGAAGACATGGTAGGCTCTTGATAAGACTTGCTCCTAGAGAGTAGTTAAATGAATTCTCTTCTGTGCAGGTGAGAAACTGAGGCAAAGGGCCAATTAATTGTCTTGAGACAGGGTGGATTTAAAGATTTTTTTAAACTTTCAGTCTCTAAGTCTGGGGTTCTAACTCTAAGGATCCATGTTGAGTTTTCCGTTAAAAAAAGAAAAATAAATTTGATCTCAGCACTTGAAAGCCACTGTTCTTTAAAGCCCGTCTTGGTCTCCTAATTTTCTGCCTCCTCCTTCGTCAAATTAGGGGATGCAGGCAGAGGCAGTGTTTCAGTGACAGAGTATATTGTTTGGTTAGGTCATTCCTTCAGTTCGTCCAGCAAATATTTATCTGGACTTATCATCTTTCAGGCAATTTTGTGTGTGTATTTTTTTTTCAACTGATGCCTGCACCTCACCCAAGTCCATTAAGAATCTCTGGAGTTGGAGCCCGGACATCAACATTAAACAATCGCCACAAAACTTCCCAGGTGATTCTCATATGCAGCTGGCGGTGAGAACAGCTGTTCTGTGTCATGCTGCTAAAATTCCAATGTGTCTGCATATTACTCAGGAATCTTGTCAACATGCAGATCGTGACTCGGTAGGTCTGAGTGGGGGAGGGGAGAGGGCTGAGGGTCTGCATTTCCAGCAGGCTTCTAATTGAGGGCGATGCTGGTGATGCATCTATGGACCACACTTTGAGTGACAAGGCTAGGCCATCCCAGAAAGTGGGTTTGTGGACGTGTTTGTTGAATAGTTTCAGCTGTTAGGACTGACTGGTTGTGATGAGGCTGGAGGACCCTTCTCTAGTCATTAAAAGTCACGCCTTTTTTTCTGTTTTGTTTGTTTTTTAATTCCGAAAGCTGAGGAAGGCTTTGGCCATGAGGCCTGGGGCTACAGCTCAAGGCCTAGAAATCCAACTCTGTAGCAAGGTGTAACTCAGCTGTGTAATCTGTCCTGGGGCAGCCAGCAAGCTCTTTTCAGGAATGACATCTATCCTGTTCCCTTTTGTTGTTTCTCTCTGCAGAGTCTGCACTATTATGAACCGTGTAATTGCAGGTTTGAAGGGAGCTGTCCAGTCCACACTACAGAGCACGTGCTTAAGCCCTCAGCAGGACCCTCCGTCCCCCAAATCAGCAACCAAAACAATGAGGTTTCATCTACAGGAAACAAATCCAGGACCACCCCATTTGATTTTCAGGATGAGCCCAATGGCCGCCCCTTCGAACAGCCCAGGAGCTGTTCTGCTAGTTTTAAACCAAGATGTGATTAGCGGTTAGTGGACCTTGAAAGACATCTTTATTTATGACTCTTGCAGATCACTTCTGCCTTGATATCGATCTCTTCCAATCTTCTATTCCGTCCTTTGAAATTCACAGAACACAGCGGGGCAACTCATTGCCTGCAGCATTCACTTTGTTTAAAGCTCATTTCCTTTCGCAATTAATGTAGTGATATTTCATTGTAATTGTTATTTGGTTCACTTTTCTTTTAGACCAGAGGCTTGAAATAAATGAGAGCATGACATTTTAAAGACAGGTGGCAGGTAGACAAGAACCTAGTTTAAAAATGAGTTCAAAACTTCTAACAAGGGATCAATGCCAGGCTTAATCAGTATGTTTATCAAGAAGTTGTAATGCTTGATATGATGGCACAAGAAAAAAACCCGAAATATCAGATTTGGGAATTTTAGGAAGTTGACAATTTTGTTGTTGAGAATGGATATTTTTGAAAGTATCTTTAGGAGGTCTCCATGTTCAGAAAAGAGGAATTAAATAATATTACAGTTTATTCAATGGGTACCGTTTACATTTTTGATCTCTTTCCTCAGTTTGAGGCACCCAATATTATTGTTCACTTTCAAGATGCTAAGTCTGGTAGGGGGCTTAGAGATGAATGACACATCTCTGTGCTCCCGGGGCTCAAAGTCTGGGGGAGGCTGCAAATTGATAAGAGAGGGAGCCACATCTCAGAAGTAGCTGAGGTTCTAAAGTTAGTCCACAGACAAAAACTGCATAGAGTCAAAACAAGATCAAGCTAAGTGTCATTTCAACAGGTCCAGCTCAGCCTGTGATTTCTCTAGCACCAGAAAAGATTACTGCTCTTTCATTTACGTTCCAGATAGAGAAGTTGGCTTGTATTTGGGGCCACGTGGTTCTAAAAGCACAGGCCTTTAAACGCTAGAATGATTCCCGGAGAAGGAAGATGCCCACAGTATAAGAGGCACATGAGGACAACAGATGCGTATGTCCTTCCGCACGTTCCCTCTGAGATGCATCTGCCTCGAGAGTGGACCGGCAGGGGAAATTTCCTGTATTGTCTCATTGTTCTTGTTCTCGTGAATACGTACTCTTTGTTTGATGCAGAGTTGATGGAAGTTATTTGACTTAGGTGGTGATTCTGCTGTATGAAGCCTGGCAAACTGTACAGGTGCTGGTGGGAGGGTGTGCCCACAGGGTTAGGGGGTTTGGGGAAGGAGAGATTAATTCCAACGGAGGAGATTGGGGAAGTCTTTTTGGTACAGTGGGGATGGGAGTCGGGCCTTGGGGGCAGGTGTGCCTTTGATAGGTGGTGTGCGGGGAACTCGAGCAGGTGGAAAAGGCACAGAGAAGGCCGAATCAGGTCTCTGAGATGCTGATGTGGGAAAGTGTGGATGCGTGAGAGGGTGACACTGTGTAGCTTTTAAAAGGTCTTCCTACCATCCTGAGCAGTCTCTACTTTATTCTGTAGGCAGTATTAGAGTGAGGACACAGAACGAGGAGATCTTCAATGGAAGGGGGTGGGAGTTATGAGGTTACTTATGGAAATCACAGTGGGCCAGCAGTGGGAGCAGAGTGGAGATGATTCATGCAGGGAGTCTGAATGATGTAGAAGGGGCAGCTTGATGCTGGGTGGGCTGGAGACGTGGTGGTGGGGGGTGGTAGGTTTGGACGGACCTGAAGATAGTAGTGAGTAGGGGCCAGGGGTTGTAACATGATCTCTGTTACAAGGTGGGTAGACGTGGCCATGAGTTTTTAAAAAAAAGCGTATTCCAGGGCCAGCCCAGTGGCGTAGTAGTTAAGTTCACAGGCTCTGCTTTGGCAGCCTGGGGTTTGCAGTTTTGGATCCCAGGCGCAGACCTACACACCGCTAATCAAGCCATGCTGTGGTGGCAAACCACATCCAAAAAATAGAGGAAGATGGGCACAAATGTTAGCTCGGGGACAATCTTCCTCACTAAACAAACAAACAAACAAAAAGGCACATTCAATATTATGATATCATTCTATATTTGGGAAACAAAAAAATGAGATTGTCTTGATGACGTAAACAATAGGAAGCAAAATGTCAGACTCATTCTGAGGCCAGAGGTCAGGGGAATGGGGTGCAGCTAAAGAGAAGCCCTGAGAGTTGCATGGTGCCTGCATGCTGAGGTTGGGCCACGGGTCTGTTTGGTGAGGGGGTTCTTAACCTATTTTTGTGCCATGGATCTCCTTGGCAGCCTCAGAATAATGTCTTTAATGCATGAAACAAAGCACCCAAGATCATAAGGGAAACTGATTATACCAAAATAAAATTACCAAAAAAATTTTAAAAATCATAATATATGGGGCCAGCCTGGTGGTGCAGCGGTTAGGTTCGCATGTTACGCTTTGGCGGCCTGGGGTTTGCTGGTTCGGATCCCGGGTATGGACATGGCACCGCTTGGCAAGCCATGCTGTGGTAGGCGTCCCACAGATAAAGTAGAGGAACATGGGCAGGGATGTTAGCTCAGGGCCAGTCTTCCTCAGCGAAAAGAGTAGGACTGGCAGTAGTCAGCTCAGGGCTAATCTTCCTAAAAAAAAAAAATCATAATATATGTACCTTGAATTAGGACATTGAATAATAAGAACTAGAGGCAGGTTTACTCATTAATGTAACTTTAGGATAGTGATGGGTATAAATGAAATCGTGAGATCTGCAACAACTTTAATGTGATATTAAGTATTTTCGATACTGAATCTTACTAATGTTACCATGGTTTGCTGCCTACTTTCATAATTACAGGAAATGCCAAATTTCAGATAGAGGTTAGGGAAGATACAGATGTACTGTTTTGCCCGTCCCAGTTCACGGACCCTGTGCACCCTGTGAACGCAGGCTAAGATCTCCTGGACTGCCACAGCCAGCCCATGCTTTCCTCTAGACTTTGGAGTGTGGCAACGGGGACAGAGAAGGTGAGCTGGTCAGCCATCGCTCTCAAGGCATTCACAGATACATCAAGAAGGGGGAAGATAGACTCAGGAGAGGTTTGTGTGGGAATGAGGGAGGGCCCTGAAGGAGAGCTCTGGGCTCTAAATTGAAAGAACTAGTTTCGGCAAAATCACCAATGAGGTGATAACCCAGATCCCAGTGGAGGTAGAGCCTGGGGTGACTTGAACTGTTTTCTTAGAAGCAAATTCCAAGTGGGCCACGTGGTCCGACCATGGAAATCAGACTCGTCTTGCATTTTCTTTTTTTTGACAGTGTGGAGCTCGGCACAAAGCAAGGATGTTTTGCCATGTGAATTTGCTGGAATTCAAAGGCCACCTAACTGAAGATTCTAGAATGTGGTGTGAGGAAAGTGTGTCATAGTGCTTACAAATAATCGTATTTCCCCCCTCTTTGGTCTGGAGAGGAGATGGCATGAGAGATCTGTTTGTGATGGTGCATCTTAGCAGATAGCCTCATAAAACTGACTCGCCCCACCTGGGTACTCTGTCCTTTGAAAACAGAGCCCCAGACTATATCAAATTGTAACTCTCTTGTGCAGAAACTGCAAGCTCTTTATGGAACGCCCACTTTCTATTGTGTTCTCACTTGCCTTTGAGAGTCTGAAGAGCAGAATTAGGGGCATTCTTGTTAAGAGCCAGCTAGGACTTCAATTGTTGCGCTGGATGCTTATTTCAATGGTTGTCTGTAGGATTTCATGATGGAACTCTAAAGTTCCCAGGGCCTGTAACAGCTGAGTGTCAGTTTGCTAGAGCCTCGGCAAGAAACTACCACAAATCTGACGGCTAGAAGCAACAGAAAGGTATTCTCTCACAGCTCCGGAGGCTAGGAGTCTGAAAGCGAGGTGTCCCAGGGCCGGCTCCTTCTGGACACTCTGGAAGGTATCTGTTCTACGCCTGTCTCCAGCTTCCGGTGGATCCAGGCAGTCCTTGGCTTGTGGCAACTTAACTTCAGTCTCTGCATGCATCTTCACATGGCCTTCTCCCTTGTGTCTGTGGGTGTCAAATCTCCTTTCTGTTATAGGGACACCAGTCATTGGATTGAGGGCCCACCCTAAATCCAGGATGATCTCATCTGGAGATCCTTAACTTAATTATGGCTGCAAAGACTCTATTTCCAAATAAGGTCAGATTCACAGGCACCAGGGGTTAGGACTCGGGCACGTCTCTTTTGGGGACACTATTTGACTCAGTGCCTCACAAGGGAGAGGCAATAAGGTGTGGTGGAAGGAGCGTGGCTTTGGGACCAGAGAAACTGACTGAATCCCAGCCCTGCCACTGTGACGCTCTGCAAATTATTTAACCTTCTGAGCTGCAGTTTTCGTCTGTGACGTGAAGATAATGATGGCAAACTCACAGGTTTTTGTATGATTAAGGGAGATGAGGTAAGGCATAGACCCAGTACAGTGCCTGGGACATAGCAAGGGCCCAATAAATGGCAGCTACTATTATTATTGTTATTGTGGGGGGTTTTTTTGGTGAGGAAGATTCCCTCTAACATCCGTTGCTAATTTTCCTCTTTTTTTGCTTGAGGAAGATCAGCCCTGAGCTAGCATCTGTGCCAATCTCCCTCTATTTTATGTGTGGGTTGCCACCACAGCATGGCTTGATGAGCGGTGTAGGTCTGCGCCCAGGATCCAAACCCGTGAACCTGGGCTGCCGAAGTGGGGCACAGTTTGCTTAACTGTTACGCCAGGGAGCTGGTCCCCTGCTATTATTTATTTATTTTTTTGGGTGAGGAAGATTAACCCTGAGCTAACATCCGTGCCCATCTTCCTCTATTTTGTATGTGAGATGCCTGCCACAGCATGCCTTGATAAGCAGTGCATAGGTCTGTGCCCTGGATCTGAACCTGTGAACCCTGGGCCGCCAAAGCCCAGTGCGCAAACTTAACCACTATGCCACTGGGCCGGCCCCCGCTGCTATTATTATTTTTAAGGCCAAAGTGTGGGCCAGCCCAAATTTGTTCCCTTTCCCCGTCCTCATGTGGAGCCATGGTATTTGGACTTGATATGACCACTATTTGGGCATTTCCAGTGGGTTATGTGACACGACAGTTTGGCATCATCTGGATTAAAAGTTGGGACCCCTTCCCTCTCTGGTACTACTCTCCTTTCCGATGCTTAGGGGCGGAGCCGCCCTCCATCCTGCCCTACACTGAGCTATAGAGCTTAACCCTTGTGTTGATCTAGACCGGAGTCTGGAGATGGTTGTGAAAAAAATGAACCTGTGCTCCAAACACCGGCAGGACGGACAGGTCAGGGTCAGCATGGCGGAACTCAAATCCTTGCTTTTGGCTAGCTTTCTATAATATTGTGATAGATAAAATACTAACGGATGCAGTCAACAGTTTAACCTATTTAGTTATGGCTCAGAGTGAATGGAAGGGATGAGAGGTGTTGTGGCTAATATCCTGATAGAATCATCAGTAGAATTTTGTCACCATTACCAGCTGTGTGACCCTGGACAAGTGACTTAACCTTTCTGTGCCTCAGTTTCCCTACCTGTGACAGAAGGATAGTTATAGGACTGTCCCGGCTGGTGTGTGGCTTACATGCTTAATGAAGGCAAAGCATCTGGGCCAAGACCTGGCACACAGCAGGGGCTCACCATGCTGCTGGTTGTTATTAATATTGCTATTGGGATTATTGTGCCCCATGATGTCAGGACCATAGTTCTGCATCATTTAGGGGGAGGTTTTGCTCACCCTGCTTTTAAAAAGTCAAAAGGAAACCCAGGTTTTGTGCTTTCTCAGATGCCTTTCCCACGAATCACTTATTTTGTAGGCTGAGCATCTTCAGAATTGATAATTGGGCTTTCTAGATTAGTTTTCAGGTAGAAGCGATATGCTGGGGTAAATATGATAATTTATGGAATCTGGGGCTGAAGTGACTAGGGAAGTAGAAATTATTATCAGTAGAGGTATTCTTTTTGCTCTAGGATAGTAAAACAGCAGCATTTAAAACTCGATTTTAGTTTGAGCTTTAAAACACTTGAAAACTTCAACTATTATTCCTTTCAAAAGATATAGGAGCACAGAAAACAGCAAAACAATTACTTATACACGCCAACATCAAGAGCAAATATTGTCAAATTAGCTTCAGATCCTATTAAAAAGAAATAAAGATTTATCCAACAAAGGGTTAATCTCCATAATATATAAGGAACTCACACAGCTCAACAACAAAAAAATCAAACAACCCCATCAAAAAATGGGCAGGGGACATGAACAGACATTTCTCCAAAGAAGATATGCAGATGGCCAATAGCCACATGAAAAGATGCTCATCATCACTAATCATCAGGGAAATGCAAATCAAAACTACACTAAGATGTCACCTTACACCTGTTAGAATGGCAAAAATATCCAAAACAAAAAGTGACAAATGTTGGAGAGGTTGTGGAGAAAAAGCAACCCTCATAGACTGTTGGTGGGAATGCAAACTGGTGCAGCCACTATGGAAAACAGTATGGAGATTTCTCAAAAAATTAAAAATAGAAATACCTTATGACCCAGCTAACCCACTACTGGGTATCTATCCAAAGAACTTGCAATCAGCAATTCCAAAAGTCCCATGCACCCCTATGTTCATTGCAGCATTATTCACAATAGCCAAGACGTGGAAGCAACCTAAGTGCTCATCAACTGATGATTGGATAAAGAAGATGTGATGTATATATATACAATGGAATACTACCCAGTCATAAAAAAGGATAAAATCGTCCCATTCACAACAACATGGATGGACCTTGAGGATATTATGTTAAATGAAATAAGCCAGATAGAGAAAGACGATCTCTGTATGACTCCACTCATAGGTGGAAGTTAAACATATAGACAAAGAGAACTGATTGGTGGTTACCAGGGGAAAGGAGGGGTGGGGAGAGGCCACAAAGGGTGAAGTGGTGCACCTACAACATGACTAACAATAATGTACAACTGAAATTTCACAAGATTGTAAACTATCATAATCTTAATTAAAAAAACAAACATATCACAGATGTAGCTGAAGTTCAGTCCTTTATGTATCCACCTTCTCAAAGTCGACACATTATGTAAACGTCACTTATTTTTTAGTGTTCATGTCACTACTATTATTCATGCCCCCAGACCACAGTTCTACCCTTGGACTTGATGTATGTCAGTCCTATGTCTGTTTTTGTACAGTTTTTTTTTTTAAAGATTTTATTTTTTCCTTTTTCTCCCCAAAGCCCCCCCAGTACATAGTTGTATATTCTTCGTTGTGGGCCCTTCTAGTTGTGGTATGTGGGACGCCGCCTCAGCATGGTTTGATGAGCAGTGTCATGTCTGCGCCCAGGATTCGAACCAACGAAACACTGGGCCGCCTGCAGCGGAGCGCGCGAACTTAACCACTCGGCCACGGGGCCAGCCCCTGTTTTTGTACAGTTTTAACCGTATGTGTATATGTCCATAAGCAATAGAGTCGTGTGCTTTTAAATTTTATCTGAATAGTGTTGAAATATGTAAATCTAGTTAGTTCACTTTAATTGATAAATGGAGTTCTGTTATAGGACTAAAATGTAGTTTATTTACCCATACACCTCCCGAGGGACAATTTGGTTGTTTCTATGTGTGCAGAGCTGTAACAAACGCCATTGTACGTTGCACTTGGCGGTGCACGTGGTGAGACTGTCCACAGACGTGGAATTCTTGGAGTGGGGAATGTGTAAGGAAGGACGTCTTCAACTTTATTAGGTCTTGACAAATTTTTCTCGAATAGTTTTGCCATAGCTTGTACTTTTAGACTGGGATTGTGGTAGCATTCAAAACCAACCTTAAATATTTTTGTGAAACAGATGAGAAAAGTTGAGGAAACACACCTTTAGCAAAATTTGAACTGTAACATTACAAATCTTGCATTTTTGACTTTCAAAGAGCATCCTAAGGTAATTTCTGTCAAATGTAATGATATATGCTCCTATTTTTACACCGTAACTTCAATGTCGCTGGACCCATAATCCAAATCTCCAACTGCTGTGACTTTTGAGTATGTTTTCTGTTTAGTACTAAGATGCTAAATACCCCACGCACTTTAGTAAATTCTTCCAGAGTTTGACTTCAAACAGAGAAGTGCTCCATATTAATAAAACATATCTGGACTGTACAAAGAGTTTAACACTTTCACAGCAAAACTGGAGGAAAGGGGATGGTATGAGGAGCCCAGCTAGATGGAAAGCATTTCAAAGATGGCCACATGTTTGTTCTACTTTTAAGGGATTTCTAAGCTGGTTGTTGGGGATAGCCTATTCAACATAAAATGATTAAGCAACAGCTTCACAGCAACGTATTAGCAAGTACGTGGAGGACACGTTTTCTATATTTTATGATGGAGGAAATAAGGAATACGAGAGGTAGAGCAGAGGAGAGTTAGCTTGAAAGGATCTGGTAGGAAATTAATAGCCACAGAAGGAAACTCACACAGCATAATAGGAAGTGCCATTTATTATCTTCACCTCAGTTTATTAATAGGTCCTGGTGATATTGAATGATTCTAAATCTGTACATTCTTGAAGTAAGGAAATAGAACATGGCTGGTGTTGACTACGTTTCAGAGTGACTCTTGTCTTCTTTTACTAAATGGAATCAATGGGCTGGCCATGGCCAAAACTTTTAACTTGCCTTTCAACCCTGGGGACAAACTTCCTGCCTGTGAATTACTGCCAGAGCATGAGTCCATCCCCAGAACTAAGTTGTAAACCTGAAAGAGTATCCAGCCGTTTACATTTTCAACAGTTTTAGACAACCTGTGTGTGGCTTGAATGTCACTTACAATTGAGAAGCAAAGCCACATTTTCCAGAGGAACACTGCCAATGGGGCCAAGAAAAGAAGTGATGCCAAGCTGGCTACTGCTCCAGGAAGTTTGCTTTTTGATGGCACCTGGGCTTGGGGACTTTTGGGGAGTGGGAATGTGGCACCGAGATGTTTATAGGCTTTCTTCCAGAAGGAGAACAAATGTTCTCTTTGGCAAGTTGACATTTCAGGGTGATTGGTGTTGAATTTTATATCATATTTTGCTTTCCAAAATTTTCTTTTGCAATATCACGCCACTTCTCTGAATCTTTCCATTGCTTTCCTACCACATTTACAGCAGAGTTTCTGAACATCGACACTATTGATATTTTGGGCCAGATAATTTTTCGTTGTGGGGGCTGTCCTGTGCCTTGTACAACGTTTAGTAGTATTCCTGGTCTCTACCTACTAGATGCCAGTGGCACCACCCTCTCTTGCTCCACCCCACAGTCGTGACAACCAAAAATGTCCCTGGGGGACAAAATTGCCTCCAGTTGAGAACCACTGATTTAGAGTAACATCCAAACTCCCTTCCACGGCCAACAAAGCCTTAGCTTCCTCTTTGACATCTCCTTCAGCTGTCTCCCCTGGCTTATTCTGTCCCTTGGTCTTTGAGCCCAGCTCATTCCCTCCTTAGGGTGTCTGCTTGACGCAAACAGCTCAGCCTGGAAGGCTCTTTGCTGAAATCATTGCATGGCTGGCTGGCTCCTTCTCATCCTTTAGGTTTGAGTCGGAGGCCTTCCCTGGTCTTTCTATCTAGACCACCCACCTTGCCAGCCCAGTCACTCTCTCCCTTTCTATTATATCCCTCTGTTTATTTTCTTCATTATGCTTGTCTCTACTGGAATGATCTAGATATTCCTTTGTTTTCTTGTTTATTATCTGTCTCCTATAAGATGCTAAGCTTCCAAGAATAGAAACTAGGTATATCTTGCTTATTACTATATCCTGGAGTCTAACACCTAGTTGGTACTCAATAAATTTTGGTTGAATGGAATTATGAAGAAACATTGGCTAGAGAAGTAGACCAGATGACCACTTCCATACCAGCTTGAGACTTCACTTGAGGATGGGGCCGAAAATAGCTTGAATGGGGTGAACTTGCCCAAATGATTTTTGGGAAGTGACTTTAAGATTTACAAACCCTTAGATTCCGGCAGCCCTCTTTTTGTTTTTTTCCTAGCCATATCGCATCAGATTTTGTGGTCATGCCAGCGGCTCCCTTACAGATTGTTGTCCTGCTGAAGGTCAGAGGTCACATAGAAGGCCTAACTCATAAACTCTACTGGCAAAAGATTGGCGTAGCGGGGCAGGTTCCGATTCTTTCTTAAGCTCACCTCTCTCACTGGTTCTTTGCTGCAGATAATTCCCTAAATGAGCTTGAAGCGTGCAGTACAAAGACCAATGGGGTCATTGTGGTGTGCTTTAAACTCTCAGCAGTTCCGACACAGTCAGTGCTTGGAGGCCGTGGAGCGGCTTCAGTGTCAGGCAGAGAACGCTCATGGTTTCAGGTCGAGGTGCAGAAGCAGGGCAGGGAGAGAGTTACATTAATAAAAGCAGCGAAAACGAAACTTCAGCACGGGGCGGTGAAAGAGCTCAATTTTATTTTGTTTTCACACATTAGGTTCTGCTTATAGCAGACAAGTACCAGTGAAAATGTTCTGAAAAGCGGCTTTGTGTAGGAGCTGGACGTTCCTCCATCAGATTTGTCATTTCAGGAATGTCGCCAGATGTATTGACTTACTAGCAATTGCTTTGGTGCCATCTGGCCTCCTGGAGGCCGTGTTTGGGATGGAAAAAGCTGAGCAGAAGAAATGAAATTTCTTCATCATGCCATTACCCTTGCTGCTTATTTAAAGAAGGGAAAAAATGTAACTTCTTGGCAGGGGGGATGCCATTTGAAAATAAAGTATAAGGTTTGCAGGAGTAAGAGTTCCAGAACTCCGAAGTCAGCCGTGATGTTTACACAGAGGCTTGAAAGCCCGGCCCCCTGGCTGTCATATTGTGAATATACGTGTATACATATGTGTGTATACATGTATGTTTTGTTCAATGTAAAACATCTTTGAGACCCTACTGTTCTATGCGTAAAAAGTTAACCCCTTGGATCCTGGTCATTTGAGTGACTGTCCTTTCGATGCTTCTTGGAATGTCGCCAAACAACTAACCCCATGGCTTTTATCCCATAACAGGAGTTTCTGCTTTATCCTGGCTTATAATAAATAGCTCACGTGTCACCTGGTACAAACTGTTTTCCTGCATCAAGGGGACTCTCCAGGAAAATCACATTCAAATTACTTTCCCTCCGCCTTGTCCATCATGGCTCTCGTCTTCATCGTTAGGGTTTCATTTCTTAGCATTGCTTCAATTTACTCAATCTGGAAATGAACAGGCTGGATCAACATCTCAGATGTTTGAAATAATATATGTTTTTCTGGGGTAAGTGGCAAAAGCACTGTTGTGTGTTCAGAATCATCTACATGATTTGCAAGGAACAGTGTAAAATGACAATGTGCGACCCTTTGTTGAAAAGTATTGAGAATTTCAAGATGGCAACAGCAGAGTATTAAACCAAGTGTGGAGGCCTCCTGAGGGTGAGGCCCTGTGTGGCGGCCTGGACTACACATTCTTGAAGGCTCTTCTGTGTATATTTTCATTACCCACTCTTGCCTTTGTATGAAGTAGTTTCCGGGACAGCCCCACCCTCTCATCTGTCCCCAACAGCCTACTGGAGTCGGTTCACTTAGCCTTCAAAACTCAGCTCAGTTGTGTCTTCTTCTCTGGGTCCATCTGCTTCCCCCCAACCCGAAAGGCCCCTTTTGCATTGTACGTTTAGTCTTTAGTTTTTATTCTACAGATGTAAGAAATATTTATTAAGTACCTGTGTGTGCTGGGCACTCGGGATACAGAGTTGAATTTTTTTTCATGAATTCGTTTCCTCACTCCTTCATTTTTTTCTCCATTTGCCTCCCACGGCCCCCTGTCCTTACTACGCTGACTCAGATAGTGCTGTCTGTCTAAGCGGGAGATGGTCTGAAGGCAGGGCCTGAACTAGAACTACCAACAAAGAGCTGAGAAATGAAGGCAACCATCAGCAGGCTGGTGTGATCTGTGTGGGGGCTGTTAACTAAGTAGGAAAATAATCCACAGAGGGAAATTACAGTGTATTTTAAAGGAATTTTGGATTTGCTAGTTTAATTCTTAAAAACAACAATTATGGGGCCGGCCTGGTGGCGCAGTGGTTAAGTTCACACGTTCTGCTTGGGCGGCCCGGGGGTCGCTGGTTCGGATCCCGGGTGCGGACATGGCACTGCTTGGCAAGCCATACTGTGGTAGGCGTCCCACGTATAAAGTAGAGGAAGATGGGCATGGATGTTAACTCAGGGCCAGTCTTCCTCAGCAAAAAGAGGAGGATTGGCAGCAGATGTTAGCTCAGGGCTAATCTTCCTCAAAATAAATAAATAAATAAAATAAATTTTAAAAAACCCGAATTACTACCCTCATTTCACAGATGAGGAAACTAAGTCTCAGAAAGAGAGTTTCTTCTAGGTCGTATGACTACTAAAAGGCAGAGCTGAGCTTTGAATACACGTGAGACTCGCTCTGAAACTGCTCTGGCATTTGACCTCAATCCTACAACCTAAATATGTGACAGTGGATGGAGGGGAGGAGGCTGTTCCAGGTGCCAGGACAGTGAGAAAAGCCCCTAGGCAGTCAGTTTGGGAAATGTTTCTGGCATTTTCTCTCACATTTTCTTAGCTTTATTGCCTCTTGTTCTTATAGCAATCCTGTGAGGTCTGTAGGCAAGGTAGAGTTTATTGTCTTGTTCCTATGCACTGAGGTGTGTCTGTGCACCTCGGTTTACTCGGAAGAGTTCCAGTGTCAAATATTCTCCGTTGGCTCCCCGAGCTCACTGACAGTTGTCAATGTGCCCCCGCTTTTGGTTCAGGAAATACGGCCATCATAGGTGTATAGGAAAATTCCATACCCAATGTCATGTAAGGTCAGATTCTGGACCAACGTCATTTTTACTGATGAGAGGGCAACAGGAGGTAGAGAAAAAAGCCTGGGTCTGGGAGACAGGAGGCCTGGATTCTGTTCCCAGCTTTGCTGACTCCCAAGGGCGTGACTTTGGGCAAGACTTTTGGTGTCTGTGCCTCAGTATCCCCTCCCTGTAAAATGGGCTCTCTGATCTCTCCTTCTAGCTCTGACATCCTTACTGTCTAAGGAATACCTTGATGGGCTGAAGAAGAACTTAACCAGTTAGAAACATGAGGAGATAAGGAACTTTGTCAAGTCTTTTGGTATTCTGGATTCTAAAGGAGAATAGGATGAGTGAGTGAGCGATTTTCCTTCCTCAATAGTTTATTTATAAAACGGTCCCACCTGTCTGATTTGAACCACAGATGCCTTTTGAACCCAGCTAGGCTGATTTCGTCACGGAAGACAAACCAAGAGCCATCATCCTGACACAGACCAAACTTCTTTATTTACTAAGATGCCAAACAGAAAACCAGGATAAGTGGGTGGAAGCTATAGGGAAACCAATTTCAACTCAGTAAAGGATGAGATGCCTCTCAGGGAGCAGCCTCTGATGATGGAAGTTGCCTGAGCTACTCTGGTAGAAGCTGGATGCCCATTTATTGTGGCATGTGTGTGTCTGTATGTGTGGGTGCTTCAATCATCAGATAACAAGCTACTTTCAAGGACTCTAGAAGCTTTGGGATTCTTTTCAGAACTTAAGAAAGCACTAGGGACAGGAAGATATCCCCTAACCCCAGCTAGGAGCTCTGACAGTCTCCGCGTGTATAAAGGATCCCAAAAATTACAGACTCCAATAAGCAAAGAGCCCTCAGTAAACCCTTCACAACATAAACACCAGCAATAAAGACAAACACAGAAAAGTCAGATGCCCAAGATTCCAGATGGACTGAAAAACCCCATTCTGTCCAACTGTTCTAGATTTAGGACCCTTTCTCTCCCCCGATCAGCCGCGGCCCATCTTGCGCCATCAGTTTTATGGTGGGAACAGTTGGGAAGTGAGGACAGAGGTTTTTCCTCTCCCAAATCTTTTCCTGACCCCAAAATATCTGCTCCATGGTTTTTGCCTCTCAGTCCTCTGTCCCCATTTTAGGATTCTGCTGGGAAGAGATTCACGCTGTTGGCTGGGATGTGGGGCCAGATTTCCCTGACTCCCCAGCCCTGCTCCTCAAAATGACACCAGGATATCACACCCTGGATCAGAGGGAAAAACTCAATGCCCTGAGCAACCTGGGCCTTACATTTCAGGTCCAATAAAACTGAAAATCCTCTTTACGTGTTTACACTCTGGGTAATTACATTTCAGGTGCCTCGGCTGGAGTGCTAATGGTGAGGGAAAAAAGTCCTCGTTTGGTGCCAGAGGTCAGATGACTCTTGTTAGCTGGTGTGTGAAATTTAGTCACATGGAAATGCCCAACGCAGTGGGAAACTATGACCTTGAAGGTCCCCACGAGTGGGAGGGCTTGGGGCATGAGGGCTCTCGGAAGTCTACCTTCTGAGGGTCAACCAGGAAGCCTTCAAAACTTTAATTCTTATTGGAAAATTGTTTTATGATTGTTGAATCTCTTTCCTGATGGCACAGTGTAATGAACATAATGAAATAAAAAATCGCGGCCCGCCTATAACCTCATGGGCTTCAGTTCCTGTTGCAGTGGCATCCATGTGGACAGCGTAGGACGCAGACTGCACAGCCTTCGAAGCTGATTTTTTAAGTAAAACCTTGCTCCCCCTCTAATGTGGAGCTAAGTTGACACTCTGGATAAACAGCTTTGAATCCTGGTGGCTCCACTTACTAATGATGGATCTTTGGCGAGTTATTTGTAACCTCTTTAAGCTTCAGTTTCCTCGCTTGTACAATGGCAATAATAGTCCTACCAGCCTCAGAGGGACATGTGAAGATTAAATACATGTGTGGCCTTGTCCATGCTGCGTCCACATTGGGCATCGGCTAAGGGCTCAAAAGTATGCAGTTTTTCTTATGACCTGATGCTGTTTGTCACTCTCACCTCCCCCTTTTGAAATAAAAGCAGCATGCAGGCAGATGTTTTCTAAACTGAGGATTCGTGTTAGTTGGGTTCTAGCGAGTCCACGTTGTGCTGTCGGTTTAGGACCTTATGAAAATCCTCTTGATCCTGCTGAGAGAATTCAGGACGGAGCCCAGAGAAGGCCTCTGCGGATGGGACTGACAGCTTCAGAGAAGTCTCCTGTGTGTAAAACTGGGTTTCCGAGAAGCACCTAAAACTCGAGGACATCACATGACCTTTATCTAAATCTCTTGGGTTTGCAAAGGGAGCTTTGATTTCACAAGAAGGCTTTCTGGAACTTCCTGCTCCTGGTCCGAGCACGCCGTGAGAACAGGCTTCCCTGTGTGTTTTGGCAGGGATTGGCCGGAACAGGGAAACAGTGATGTGCAGAACTCAAGAATAATAGAAAAAGAGTGAAGTGATACTTTCTGAATCTCAGAATTTCTCGTTTGGGTTCATTTCAAATTTGGGGCAAAGAACGCGGGGCTGGTTCTCCTTCTGTGCTTAGGGAGGGCTCTGCTCTCTCTGCGTTAGGAATACTCTTCCGCACAATGATCAGTTGAAATATTCTCTCTCTTTTCCCAAATAAAATTCTGAGCACCAGTTATAATGCTGTGTGTTTCCCAGTCCTCATGGGACTTGCCATGAGTGTTTTCAAGGAGACCCGTGGAGAGCACAGTTGCCATGTTTGTCAAAGGGCTGACTCATGGGTGCACATGAGCCGGGGGAAGGCACTGGCCTTTAAGGTGAGTAGACCTTGTCCAGTGAGTTATTTTTTTATAATCATTCTGCTAGGTGAACTTAGTCTTTATTCTTTTGGTGTGGAGCAAAGAATTACTTTGTACTTTGATTCCTACCTGGAATGTTCTAATATTATTCCTGATACAATGACTTTTCCTTGATGCTTAAAAAAAAATTCATCTTCCAACTCCCCTAATCAAGTTTATTTGAAAGAAATGTCTATTGGAAATCTAAAGATACGGTGTTTTATCATGTGGGCCTTATCTAAATTTGGCCGATATGACAGTTACGAGATGTTTTCTGGGGTCTAAAGACATGCTTTCACGGATATGGATTCAATTCAAATATATAATGAAACAATGATAAAGTAGAATCTAAATTAGGCTGTTACTCATGGTGTATAGCACTTTCAAAAGCTTTTCTGATAAAGTTTAAATGAGTCACAGTCTTTCAGATATTGATTTATCATTTTCAGTGAATGTTCTGGCTTTTCTAAGTGTTAGAACACTGCTTGCTTCCCTTGGTGACAAGAGGAGAATGTGCCTTTTCACATTTATTCAACACGCATGTTTTCAGCACCTACTGTGTGCTATGAGGAGTGTGTACTCTGTTTCCTCTGTCTAGAACGTTCTCTCTTAACTACTTAGAATTCTTGAATTCCAAATGAATTTCTTCCCGCCCCTCGAAGCCCAGTTTTCAGATATCACTTTCTCTGAGAAGGGGTCATGCATTGCTTCCCTCCTTGTGTGTTTCTTTGAGACAGTTTGCACCTCACATTCTAGCACTTACAGGCTTCTTGATTTGTCTGGCGTTCCCTACAATTGGGTACTTAAAGTAGGAAACTCATCTTTTTCTTCTTCTTCGTCTTCACTCTGGACTTCTTAGGTGCTCAGAAGATGTTTATTGAATGAATGTTGCATGATCTTCCAAATAGGTGTTGAGTAAATGTATTGTCACCTCTTAAGAGGAAGGATGATCTTAACTGAGAAGACAAGGGCTCACCCTGGACCAGCTGCTTCGGCTGCCTCTGAGGAGCGGCCTTTGTCCACAGCCTTTGTGGGTCTGGAGAGGCAGCACGTCCACCTCTGTGTGACTCAGCATACACACTGCATCTGCAGTGGTGAAGGGTGGTCTGCCCACTGTAACTTTTGGTGTCATTCAGTTTGGCTGCATGCTGAAAGAATTAGTGGTTGAGTTTATTTTCGTATTGGGTGGTCTGCACTACAGATCCCCACAATCCATAAAGCCCCACCAATGAAATCAATGAAAGCCCCAGCGGTGGTGTGAGTTGTGGACCTAGAAGCAATTCTTGCATCTGTTAGCGTAGTCCCTTCCCAGGCAGCGATGCTCAGGTCCATTTCAGTCACATTTCTGTCTAAATTATCCTGGATTCTTGGTAAGCAGGATCTAAAGTCATGATATTTTGCCATGTTGCAAAACAAATGAGCAAAACCAGTAGTGAAGATTCCTTGTTTTTTTCTTTTTGAATTCAAAAATTTCAATTTGATTTTTTTCTCTATTTATGTTCAAGAAAGAATGACATAGGAGGATTATATGGCTTCCTCAAGGTGCTGTGTTGACCACCTCTGAGATCAAAGGTCCCCTCACAACCCTCCAGACCTGTTTTTTTAAGCCTGCCGGGAAATTCCTCAGACACCCTACATGGGGACTGACCACCTGACTCTGAGACGGTCCTGTTACCGAGGGTGACAGGCTGATTCAAGCTGCACCCAGACGCCCTCTGTGATCAGTTGTGACCTTGATGGTGAGTTTTTAGAAGTGGGATAAATGCTCCTGTCACTCTTTCCAGCAGCCATATTGGCTCGTAGGCTCCAGGACAGAAGCTGCCTCCTTCAGTGGGGTCTGTGGGAACTCCAGAGGCAATCAAGGGCATCAGGAAAAGTGGTAATTCCTTCCAGAACGTTCCTGCCTGGTCAGTTCAGAGCCCATGTACCGCTCCTGACTGCTGGGGTCAGCCCTGTGTCCTCAGCACTTTTGGGCTTGGCAGATAGTGGTTGGGGGCTTCCACAGAGCCCGCAGCCCGGAGGCTGCCCTGAGCCCATGCCATAACTGGAGGAGCTTTGCCTTCATCTGGCAAAGTAGAGTGAAATCTCAGATAATACTGTACAAATGTATATAGTACAGCTGATTTTAATAATTGGAAAGATCTTCGTTATATATATGTGTGTGTATAGTGTGTATCAGGTACACATATATGGTTTCTGTGTAAGATTTCATTGAAAGAAATAATTCTTTGCCTTTAGCAAAGAAAAGTTGAAAATCACTATTATATTTAAAAGGATCTTTTCTTTATTCATTCATTCACTTAACAAACACCTGTAGCACTTCCAAGGTGCTGGGCTGTACGCTAAAGGTGTCACAAATATACACTCATTTAATCTTCACAGCCATCCTAGATGGTAGGTATTATTGTCTTCATTTTTTGAATGAGGAAACTGAGGCACAGAAGAGTTAGAGTGCTGGTTTGTGGCAGAAGTGGTGCTCCAGCCCAGGCTGTCTGACTGAATCTGCTCTCCCAACCCCCAGACTTCACAGCCCTCCCCCAGGACAGACCCTCCTGGCTACTCTCCCTGGGACAAATGGTTTCATGCCTCCTGTCTGCTATCAGAGGCGGTTCCACCCAAGGTTCCATTCATCCTGACGTCTGAGGCTCTTATCTTAAGTCGGACATTTGGCGCTTGACTTTCTGTGCATTTGACACCGTGGTAGCCAGTGAGAAGGTCCAAGGGCGGGGCTTCAGAGATCCGCAGCAGACATGGGTGTCAGGCCTCAGGCTGGACTCTAGAGAGTCCTGACACAGACCAAGTAGCTATTGCATGGTAATGAACATGGGCCATGTGGATCATCAGCGACCTGAATCAGATGTGACCCAGCTCTTAGAAAGAGGAGGTCTGCATTCTATTGCCCATCGGCTGGGACGAGAGAGACAGCCGCAGTTGTACTTTATCTTAACTACAACTTGAAACGGTTATGCTTCCAGCGAACTGACGATTACATTGAGCAACCCTTAGAAATAAGAAATGATTTACTAACTGCTAAGGAGTCAGTTGTGCTCATAAGTTGTCTGAGATTTTATTAAAAATTATAACAGATTTTACGAACATAATGAAATAGAGAATAAGTAGAGAATCAATAAATGTCTCACCATTTTTTCCTGTATGAGGGATCGCTTACATTGTTACAATCGGCTGCCTTACTCGGGGAGAAATAAGATTATCCTTTTAAGAGGAAAAAAAAGCTTTTAAGTGACTATATTTTTAAAGGCTCTAGTGAAGAGAAATGTCCTAAAATGACTTCCAGACATTAATCCAAGATTTTGTGATGTTGCTGGAGTACTTAGTTACGCAGAAGGGGTTTTTAACACAGACAAACATGGTACCATTTTCTGTGTGACTCCCAGAAAAGTTTAAAGTTGTACTCTAGTAGGATTTAGGGAAGAGGGTTTCAAGCCTAGGTAGAAGAGAATTGGAGGAAAAGAAATAGTCAATGCTTCCTCTTTCTGCGAAAACCTCCTTCATGGCCCTGGGGCAGGGGGATGCTGGGTGTACCTCAGCAGCAATCTCTCAAGTGATTAGGAGATTATGTGCAGCCCTGATGGGGCTCAGGGAGCCTGTGCTCAGGGAGGGAGCAGTGGGAGGGTGCCCTGCAGGACTGGCCTGCACAAAACGGGGACTGGAGAGCTTGTGGATGTGGGGGAGGGGGCGGGAGGTGGACAGAGGTTCCCATGTGGAGAAGGCTTCACGGTATTTGTGGTAATATCCCCATTTATTTGGAAAGTGCTCCACTGTCACTCAAGAGCTGAGCTTTGGAGCTGGATATTTGATAAAGAAGCAGCCTCCCCACCCACAAACCTAACAATTAGAATAGAATATGAACAGTGCCTCAGAGGGGTATGGTAACCGGGAGGGCAGAGACCAACTGGGATTTGGGGAGCCAGGAAATTGTTCACAGACAGGGGTGTGGGACACTTGAGCTGGAGCTGAGGGATGAGCAGTGGTTTGAAGGATGTGGGGGTAGTTAGGAAAAGGCATTCCACCTCCGAGTCTAAGCCCTTAGACTGATTTCTTGCAGAGAAGTGGGGAAAAGGCCCACTGGATCGTTCAGGCAACTTTTAGGGTGTGGGAAATGGAGTTAGACTAAGGGAGCTCCATGATTCCTCAATTATCCTTGTCCCTTCCTGATTCCGTCTCTCCCTTCCTTTCTTCCAAAATAATTTATTGAGGAGCTTCTCTGGGCCAAGGCTGGTAGCCCAAATGCTCATTTCATGAGAGTGGATCAGTCGCCTCCACTGTACCTGCTTCCTGCTTTTCCCCTCTGTGGGTGGTCCCCCTCACACCGTGCCACAGTTGGTCTGCACGACCAACAGTAAATGGCAGAAGTGATGATATGCCACTTCTGAGATTAGGTTATAAAAAGACCAAAGTCCCATCTTGGGTGTGCTCTCACTCTCCTGGATCACTTGCTCTAGGGGAGACAGCTGCCATGTCATGAGAACACGCATGCAGTCTATGGAGTGGCCCACATGGTGAGGAATGGAGGTTTCCAGCCAAAAGCTTGTGAGGAACTGAGGCCTCCTAACGATGATATTAGTGAGCCTGGAGGCAGATTCCACCTCCTCCCTGATCGAGCCTTCAGATGAGACTGCCTCTCTAGCGAACAGCTTGACTGAAGCCTCATGAGAGTCCTTCACCAGAACCACCCAGCTCTGCTCCTCCCGGATCCCTGACCCAGACAAGTCTGATCTAATAAGTGTCTATTGTTTTAACTCGCAAAATTTGGGGATAAGTTGTTATATAGCAAAAGATAACTCATATAAAGTCTACCTTCTTTCATCTTCACTCATTTTCCTGTTTCTAAAGTCTACACTGGCTAATTAGGAATATGGCTGCTTGAGGTATTGGTTTTACATTCAGGCAGGAGATGCCTTGTACCAGGCCCCGTGCTTTAGTGAGCACTACTCTGGCCTTTTTCTAGTCATATCTCTTTCTATAGGCTGAGAATATGCAGGGCCAAGAGGACTGCAGCCTGTACTGCCTGATTTCCCCCAACTATCCAGATACCTGGAATTCTTTGCCCAAAGGTACCCAAATCTGCTTCCAGAACCTGGTGGCATCATCCCTGGGCTTGACCTCCTGAAGGTGAACTATGCTGCTGGTAACAAACTCAGGTTTGTGAGTAGCAAAGGGACCACTGTTCTCAAGGATGAGGGTAGATCTTGGATGTGTGTGCCTGCGAGGACTCCCATGGTGTGCAGTGGTGAGGGCGTGAGAAAAAAAGAGGGCTGGCCAGCTGCAGGTCTGGGTCTGGCTCTTCCTCAACATTCTGGCAAGAAACTCTGAGAATTTTAGATTGGAACCTGGCCTTCTAAGTCATTAGGAAGGTAAATTTGTCAAGATAGGAGGACAGAATTAATTTTATTTAACAGTTTGTGACCGTGATCTGTAACTTTTAATATTTAGACTCATGGTATATGGCGTCCATTTAATTCTTGTTCTGAGCCGTATAAATGTTAAAGTCAGTCATGGCCACTTGATCTCAAAAGGGACTTGTAGAAAATAGTTCTTTGAAAGCAGAGCCAGTCAACCTACAGATAACAAACACTTTTCTACCTCTGAATCTGAGATAAAATGGACATGAATCAAGCTTACATTTTTATCTTTGGCTTTATCTATATCTATCTATCTAGATAGGTAAACAGATTATCTATCAATCAATCAATCATCCATCCATCCATCCATTCACCCAGCCATCCATCTACCTACCTGCCCACTACCTATCTAAAAATCCCTTCTCTTTTAGGACATTTTTTTCCTCTAAGAAATTGTTCTGCTCTATACAACACTTCTCATTTCCTGTGTAGCCATCTCATCTATTTTCTTTGGGGCATTCTTCTTAGGGATTACTTTTTAACATTGGGCCGGCTGGCCAAAGCTATTAAATACACTGGTGAATTTGTGGGATTATTAGATTTCTGAATTCAGTTTCTCTGCCATTCTCAATTAGAAGAAAACTTCTGACTTCTCTACCATTGCTCATGTTGGAAAAATGCTTTCTCCCTGACTCGCTCTTTCATTGTGTCCTATTACGTAGAGGCTCGCTCTTCCAGCCCACGAGTTGATACGTTTTAGTGGCAGAAGTGATGGAATCTACATTTCTGTTTATATTTTGTTGACTTGTGAAGCTCTTTGTCTAAATTATTTGTATATGGGTATTTTAGTCTCTGGAGAAAAGATATAAAAAGGGAATCATTTTCTGTTCCAAATGAAACTGGGACTTTAAACATAAACCATATTGCATTTGAAAATGGCCCTCGAGTTTTATCATGCTCACAGGAATCTTATCACATTCTTGTGTTCTAATGAAATCCAAAAGAGACTGGTTGGCCATTAGGAAAATCAGTGACCATTAAACAACGCTCAGGTTACCCGACCCATATCTTTCCTTCCCTCAAGTATGCGATAGCACCATTTTAGTAAATATGATACAGGAAAGCAATTTTCAAGTTATTTCCTGATACCTAAAAGTATTTAATAATCTACAAGTTCAAGATTATTTTGGAGTAGTGTTCTCAGTGTACATGTGTTTGTGTGCCCACATATGTACGTATTATTTTTTTCTTTAAACTAATTTTTATTCTGGGGTTGTCCCACATGCCTTCTGGCCAGGTCAGAATGGGCTCGCCTATGAGAAATGCTGGTTCTTGTAGCCGTTGCAGCATCAAACAGTCAGCATAGACGGAATGTTCCAAGTTATCAGTGTAACTATAAAAGACACGTTTATTTAATCCTGACTCGTAGGACTTAGGCCATCAAGACCCTCCTTCTCCTTTGCCAGCAAAGTAATTGCTACCACATTTAACTCTATGAATGTGGTGCCATTTCCCTGCAATTGTGGTTAACTAAGGAGAAATCCTGAGACACATAAACCTTGGTTTCTATGAGACATACACGTATGTCATTGAAATATGAGAGCTCGCCTTTACAATGGTATCCTTTTAGAGAGCCAGAGTTGTCCGAGCCTCCTTGGAATGATTCTTAAAAGACTTTGGCAATGCTGCAAGCATTTCTTTCTTTTTTTTTTGGAAGGGTGGGGGTACAGATTAGGGAAGGAGAGAGGCAAACGAGTTGGGGGTGGTATTTTTTTTTTGTCAGGAATCTGGCATTATTCAGTGAAAGCCGTTTAGGCCCATTTTTAGGCAAGGGCCTTAGAGTCTGACCACATTTGAAAAACTCAACTCTGTAAATGTTCCAATTTGTTGATGGGCTTCCAGGGGGAACATCTCCAAAGTGTGGCGACTGATGACAATCCGTGCATCGTGATCAAAGCTTCAGTGCTCTATCTGTTGACACCTGAGAACATTATCAGAGGGAATATTGAACTGTCAGCAGCAGTGGTAAAGGAATTATTCACTGGAGAGCTAGTGAATCATAGGGGGCTACAAACACAATCATCCGTTAAAAACACAGCATTTTAAAACCAGCTTCTAACCTAATAGCTTCAGTCTGGCCTTCCCCATGGCAGCCATCTTGAATTTATAGTCACAATGAGGGCATTGACTCGTCTCTTTCCTCATGGCTCAGTCACACAGGTTTCCTCTAGTGGATTCCAGTGGAGAAGCCATTTCCACCTTCGATTCACCACTCCTTTGAGTTTCCAAAAGAACCATAAAATTCAGGAAATAAACAGACACCAGGGAGAGTGGTTCTGTTCCAACATACACATGTGTATGACATCATAGCTGTGTGACCATATTTTTCTTTTGGAAATTTGGAGAGCATATTAATAATAACTGAGCCCTGCTGCACATCTCAGAGTTTCCCAGTAAACATGCCCAAGGTCCTTCAATGCCCGGAGAAGGTGGATAGAGTTTGCCCTCCTTTTAAATGTGCAGGTTAGGAAATTGAAATAGTCAGATGCTACCTGTTGGACAGAATGAGAGCACAGGTGGAAGGGAAGAGCAGTCAGAGTGTCTGAGTCCAGGTTTGGGAGGTTGTCATTGATTCTTTCATGCTGCAAATATTTACTGAGCATCTTTTAATTGCCAGCCCCTGGGATGAGCAAAACAGGAAGACTCCCACTTTCACAAACTTCCCATTCTAGTGAGGGTGACAGACTTCAAATAAACAAACACTCCCACACACAATTACAAACTGTGATAACTGCTATTCCGATGAAGGACAGGATGCTCCAAGGGAGCGAAACTAGGGAAGCTTATTTATATTGTCAAGGTTGGGGGGCACTTAGGGAGATCCCTCCCAGGAGGTAACATTTAAGTTGAGACCTGAAAGTGTAGTTGGCCAGGGAAGAGAGAGAGGGAAGAACTTTCTAGGCTGAGGGAAGGGCCTGTGCAGAGGCCATGATGTCGGGAAGAGCTTGACATGTTGAAGGTGTTGGCTCGCTGCAGAGGGAGAGACACAGAGAAGGAGTGGGAGGCCCGAGAGAGCTGGGCCAGGATAACAGGAGGTTGGTTGGAAGCAAGGAGCCTGTCTCAAGGAGAGAGCCCTGTTTCCCACCCTCCATAAGGGAAAGGATGCCACCTCCTTTCCGTTCCTGTGAAGGTTCTGATTCAACTTTGGAAAATAAAATATCCTTAAGGCAATTTAACAAAAATATCCCTCTCTCTACTGAACCCAAACAGGAATTCTAAACCTACTGCTGATATCAATCACTTTGCAGAGTGCGTGGGTGGGACACTTCTGTCTTACTGTTTCTGCAAGCTTAGGTCTACTGTTGAGGCTACAGGAATAGCCCCCCAAAGAACAAGACTCAAGTTGGAGTTGATGTTCTGGGAAGATTTGCGACATACCTATTGCAGTTTTGTTTTGATATACTTCCTCATGTCAATAAATCTCTGTCATGTCAATAAATCTCTATAAATATCCCTTTAGTTATTCTGAAAAACAAGGATTTCAGAAAAAAAATATTTCCTCTTGTTCAAATCCTAGGGCCAAATGTCGTTCTTACACTTTTCAAACAGAGGTCTTCATTGAGACCATTATCAAAGAGACTACAAGTAAGAAACTAGAAATAAAACGCAGCCCCACGTATATCTCTCCCACCATTTTGGCCGGATCCACTGGGAGCTTGGCCAGATCACCCAGGGAGAAGAAATCACTGGGAAATTAAGAGTGAAGCAGCAGTCTGACCCCGAGTCTCTGTTGTCTACTCTATGATGGGATAAAAGAAAAATTTTCTCTGTCAAACTTCCTTCCCAAATGATTTTTAAAGGTACACAAAATTGGCTGTGAAGAACTTTCCATTTGCCCATTGGACAAGCATGTAGTGAAAAGGTTTGCTGTGTACCATGTACTGGATCGGGTTTTCTAAGGCACTCATCAAGAAAAGATTTCACCCTGACTTTACAGAACTTACAATCTAATAAGGACATAAAACTGAACTTCTTCCACCCAAAAGTAGTGTTAGGGAAGCATCACATTGATAGTTGCCATAGAAAAGGCAACCAGAGTTCAAAGAAGGTAGAGATACCTCGGGCAGGGGGATCTGGAAATGGGGGTGGCGGGGGGAGGGGGCGGGGCTGGAATGTCAGGTGAACATTCACAAGGAGACCTGGAGGAGGGGAGCGGCTGCGGTTGAGAAGCCATAGTGAAGGGTAATGGCTGGGGGAAGCCACAGTCTTATTTCACGAGGATGATTTGAGCCTGTATTTTACTGGGAAAATGGCTACTGGAGAATGAGGGATTGATCACTGTAGATTTAAGGAATGGACTGCTGTGGAGGAGAAGCTTGCAGACCACCAATAGAGCTCTGAATGTGGAGGGGAGTGATGGGTACCGCAGGGGCCATGTGTCTGTTGGTTCACACACATCTATTGACTTTTCTTCTAATCCTAGAAGGAATGCATATGCAATATAGGAATAGGGAAATTACAGAAAATTATAGAGAATAAGAATCGCCCATAATCCTGCTGTTCTAACATGACTTCTTTTGGCAAAGCAGAGTATATATTTAGTTATACATGCATGTGTGTGTATTTACACATAGCCACACACATTTTTTAGGAAAAAAAGTTCTTTGTTATGTTTTTTGCTTAATTACGTATTGTGAGTGTTGTGTTATAGTCTGAGATGGTCTCTGAGATTATTTTAATAGCTGTGAAGTATTCTATTGGAAAGGATATGCTGTAATTTCCTTATTCATTCTCATTTTGTTAGGTGTTTATGTTACTTTCAAACTTTTGATAACACCAATAACCGTGTGATAAACACTTTAAACATAGTATTTGTTTTCATCTTTCGTTATTTCCTTAGGATAAATTCTTAGATGTGTAATTACTGGTCAAGCAGTATAAAGATGTGCTAGGCTTTGGGGGACAGTGTCAAATTGTTAGGGCCCACTGTCGACCTGTTTGCTCTTTGTTGGGGGTAAACATTTCCTCATTTGTTGAGCTTGCTTCTGCCACAGGGACACCACTTTTATGCCTTTCTCCCCATTTTCCTAACTGGGAATGTCTTCCACTTGACCAAAAAGGTGGGGGGGGGGGGTACCATTGCACTGTTAACAGATCACAGGAGAGAGCTACCTGGTGTGATGGATAAACAAAATATGGTACATCCACACAATGGAATATTATTCAGCCATAAATAGGAATGAAGTTCTGATACATGCTACAACATGGATGCACTTGGAAACGGTATTCTAAGTGAAAGAAGCCAGACACCAAAGGTCGCATTTTGCATGATTCCATTTATATGAAATATCCAGAATAGGCAAATTTGTAGAGACAGTAAGTTAGTGCTTGCCAGGGGACGTGGGGAGGTGAGAATGGGGAGTGACTGCTTATGGGCATGGAGGTTCCTTTAGGAGTCAAAAAATGTTTCAGAACTACATGGAGGTGATGGTGGCGCACCGTTGTGAATCTACTAATTGCCACTGAGTTATATGCTTTCAAAGGGTTAAGATGGCAAATTTTATATTATGTGAATTTTATTTCAATGAGAAAAAACTACCTGGTGTGTATAATTGCTCAGGGAACCAGGTAAGGAGATTTATTAGGGATCCCAGATGCCCTTTTCATCTGTTGCAGCATATGTGGTCCAGGTCATCTGAGAGAGAAAGAACATCCCTTTCGGAAACAGAAGAAACTAGATCAATGCTTTGACTCTAGTAGATGACAATTACTTTTCTAGTAATTCTCCAGGTGAATTTAGATGTAGCACATTTCTCATAGCATTAATTTTTCTTCAAAGAGATTTTCTTATACAACAAGATCTAGTTTTCTCAAAAAATTATTTTAAAGCCAGCTGGAAGTGCTAGCATTCCAATAAGGTGGTGGCATGCCATTTAACGTGAAGATGACCCCCAGAGCCCAGGGTACGGACGTGCGTGTAGTAGATATCTTTATGAAACCTCTCCCTGGTTATTTCATTACTCACTTTGGGAGGGGATGAGTTATTGACTATAAAGTTGGCCGGGGGAGTCTCTGGGAATTAAAACCTGAATGTAAATTAATAATTAGTTCACCTGGCCTCAATTTTCAGAAGCAAAATATATTTGCATATCTCTGTAAAAGTCGCCAAATAGCCAGCTCATTGGAAATCTTCTGATTATAGGGAAATGGCATTAAATCTCTTTCTCTCACTATCTGAGATTTAAGATTTTTTTTAATGACAACTTTGGCTTTGGTTATGCATTAGAATCAGTGTTTCTGAATGTTTAAGGTTATGGATATAAAATGAAAATAGCATTTTGTCTTAAAAAAATGGAGAAGGAAAGAAAAGTACCTTTATAAAATTCTGTTAGAAGCTGGTGATAGTGGAAATGACATTTCCATTAGTCTTATTAACAAAGCCTAGGGGACTTTTGAAAGGTGTTTTAATAGAGAAACCAAGCTTGAGAGACTTAAAATTAAACCCCAAAGATGAAAAAAAAACTCCCTCATCTTTATAGTTACTCAATTTGTGAGGGAGGAAAACCTGTATCATAGATGAGCCCTCTCAAACAATGACTGATTCATTCATTCATTTGTTCATTCTTCATTTATTCCACAAGCATTTACTCTGCTGTGTCTACCTGCCTTGCATCAGGCTAAGCCCCATTGATACAAAGACTATGAGACGGTTTTTGACATCAGGAATCTTACTGATAATTCAAGGCACATAGATTAGTAATACTGAAACGAAGCAGATAGAAATATGCTGTATAATTAGTGCAACTAATTCTACAGAAAGGGAAAATATGCTTACTTGCTTGGGAGATTTGAGAAGATTTTGTAGAGAGACAATGACCGTGGAGTTCACCTGTGAAAGGTAGACGGACTTTCAACAGGCAGAGACAAGAGAGGGCAATAGCAAAGTGAGTGGGCAGA
This sequence comes from Equus caballus, assembly GCF_041296265.1. Lineage (NCBI taxonomy): Eukaryota > Metazoa > Chordata > Mammalia > Perissodactyla > Equidae > Equus > Equus caballus. Next base: position 12,215,992 of record NC_091684.1, read on the forward strand.
GAGGGGTGGTCTGCTTGAGGCATGACGGCTGCTCTCATTCGGCTGAAGTGGAGCTCCTCGAAGAGTAGAGGGGGGTATGAGACCAGACAGTAGGAACAGAATGGCGCAGGAGAACAGAAAGGCAGGTGGAGCTGGACCATGGAGGGTCATGAGGGAGAGACTGAAATGGACATTGCTTTGGAAGGGTCCATCCGATGGGGCCCGCTGCTGTTGCAGGGTCTGTTAAGGACACTACCTGTTCCCTCGGTCAAGCCACTGTGCTGTACGTGCCTCTCCTTCCCCTCTGGCAAAAGCCCTTACATGGAGGGAGAAATATGACATGTTTTAAGAGCACTTAGAAATCTTGGACTTAAAAGGCACTACTTTTATTTAAAAATAAAACAAAGCACTTCTCATTTTATTTGGGGCTGTGATCCTATGGGGAGTTGAAAGAAGTAAACTATTGTCTGGCAGTAAATTCCCCTCCAGCATGTGACGATTTAGAGTCAAACGGTGGAGAGCTACATTGACTCCTGGGAAATTTCAGCTCAAACACCTTCTTTGGGGTGGAGAGGTGTTACCCACATTTCTCAAACTGGTCAGGGTGGTGAAGATGCCACTGGGTCCCAGAGCAGGTCTTTGGGTGAAGGGAAGAGTGCTACACGAGCAAGAGAGTAGGAAGGAGCACCGAGAAGATGTGCTGAAGGCTGCGGTAAGCCTGGGCCGGGAGGAGGGTTGACACCAGAGGTGGCAGCAGGCAGCCATCAAGACCAGGGTACTGTCCTTTGTTTCTGGAAACGCTTTTGCATGAACCATTAACTCCTTAAAGGCAGCAGTTTAAATAGCATCAGCAATTGCCAATGAGGGCAAGGGAAGATCTCATTTACCATTTAGTTTGCTTGGGCTCAAATGGGATTACTCATAGCTTCTTTTTTAACTTCATTCAAAAATACCCATTTGCCATCCATCCATCCATCCATCTATCCATCCCTCCATCCATCCACCTCTGAGCACTGTAGATAGTAATGTCCTCCTCAAATCAAAGTACTATTGTATGCTTGCCTATTTATGGTCCTTCCCCACCCTCTCACACATTCCTTGCACTTTAACCTCCATGGGAGTGCACATCATCTCTGTCTTGTTCACCACTGTATCCCCAATCCCTAGGAAACTGCCTGGCACATAGTAGATGCTAAATAAATATTTACCAAATAAAGTCATTAACTCATTATGATTCTTTAATTCATTCATTAAACATTATCTACCTACCATGGTCTAGGCTTTATGCTAGATTCTGGGCCCACAAACGTGGATAAAAGACATTGTTCTTTGCACTCAGGAAATTAACTAATATTGGGGAACAGGTAAAAGAACACAGCAGAACACAGATTAGATATCAGTGATATAGCAGAAGGCAAGAGGAAGCCACACTCATTAAACACCACATACATACCCGTTACTTTGTGTGTTGTCTTCCATGTCATGTATTTTTCTTGTGTCAGCTTTGTTAAGGCATCATCTCCATTTTACTGATGAAGAAACTGAGGCTCTGAGAGATAAAGTAACTTATCTGTTGCTAATAGAAAGTGCTATAAGAGTACAGAGAGGGTGTGGTTCATTCTGTCAGGGGAAGGGAAGGTAGAACAGGTCAGGGAAGACACCTCGAAGGAGGTGTCAAGGGCACTGAGACTTGAAGAAGTGAGCACAATGGCACTCCGCGGAGAGAGGAGATGGATGAGGAGAGGGTTTCTGGAGCTTCTTTCTAGCAGAGTCATGAAAGAGCGACACCCAGTTTGAATAGGAAAGTCAGTAAAACCTGTAGATCATCAATAAATATGGCCCACGGACTAGTGCACCTGGCGATGAAAAAGAAGATGCTGGTTCCCTACATACTTAACATTCTGTGTCTGTGGTGGTGTCTCCCACGAAACCAAGAAACCCACTGACTGGCTCTTCAGCTTCTTTTTAAGGACAGTAGTGATCACAGGAAGGGAAGACCCATTCGTCTTCCCAGAAATGGATTATGGTCTTAAAATTAGCAGGCTGAGTCAACATTCTCAAGTGCTGATGCCTACCATCGACAGAGTCTATTTGCTTCAAAGAAATCATTAGCTTTTAGATGAGGAGGATGTACAAAACGTTCTCAGTTCATTCGTTTCTGCTTGCTCCATTCTGCCTTAGACAGCAGCCTTCGTTTGGAATTAGTCGTAAAATATACATCCCAACGATCTTTTTCCTCCCCCACCATCTCTAAATTATATGGGTCATTGCCTTGCCCTCGACTCCAATTTAACAATCCCACTCTGGTGTGAGAAGAAACTAACAGTATCAGGTTCCTTTGCCCTAAACAGTTAATTCATCTCACATGGTTGAGCGGCTCATGCCCTGCAAGTGCCTGCCGAGGCTCAGAACACGGTCAGCCCAGCTGTCATGGGGAGTGAGGGACCTGGGTGGTAACAGAGGCCCCTTCTTCCTGCCTCTTACCCATTAGAGAACTCCAAATATTCAGATAATTGAAAATAAAATAATGCTTGTTTCATGCGTTTGCCTTCCGTAATTCAGATACCTGGTGCACTAGACTATTATGAAGTAAACGGAACTTATATTAAGAATCTGAAGAGGCTTGCAGAAGTTATATTTGCTGGCTGATTCCCCCAAATTGAAAAGAAATGAATCAATGTAGAATTTTAAAAAAATGTGTTGTTACCGGCAGATTGAAAACCACAACCCCAAAAATGAAACCGTCTTCATGGCGGGCTCTCCAGATTCCAGCCCTGTGTGTAAACGTAGATTCTCAGATGTCTCTGTGCTCCTGGCAGTGGTTCAAATTTTACAATTGTTTTACTGAGGTGTCCACTGGTATTAGGCCCTCCTGCTTTTGATCAGTCTGACTTGCTTTCTCCTTCTGAACTGTGTTTCTGTAACCAATTTACAGGACTCCATATTCAATTTCAGCAGCCCCGTGGCAGCTGACAGGGACAGCGCAGCCTGCCATTTGAGTTCCTTTCGGCGCTTGCTCTCGCTTAACCATCTAGCTTGCTTTTGTGTCATCAGCTGGCCTCCTGGGTCATTCATAGGCTAGCTGATTACAGGCAGTGAAGGTCTAGGTAAAAGGCCCCCAGGGGTCTTTCACAGGCTCGACTCTATTCACATCTCAGGAAACCCTTTAGAGTCAGCCCAGGGCCGCTGTCTTGGGGTCTGTTCCAAACAAAGGGAAATGCATTGGTAATAATTAAAGAATATCGGGCCAAGGAAGTCAGCCGGCCTGGGATCGGTCCTATAATGAGCTCCTCCCTTGCCCCTCAATTTTCTGGGTAATCAGACAAAGCAAATCGACTATTTTTCTTTTAGATTCATCAGGAATTTTGTAACCTGACAAGTGATATATACATATTTTTCTCTTTAATAAAGACTTCTTTGCCAGGAAAGCAACTCCTGAGAATCAATAATGCACTTCTTCCTGGTTAACAATGGGAGTTTAGAATGCTTTCAGGACCTATTGACGCTTTCCATCTTTAAAATTTGTTGAAAACTTAACCCAACTGCCAACGTCTGTCTCAAATCCGACTTTAACCTTCAAAAAACCCCTTCCAAGAAGACTCCTAAACGGGCCCTCGTTTTATGACCTGTACCCCCAAAGAAGGTTTTATGGCTCTGCAGTGGTGTGTCTCCCATTCCCATAGGCTGGGTCTTGCCCCATTCAAATTCCTCTCCACTGTCTCTTATAAACCTCTGAAGGACAATGGGGGACCAAGTGGTCCTCCAGTAGTCTTTTTCCACTGTCAGGATTTGCAGTTCCAGATCCGGGGGGAGGACAATGTGTCCCCTCCCCCTTCCCTCCAAGCTGCTGCCTAGGAGAGCATTAAGCAATAATAAAGACACCACTAACGTTTGGCCCATTTGACTAAACAAGTCGAAAGGGACGCAGCCACCCGAGGACTTTATTTAAAAGTCTGCCTCCAGGAGGAGGGCTGTGGGACAGGCTGGCTCTTTTCTTGCGTGATGTTCCGTCCTGCAGAGAGGGCGTTGAGCTGCTGGGACCTTTGTCTCAGCAAACCTAAATATCCCTCCCACAGCATTATGCGCAGTGGCCGCCTGAGCCTTTCAGAGAGGGATGCAAGGGGCATTGGGGGACCGGCCACTTCAGAGGGGGCAGGGAGGGAGCCAGCTCTGGGAACAATGGGAGCTGAGGGCTTTGTAACTCAGACCCCTGTGCCCCTCTCAACTCTCCTCCTCTGACCTCCCCAAATTGGACCAAACAATGGAATTGTGGGGATGCCAAATTTAAGCAGCTTTGCCAGGGCCTTTGCATTTCTGCTCGAGGTCTCGTTTCCAGATGGAAGGAAGTTGTTGAAGGGAGGGGGGGTCTTTATGTGGAGTAATCTGTGTGAGGCCACATGAAATGGGGCGACAGCTTTGTCAGTGATCAGTGGTCACGATCCTAAGAGTTTCTGATTTTCTTTTAAAGGCTGGCGAGATCACTTCCTACCCCGGATTGCCACAGCAGGCTATGAAAGACATCGCTTTGAAGCCGACTTAAGTCTGCAGATCACAAATGCTTTTAGACATCCCTCAGTGATGGCAAAATTAAAGGAGGGTTGGGTAGCCCCCAAATCATTCTTATGAAAGAGCTGACACTCAAACTTCTCCCAGCCAAAGTGTTCGGGAGGGTGGAGGGATCCTATTGGGTTATCAGTGTTTTGCTTTCTAGCGAGTTTAGCTTTCTCTCTCTCTCCACATCCATTTCTGATTTGAGAAATATAGAGAGCTGAAATTTCAGATTAATTCCATTCACGCATTATCCTGGTTAGGGATGGAAGAGCCACAGAGGTTTAACTGTATTTGGAGAAGTAGACCCCAGACTTTAAAGGTCTCTGCCTGCATAAAAGTCCCCGACCACAGTGGAAATTGGGATGAAACATATAGCCCTGCTTCTGATGTGTTTCCATGGCTTTTCGGTTTGGATTGAACAGAAAACCCAGAGCAAACAGCCTTTCTGAAGACAGAAACTTCCACTTTTCCATTTTTTCCAGGCTAGAGAAATGCCAGAATTTTCCAGCCTCAAAAGAATATTCTGATGCAGATCTGCTCAAAATTTGCTTGAGGACTATGAATTTCTTATCTTTGGACATTTTGCTCCTCCTGGTGAATATAAAAGGTTATTTTGGGGATCTCCATGGGGATCACACTGATTGGTGGTTACCTGTAGCAAAATCTTTAATCCAGTCCATGTAGATTTTCTCCTTCGGGGCAGCACGTGTCAGTCAGTGCAGGCTCCAAAGGAATTTTTTCCTGCTGATAGCCTCGACCAGGTGGGATTCAGAGGATAAATCACGTAGGAAAATAAACATCCTGCCCCCTCCCAGGCCTGAGTTTTTTTCATAATTTACTATTCTTGATTTCTTTTCTTTCTAATTCTTAAGCTCTCTTATTAAAATTTGACATAATTCCAGTTGCCTTTTCTGAAAGAAGGCAGTTGTGTTTTGGAGGCAAGTTGGAAAACAAACCCAACTGGGCCTTTGGTCGACTATGATATTTGCCAATGGTGAGACATAGTCACTGAAAACAAAACAAAACAACCCAAAAACCCAAACCCAAAAAACCAGAAGGGTGCTGGAGGCTCGGTGGGGGGCGGGGGCGGGAAATGTCTTCTCTGGGCTTGCCAGACCCCTTCCGGCTTAGCAGGTACACCCTGGGGGCTGCATTTGAAGATGCGCCTGGCCAAGTTGGAATTCGTGGCAGAGCTTTCCGCCTCCTGCTGTTTTGTTTGAGCTGCGGCATGATTTACGTGTTGAAAGCTTTCCACTGAGCATGGAAGTGCACGCTCTGCTGTCTTGCTTTACACCCAGTCCTCATCGCTCGTTGCTGTCACTTGCCTCACTTCTGAAGGCATTTGAGATTCTGCCAGGCACAGTTCCAGGCACTGGGGATGTAGACTTGTGAACAGGCCAGGGAAAGCCCTTGTCCTCAGGTAGCTTTTGCTCGAGGAGGGGAGACTGAAACAAGACAACCCAATAAATAATTACCAAGATCATTCCTGACAGTGAGTTGTGCTCTGTAGACAACAGTGGAGGGTCAGGTGATAGAGGGTGATGGGGGAAGGACATTACATAGGATAGGGGGAAGGTGGCTGTGAGGGTGACATTGAGCTGAGTCCTGTGACACTCTGAGGGGTGGCATTCCAGGCACAGGGAATAGCAAACACAAAGTCAGGAGGCCGGAATGAGATTGCAGAGGGCCGGCATGGCTGGAGTGGAAGAAGCGAGGGGTGAACGGGAGATGACACTGGAGCAGTGGTCTTTGCAGGCTGGGGTCAGGGTCTGGAAGCCATTGGAGGAGCCTGAAGTTGGCTGTGGGTGTGGTACCTACTGTTGGACTACATGCCTGTTGATGTCCCTTCCAAATCTGATTCTGAAACTCTAGGGGGTGCCTGCCTGGGCTGTAGGGAGACTGCCACCAAACTTTCCATACAATGGAAGTTCAAGTCTTATAGAGTTCCTTGGAGAGAGGGACAGAGGTATTGTGGTTGCGAGCAAGCGCTCCGGCCCTATTTTGCAAACAGAAAAGGGAGTATGGTGAGGTTAAAGGAGTTGCCCTCAGTGACTCAACAAGGCAGTGGGCAGCACCTGAAAGAAAGCCTCGCTCTGTTGCCTCCTCTCGCTCCGAGTCCGGCACCACGATTTCTCCCCTGTATTGCCTCATTATTATGCACTTAAGCGGCGTGATCTGAAAGGGAGCATTGTTTCAGAATCAATACGGGGTTGAGTTGGTGTAGTACAGTGAGCGTCTGAGCTTCAAGTACCTCCTTATCACCCGCGCACAGTGGAGGACAGGTCCAAATAAAACACATTATCAGTCTTTGTTGACTTTCCAGGCCCAGCAGCTGTATTAATAGAGTTCTTTATATCCATTCCCTTTCTGAACCGGGTTCCTCACTTTCATTTCTCTGGGAACTTCTAAATAAAGCTCTTGCTGAAGAATGACGGGGGTGTTTGAGTTGGATAGTTGAACACAAACCATTTGCTTGGTGCAGTTCATACTTGCAAAATGGGGGAAAAATTTGTAAGAAAAAACCACCCCCATTCTAAGAAGGTAGGGCAGGGGTTATTATTTACTTGGTGGCATTCCATGTCATATTTAAATTCATGATGCTAGAAGATACGCTTAGCATTGTCTTCATAAGAGGGTTTGCTCTGAATCTATGTCTGACATTAGAAACTGACAGATTTTTAATGTTTTTGCACTTAGAGTCCTAGGAATTGTCCACTAGATTTAGCCTGTGTGTGGATATGGTACCACTGTAATTTGGAAAACGTCTAGATCATCAGTATTATACCATTATTGAAAACTTTCAGTAAAACTCTTTCTTGTCACCTACTTTCTATTATTGAGTAGGTTATTGTTGTCACTGCCTGGTGGGGACTTCCAAGATGAATGATAATTTCAAATAGTACCAATCCTATCAAAGTCAAAAAGAGTGCGTTTAGAAATTTTTTTTTGTATCCCGTTTTATAGACCCATAGGCCTGATTCTCCCTGTGTTGCTTGGTTTATACACTGTTTAAATGCTTTCTGAGTTAACATAAAAGAAGACTTTAAAGATAAAAGGCTGGATTTCTAGCTTCTCTTGAAATATCAAAAGATCCGTCAACACTGGGTCTACTTTGCTTGCCCTGCATCCACAGTCCTCACCACTCCCTATTATCTCCCTGTCCTGGAGGCTGAATGTCAATCTGTAATTTATCATTACACTGTTTTCTTTTTTTTAAGAGTAGAGAAATATTTCTCTGTATTCATGTCTTTATCAAAAGTGGAAATACAGAACATTGCCCAAATGGCTGTGAAGTGCTATGTGTCTCACAGGCTGATATCTGGCAGCCAGGCTCATTTACAATGCTTCCTGGGGCCCTAGACTTGTTTGCATTTGTCCCCTTCACACTTGTGTCTTCTCTACCAGGAGTAGCCTTCCCTACCTTCTGCTTGAGTTCTTAGCTTAAACGTCATCTCCCTCGCCACCTTCCTTGATTCCGTGCTGGGTCGGGCGGCTCTGCTCTGTGCTGCCGGTGCTTCCCCATCACAACACTTGCCATGCTTTCTTGTAATTACATGTTTAAATATTTGCCTTTGACTCTGAGTCCTGTGAGGCCAGGAACTGTATTTTCATTGTCATAACCCTGAGTCCAGGACATAGTAGGTGTGCAGTAAACATATTTTTTAAAAGAATGAGTGATATCACTGTAATTTCTTTTGAGTCCTTGTATCAAGCTTTTAAGTCAATTCATTATAGTTTCAAAATAGAGCGACTGCTTCTGAGAAGAAGGCTTTTTCCTTTTTTTATGCTAGAGCCGAAATTGGTTTGAATAATCATCATAGAGATAATACTGGTCATGGAATAAGTATTGAGCACCACTAGGTGCCAGGTGTGTTCCCATTGCTGCAGGTGCATCGGTCTCTCATGAAGCTTTTACTCTAGTGGGGCTGGGGGGTGTGCAGACAATGAGAAGACAACTGTGATAAGCTGAGGTATTGATAAACACTGTAGATAAGTTACAACAGGCAGGCAGACTAGAGAAGGACCGAGGGGACAGATGGAGATAAGAGGCTCCTATAGCTGATGTCCGGGAACGCCTTCTCCTTGACCTGCTATTTGAACTGAGATTTGAATGATAAGAAAACGCCACCCTTAGGAAGATCTGGGGGAAGAGGGCTCCAGTTATATTGAAGAGCAAGTGCAAAGGCCCCGGGGTGGGAGCAAGCTTTGTGTGTTTGAGAGACAAAGACAAGACTGATGAAGCTGGAACTTGAGTGAGGAGCACAGTATGAGATGAGGTCAGAAAAGGAGGCAGGGGCTACAGCAGGCAGGATCTTGTAGGCCACAAAGGGGCATGGATTTCTTATTCCAAGGAGTACCACGCCTTTTGCAGACATGCACGCTCCAGATTTCCCTTGGCAGACACAGTGGTGTCCTGGAGAAACTGTGGGTGTGAGAGCTAAACAGACCTTGATTTGAGCCCCCTCTCTACCTCCTACCAAGCATGAGCTTAAGCAAGTCTTTCATTTCCCTGAGCTCGGATTCTAGCTACAAAGTAGGATTAATGCTTTCAATGTGATTTATTCATTCCTTTGTTCGTTCGCCCCACAAGTACTTGCGGCATTTCTACTGTGTATTGGGCCCTGGAGAGGTATCCATCAATAGGACAGATGAGGTTTTCCTGCCTTCATGGAGCTTATGGTCTACTTGGAGGTGACAGTCAATTAATAAGCAATATGAATGAGATAACGTCAGATAGTGCTCAGTGCTATAAAGAAAGGACACAGAGAAATAGATAAAGGAGACTGGAAGGAGGTACTTGACCTAGTCAGCTGTCCCCATTTTACTTTCGAGGACACTGAGGCTCAGAGAAGTTAAGTGACTTGCTCAAGGTCACACTGCAAGAAAGAGGCCAAAATCCAGGCCTGTCTTTCTGGTTCCAGTCTTTGTTCTTTCAAGACACTCCATATTGTTGGTTTTACTCCCCAAGAAGTGGAATAATAAATGACCTCTTGTGTTTGGATGACTTATAGCAGAGAAGTGAGAATTAATGCTGAAACCATCCAGGTAACTGCTTACTGCTGGACTCTGCTGTACAAGTGTGGAATTACATGCCTTCTGAAATGACCTGGGACTGAGGACTCAGTCCGTCCTGTGCCCAGCCTGGAGTCGGAGTGGGCTCTGTTTCCATAGCTACCGCCATCTATTGCAGCCTTTACGGTTTCCAAGGCATTTTCATGCCTATTATTCCATTTGATGCTCATGCCGACCCTTTAAAAAAATGTTCTTCATCCTGTTTTATAGCTGGAGATGCGGAAGTTCTGAAGAGTCGTTACGTGACCTGCCTGCACTGCACAGATTGTCAAGCACCTGGCACAGGACTTGAACTTGGTCTTCCCGGTCTAAATCCTAAGCTTATTCCACCTACTGTCTTCCTCTCAGGTCCTTCCTACCTCCATATGCTCTCCTTTTCCCCAGACCTGAGCCCCCAGGAGAGTACTTTACAGCGGCCTGTCTTGCATCAATACATTTCCACTGTACGCGAGGAGCTAGTCTGTGCAGTTGACACCACTGTTTGACTTGAATCCATGACTTACCTTTAGGAGCCGTGTTTGGACACTTGAAGCATCTTCCAGAGGGGAGGAGGACTTTTTTTGTTCAGGAAGCCTTTTCTTAGGTAGAAAGTGATGCTTTCACCTAAACAGGAGGTTGGTCCTGGACTGAAGGAACTTGAGTTATTCAGAGCTGCTGTTGCTCTGGAAAGATTTATTTTTAGTATTTTTTTTAAACTTGAAGTAAATGAAGAGAATCCTGCAATATGTATAGTGGGATTTAGGGAGTGGGACACGGGTGGAGGCCCCTCCGGAAATGTTCCTGCCTCCCTCCCATCCCCAGGTCTCCAGGCGCCAGCTCTTTCTGATCTGCTCCTTGCTGTCTGGTTGATTCTCCCTGTCTCTCAGGAGGCTGAGCTGCTCCCTGGCCAGGAAATGTTGAGGTTTGCAAGGCTGCGCCAGACCCTCCTGTCTCCTCACTCTATTCTCTTCCTAGAGCACTGCATTCACACCCACAGCTCTCATTACCACCTCTGCATAAGAGAGTCCCAACCTTCCTTCTTCCCATCATGCTTGGCTTTTCACTTGATGCTTACTTGATATCTTCTCTTGGATCTCTTGAAGGAAACTTGTGCTCAACTTGTCCAAACAGATTTTCACTCCCCAAACCTGTTGTTCATCTGGTGTTTTCTGTCTTAGGGAGTATCACCACTGTCTATCCTATTACGAGTCAGGAAATGGGGAATTCACTGTTCATCTCCACCCTACATCTAGCTCAGCACCATTTCAACTCCTAAATAGCTCTGGTCTGTGCACAGTTCTCTCTATATCTACCACTACCACCCTAATCCAAGCTACTCTAGGCACCGCCTTCCCCCTGCTCCCCATTCACCACGTGGCAGCCAGACTGGTCCTTTCAGAAGGCAGATCTGCTCATGTGACCCCATGGCTTAATACTTTCGTTTCTTATTTAGAATAAGGATGGAATTCCTTGACTTGACCTACAGAGCCATGTTGAGTGTGGCCTCTTCTATCCTCTGTAGCCTCATCTTAAACTACACTCGCCCCTGCTCTCTCCCCTCCAGCCAGGTTGGTCTTTTTTCTGCTCGTCACATCATAGGCTCTTTTCACACTCTTCCCTCTGTCTGGAACCCTCTTTCGCTTTTTCTTTGATTGGTTGAACCATATTCATCTTGTACTTCTCAATTTCTGGTCACTGCTCAGGCACATCTTTCCCAGCTTGGTTGAATTCCTTTCTTACAAACTCTATAACACCGTACTGCCACTTTGTAGTCCTTCTTATACTTATAATTTTAAATTTGTATTCATGTGATTATTAATCTTTCTCCTCCACTAGCCTGTGACTTTCATGAGCACAGGCACCCTACTAATTTTACCTCCACCACTAGTATAGTAGTTGACGTTGTAGATTGTAGACTGTAGTAGAGGTCTTCCTACCAGGAGAAGACAGAGGATACTAATTTCCCCTACAAGTTTTGAGGGTATGGTAGTGTCAATCCTAGATAGCTCAGTTGGAGTAATTGACCTGAATTGCCATTGCTACCATCACTACCACCTCTACCACCATCACTACCACCACTACCACCACCTCCATCACTACCATCACCATCACCACCACCACCACCTCCACCATCACCATCAGCACTATCACCACTACCACCATCCCCACCACCATCATCACTACCACCATCACCATGACCTCCGTTACTACCATCACCATCACCACCATCACCATGACCTCTACCACCATCATCACCACTGCCACCATTACCACTACCTCCATTACAACCATCACCATCACCACCACCTCTACCACCACCATCACCACAACCTCCATCACTACCTTCATCATTACCACCATCTCCACTAGCAACATTGTCATCATTATTATCATTATCATCTGGTAACCTTATCCCTGATGTCACAGTAAGACTAGTCGGTATTTTCCTATTGTGGGACATAACAAGTTGTTTATTGGTTTCTTTGGAACTTCTAGAGTTCTGATGAAATTGCCTCAGATATTGATATTATGTTGTTAGTTCACCTTTTTAACTAAAAAAAAAAAAAATAGTGCTTTTGCTGCAGGCCTTAGACAGCTTATGTCTTTAGGTTAGAAAACATACAAATTCTTCCAAAGATAGGAACTCGGATCTCACTCATTCATTTAGCAAACATTTACTGAGTGCCTGATGTGTGTAAGGCACCCTATTAGAAGCTGGGAATACAGTACCCTCATGAGACTTATATTACAGTGGAAGGAAATAGGCAATAAACAAATAAATCAAAAGCTATATGTAGAAATGTAAACACTATAATGAAAATAAAGTGATAGTGGATCATGAGATTACAGAGTGTGTTAGGGTTTTTTGCACCATAACAAGCAGCATTATGGTCTCAGTGGCTTATGATGACAACAAGGATTTGTTTTGAGGTTCCTCCTTTATTTGTGGGTTCTTCACTCACCTTGGACCAGTGATAATCTAGGCATATTCTTCTCAGCAAAGTAGGTGGGTGAGTGGAAACGTGTAATAGCTCTGAGGGCCTCAGCTCAGACTAGGCCCACTGTCCCTTATGTCCACATTTTGCTGGCCAAAGCAAATCATGTGACCAATATCGATGGAGAGAGGATGCCGTGCCCACAGTGAGAGGCACTGAAGAGACACCTGGCAAGAGTGTGGATGTATAATCCTCTTATTGAGGAGCAGAGAGTCGGCAACCATAACCTCGTCTACCCCTGAGAGCTCGGGAACCCTCAGAGTAGGTGACACTAAGGCTGAGACCTAAACAAAGAGAAGGAACCAGCCCTGCAATGATCTTGAGGAAGAGCTCCAGGCAGAGGGCCCAGCTGGGAGGAGGCCCCACAGTGGGAAAGGCCTGGAGGACTGGCTGAAACAGAAAAGAATCAAGTGTGGCTGGGGGTGGGGGTGGCAAGAGGGAGACTCTGCGAGTTGGCAGGCGTCTGATCACGTGGGGCCCTGCAATCACAGTGAGGGAGTGGGTTTTGCAGTGGGAAGAATGGGTGTGATGTGTGCACCCAGGTTTTCAAAAGAAAACTCTGGCAGTGTCTAATATCTGTTGTCTGGCAGGTAGGCAAGTAGTGCAAGGCAGCTTTGAGAACCTATGAGAAGGATGACCTGAAACCCCTGAGGCTTTTTCTCAAAGGATTTAGAGGCTACCCCAGGAAACTACAGGACCATCGAGGCCAAGCTCTGGTCCTTCACCCTTTTGCCAGATACACACCCTCTGTTTCCTAGGGCTGCACCTCCCCAGGGAGCCACTTGACTTATTCTGGGGAAAGAGTTCGGGGTGGGCCCCAGATATGTACACCACTCTGACACAACCTCCTAATTCAGAGCAGAAGCCTCAATAAGGAATCACTTTAGAAGAAAGGCTATGCTTTAATTTATTGTTTTTTTTCTCCTAAAGTTTAAACATTCTCTGCACTTGAGTGGCTGTTGCTTATGCATCTGACTTATTTAGGCAATTTGCTATTGTGTGTGTGGTCCAACCCAGCCTGTTTCAGTAAAGTGTATGTTAGACGCTTGGAAATTGTCCAGTGGGCATTGTGTGTGTGTACGTGTGTGTGTGTGTGTGTGTGTATGAGAGAGAGAGAGAGAGAGGGAGGAAGGGAGGGGAATAAAGAGAAGAAAGAGAGGGAGGAAATGAGAGAGAAAACAGGGAGGGAGGAGGAGGAGGAGGAGGAAGAGAGGAGAGAGAAAGGGGGGGGGTGAGAGAATTGTTAACTAGCAACTCAAGCATGATGTTCACAGATGAATAGTATACATTTAATTTGAAGAAGAGATTCCTTTTTTTAAGAAGAATTTTGGCTATTGTCAGTCATACTGCAAGCACACTGACATGGTTTAAATTAGCGTTGTGGAAGCAATATACTGCCAAGGAGTGCGTGACTAAATTATTAAGAGCAATCCACGAGGACCAAGCACGAAACCGTTTCAGTAAATGGAGGAACTTTCGACGGAGCTTCTCACCAGCTGTGTCCCTGGTCATTGAGCACGATGTGAAACAGTTTGCCCAGGAACTATTTTGGGTAAAACAGTCATTTCATCAAGGCTTTAGCTTAGGTTTGAAATTTTGTTTGGACCACTTGCCAAGAAATTGGTGTCCAAAAATTAATATGAAAAATGTTAAGAGAATTGGAAACTAAGACAAGGAACTCTGCTTACCAAATTTTAACTCTTATTAAGCTGTTAGAAAATCATATTGCTGAGTAATTCTATCACATTAATAATATATAATTTGCTCCTCTGCTATAATTTCTGTAATGCTGTATGTATAAGGAGAAATATCAGAAGCTTTAAAAGTCTAAGGGCTGAGACGAAATCTTGGCTTCTTCACTTATGGATGGTGTCAGCTTGGGCGAGTCAGCTCACTTCTTTGTGCCTAAGTCGACTCATCTGTAAACTGAAAGTGAGTGCACACCTACAGGTTTTTGAGAAGAATAAATGAGATCGTGTTTGTGACAGGCCTCTTTAAACTTGCAAATATGTGCAAATATGCATTATAACTTTTATTGATGGTAATGACAGCTGAAGGTCACCAATGAGCATCGTAGTGATGACGAGTTCAAACATTTTTGAAAATTCTTGGCGCTATTTAATTGAATAATCAAAGAAAAATGGCAGGGCAAATGTTTCAGCTCTGACTGCGGATGCAGATTTGGAAGATGGAGGGAAGCAGATTGTGACCAAAGGCAAGGAAAAAGAAAATGAGAACAAATCTGCAACAGGTTTCACTCTGATGTTTTCCTGAACCTCGTAAGCCAATAAAGTACTTTGAGCCGCTCATCTTGTTCTCATTTCCACATATTATAGGCCCATCATCTTGGGATGATAACCAGTTTTCCTCAATAGAGAAGCATCAGATGATGAGGAGCAGCTCCAGGTGAGGGGTACTGGGAGGGTGCGTGGGACCTGAGGCAGGTGAGGTCTCTGGGGTAGACACTCCCCATCTGGAACAAACAGAAGCCTGGCAAGGCTACTAGCATGACGTAATTACTCAGGATCTGTTTATTGCATTGAAGAACAAATGAATTATAGGAGACAAAAGGAGGAGTTGGGGATCTGGAATTAAATTCTGCTCATTCTTCAAGTCCCAGCCTAAGTCCCACCTCATCTGTGTGGTCTTTCCACCTGGTAGGTATTCTCTTCACTCTGGTGAAAAGAGCCACTTGATATTTTATGTAAACAGAAGGATTCAATAGGTAGCTTTGTGTCTTGTATCTTTCACCTAACCTAAAGTTTTTGAGGTCCATCCATGTTGTAGCGTGTATCAGTACTTCAATCGTTTTTATGACTGAATAATTTTCCATTTTATGGATATATACCACATTTTGTTTATCCATTCTTTTATTTATCCATTTTGTTATCCATCCATTTTGTTATCCATTCTGGTTCTTACAGCTTCTATCATTGGGAAGAACCCTACCCTTGGCCATTCTTTATTCAAGTCTCTGACTCACTCCTTCATTGAGTCTATTTTTAAAATAAAAGGGTTTTTTCTTGCAGTGTTGGCCATGTACTTTGTGCTGCCCTTTGCACTGAAGACCCAAGGAAGAAAGGGCATCCTCCACTATCATTGAGTTCACGGCCTGGAAAGGAAGATGGATATAAACCAGTAACCAACATTTTCCCAAAGAAGATACGCAATTGGCCAACAAGCACATGAAAAGATGCTCAACATCTTTAGTCATTAAGGAACTGCAAATCAAAATCACAATGAGATACCACTTCATACTCACTAGGATGGCTATAATTAAACAAACAGAAGATAAGAAGCGTTGGTGAGGATGTGAAGAATTGGATCCCTTATGCACTGCCCCCGGGAATGTAAAGTAGTGCAGCCACTGGGGAAACAGTTTAGAGGGTCCTCAAAAAGTTAAACATAGAATTAGCATATGACCTAGCAATTCTACTTCTAAGCATATACCCTAAAGAATTGGAAACAGGCGTTCAAACAAAAACTTATACATGAATGTTCGTAGTAGCACTATTTACAACAGCCAAAAGATGGAAACATCCCAAATGCCTATTAACAGATGAATGGATAAACAAAATGTGGTGTATATCCATAAAATGGAATATTATTCAGTCATAAAAACGAATGAAGTACTGATACACGCTACAACATGGATGAACCTCAAAATCATTAGGTTAGGTGAAAGATACAAGACACAAAGCCACCTATGGAATGCTTCTATTTACGTAAAATATCAAGACTGGGTAGATCCAGAGAGACAGAAAGCTTAGTGGTTCCCAGGGGCTGAGGGGAGGAAGGAATGGAGCGTGACTGCTTAGTGGGTACAGGATTTCCTTTCAGAGCGGTGAGAGTTTCTAGAGTTAGTGGTGTTGGTTGCAGAGCATTGTAAAAATACGTAATGTCATGAATTGTACCCTTTAAATGGTTAATTTTATGTTATGTGAATTTTACCCAACAAAAATAGATAAATTAAAGAAAACTTCAGTAACTATTCATGGCTTAAGGAGGGCTAGAAGAGACATATGGTCCCAGCATTATGGGAACACAGGTGGAAGGGGACTCTGCCTCTGCCTGGGGGTGTGGGATGGGACAGGTTTGCGGAAGGAGGTGGCCTCATTCCAGTAGAATCTTGAAGAATGAGGGAGTGTGCTCCAGGTCGAGGGAGCAACACGGGCAAGGTGTGGAAGTCCGAACAGGCATGGTTTGTTTTAGGAAAATGAATCTTCTTGCAAGGTTGGTGAGTAGGATATACTGTGCTCCAGGCAGCATGCTAAGCGTTTTGCATCAATTTTTAATCCTCCCAACAATTCTGATTTTTTCCAGTTTACCCATGATGAAACTAAGTGTGAGAGAAAGTGATTTACCCAGCGTTGTGTGGAATCTTCATTTGTACAACTACATGAAGAAAACACACAAAGGAGGGAGTTTGCAAGACGATGAGCCTAAAGCTCCACCCCTCCTAATGAATGCCACTTATAAGACATTCAAAGATGGAGTCAGGGATGGCAGGAGAAGCTTTCATCTTAGAATCAAACATAAGCCTGCATTGTATCAGTCGGCATTCTCTAGTGAAACAAGACTAATAGGATATCCATATAGGAGGAGATTTAGTATAAGGAATTGGCTCACAAAATTATGGAGGCTGCAAAGTCCCATGATCTGCCATCTGCAAGCCGGAGACCCAGGAAAGCTGGTTGTGTTATTAAGTCTTAGTCCCAAGGCCTGAGAACCAGGAACGTGACGGGAAGGAGACTGATGTCCCAGCTCAATCTGGCAGGAAGGGCCAAATGCTCCCTTCTTCCTCCTCTTTGTTTCATTCAGGCCCTCAACACATTAGATGATGCCCACCCACACCAGGGAGGGCAAACCGATTTACTGAGCCCATGGATTCAAATGCTCATTTCATCAAGGAAACCCCTCACAGACACACCCAGAAATAATGTTTAGCCAAATATCTGGGTGCCCTGTGATACAGTCAAGTTGACACATAAAATTAACCACCACGTGTGTATTATTGATCTCTTCTGTGTTGGGTTATGGAAGACAGTTATGAGATTGTGTTGTTTATTACAGTTTTAAAAATAGTTAAAATATACGTAAGCAGCTCTAGACCAGGCTTTTGTGGGTCCCTTAGGTTCAACAGAGCACAGTTTGACAACCACCACTCGCATTATCTTATCAGAAGCTAATTAACCCTGTTCAGTCGTGTCATGTGTGCCTCTTGTGTCTTTGAGTAGATTACTATCTTCTTTGGGTTCATGTTTATTACATGTTACATTGCAACACGTGGTCAAAAAATTGTTCAATCAATGATAGACGCGTCTTCAGATAGAGCTGCTGTGAAATGGATTGGATCAATGATCATTTATCCAGATTATAAATTTCTGTAATCTCTTTATGAGCAATTTCATTTTTCACCATTATAACTTCTAGAAAATTCATTATAGTTCTCCTAAATCCCTCATTTCACTTTTTTTTAAAAAAATAAACATCTTATTTTAGAATAATTTTAGATTTACAGAAAAATGTCAAAGATAATAGAGATCTTATATACTCCACACCCAGTTTCCCCTACTATTAACATCTTGCACCAGTGTGGTACATTTGACACAATGAATGAGTCAATACTGATATATTACTATTAAACAAGTCCATATTTTATTGAGATTTCCTTTGTGTTTATCTGACGTTCTTTTTCCATTCCGGAATTCCATCTGGGATCCCACATTACATCTTGTCATGCCTCCTTAAGCTCCTCTTGGCTGTGACAGTTTCTCAGACTTTCCTTGTTTTTGATGACCTTGACAGTTTTGAAGGGTACTCGTCAGCTGTTTTGTAGAATGTCCCTCCATTGGGATTTGTCTGTTGTTTTTCTCATGATCAGGCTGGGGTGATGGGCTTTGGGAGGTAAAGCACCATTTTTATCACATCATATCAAGGGTACATACAGTCAACACAACTTATCACTGTTGGTGCTAAACTTGGCCACCTGGCTGAGATAGTGTTTGCCAGGTTTTTTGTGGTAAAGCTACTCTTTGCCCCCTTTTGCGTGTTGTACTCTCAGGAAGGAAGTCACTGTGTGCAGTCTGCACTGAAGGAGTGGAAAGTTATGCTTTGCCTCCTTGTGCCTTATGCCATCTTTTAATTTTTCTCCTTTCTATTCACAATGCATGAGAGCACTTGGTCAGTATAACATGAGAGTTATCCCTGTGAGGATGATTACACCTCCCCTCAGCCTTCCGTTAAGGCGAGGTTTCTCAACAGTGTCACTATGGACATTTTGGCCAGGATCATTCTTTGTTGGGAGCCATCCTGTGTGTGGTTGGATGTTAACCAGCATCCCTGACCTCCACACCCTCAATACCAGCAGCAAACCACTTCCAACCAATGAAAATGCTTCCACATATTTCCAAATGTCCCCTGGGGGAGCAATTCCCCCGTTCCCCTCCCTGCGTTGAGGACTACTGCCTTACAGTAAATCAGTGCTATCATGGCACTGTGAAGAGAGAGCTTTCTAAAAAAAGAAAAATATAGTAATATAAAGTGCTATTCCTTCTCCAGGCACAAAACTATTATACCCCAGTAAGACTGCCCCCATTCATGAGTTAAACTTGACAGAGAACTCAGGAAGTATTTGCACTTATTCAGTGCCAAAGTGCTGCCCAGTTCCAGGGGCAGAATGTAGACCACAGAGTGAATGGCTGTGCTCTAGGCATGCAATGTCGATAGAATGCAGCATGAATGGTGCCCCCTGGAGTTGTGCAAGGCAGTGGCCCTGAATTTACAAAGAAATTCCCAGCATATCTCCCCCTTTGTATTAAACAGGATGGACAAGGTTATGCTGTGGTAACAAACATCCTGAAAATCTCAGGGGCTTAAAACATCAAAGATTTCTTTCTCATTCATGGTACATGTCCAGTGAGGGTCTGAGACGGACTTGCTCTTTGTACTTACTCAGGAACCCAGGCTGGTGGGGACTATATCTTGACATGTGTTTTTACAATCTTCATGGCAGAGAAAAATGAGCAATGAAATGTCCTACACTGGCAATCATATGTTTCTGGAAGTAGCATTCATTGTTTCTGCATGCTTTTCATTAGCCAAACCAAGTCACAAGAAGTTTGTGCCTAACTTCAAGAAGGCAGGGAAGGACAATTTCACTATGCAGCTGAGAGGAGGCAAACCTGAATATTTGCAAATGGTCCTAATGACCACCACAGGTTTGAAATTCAAAAAATAGCACTATCGCAGGTAAGCTATTATTGAAAAATCAATCTATAAATGATTCACGAGATGCCTTCCAACCTTGATGGCGAGGCCTCAGAAATATTTGTTGAATAAAATAAGTACCTCAAATCATTCAGAATTTTTTCAGGGAGCGGAAGTTGCACAAGAAGTCATCAGCATAGTAGCTTGTCCCAACCAAGGCTACTCCAAGATTCAGGGTTTCGTTGTGTCTGAGCTATGCCTCGTCCATGTCTCTTCCCATGGCTTACTATCTGGAATAACTTAGTATCTTTCTATATTACAGAGGGCTGTAGAATCAGAGTTTTGTGTGAAGATTTTTGTCCATATGTCTCTGGGAGGAGAGATGGAGATTGTAGTGACCTGCCCCCTATCGCCCAGCTTGCCTCCAGAGACTAAGAGTTCTGAGCCCTGGGGAGAAACAAAGCTGCAAATGAAGAATGGTAGGAGCTGTTTTGACGAAATACTTTGCAAGATTCTGGATGTAAGTTGTGTGGTGTGGGTGTCTTGATGATGATAGAGCGCCATGGAGCAGAACAGAGGACATGCCTCCTCATCTCTCTGCAGATACACAGTGAGGTCCTACCAAAGTGGGCATGACATCATCCTGGCAGAGAAGGAGGAAGAATGCTGTGCCTTCCTCAGGTGGCTTAGTGGGCAGCGGGCACCAATAGGGAGGCTGGAGTGGGAAATAGGTGAGATGCTCCTGTGGTCCCCCAGAAGTAACTGGGGAAGACCAAGGCAGAGGGCTGATCTCTTGCAGAGAAGCAGCTGAAGTTTTGGAGCCAGAAGAGTCTGGGCATTAATTTAATATAATCTCATTTATATCCAAAGGCTTGTGAAGCCTGCGGAAATTCCAATGAAGTAAGGATTTGGGAAAGATGTTCAAGAACACATGGAAGGGAAGGATTGGTCTGAACATGTTGGCTGATGTGAAGATCTGTGAATTGCAGCCTCAGAAAAGATTATGGATTGTTGATTTAGATGTTGGTTCTCCTTGAGCAGAATGGCTTTTGTTTGCTGTTAAATCCCAGTGTTAGCAGTAATATTGACTGTTATGTTAAAAAACGAATGTCGGATAGTTTGGTTTGATTACTGTGTTCTGGAAGTATTGCTTAGAGCCTGTATGTGTGTTTGTATATGAGAGTGCATGTATGTATATGTGCCTGTACGTGTGGAAACACACATAACTACCAGCAAGGTATATCTGTATTGCAGTATACATGTGTGAAATTATACACCATGGGCATGTCTTGGCTTATGTGTACTTGATTAATGTGTACCTTCCAGTTAGAAGTCTTTATGCACACAGGTGCCCTGCCATTTAGAAGAGTGTGGTTTGGGACTTGGTCAAGGAGCACCCTTGGCTCTTGCCTCTTGGGAATGGTGAAACATTCCCTTCTCACCCACGAATTGTGCAAGGCTACAGTGTTGGTTTGGATAATTTGATGTTCATTCATGTGGTAAAGTTTATTTTTGTTAATTGCCTGTGAGTCACAACTACCATGCTTTCCTAGGAGAAAGCAGCCCACTCACTAGTGTACACAATTTCAAATTTCTTTAAGTGAAGATGGAAGAGCCTACAGAAGCATCTTTGAAGTCATCAACCTCCAGAGGAGAGATGATACATGTCCCCAGACCTACCATTGTCAATGTGCACGACAACCCAGAAGGGAAATTTGAGACAGAATGACGCTAGAGAGGACGGACTAAGGGACAAAGGGAGAACAGAGGCAGGTGAAGCCATGCCAAGGCGCTTGTTTTGTTCAGTACAAGATGTGAGTATTGATAAGATTAAGAGATGGATGGGGAAAAATGTGATTATAGATCTTAATGAGTTAGGAGCAACTTTCAGAAAACAAATAGAATATATAACTTTCAAATAGTCAAAGAGTTTGATCCATCTAATAGAAGGCAGGGAAGGAGAAGAAAAAGCAAAAGAAAGTACAGTAATTGAGGAAAAAGTAAAATCAGATGGCAGAAATAAATCCTGAGGTAGCACTAATTACAATAAATATTAACTCATTAATCAAAAGACAGAAAGACTCAGATTAGATACAGAACATAAAATCGGGCAGCATTTTGTCAATAAGAGAGTAGTGAAAGAAAAGAATTTGGTTAGACTGATGAAAAAATATATATCTTAGACAAATTGAGCCAAAAGAAAGCTGGAATAGCAATATTAATATCTGATGAAATAGAATTAAATGCAAAACCATTAAGGACAGAGAGGAATATGACATACCTGTAAGTGTAATAGTAGAGTAAGAGTACATAGTCATAACGAGCAGAAATTCACCCGATAACATCGCTTTAAAATATATAAGATGACAATTGATAGAACTATGGGAAGAAATAGATAAGTCAACAATTGTGGACAGTAATTTTAAAACAGCTCTCTCAAACTGATTCGTCAAGCAGACCAAAATAAGCAGAGATCTGAATAGTACATTAAGCTGAGAAACTAATAGATATGTGTGAAATTCTATATCCAACGAACAGTATAGGTACATTTTCTTTGAGACTGGATCATCCACAAAAAATGGCAATTTATTAGGCCACCAAGGACGTTTCTGATTCCAAAGAATCCTATTTAATGCAGAATATGTTCTCTGATCAAAATGCAGTAAAATGAGAAATCAATGTCAAAGGAAGCTAAAAAACAGCTCACAAATCTGGAACCTAACTAACTCAGGTCAAAAGAGAAATCTTAAGGGAAATTATGAAATACTTAGAACTAAATAGAAATAAAAAACTACCTATCAAAATTTGTAAGATACCTAAAGTAGCACTTAGAGGGGAAGTATAGCTTTAGATACACTTATTTGAAAACAAATTATCTAAGAGTTCAAGAGGGGAAGCTGTAAAAAGAACAAACACAAAGAAATAAGGAGGGCTATAATAAATTTAAGGGATACTAAAAACAGAGAAGATGAACAAAACCAAAATCTGGCATTTTGAAAACACCATAAGAGAGGTTCCCTCTGGCTGGACTGATCAGGATAAGCAGAGAATAAGCGAAAAACAAAAATACAGAATGAGAAACAGGAAATAAAGTAAACATAGAAGAGAAAAAAGCATGAAAGTATTATGAACAACTATCCATCAATAGATTTGAAAATACATGAAAAAGGTACATCTATGGAAAAATATAAAATACCAAAATAGTGTAAGAGAAACTAAAAAAATTGAATAGACCAATAATGAAATTAAGTTGGTAATCCAGCACTTTTCTCCCACAAAAGCCCCAGATCCAGTGGTTTTAGAGGTAAGTTCTACCAAAGTTTAAAGAAATAGACAACTCTGGGAGACAGAAAAAGAGTGAAAGCATTAGAAATCATTTTATGAGATTAGTGTATTACTGATTCCAAATTCTGTTAGGGTCAGTACAGAAGGCCAATAGGCTTTTGAACATAGATGTACACAATGCCAAATGAAATATTAGCTACAAATATAAAAAGGTAAAAGTAATAGATGATCATGGAGAGTTTAGCCTGGAAAAGCAAAGATGGTTCAACCTCAGAAAATGTATTGCTACCTTAATCCAAAGGGGAAAAATCACTCAATCATCTTAGATATAAAAAAGTATTTTTATGGAGTTCAACATTAATTTATGATAAAATCTCTTGTAAATTATGTCTACAAGAGAACTTCCTTAATGTGATAAGGATTTATGTTCCTGACCTACAGCAGACAATATACTTCAGAGAAACTTTGGACTCATCTCTCTTAAGATTAGGAACATATGCTGCTTCTGTTTAACATAACATCAAAGGTCCTGGACAACTCTGTAAGATGAAAACAAAACGAAATGTCAGTCTAACGATTGGGAGGGAAGGTGCTAAACTGTCATTTGCTGATGATATGATCTAAATAGAAATCCATCAGAATCAAAAAAAATTAGAAAAAGGGAGTTCAGGAAATTTGAAGACAGATATACAGAAAACTCAATTGCGTCTCTCCACCTCACCAGTAACCAATCAGAAAATAAAATAGAAGATAAGATGCCTTCATAATGGCAACAAAAAATTTAAATTATCCAGGAATTAACAACGAATATACATAATATCTATGTATATGATGAAATGGAGAGCTACTTCATGCTTACGAATGGAGTGCTTTAACATGACAAAGATGTCAGTTCTTGCCAAACTGATGTACAATTTCAGTGTGAGCCAAAACAAAATTCCAGTTAGGCTTTGTTTTTTTAAAGGGATGTGACAAGGTTATTCTATATTCAGGAGAATCTAGGTCCATAAATAACTAAGCTACTTTGGAAAAGAAGAGGAAGAAGGCAGACTTCTATTACCAGATATTAAGACAAATACAAAAACATAGAAATAAAAACAATGTGTTCCTGGTAGAGAGCTAATTGGTTTACAGAGAAGTAGGCCAACTGAACAGAAATAACACATAGACTGATATATATGGCAACTGATATGATAAAGGTCAATGGGCAACCACACAAATTGCTTAATAGAAGGTATTGAGAAAACTGGCTCACTATAGAGAGGAAAACAAAGCTAGATCCCTGCCTTACACCATATACCAAGCGGACCCTATGTGGATGGAAAGCTTAAATGTGAAAAGCAAAGCTAGAATGCTAATAGAACATGTGGGGCCTGGGGGAAGGGAAGGACATCTTCAATATGACCTCAAAAGAACAAACCATCAGATGAATAACTGATGGTTCTGATTACACAAAACTTAAAGAATTGTGTTTAAAAAGACAACATAGACAAAGCTGACAGATGAGCAATTAGGAAAACCTATCTGCAATGTCTAAGACCAATGAGAGAGCAATATATAGACTACAAGAAACTCCGGCAATGAACAAGAAAAAGGAGAAAATTCTATAGAATAATATGGACAAAGGATATGAACAGCAATTCACAGAAGGAGTAAAGCTGAATGGCTAGCAAATATATGAGGAGATGCTCAAATTCAATAATATTCAGAGAAATGCAAATTAAAATAAGAATGGGATAACATTCGATTCCCATTTGAAGTGGCAAAAAGTCAATCAATTTAATTGGATAAAATGCAGAGGTTGGCGAGATAGCGGGTAATAGGAACCCTTCTGCCCTACTGGTGGGAATGGGAACTGGTCAGCCATCCAGGACAGTAGTTGGGGCAGGTCGTACTCAAATGAATGTGTTTATGCAGGGACCTGGAATCCCTTGTGAGCAATCTCAGAAAAAATTTTTCCATGAATCCAGAGGAAGACATAGATGCCAGTGTTTGACGCTTACTGTTTGTGTCATCTTGCCTGTCAGTTAGAGGAGATTAGAGTTCAGTAAAATGCGGTGGAGGGATATCATGAAACACTATGCAGCGGTTGAACGGCACAAAATTGATGCAGGGACCTGGAATCCCTTGTGAGCAATCTCAGAAAAAATTTTTCCATGAATCCAGAGGAAGACATAGATGCCAGTGTTTGACGCTTACTGTTTGTGTCATCTTGCCTGTCAGTTAGAGGAGATTAGAGTTCAGTAAAATGCGGTGGAGGGATATCATGAAACACTATGCAGCGGTTGAACGGCACAAAATTGAATAGACCAATAATGAAATTAAGTTGGTAATCCAGCACTTTTCTCCCACAAAAGCCCCAGATCCAGTGGTTTTAGAGGTAAGTTCTACCAAAAATATAAAATATAAAATACCAAAATAGTGTAAGAGAAACTAAAAAAATTGATGTAATCGTAGCAACAGGGACAGAGCTTCAACACACAGCAGTGAATTAAAAAACACGTGGTTCATAGCCCAATGCCATTTGTGTAAATTAAAAATATACATACACACACTAAACAGTTCTACATTTGACAGAGATACCTACAAATTTGAGGATACATATTAAATGCATTAAAACTCTTGCCTGTGGGAGGAGGAGAATGGGAGTGGGAAATCAGAAAAAAGAAGGCAACAGTAAGTAAAACAAGAGAGCAGCCTTGCCTGGATCCATAATGGTAATAGGCTGTGGACCGAGGCGTAAGATAAATTCAACCATCTGCCTCTGAAATCCAGAAAGTGAGGCAAAATAACTCTTATGTTTATACGTTTCTGCTGATGTCTGTTTTCTTGTTTGCCACCAAACATGGACAACTTAAAATGAGAGGGTTTTATAATAAGTCATCATTGAAAGAAAGAACTAAATTTCCGGTTGCTGTAATTTGGAGGAAACAAGTGGTTTACATCCTTAATTTAGAGCCGTCCAGGCTAGTGCTCATCACCTGTTCCCAGCACCTGGTTTTACTTGGCCTCTCGCTGTAGCCTATAGAAAAATTCCACGGAGACCTTCTGTTTTCCGAATTAAGGGTTTCAAGCAGGCACCTCCCACCCCCACCTCTGCTTTGCCTACACAGACTTTCTAATTGATTGATGCTCTCCCTTCCATCAAGCTGCTTCAGTTCTGTTAGCAACTTTATGGTCTGATATCTGATCCCCTGGCAATCCCACCAGGCAAATGTAGGCTGTTATAGGCAACCAGGTCCTCAGACAATGGCCAGGTTTCCCAGATAATAACTTCTCAAGATTTATTTTTTTCATTAAGAGTCTGTTAGATTCCTTAAATTTTATTTGTAACATGGTACAAAGCAGATTAGTTGAATGTCAGGGACTTTCTCTTCTGAGGTGGCCTTTATCCCCTCCTGAAGGAAAAAAGAAACAATTAGGAGGCCCTGATAGGCCAGCTCATCTAACTCCTGCCGTAAGCTGAGGTTACAACTATCCTGGTGCATTGGTCCTATTTTCAGAAAAGTCTTGGACATAATATTTTCCCACCTCCGTTCAGCCCCTCAGGAGGGAATTCTCCTTTATAGTGATCCCACATCCGCCACGAGGCAGTTTCAGCTTCAGTTATTATTTTGTTCCGTGAAGACACAGAGCATCTGGAAAATATCTTTTGTTCAATAAATGTTCATGAATCTAAGCCTATTAATAGTTCCCCAAGCAGTCTTTATTTCTCTCCCTAATCAATTTTTGTTACATCAACATTTCTAACAGTGATAATACTGTGGAAGGTTGTAATTCCAGCTATTTAGCAGATTTCCTAATAATAACCCATTTCATTATTATGAACATACATGGAATTTGTCACAGGACACAGTTCATCTGAAGAACCCAATGTTCTTCCTCTGGGTTTGGAGTTGATTAGTCGGAGTAGATGCTATTTCTCAACAAATTACCAGTCTCCTGCGTAGTAAAAACATGTCATTATGGTGGAATACTCCATCTATTGAAAGCATTAAATTTTGCTATTTCTCAGTATGACAGGTTCAGGGGTCACAGAGGTCAGGGCCTTTAGTAGGCACATCTGTGCTGCATGGACCTTGGGTAGAATAATTGAGAATCTTGACAGTTTCCAGTTCCCTGGATCATGAGCACATCTCTGTATTATAAAAAATACCTGTGTTTGGAAGGTAGCTTTACCTCTAATGAGTTGGATGGCCTTGATAAATTAATTCACCTCTCTAAGCCTCGGTTTCCTCACCTACGAGATGGAGATTCCTTCATTCATTTAGCAAGCATTTATTAAATACCTAGTGTGTGTGAGGCGCCATTTTAGGAGCTGGGAATAGAGTTGCAAACAGGAGAGGCAAGATTCCCTTTCTTGTGGAACTCACATTCTGGTCGAAATTTAAAGTCAAACAAAAAACAAAATAGCGATATAGCGCAAATATGACACTTACCTCATGGAGCAGTTATAAGACTCACCCAACAGAGATTTGCAGAGATCAAATGAGGAAATGTACCTGTGTAGCTCCTGGTGCATAATATGTGCTCAGTCAATGGTAGTTACCTGAGTTGAAAGAAGAACTGTAGTGAAAGGCTGTAGCTTTTTCTGTCCTCTTTGAGAGACCAGTGGGTGTAGTGACGAGTCTACAGTCAATGATCTTGACATGGTGCTGGAGTGCCCACGGGAAATTTTCATGAAAAAATGTTGGGAGAGAACCACTAGCACCCCATGGCTTTCGAAGACAGAGCGCATGGGAATGCACATGGAAGTGGGTACAAAGATCAGTCTGTGTAGCAGATAATCCCGCCTGGGACCTCTTCTCCCACCTCACATACTTCATTCCACCCAAGAAGGCACTGGGATTATTTCCAAGCAAGAATCAAAACAATCCTCAGCTGTGGTTTGAGGTTCACTTATGATTAAGTTGAAGCATGCTTGCTTGCATGCTGCTGGGTGGGCAGAAGGGAGAAGCGGGCAGCATCCTGAAGGCCAGTATTCTTCCTCTCTTGTTTTCCCCTGTATATCAGTTGAGGATCTTGGGCAGTTCTCTTTATAGTGGCCCAAACTTTGCTTCCTTGGGCTAAACTAGGGGATCTCTTGGGGCCCTTCCAGCTGAGACGTATTGCAATTCTAAATTCAAGGAAATCCTCGTCTTCTTCCTCCCGTAGGACTCAAGCTTTGGGAAGGGAAGAAGCTACTCTGATAGTTAGGATTGAAGTGGGCCTGGCCATTCCCTGTGGCCTGGACCAGTCTCTCCAGAGCCCTGGCTTTTCCTCGGCATTGTACAGAAACTTGGCTCAGGTTCACTGCTTTACAAAGCCACTTAATATGTAGTCATTTGATAGACTGAGAATATCGCTGGTGCTATACTTTGTGGTCCTTTTGGAAGGGACTGTGAAATGTGATTGAAAGGCAGATGGAAGGAAGGAAAAGAGAAGCGGTGTGGCTAACGTGTCAGCAGAAATCAAGTTTGAATTTGTGAACCACTCAGTGGAGTGAAAGCCAAGTCATTGGAAATAAATCAATGAGCAAACACATTTTTATATTATCCTTATTTAAATATTTGTTACTTCCATTACAGCACTGAGGCCTATTGACCTTTTCTTGGGGACGTTGATTCTTGGGTTGTTGGCTTTTGTTTCCCTAAAGCAAGTAATCACTTGAACTCCCTGGCATTGCTCTTCACCATGAAGCCTGCAGGGTAGATATGTGGGGGAGACTAATGCCTTCTCTGGCTGCCGAACTGTGCCTGAGCTGGCTAAGTCTGTGAGCCTTGAAGGCCCGGCAAGCCAACACAAACACGCTGATTCCCCTGAACTCGTCAAAAGGAGTTTAATTGGCTTATAGAGAATTCCAGTTACAGCTCCCAGAAAACACAGGTCTAAGACTTCAGGTATATCACTGCAGACTGGAAGTGACCGTTCCTTTTTAAGAGAAAAAACAAAACACTGACTTTCCTATAGAAATTCGATATGATATAGATTTGAAAATATTTAGCACAAAAATTTTCGTGTTGGGTATTTTGATGGGTACCTAGGACACGAAGATGTAAGTCTGTTAACCAGATTGTATTTCAAGCCCCAAGAGGAATGTTCCACGTGAACATGATTTTACAGCCCTGAGCCACGTGGACTTCTTGAAGCAGCTGGTTCAGACATTCAAGTCAAGTTGGGGCATGAGTGACCTCTAAGATCTAAAGGAGCAGTTACTCCTTGTAAGTTTATCCTCCAATTTTTAAAAAATAGTGTTTGCTGACATACAGCCTTCATTAAGCTGCCAGAGACTTAAGATAATAGCAGGAAGTTCTGCACAGATAAACCCAATATGGTAGTCAGGGAAGAATGCAACTTAGTCAATTAAATCATTAATGGATATTTGAAATGCCTTTCTAATGGGGCGCCAATGCAGTCCACACATTAAAAGAAAGGAGAAAACATCTTATCTCATTCCATGGTTCTTGTTGAGGCCAAAAGATTCTCCCTTGAACTTACTCTGTTTATAGATGGCAAGGAATGAGGTTTATTTGAACTGGTTTTGTTTTGAGTTTGTGTAGGTTTTTCCTCTCAACTGCAGAGTGTATTCTTTGAGTTCCTGCGTCTCTGAGCCTGGTTTTTCTTTTTTGTAGCAGTGCCAGAGTTTATCACCACTCACTTCTGGATAGTGTTAATGCTGCAGTCACTTCCTGTCTGCAAAACAATTGTAACATTCACCAGAGTTCTGGGTGTTACAGCCACGTGGGGGATTGTTACCTGAAATGGCTAAAAAAAGTTTTTAAGAAGTTTGTGCAAGATCCTAACACTGTTTATAGAGAAATATTGCTCTAGGTTCAACATGTGCCCATCAAATAAATGGGAAGAATAAAGCTGACCTGTCAACAGAGCAAAGTGGGAAACCCAATTGTTAGCATTTACCTAAGAGCGTATTATGGAGCCATCTCTCTCTTGGCCTCATTGCAGCGAGAGTTAGTCTACAGGTAGTGGAAATTCCCAAGAGCAGAGTCCGCTAATGTAGAGCAGTGGGTCTCATACTTCAGTGAACATCAGAACCACTGGGAGAATTCACAAAGATATGTATTTCTGGCCCCATCCCCAGAGTCTCTGACTTAGTCAGGTGCGGGTAGGGTGGAGCCCGACAATTTGCATTTCTAAAAAGTTCCCAGGTGATGCTGACGCTGCTGGTTCATGCAACACATTTTGAGAATCTCTGATATCAGTGAGGTCAAAAGGGAAGGGGGCTGAAATTCCACGCTGGACTTAACCTTTCAATTTTCTTGTCCCCTTTAAAGGAGGAAACATCTTGTGTTCCTGGCTTCATGGAATAGATGTATTCCAACAAAGCAATGTACAAATGAACAAATGAATTACAAATGAATCCTATTTGCTCGCTGATCTCTTCCACAAAGTCAGGGATGTGTTTCCTTCAAGTGGAATGTCCTGGGAGAGCTAAGCAGGAACCCTTAGGTAAGGAAGGGGCTCAGGGTCATGCCCATAGCATTCTGGTTTTAGGATCCTGGGGTTGGTGCTGCACCATTTTCTAGGTTCTGTGAGCTCCCCTTCCAGCATCTTTGGGCCCTGTTACTCTACCTCAATCTTCGGCACTTCTGCATCAATAGAATTTCTATTCCTGTAGATTGACTGATTCTATATGACACACCCTTAGAATTTAGCTCTTCTTCTTGTCTCCTGAGTTTTCAGTGTCTGCCATTAGTAGACATTTAATGTCTGACTTCATTTGTAGAAATGGACAACTAAATCTTTTGCCATGGCCTCAAAATGCCTTGAGTTTAAGTCTTTAGGTTACGGAAAATAAACCGTTGCCCTGGTTTGTCAATCCCCCAAACCCAGAATTGCCACACGTACAAAATGTATCTGTGATCAAAGTGAAACGTGCGGGGATTTTCATTTTTCAGTGTTTTTAAGCGAGAACAAGTAGTAAAAACATGTAGTGGTGAAAGTAAGAATATGACTGCTTGATTGTCTTTCTCAATTGAAACTCGGGAGTCTCTGGAGACAAGTGGAAACAGGATTCGTCTGTGCTTCCAAAACTGGGGGCAGCACTCACGAATTATTTCTTTGGAAAAGTTTGAAAGGAATTTGCAGAATGTAAATGATTTATTAGCTTCGTGATCCAAAACGTGTCAGCAAGTGTCAGGAATACGTATCAGATTCTGAGGTTCTAGTTCCATATTGGATTGGGCTGCAGATAAAATCGCAGGTGTTGCTGCCCGAGGCTTAGAAATTGGAAAGGAAGAGGGGAGGCAGACCGAGTTGGAGGTAACGCTTCCTGTGCAAGGAAAACAAAGGAAAAGAAAAGAAATAAGTCTTTTCCATCCCCTCACAGTTACCTCTTTGGCCCTCGAAGACTCGTCAGTACTGGGCCCTGGAAGCCGTTGGCGCTTCTAAAGAAGGCAGCGATCGTTGTGTGCTGCCCTCCTTTCTTATGGCCTTTTTCATCTCCTTTTCATCCCTGCCTCTTCTCTGCTCTGTCCCTTTTATAGTACAGGCTGCCAGGGAACTGGCCTTCTGGCTTCCTTTTCCTTCCCTGCAGGGGACCACATGTGACAATCCTCGCTCATTGCCCCAATCCACCTGTTCCAGATAGTCTCACCCATAGCGCCTTGGGCTCCCTGTGCTTCCTCGTAAATGTGCTCAAAAGGATAATTGTGGTTTCTCAGTTACAAGCTCGATATGAGGTGACAGTTTAGTGGTCAGTCCAGCTGTTTTGGGAGTTAAAATTATCCACGCTTGTCTGCACTCTGCTTACCCAACTGTACGGCTCTACCTTTTTCCGGCTGATTTAGCCTTCCCTCCCCTGTGGAGTGTACGGCCTGAATCCCTTTGCCTGCTCAGAAATTGGCTCCCATTGTCTTTAGGAGTTTGTCACACCATGGGGATAATCAAGAAGTCTGGCGTGTTTAGATTTATCTCTTTGATGAATTGCAAGAAACCATCGTTTTTAGTGTTTTTAATGTGGCAAAATGCCTAGCTGTTCCCCTCACAGGGAACAAAATACTTCTAAATTACATTCTTTTCTCTGTGCTGATTCCTTCTCTATTGTGCCTCCAAATTTTGCTTAAGTTAAATTTTCAGTCTTTGAATGAGCCTTGTTGTATAGTCATCATCTGGTTAAGAAGACAGGAGGAAGTGGAAATATGATTAAGGGGCCTGTGGATCTGTAGATCATTCGGAACTTTGTGGTTTCAAAGACGGCCCTCTGGATTCCAAGAGAGGTCGTGCTTAGGATCAAAGTGCACTTCTCTCTCGAAGACTGTTCCAGGAGGAAGATTTTCATAAGTTAGAGAAGTCCAAACTTTAAGAGCCTTCATTGTGTGCTGTCCAAATGGTCTGCCTTTATCTTACTCATTCATCTATCCCAAATGCGTTTCTCTTCTGGAAATCTAGCGTGCACTTTACTAAGGAAATGAGACGGGGGCACCCGCAGCAGCCCGTGGATTGAGGCTGCATCGACGTTAGCTCCCCGGGTAGAGGAGGCCTCTGCGATTTAGCAGAGCGTATTTTCTCTGTGGCTTTATCAGGGCTCTGTGCGCAGTATCCTGGAGTCTGTAGATGAATGTAGCCCTGAATTCTTCCAAACGTTTTTCAAGGCAGCGATCTTCCCATATTTTCTCACTTTCTCAAGTAAAGAAATCAAATTGCCTTAAATAATACTCATTCCTTGAGTCATAACACATCCTGTGTGCTCAATATTGTGCTAAGCAGTGAAGATACAGAAATGAGTCAGACAGCTTCTAACCCCCAAAGAATCTGCTTTCTAGTATTGTGGGATGTAAGATGGAAGGAAGTACAGGGTACGGTGAGAATACTAAAGAGGGAAGGGACAAATCTAGTTCCAAATGTAGAAGCTTGAGTGGAAAATTTCCCAGAGAAGGTGACCCAGGAGATGAGTCATGAAAGATGACGAGCTGTTGACCTGGAGACAAGGAGAGAAGAAGTGACATTTCAGGGTAGCTGGGCAGGATGAGCAAACGCTTGGAATCATGAAATCAGCTGGTGTGGGCAGGGACGGCTTCGGATCCCATACTTGCAAATTTTTCTCACTATTTACGCTTGGGCACCCTAAGTGACGAGCAATTATTTGTGCAATAATAGCAGATTATCCTCCCAGCAGAGATTTGTATCCTCTTTTGAAGTAAGGAAACTGAGAATCTCGTTTAAGCTCATCTGTAAACTAGAGAAAACAGCCAAAGTCAGGATGCATTTCATCCCCCTCCTCCATGTGCGGGAACTCCAAAATATAAACCCCACTTCTGTTAGATTCTCTGTGCTTCCGAGGCTGCCTGTATCGGGGGTGAGGACTGTGTGGAACTGGAAGCAGTGGCTGCAATTATGACGAAAGCTGATGAATTCTTCCTGGCCTTGGTCTCAACATGCCTCGACAGAGCCCAAGCCTGTCTGTCTCTACAGGGAGAGCCTGGCCCCAATTCTAGCAGATTTAATAGCTCCTCATTTATTTTTCCAGTCTTCATCAACATACTTCTAAGTAATTGTCTTCACATCCCATTACCATTTTCTAGAATCTTCCCTGCGGAGGAAAACCAACACACCAACCCGCCACTCTGGTTAAACGTTGGCAGATGCCTTGTAAAGTTTTATAAAACATACATTAAGCAATTCAGCTGAAAGCCTGTTGTAACAAGCCATTTGACTTTAATGAACTATCTGCACTGAAGGGGTTTTGTCATATTTACACTGTCCTTCACTAACTTGTTTCCTTTTAAGCCAAAAAAAAAAAAAAAAAGAAGAAGAAA
Source organism: Equus caballus (assembly GCF_041296265.1). Lineage (NCBI taxonomy): Eukaryota > Metazoa > Chordata > Mammalia > Perissodactyla > Equidae > Equus > Equus caballus. The sequence goes on from NC_091684.1 coordinate 12,249,818, forward strand.
AAGGAAAGAAAAAAAATAAGTGAGTTACCGCCCAGGCTAAAGAGAGAAATACAAAGGGCAAAATTCCTTGCTTGAAGATGTTTTCCTGAAGCCGTGTGGTCTGCATCGTCTATAGAGCGAATGAATGAAGAAGGGGTATGCGAGCCCTGAAAGACCCACCTCCCCCTGCCCGTCACCAGTGCCCTCTTTTTCTGCATGACAAGGGGTACTAGATAAATAAATAAGTAAATTAAACAAAAGACTACACTCTTTTGTGGTGGTTGAGAATCGACCAGGCCATGGAACCCGACAAGAGATGCAACCAGAAACACATGTGAGTTTTCTTTCAATATCAGTTTGATGCTTCACCGTAATTCACTGCACATGAGAAAAATAGTCGCTTGAAAGCAAAAATCACAAGTTTTTTTTTTTTTTCTTGACAAGATAGGGGCCCCCTGGAAGCCGTATTATCCCACGGGTTGTCCAGTGATTAGCCAGTGGCAGCAGAATCAGTGGTACAAACCCAGTGACCCGACACCCGTGGAGTTGAATTCCGCCTGGGAATGGATTCCTTATTTATGTAGAAAGGCAGTGGTTCTGGTATAGATGTTGGGTAATGATTCTTGTTATGTTTCCTATCAAGGTGTGTATCTTAGCAAGAGCTGGCTCTGTTAGCAGTACGCCATCGGTCTCTTTCTAGTTTATACTAGGGACAGCATTCCAGGCAAGCAGCCAGTTGAACAGGGGTCTGCGTTATACAAGGTTTTGGCACCCAGGGAAGCATTTGTGTACGTAGATGTGTATTTCTGTACATCTATATTCACAAACCTTGTCTTAGCTTTAGTTCCCCTAAAAGCAGAGCCTGAAATAAAGTCTTGCACGCAGAGGTTTTATTAAAAAAGTGATCCTAGGCAGTAGGAGTGAAGGATGGAGGGAGTAAATAAGGGAACGAGGGCAAGTCAGTAATTACTGAGTTGACCACTGTGTGAACAACTGGTGCTCCATCCCAAGAGGCCTTCTGGGGAGCGCAGGAAGTGTGTCTCAGAAATGTGTGCACAAGCGATGCAGAGGGATGCTTTGGCCCACGGACTCCTACCTGGACTGGCCAAGGTGGCCCTGAGGGCTCTAGTTCATCCGCACCTCCTGAATTTACTGGCATGTTCTGGGTCCCACCCCAGGGCCTCAGAGAAGCTCCAGGGCAGAAAGTGAGATGTACGAGATGCTGGGCCTGATTAGGCACCATCAGGCTGCCCCTGGGTGAGGCTGGCCTGAGCCTGCACTGAACTGGTCATGGCAATGGTGCCTGGAGTAAGAGCTTGACCGAGGTTTGAAGAGGCGCATGGGAGGCATCTGACACTGGCCTTTGTCTAACTGATGCCATCAAAGATGCGCCATCACTGTGATTTGTGGGTTGGTTCATTTCATCATTATATCCTGTCCTGTTTCAAGAATGCAAATTAGTTGAAGAGAAACACCCTGCCACCTCCCCTGTTTAGAAGAGGCCTTTGTCTTCCAGTAGGATTCTCTCCTCCAGTGTTTCTAGAGCTCTCTTAGAGGTCTGTCCTTAGTCTTGGCCTAAAATAGAAAGGGCGCTCTTTTCCCAATGCTTTTTAAATATTGAAGGCTAATTTATATACAGTGAAATGCACAGATTTTAAGTATTTAGTTCTGTCAGTTTTGATAAATGCATATACCTGTGTAACCCATACCCCTAGCAAGACATGGAGTATTTCCATCATTCTGGAAGAATCCTTGTAGCCCTTCCCAGTCAACCCTCCCCTACCGCTCTGGAAACAATCACTGGTTTGATTTCTACCACCATATAGGAATTTTCCCATGTTAAAAACTCCATGTAGATGGAATCATCTGGTAAGTACTATTTTGTATCTGGCTTGTTTCACTCAGTGTAATGTTCTGGAAATTCATCCATGTTGTTTCACGTCTCTGCAGTTTGTACCTTTTTATTGCCGTGTAGTATTCCATTTGTGAAGTGTACTACAATTTATTTATCCATTCTGCTATTGATTGACACTTGAGTGGTTTCCAGTATGTAGCTATTATGAATAAAGCTGCTAGGAACAAGACTTTTTGCGGACATGTGTTTTCATTTCTCTTGGATAAATACCTAGGAGACTGCTGAGTCACAGGACAGATGTATATTTAACTATATAACAAAAGTGGTTGTAACATTTTACACTCCCACCAGCATTGTCTTAGAGACCTGATACCTCCTTGCCAATATCTGGTGTTTTCAGTCTTTCTCACTTTAGCCATTCTGGTGGCTATGTAACAGTATTTCATTGTAGTTTTAATTTACATTTCCTTGGTGACTAATGATGCTGAGTACTCTTTCATGTGCATTTTGACCATTTGCATATTTTCTTTGGTGAATGTTAAAATATTTTACTCATTTTTTACTGGGTTGTTTGTCTCTTTATTATTGAGTTCAGTGAATTCTTTACATATTCCAGAATCAAGTCCTTTATCAGATCCAAGTGATGCAGATGTTCTCTCTCAGTTGGTGGCTTGCCTATTCATTTTCTTAACAGGATCTATCGATAAACAGAAATGTAAAATTTTGACTTTGGTCAATAGTTATTTTTTTCTTTGATGTTTGTTGGTTTCTGTGTCCTCTCTAAATCATCTGTGCCTATTCTAAGGTCATGAAGATGTATTCCTGTTCTTTTATAGGAGCTTTGTATTTTTATAAGGCGTATGCTGGATTGGTCTGGATAGTCTATGCCAATTTATATTTCTTACCAAGAAAAGCTGGTAGTTAGTACTTTTTATTACCTATGAACACTGATGGAGGCATTGCCTCGCAGACGGATGAATTATGGATACCTTTGAAAATTCTGACTAAATTCCCCACATTACCATCCAGCTCCGCTCTTGAGCTGGCATGTGAGTCGGGTCAGGGATGGAGGGAAGGTTTCTGTACGTTCCTTGCACTCACTGTGACTGGTGCTGCTTCTCTAACCCCAGCCCACATGTGCCCGTCACCATCCACAGGGTCACTGCTGTTGAAACCTGACTTTTGTTAAATGCCTGTGTTGACACTTCTTTTCTTAAATGAATGGGCTTTTTATTTAACTGGTGGCTGCTGAATTTGTGGGGGCTGCCAGGTCATTAAAATGATGTTTGTTTGAATTTGGCAGAATGAAAAATTGGACTTATATTTACTTTATTTTTCGTTCCCAAGGCTGTTCTCACCACTCACCCTTAACAATACTCTTTTGATTTTACGAAAAAGCCTTTACAAAAAAGAATGAAATGCAGTGGAGGTTCACAGAATGTTCTAGGCTTCACTGGTGTGCAGCCTCTCTATTCTCTAATGCCTGCAGGAGAAGGAGGAAAGAGGCCCTGGATTATACAAACAAATTAGGAACAGAACTGTCTTTTCTGAAATTGCATGTTAATTGTACAGATTGTCATTGAATACCAGCTGGTCATTAGTTTATACATTCAGACAACATCTTAACATTTGCGTCCTAGGGGAAAGAGTGCTGGAATCAGAAGGCTTGAGTTGTCTTCTGTGTCCTGTTACTTGCTATCAATATAATTTTCAACATGTCATATATCCTCCACGAGTCTCAGTCTTCTCATGTGTAAGATGGAAACAATAGCTAGTGTGCTGGCTAGACCAAGCTAAGCTCTACAGAAGTCAACAATACAACTCCAAATCTTTGTGACTTAGACAAAAATCCTAATATTTTTCTTTTTTAAATTGAGGTAACTGGTTCATAACACTATATAGATTTCAAGTGTACATAATTATAATTCAACTTCTATATACACTACAGCATGTTCACCACCAAAAGTCTAGTTTCCATCTGTCCCCATACAGATGTCCCCTTTACCCCTTTTGCCCTCCCCCCACCCCCGACCCCTCTGATAATCACCAATCTGTCCTCCATATCTATGTGTTATTTTTTTAATCTTCCATATATGCATGAAATCATATGGTATTTGTCTTTCTCAATCTGACTTATTTCACTTAGCATAATACCCTCAAATCACAATGGCAAAATTTCATCTTTTTTATGGCTGAATAGTACTCAACTATATATACATATATACCACATATTCTGTATTCATTCCTCCGTTGATGGACACTTAGGTTGTTCCCATGTGTTGGCTATTGTAAATAATGCTGCGGTGAACATAGGGGTGCATATATCTGTTTGAATTAGTGTTTCCTTTTCTTTGGGTAAATACCCACACTGGAAGAGCTGGATGATATGGTAGTTCTATTCTTAATTTTTTGAGGAATTTCCATACTGCTTTCTATAGTGACTGCACCAGTTTGCACTCCCACCAGCAGTACATGAGGGTTTCCTTTTATCCGCATCCTCTCCAACATTTGCTATTTCTTGTCCTTTTAACAATAGTCATTCTGACAAGTGTGAGGTGATATCTCATCGTGGTGTTGATCTGCATTTCCCAATAATTAGCGATGTTGAACATCTTTTCATGTGCCTGTTGGCCATCTGTATGTCTTCTTCGGAAAAATGTCTGTTCAGATCCTCTGCCCAGTTTTTTATTCAGGTTGTTTGCTTTTTGTTGTTGAGTTGTATGAGTTCTTTGTGTGTTTTGGATAAGCCTAATTTTTCTTGAGCAAAAGGTATTTAATTCTTGAGCATATCGTGCTGGTCTTCACGGTCTCTCTCCCACCTGGCGGCTGGAGATCTAAGATCTCTTCCCTTTGTCTCTGCCATCTCACCAAGGGGCTCCCAAAGTCAGCACAACAGGGCAAAGGGGGAGATGGAGGATGCACATTGCCTGTTAACTGCCGTGACTGGGAAGGGACACTCATCCTCTCTGTTCACAGTCCACGGGAGTGAGTCACGGCCCGCGCCCCCCCCCCCCCCCCGCCCTGGCAAGACACACTGGGAAATGCGAGGGGGCACATGCACTATTTGGTGAGCACTTCCTGTCTCTGCCATGTGTGTCTCATGTGTGTTCTGTGGTGTTCAAATGAGATTACAGATTAAAGCACATTATAAATAATTTACAATATTTATAACAGGATTATATTACTTTATATTCCATTCAAGACATGTGCTGATTGAGATATGTTTGCTGGCATTTCTACACACTTACCATTCTTTATTGTTGCCTCTTTTTTTTTTTTTTTTTTTTTGAGGAAGATTAGTCCTGAGCTAACATCTGCTGCCAATCCTCCTCTTTTTGCTGAGGAAGACTAGCCCTGAACTAACATCCATGCCCATCTTCCTCTACTTTCTATGTGGGACGCCTACCACAGCATGGCTTGCCTAGCCTACACTCTGGATCCGAACTGGTGAACCTCGGGCCAGCGAAGCGGAACGCACGCACTTAACCGCTGCAGCAGCGGGCCGGCCCCCGTTGACTCATTTTGAAGTAGAAACAGCAGTCGTGACTTTTTTAAAGGCTGGTTGGCAAACAGGTTCTTTACTCTATATCTTTTTGCACCTAAACACATGGTCAGACATTACTCCATTAGATTAACAGAGTGAAAACACATTGGAGTGAGTGGAAGATTTGAAGTATGGAGGAGTTTTAGAAAGAATAGAGGGGGACTGCAGAAATTTGAACGGGCTGCTAACAAGCCCTGCCGGTTCTGCTTTAATGACCATTAAGCCGCCTCTATAATGAGCAGCTGTCATTTGCATGCAAACTGTCCCCTGAAATCTTCCCTGAGTAGCTTAAACCTGACTCCTAGCAATTTTGTTTGTGTTATTGATTTGTTTAGTGAAACCACTACTCAAAGAGAGTACAAAGGCAGGCTTGAACGCAGCCCAAGCCAAATTATTATAATTCTGGAATGAGTGGAATCTGAAATAATGAGGTTTTATTTTACTTTGCCCTGGAGGTTTCTATGTAGTATTGGAAGAGGAAGAAATATTTGTTTTACTTAAAAAAAACCCCAGAACTTTCATCATATTCAAAGTGGAGTTAGAAAACAAGTCAATAAAACAGCCTCGTGGTACAACGGGACTTGCTCTGTTGTTAATTTCACTGTTCAAGCATTTAACTCAAAAGAGTTGGATCCCCCCCCCCCCCCCCCCCCCCCCCGCCTCCTCCCCAGCCCACTATTTGGCTCATTTAATTTTGAACTTGGGCCTTATAAACATAACTGCAAAGTCACTGTCTTTGTTATTAATTTCTTGTTTGATTTTCTAAGGCCCTGACCCGTGGGTTTTGTGTGTGGTGTGTATACACAAAGTCTTTTTCGGGCAGGTGATCCATGTATCAGTGGTCATGCACGTGGCTATAACCTAGAGAAGCCTCTGTAGACCTGATTATAACCCTTGCTCTTGTTTTCTTTCTGCACCACATCTATATAAAACACTGCACATGGAACACGTGTTCTCAGGTTCGAAACTGGAGTGGTGTTAGTTTTCTCCCTGCCCTGGTGTTCATTCCCTCTCTTAGGTGACATCCTTCCTACATTATGTGCAATATTGGTGGGACTTTCAATTGGGGTGCCCTGCCCTCTCTTGGCCAAGATATGAGCACATGCCCAAGCTAAGCCAATAAGAATTCTCTCTTCTGGGAATCTGCATATTTACTACAAGGATGGAAGCTCTTAGAATCGATTCTTCTTGACAGTTGCCTCCTAAAGAGATTGTCATTATTTCCTGCTGCCTGGACTTCTGAAGGTTCTCTGATTTGTTCCTCTTAGAAACTTGGAATTTCACCATTTTTTCAATTCTGTATGCTTTCCCATATCTTTCCAATAATTCCTCTTTTTGCTTAGATTAATTCTTGTTGGTTTCTATTACCTGCAAGCAAGAATCCTGTTTCAGTATAGTTATTTGCATTTGCCTTAGAATGGGAGCATTTCAGTGGATGGAACCTTAGTCAGAATGCATTTGAGATAAACTCAGAATGCATTGAAGTGAGATCTGAAAGGCTGGCCAAGCTCCTTTATCACATTTTAATTTCATCTATTAAAAGCGGTCAAAAGAACCATTACTGAAGATTGAAAATATTTTGTCCCCGGGATAGTTCCCTGGACATAATATTTAAAAAGAATCCTCTTCATTGTAGACTTAGAGACGCAACCACTCAATTGGCATTGCTGCTTGTATCTCATAGGCATCTCAGTCCCAAACAAGCCTCAATTTCCCCCAAACTTGCTCCTGAGCCAGCCAAACAGGAGAGTTCAGGATAAGAAATGAATTCTCATTTTCGTTCTATTGTAATTTCTCACCTAGAGTCTAGAAAGGTGACATCTAATAGAATAATTTAGAATTGTATTTTTTTCCGGAAGCTTCTAAAAACTTTTATCTATCTATCTATCATTATTCTTCATTATAATTGCATTACCAAGTTTGGGAAATAGAGAAGCAAAAACATCCCACCTAATCCTCACACTCAAAGAGAGCTCCTGTGAACACTTTGGGGTGGTTCCTCTTCTATGGATTTTGACGTGGCATTACTAACAATGCATATGCATTTTTAATCTTGCTTTTCACTTAACATTATATAATAAGCAGTCTCTGTATGGCAATATAGGCTTCACAACCGTCTTCTAAAGGGCTGCATATTATTCTAAATGGCTATTCGATATTTACTTAGCCATTTCCCTCCCGGACATTTAGACAGATTGACTAAATATAGGATACTCATATTTTATACCTATACTTGTGCTGGTAAAAGAGCAATTCAGACAGCTCCAAGACTTGCCTTCGTGGGGGATTTACAAGATAGTTCGCAGTCCATTTGCCTCTTTTGCTGCTAGAGACGGGATTGCTCAGATGTAATTGCTTATCACAACATAAATATTTGTAGTCACAAAGCAGTGGGGGACTTTTACAATCTAAATTTGATGCTTACCTATGAAAATTTGAAAGAATAATAGTGTTGTTTTTACTCCTAGCCCCAGAGTTGATACAATTTTAATAATTTGTGTCTCATTTCTACCATCGAGTTTATTGGGTTTAAGTTGGGATCTCAGTCTCTGGGTTTCCCTCCGCTCCTTCCCCTGTATTTCAGCAGCAAGCGATCGTGTTTGGGTTTCTCCTCTTGGAGGACAATCCTTGGTCTGAACTGTTTTCATTTATTTTACTTTAAAATTACAAAGACATTTCCAGTTATATTTGGTTTTGCAATTCATTCCTCCCTCTGTTTCACAAAAACCATAAAACCCACATTGTCTAAAAATGCTGTGTTGAGCAAAATGGATTCAGTCCTCCTTGGAGAGCAGAAAAGGATGGAGCCAGTATGTGTTATAAACATTTCCAGAGAGATCGTCTCTTTCCCAGAATTGGTTTTAGTCAAAGGCTGCTGACCAGTTGTGCGATTTCATTTGGGGTTGCTGACCCTGGACCCTACTTGAACTTGACTCTGGATGTTCTGGAGGCATCTCCCCACATCATCTCCATGTCCTTGCTTCTCCCGGTTCTTCAATCTCTGCTGCTGCGAGTCTGGCCCCTGCCGTTATTTTGTAAGGACCTGAGCCATAAAAAACCAAGACTTTGGATTTCTGAATGAACGTTCCTAATGTTAAACCCAGTGGTTTCCTGCCGCAGAAGCACAGACTCCGTGAGTTCTGATTGTTCTGCAATGTGGATCTTTCTTTTCCGGTTAGATTAAACATCCTCATTCCCTTGGATTGCAACATTCGATCTTCCATGCTCAGAATCTGCAAATTCTTTGAACAGTTTATTTTCAGCAGATTAAAACTGGCCTTTCATTTTCCAATCTGAGGAAAACCAAGTGGAAAGTGTGGGTTTTCTTGGCGATTTCTTTCCTGTTTGCCCTTGTATTTAATTGAGGACTGTGATGGATGGGACTCAGATGCAGGACTTTCTCAGGCGAGCCCTTGCTTCTGGGAGACGTTAGACAGAATCCTACTTCCTTCGCGTGCAACTGCAGGTGTTAGCACCCGGCCACTGTGTCAATGGCAGTTGTGGTCTCAACCCAAGACTTGAGAGAATTTGGGGGGAATCTGAGTCTTGCCCCCTCTACAGAGATGACTTCACAATTCTCCCTACCACCCTCCAGCCCTCCTTCCTTGCCCAGATTTAGGGAGGGAGGGAAGAGAAGGGGAGAAATATGTAGTAGGCATATTGCTCACCATTCTGGTATTTTGGGGTTGAGGAAACTATCCATTCCTAGTGGGACCTTAGGTGACAGATGTGCATACTGTTCTCTTTGGAGGCACCTTTGGGGTCTGAGCACCCCATCGTAGTCTCCTGTACATTTTGTGTCATCTTTGGTGCTTACTCATACTACCAATGTTATTTTTGTACAAGCCTGCCTTCTCTGCTAAACTATGAACTGGTTGAGAGTAGAGAGACATCTTGATCAGCAAATGTTTGTTGAGTGAACAAATACATGAGTCATTGTTGAGTGTCTCTCAGGGACTTTCTGCTAAGAGACGGATGGTGACTTCCTGGTTGGGTTTGAGGAGGTTCACAGATATTCCATGGGCCTTCTTGTCCAGCAGCCCCCTATGTTAGTGCCCTAGGGCTGCCATAACAATTTATCACAAACTAGGGGGGCTTAAAACAACAAAAGTTTATTCTCTCCCGGTTCTGGAGGCCAGAAGTCCAAAATCAAGTTGTTGGCAGGGCCCCTCTCCCTCCAGGGGCTCCAGGAGAGAATCCTTCCTTGCCTTTCCAGGTTCTGGTGGCTCCAGCCTTCTCTGGCTTGTAGCTGCAGAACTTGAATCCCAGCCTCCATCTTCACATGGCCCTCTCTTCTCTCTGCCTTCTCCTCTTCCATCTCTTCTAAGGACACCTGACAGGGGATTTAGGGTCCACCTGTGTAATCCAGGATGATTTCATCTTGAGATCCTTAACTTAATTACGTCTGCAAAGATCCTTTTTCCAAATAATATTCATAGGCTCTGGGGATTAGGATGTCCCATACCTTCTTAGGAGGCCGCCATTCAACCTACCACGCCCCCAAATCCGCATTGTCCAGAAAGAGACTGGGTTGCAGTGGGTTACCGTCTGCATCTGAAAGACTAAACTTTCAGTTGGTTTGGATTTTGGCTCTGCCAAGTAGACAATCAAAGACCAGGACTGTCTCTGGACCCCTCCTTGCAGTTCCACCCGCTCTGCCCGGTCCAGGAAGAGGAGATGGACGGCTTTGACTTTCCTTCTGTCTTCTGTTTCCAGTCTGTGCCACTTGTTCTAACATGGAGTCAAACATCCATATTAGTTGCTAATTACTTGTGAATATGCAATTGAAAAACTGCCTTCTTATTTAACAATTCATTACTTAATAACGCATTAATTTTTTATGTAGAGACAGTTTGGAAAATGTCCTTATGACTTCAGTCAGTATTTGAACAGTCCTAAACATTGACGAAAGAATAATATCCTTTCCTTTTTCAAAGATGGTTCTTATCTGTTCTGCATCGAATCAAGGCCCTTTCCGCAGTGAAATTCTAAGTAGACCCCAGATGCAAGGTGGGCAGCTTCTTTGGAGAAGCTGTTACCTTTTGTTTGTTTTACCTTACTTAGTGATTGTCGTTTGGCTTCAGTCAAGTCCTGACAGCACAGAATCAACCACTAAATGGCTTTTCCAAGGCACAATTTATAAAGAATGCCCTGGAGCCACCTGGGGCCTGCGCTAGAAATAAATAGACCCAAGTCTACCATTTCACTCTCACTTAAGAATCTAGGCTTTGGTTCTTAAGACTATAAAGAGAGGGGGCAGAACTTTAGAATGGGAAGATAAGGATTCTGGCCCCTTTACTAATTGGTGAGTGACCTCAGATTTGTCACTTCAACTTCTCTTGGCTTCAGTGTTCCCATTCACATTGGTCTAAAACTGCCAACCCTCCTCTAGATCTGAAAATCCAATACTTCCTATGACTCAAGGCTCACTTCTAGCTCTAAAATTAACTTTCTACAATTGATGTCTTTATCTCAATTACTTGAAAAATTAGTTTGGAAGTAGGAAATACATAATCTACAAAGTTACTCCTCATTCAATATGCATCCAGCCTTTCTCCACAAAGCAGGATTTTCTTTTTAGGTTTTAGCTTAGAGTTCCAAGTTGCTTTAGAAGGAGAAAAGTCTTGGGCATCCTTACCTGGGTCTTAGCTCATTTCACCTCTCTACCTGGATCTTTCATAGCTGAGATGGTTTCTCTTAAACAGGATGTTGTCTAAAACTTTAGTGGGAAGGTAACTATATTAAACAGTATACTTCATGCTAATAGCAGCCCCAATCTCAGTGACTTAACACAATAAAACTGTATGACTTGCTCCCGCAAAGTCTAATATAGATGTTCCTGGTCTGGAGGCTCTACTGGGAAGAGAGCCTCTTCTCCAAGCTGTGACCCAGCCTTCCTCTATCATTTGATTTCACTTCACAGTCTATGTTTATGGCCTGAAAGAAAGAGAGAGAGTGCGCATGCAAGCACAGGCACAAAGAATATGGTACCAGAAATTATGTGGTCCCAACCAAACTGCAAGGGATGTTGGGAATGCAGTCTTTCTGTGTGGCCAGGAAGAGAAAACAGGTTTGGTGAGCACAGTATTATCTCTGCCACAGTAATTCTACTTCCTACTTTGGAGGGATGAAGAGACAGAGGCCAAATGATTACCCTTAACCCTCATGGTATAGCTGAGTAGATCTCAGAAGAAAATTTGTAATTTCCATTGCACTCCTGAAGACATTGATCCAAGCTTGCCTTGTCATCATTCTTTACCACAGAAACATTATTTAACACAAGACTGTGGTTTTATTCCTTAATTTTCATTGTGAGCTTCTAGGGCCTTATGGGAATAAGATGGGAAATAATTTGGGTGACTAACAGCCTCTACTCTCTGAGGCTTATACTTCCTTCTAAAAGGGCATCCAACCACATCTTAAGAGGTTGGAAGGGTAATAATCATGATAATAGCCAACCTCTATTAAGTGCCTACTATATACTTAGCAGCATGATAGGGACGCTTTAGACTTACCTTATTTAATCCTCTCATTTAATCTTCAAGATTTACTTTTACCGAGTGACTTGGAAATTGGCTAATTTCTAAGGATGGATTTCTAACTGATTTTGAGGAAAAGAATAATTGTAATTCCTTTTAAGGCAATCCCCTTGAGAACGACAATCATTTGGATGGATAAGTTCTGACGGGTTTGTGAAAATATCGGTCACATGACCACAGAGTCCCATCTCAAGTGACTTGGTGGGGGCCTGGGGCTGCCCTGTCATCACTTCTGCTAGCAGATGGGGTTGCCCATCTGCTCTTCATTTCTGCTGTTGCCTGCTCGGCTGGCAAGCTTGCAGTCAGAATGTTGGAGCAATCTCCCTGCCCATCTTAGTGGACAGAGCTGTCTGTCAAAAATGGAGGGCGTCAGTCTTCTCTTGGGGTCTCAGGTTTTGGGGATCTGTGCTTTAGGGGACCCTGACTGAAGAGTAACTGCAACGGTTGGGAAGGTGGTGTGAATGAACACAGACACTTTCATAGATGCAATTAGCATCTCTAAGCATCCTTCCTTCTCCCAGAGGAGTCGCTGGATCTTCTCCTTGTCTAGCAAATATTTTAGCTCTCTATTCAGATTTATCCTATATAAAGGTATATGGTTGGAGGATGTCTGAGTCATTTCTTCTCTCCTCCACAGCTCTAGAGATAGCTGTGAGGACAAATTTCCCAGGGACTTTTGTGGGGCTGGAGTGGAGTGGAGCTGGAGGTCATCAAGCTGTTAGAATGGATACCTAGTTTTTAGACAATGGGTACCTCTAGCACAAAGGATGTTTTAATTTGGGATGGACACTCAAAAATATCTTTAGAACAGGTTTCAAGGGAACATTATGCCACCAAGATAATGGGAAACATTTCCCTACGCCTGAAGAGCCCCAGCTAGTGATGCCAAAGCCCCTACTGTGCAAAGGTGAGGTCAGAATTTGGGCCAAGAGTTTTACCAATTACAGCCTCTGTTTTAATGTCATTAGGGGATTTCCAATGAAAATGGGCTAGAGCTAAAAGTCTTCAAGGTGTAAAATCATAGCTTTTAGTTCCTGAAATATAGATTAAAAATTTCTTGGTTCCATTCAACTGTCCAAGGGGAGGAGGGAAAAGGCAACTTGGCAAATGCTTTGAAGCCCTTTTAGGAGAATAGAGCAGGTCTGAGCAGATACGCTTAACTGCGTATGTCTATCCTCTCCCAGGGCATTTCTCTGGGCTCCATGAATCTGGCTGTGGCTTTATGGTGCAGCCTTGGAAATAGCTGCCAAAGGACGTGAGCTCCACCTTCTCGCCATTCACCAGGCACCGGGTTGCTGGACTGGGGGTTGCAAACATCCAGTATATGATCAAACAAGACAAGATTAGAGAAACACCAGAGCAACGGACATTTGCTGTTTCCTAAAGAAAAGAGTTGGTGGGTGACCTTGACTTTTTGGGAACATACACTCTGTGAGAGTGACATAGACCTTTGTCTCTGTTTTCTGATCATTAGGGATTGTCTTTGGTCTCAGCCGTCATACTCCTGCGCTCTGGTACCCCCAGGGCCAGCACCCCCTGTTCCACAGTATATATCCTGGGCCTGATATTTATAGGATGATAAAATAGAGCCATGGAACAACTGTATAGTATGTCATTAAGGTTGTTTGATATGAAAGTCTTTCACTAAATAGCCATAATAACCATAAACTGCTGGAGATATGCTAATGATAATCATAAAACTTATTATTGAAAGTATCTACTATCTTCCTGAGAGATACCCTCTCTTTATCACAGTTGGGCTGATTACATTTCCATGGTTAAAATTTCATTATGGCCTGTGTTTTGCTCAGGGTCCCATAACTTGCCGAGAGCTGAGGCCTGTCAGCTGGGAGCTCCTTTTGCGAATTTATTAATACCTTATGGTTAGTGGCCCTTAATTAATGTTAAATGAAAATGGGATTCTAAAAGCATTACAGAGGACTTTTCACTTGGGTGTCAAAATAATTTACAGTGATTAATAAGCTTTAAATGACCATCATAAGAGATCATTTGGATTCCATTTTGATCATAAGGCATTGACTGGAATATGTTTATAATCAAAAAAACATGTGTCCCTGGGAACAATTTCTATCTGATCTTACCAGCAAGAAATGTAGCACTTCTGTGACAACTGGTATATCCTTAAGGGATGGTTGTCAGAACAACATGCAAGGGCCGTGTTGGTGGCCTGCCCTGTGTTATTATGGGATACATTGTGGGATGCCTGAATTGGTTTTATTTACCCATCTCTTTTTCCTTCTACTCGCCCCACTCAACACGCACATGCACGCGCACAGTCCTATTCTGGAAGAAGGTGGATAAACAAATAAAAGGCAACATTTACAGAGAGCTTGTCAGGCGTCAGATGGTGTGCTATTTATAGGCACTGTCTCATTTAATTCTTACAGGAACTCCATGAGGTAGCTCTTATTATTCTCCCCATTTTATCGATAAGGAAACCAAGGCTTACGGTGGTTAATGACCTGCCCAAGGTCCGCGGCTAGTAAGTGACACAGTGGGATTTCAATGGGGGATGGTCAGAATTCAGAACCAGGACATTATCCTGATTTTCACGGGTAAGTAGATAAAATTTCAGCCCCTGCCTTCCTGCCAGCAAGGATCACAGTGGCCCGGGATTCAGGGTAGGTCTCCACCTCCAGAAGGAAGCAGCGGGTCAGGGGTCAGAGCAGAGGCCCTGTGAAACATATTAGGCAGGCCTGGTGGAGGGAGAGGCTGCATCATGGTGGCCACCATGGCACTCAGGGCCACTGGTCCCCCTCCCTACCTTGCACTCATGGGCCAGCAGATTTAGGGGGATGCTAACTGCTGCCAGAGGGCTTTGTTTAGAAAAGATAGCAGTCTAGACTCCACCCTATTTCGTAAACATCGTCCAACATGTTTACTATCATGTTCTCCTTTCCATATTTTTATATAACACATTAAAAATGGGTCTGAGGCGTCATGTGGAAGAGGAGATTTGAGTCAGTTCTGGCTTGTCCTTTCCTGGATCATCCAGCGCCAGACTTTAACCCAGCCTGCTTTGCCCCTGTCCCTGCATCCTCTCTCTGGGGCGTTTGGTCCTTCTCTGACTTTCATTGCGAGTTCTTTCCTCTCTGAGTGGTGCCAACTGCTTTGCTGGAGACCTGGAGCCAGGCATGAGTAGGACACTGAATGATAACATGAAACAACACCATCTACTTTCATCAGGCAGCTTCCAGGTGCTGGGCGCAGGAGTGGGCATTCACATCCATTACCTTTTTATTCCTCACAGCAACCCCTTTCTCCTATATCAGCTTCTTCTGCTAAAACCTTGCAAAGACATCTGCAGCTACACACACACACACACACCCAGTGGGTGTTTGTGTTGATCAGGAGTCTTCAGAAGATCTGAATCTGCTTCTCTCCAGGACCCTGGATATTAGAGAGCTCAACAGCAATAACATCTAAGCGAACATAACTGAGTTGCCACTGTGGGCTGGGCGGTGTAGGCAAACTCATTATGTCTACTCCCACCTGGTCCCCAGCCTCCCCGCTGCTGGGTGAGACAGGCTGTTGTGACCTGATCCTCCTCCATGACAGGACTGGAGCTCTCATCACGGTTGTCATCTTCCATCCCTTTGTTTTCAACTGCATCAAGGTCTGCCACCTCCCACACCTGCAGGATGCAGAAGGAGAGAGGCCCTTTTTCTTGTTTCACCAATGTGCCCCCAGCGCTGGGTGCGTCCTTGGTCCTGGCTGGCCCCCGGGAATGGTTTCCTGAGTGGGAGAGTGTGTGAATGAAAGAGAAGGGGATGATATTACAGTCCCTGGGCCAGCCTGCTTGGGGTCCCTGCTGGTCTGTCAGATGCTCCAGGTCAGCTGATGCCATCTCATCCCCACGTCTTGTTTAGAAAAGGAAAGATGACTCCTTATCTGCGGCGAGTAAGCTGCAGAGACTGGGTGTTTCGGTGGGCCACAAGTTGACCACAACTTGCACTCTTATTATATCTGCTGGGACATGGGAGCTGCTGAACTTGAGAGTTGAGAAAAGTAAACGTCGCCATAGAAACTGTCTGCTTAATTGGTTGAACTTTATAACGGGCCCTCCTGGAGAGGCCTTGCGATCAGAAGCTGTTTTCTCTCAGGTCCTGGGGGATGGAGGAGCCTGCTGTGACAGCTCACCCTTTCATATTCCTGCCCTCCCTGCTGCGCAGCCTGCAGCCTCCTCGCCTCTCTTTTCCTGTGTGTGTGTAGCAGTGTGTGCGCGTGTGTGCCTGTGTGTGAGTATATGTGTCAGTGTGCACGTGTGTGTGTTTGTGTCTGTGCATGCACATGCAACTATGTGGGAGTGTGTTAGGTATGAATAGACGTGTGTGGTTGAGTGTGCGCTGGTGAATGTGTGTATTCGTGACTGTGTGCATGTGACTGTGTTTGTGGAAGTGTATGTATGAGTGTGTGCACGTGTGTGTCTGTATATGTGAGTGTGTGTGTCTGTGCATGCATGGTTGTATGTTTGTGGGAGTGTAGTTGTCAGTGTGTACATATGTGTGTATATCTCCATATGGGTATATGTGTGTGTGTGTGTGCGCGTGTGCTTGAGTGACCCCCCTCCCCCGTCCCACCCCCGCCAGTGAGGGAGAAGATGGCGGCCTCGTGCTCCCCATCTCTCCGAGTGTTGATATTATCACTCTGGCTTCCCAAGGCTGGCAGGAGACGCAGAATTAAACACAGACGCTCTGGTGCCAAAACAAAATTGTGAAAAGATTTGAAGCCCCCGTTCCCTAAACTTGCAGCCTATCAAACTGGGAACAAGCCCGGCTTTGTTTTATTTCCTGCATTGAACCGGGGTAGAACAGTCTGGAGCCACATTGGTTCTGATAGAAGAGCTGACTCTAAGCCAGGGAATGTAAAATTGCTGAAACCCAAGGCAGAATGGAGACAGAAAGATGTGATGGGAAGGGAAAAAAGCCTATATGAGAGGGAAAAAAGACATTCGTACCCTGAATTAGGAATGAGGAGAAGTGGCAGCCCAATTTTAAAGAAATATAAAAGCACAAAGAGGGGGTAAAAAAAAGGCGGTTCAGGCAAAGAAACCAGGCAGAGATCGGCCCATCTCTGATCTTGCTTTGCCCTGAATCTGGGGCCAGCTGGGTGGGTGGTACCGACAATGAAAAGGGGCAGAAGGAATGGGGTCCAGTTGAAAGTGTCCTCATGTTCAACCCTTAATTTCATGGCTGGTGAAACAAAGGCCCAGCTGCGAAGCCACGTCCCAGAGTCACAGGGGATCTGGGACTGAGTGACCCGGGGCTGGGGTCTCCGGCTCCCAACCCAGTGCTCCCTGTGCCTTGGGTCCCTAACGGGACGCAACAGCTGGCCTCTCTTGGGGTTTCTCTGTGTGTCCTGGGCTGCCTTGCTGTCCCATTACTTCCCTTTCTGAAAACAAGCTTTTCTTTTCTATTTGGAGCCTCTGATCTTGAACCGCCCTTACCTGAGTTTTTTTCCTGGTTTTATTTTAATAATAGCGTTCAGCACAGTGATATCAACCAGGTTGAGTTTTCACTGATTGTAACTAAAGAGTTTCTTCTTTTCTCTCCATTTGCCCCAAGGAAATTGATAACAATAGTTCCCCAAACCTGCAGACCCCAAGGGGGCTGGCCTCCAGGTCAGTTGTGACTGTGAAGTAGAAGGGGTTTGAGGGAGGGTCATGCAAGGCCACGAGAGGAATAGAATTGGGGACAGGGGTTAAGGGAGAATTGTTCCACTGCCAGGGGTGGGCATCTGAACCAGCTGGCCCTGGAGTCTGGGGGAACTTGTCAAAGGCTCATCGCCAACCCCATGAAATGCAGACAGTTACCCCTGGGCAGTGACCCTGAGACCCTGTAGGGCCCAGAGCCTGTTTTCTGCTTTTGGACTGGGCCTCTCTTCCTAGGAGTCACCAGGCCAGGGGGATGAGCTCTCCCCCGCTCTGCTCCAAACCTTCCACGAGCACCCTCCTGGAACAGCCACATCTGTAGGGAAGACCAGCCCTCCCCACGAAGGGGCCCTTCCTCAGACCCGAGAGTTGGAGGCTGTGGGTTTTTTCAGCAGTGACCCCATCAGCCACTGACTTTCAGCTGTTAAAGCCAAATTTCTAATCTTCTTGGATTCAAATGATAACTCTCCCCTCTGTTATCTTTTGCCAAGAAAACTTTGGCTTGTGGCTCTCCTTTACCGGGGGCTTGCAAAATGAGTTGGGGTACATTGATATAGTAGAATACTCTGGAGCTGCTAAAAAAGAATGGGACAAAACTATATAAAGGAAAGATGTCCATGAGATTATTCTCTATTCTTTTGCTTTGTTAAGTGAAAAAAGCCAGCTGTGGAAGAGCGTGGCTTGTTTGATTCCATTTTTATTACATAATGAGTGTGTGCGTCGGGAACGCCATATATCAGACTGTTAGCAACAGTTATCTTGGGGAGGCTGGGCTTGGAAACTTGCAATTTTTACTTCATGTATCTCTGTTCTCTCTCTCTCGAGCGTGAATACTTTTTTTAATTAAAAAAATCTCTTACTAATATGGAGGTAAATATATGGTCAGTCCAAGATGGCAGGAGTTCACGGCAAGGCCCTTTTTTGCGTGTGTGCGAAGAAGACAAGGGTAAGAGTTTAGACCTAGCTTTTCTCTTAACCAGGAGTTTTAAATCTTTTTTGTGCCATGGACCTTTTTGGCAGTCTGGAGAAGCCTTTGGATCCCTTTTCAGAACAATGCTTTAAATACATAAAATGAAATATATAGAATTACAAAGGAAGCCAAATATTTTGAAATATAGTTATCAAAATATTTATAAAACCAAATTTGTGATATAATAACATATGTGCTTGTTATGTGTTAAAAGACAAGATCTAGCTGCAGGTCTGATAACTGCTGTAACTGAGGGTTAGCAGTCGTGATATTTTGAGACGTCCGCAACAACTGAGAGTTGTATGACAATCTCTGTGATTGCCATTAGTGACAGAGTCAGATTTGCCAATACTATTGTGGTTTGTCGCTTTCCTTCATAAACGAAGGAAATGCTACATTATAGTTCGGGGTAGTGAAAATGAAGATATATTTTTTCTCCATCCAGCATCACAGACCCCTGTTTGAATTTCCCAGGCTAATATCTGATGCTCTTAACTAGCTGTGAGATGTTGAATAGTATTGTTCCCTCTCTTAGAGTCTCCATTGCCCCATCTGTAAAATGAGGGGCTTAGCTGTGGCAAATGTGTATTATCTTAAAAGTGTCAACTGTAATTGATTAATAGTGACTCAGTGAGGCATGTTGAAAACGTTACTGAGATCACCTCTGAGATCAATGGGAAAGGATGCCATGAGAGATTGGTGATGTCTGCCATGGGAAATAGAAAGGAGATGGGGGAAGGGTGTGTATGGCACAAATTTCCATTCCTGGACCTAATGAGCTTATGGTCCCTTCCCGCTCTGATATTCTTATAAACCTGAAATTAATTACTCTATTCTGACTTTAATTAAAAACATCTCCTGTCCAACGACAATAACAACAGCGCCAGGACTGTTAGTTCTTCCAGAGGGTTCTGCGTGTGTGTGGCATTGGCACCACTCTCCCCTGTACACCATCTTCTGGTAGACTTTTCATTAAATGAAATTGTAAGTATTACCTCGAGTTTCAGTGATAGAATGGTTACTGCGAACAGATTGTCTAGAAAGAAAACAAGAATTAGTAAACACAGTCTTACAAATGAGCCATCTGGAGATTTATTTACATAAGAAAAGAGGAAAGCCTTGGTATTTTCATGCTGGGGTTTGTTTCTCTTGCAAGTAGCCACAGGGGTGTATTTGTCATGAACACACATTGAGCTTTTTAGCAAAGATTGCTGACAGCATGAAAAAACAGTGCTCCTTTGGTTGGTTATTTGGGGAAAGGGGAGGAGGAGAGGAGAGAGAGTGGGAGAGTCACCAAAAAAAGTTTTTGAATGAACTTTAACATATGGAATTTCAAAATAGTTACAATGCACTTACACCCTGGTTTTGAAATTACACATTATCCCCAAAGTGCCAAATGAGAACAGTTTTTCCATAACAAGGTCAAATTTGGAGGCATTAAACCATCATGCAAATGCAGAAGGACTGCAGAATAATACGAGACCAAAACCTTGACACAATTCGACTAGCTGTGGGAAGAGTGATCCTTGGGCCCCAGAGAGCCCTCCGGGTGTCAGACCAGCTCTGCAGAACTGCTTAACCCCCTCCTCTAGCTTGTCCCTTTTCCACTGTTCCCTCAGGAAGTGCACATTGAAATAGGCCTCTCTTCCCAGGAATTCCAGCCACATGACCTCGCCTCCCACCCACCCACCAGGAGTGTTCATCCATGCAGGGAGAACAACACAGAATAGATATGAGAGGGTCAGGGAGGACCCCATAGGTGACGAAGCTCACCAGGCTGTCACTCCCCACGTCAGATGACAGCACACAGGCCCAGGGTTCATCTCCTGCTACGCCCACTAAGTGACAGCCTGGGTAAAAATAGCCTCACTGTCTGGACAAGCACTGTTTGGCCAATAAAATACAAATTAATAAGATAACAGTTGGACTGACTTTATAGAAAGATTGCTTTCTGCTCCTGGCCTGGGCTGGGTTATAAAGCCTGTTACATGTTTGCTCTGGAAATTGTATAGCTCAGGGCAGCAATTCTTTATAGGGGCAAGAAGAGGCAAGACTGGAAAGGGCTGAGCGGGTCTGCTGCCCCAGGGCTCCTGGAGTCAGAAGCAGCTGCAAGGAGGACGGGAAGTGAAGCTTGAAGAGTGAACATAGCTGGAAGGCGCCCAGCAATTCAGAGCCGTCAGCAGGGAAGATAATTACCTGCTGACAGGTCTCTGATGTGTACCTGGATGGCTTGTGTGTGTGTGTGCACACACACATGCAGGCTGTGGTTAATTGTGTCTTTACAGGCAACTTGGGGGCATATTTCATACTCCCTACCTGAGCAAGTGGGGGAAGGGCTCATAAATAAAGATTCTGAACCCTTAAGCATTGTATTGTGAACAAATCTACAACTAAGCTTGAAAATGTGGAACATGCAAGGAAAAACAAAATTTGAAATGTGGGAAGTTTCTGGAAGAGGTGGAACCAGAGCAGTGCTCTGTGCCAGTGCTTGGCTTGGAGGAGATGTTTCTGAAATGATCTGTGAAGGGGTGCACCATCAACTGACTGAAGGGAATTATAAGAAGAAAAATAGCCAGTGTGGATGGCAAACCGTTGGCTAGGCTCTGGGGCTAAGGCCTTCCTTGGCCCATCTGGCTGTAGGCACATTTTGTGGATCCATTTTCCAGCATCCTGAGGCTGAGAGAGGGTGAATAAGTTGCCTAAGGCGTTACAGCTACTGAGAGAAGGGCTAGGGTTTAAAACACAGCCTGACTCCAAAGCTTGCCTCCTTAGTTATTACTTAAACGAAGGTGACCTTGACCTTGTGGAAATGACAAACAGGAGGCCATGAGAAGTGGGAGGAGCACTGGAGGAGACGACCCCAGCTCATGAACCTAAGCACCTTCACAATGTTGGGCAGGTCATCATTATTGGTGTATGCTCTTCCTGATATCATAATTATAGTCAGTATGATTTATTACTACCAATACACGGCATGGGATGATAAGGTTGTAGCATTGTGGGTTTTGCTTTCCTAACTCTTAAAAGGATATTTACGGGGCTCTGAAGGTGACTTCCGACAATAGTGAAATTGGATGGCCTTCTAGCTCAGTGATTCCAAACATGGAGGAGGGGCTCCTGATCTCTAAAAGTTCTGCAGGTGCTCACAGACTGTAGTTGTAGGTTGAGTATCCAATGTTCATGAAATGTATAATGTCCAAAGCTACTCTAGATTTAGAAATCCTTTTAAATGACTTTGTATGTTATTGTAATCACAGTATCTACATTTATTTGAAAACAGTCATATATAGGCGGAGGAGACAATAAGATTATTTAGAACAAAGAACATGCTTCCTGGGCCAGTGTGGGCAGGAAGCTTTGTTTCAATCCTAAAATGAGAGAGGAATGGATACTTTTCAAGGAACGCAGAGGTGTTCGTCTCGTTAGCGCCAAATGGACCGCTTGACTTTCTGCATAATCCAATATGATCCCATGCATCCAGGATGATTCGTTGTAGAATGAAAGTTGAGCTCAAGGAAATGGTCTAATTTGACCATTAAGGATGTCAGGCTAAGCGTCTGACTCTCAGGTGAAGTAATGGATACGACTTGTTCCATCAAAGTCATTTCAGAAGACATGACTTCAGAGACAGGCAAGAGAAGGCATAAGCTCTGGAGCCTGTTTTCCACTTCCAGTTCCTGTTAGTGAGAGCCTCCACTGGGTCCTTTGTGATAGCAATTGGGGGAAATGCGATCTGCGGAGGAATGAAGCCTGCTGCTCCACTGGTGAATTGCATGGATGCTTTCTCCCCCGCCCTCCCACCTCCAAAAGCAGAATTGGCTCTGCTTAATTCACTCTTGCTTTTTCAGTCCTGATGCCAGGAGCAGCAAATTCCACAGGCACTTGGTAGGGGTTTATCTGATTGTCCCTCTCAGGGACCGACAGAGTGTAACTCATTGCCGATGGAGATGAAAGGTAACGTAATACTGAGATTGTGCCACTTTTCCATGGAGGCCCATAAGTAAGGATCATGCTTGTTATGCATTCATCTTCTCTTTCCGAAGTTTGCAAAATTTAACCAGCCAGAACAAATTTGTGTACTGTCTCATCATTTTAGAACTCATGGCGCTGGAATTTTCTGACATTCCTGGTATTTTCAACTAGAGTTCCAAATAGATTTCTTTTTCCTTAGGAATCATTTAGCTCTTCAATTTGCAGATGCAAAGACAGGTGATATTATGTCCTCCTATGTCTTGACACCAGTATCTGCCCGTGGAAGGCAGAGGCGTTGGTGATCTCCTCCCACTTCTGCTATTATACAAACTTGAACGAGGTTACATTATGAGTGGCAATTCTGTCTTCCATCGCAAGGACAACATTATACATTTTGGTAAGCTTTCAGAGAGAGTGCAAGTGGCAAGGATTCAACAGTTATTGTGAGTAGAATCTAGTAGGCTTACAGTTCCAACTTGTTTTGGGGCTCAACTTCTGGAAAATAGCCTACAAAAATAGCAATTTACAGGAAAAAAAAAAAAAAGCGGGTCCTGCGGCATTTGGTCGGGGCAGACATTAGTTCCATTTAGGGCTTAAAGCAGCCCACGGTTAATTGTAGGTCTCTTGCATTAGCTTGTAGGAGCAGTAAAAGCATGTAATTCGAGCTAATCTGATGGGCAAATGAACTGGGTACTTGGTGCCAAGTGAGACCGTGAAACAAAAGGACACATGTGTTTTCAGGAAAAAAAAAAAAGCAACATAGCATAGTTTCAACTGTTGCACACGTGAAACTCTGGAGAATTCTTTGGAAGGTTTGTCATTTTAGAAAAGGACTTTGAGGGTACAGTGGATGAGCCTTTGGAGCCTGGCGCCTCGCAGTTCCCTGGGCAGTGAGGCCTGTGGCCTGGAACAATGTGAGGGCAGCTTTCAGAGAGGAGGTTTATTTCCACGGATGCTCAAGGCCTTCTTTAGAAAGCCCCTCTGTCTTGTGGTTCTTTGCATTCATCTCTCCTGACTGTACATTAGGAGCAGCCCAGGCCCCGCCCCTGTCAATTCTGCCTTAATTGGTGTGGGGTGGAGCTCAGGAATCGTTGCTTCCTAAATTTCCCCCAGAGGATTGCACTGTGATGACTGCAGTTAGGCTTAGGAACGCCTGATCCTGGGGTCCAGCCCCGTGGCCTAGTGGTTAAGTTCAGTGTTCTCTGCACTGGGGGCCCAGGTTCAGTTCCTGGGTGTGGACCTACACTGCTTGTTGGCAGCTATGCTGTGGTGGCGGCCCACATACAAAGGAGAGGAAGATTGGCACAGATGGTAGCTCAGGAGGAATCTTCCTCAGCAATAAAAAAGAAAGAAGGAAAGAAAGAACCCTGATCTAGTAGCACGTATAGCTTAAGGAAGGTGAGCTGCTGGTTGAGGTTAATGGACTTAATTTAAGCTACCTGTGAGGGAAGTGATGCAAAGCCAATCATGAGGTTGTACGTGGGTGTTTGGCACTTTGCAAGGATGCCATCTTATTGGTCCATGTTGTAGGATTTGTGTTCCTGGGGAGTTAACGCACTGGTGGTTTTTCTAATGTCCTTTGCCTGGAGACCGGCTTCCTACAGCATAGACGTAACGTGACCTTCAGCAAGACTGCTCTAACGTGCTCCATGCTAGGGCGAGCCCTCCAGAGGAGCTGACGCTTACTGCTTTCTTAATCCTGAACCTCAAATGGGGCTTGATTGTGTCCTTTTCCTGGTGGGGCGGCCCTCCTGGGGTCCCAGGTGTGAGCACCTGTTGGCAAGCTGGCTCTAGGATAGTAAAACAAGCAGTTTAATCATTTAAGTGAGAAATTATCCATCTCAGCAAAAATGTGCTAAACCATTTTAAAGTTTAAAAATACATTAAAGCAGTAGTCAGTATGCTTTAAACATATTTTGCTAATTTAAACCAATTGTGTAAAAGATTGTGTTAAAATCAGGCCTTTTGTTTTTGCCATCAAAAGCAAAACTTTATAGGGGCAAAAGTGTGTAATTTGGACTGAACTACAGGATTAGAATCCTCAAAAATTGGGGGCAGAAAATTAAATAGTAACTCAAACCTAAGCTATTATACATCTTGAAAGTGAGAATTTTTTAACATACTACTGATTAATCAGATCATTCAGACAGGGCACACTCAAAAGAGAAGGCAGTCAAAAGATCTGAACTGAGATTTCTCCAGAGAAGATATACAGATGGCCAGCAGGCACATGAAACAATGCTCAACATTATTGACTATCAGGGAAATGCAAATCAAAACTACAATGAGATATCACTTTACTCCTGTCAGAATGACTATAATTAACAAGACAAGAAACAAGAAGTGTTGGAGAGGATGTGGAGAGAAGGCAACCCTAGTACACTGCTGGTGGGAATGCAAACTGGTGCAGCCACTATAGCAAACAGTATGGAAAATCCTCAAAAAATTAAGAATAGATCCAGCTATGATATTCCACTGCTGGGTATTTATTCAAAGAACTTGAAAACACAAATGCATAAAGATACATGCACCCCTGTGTTCCTCGCAGCCTTATTCACAATAGCCAAGAGTTGGAAGCAAACTAGGTGCCCATTAAGGGATGAATGGATAAAGAAGATGTGGTATATGTACACAATGGAATACTACTCAGCCATAAGAAATGATGAAATCCGGCCATTTGTGACAACATGGATGGACCTCGAGGACATTATGCTAAGTGAAATAAGTCAGATGGAGAAAGTCAAGTACCGTATGATCTCACTCATAAGTAGAAGATGAAAACATCAACAAACAAACACATAGCAACAGAGATTGGATTGGTGGTTACCAGAGGGGAAGGGGGAGGGGGAGGGTGAAAGGGGTGATTAGGCACATGTGTGTGGTGATGGATGGTAATTAGTTGTTGTGTGGTGAACATGAGGTAGTCTACACAGAATTCGAAATATATTATGATGTGCACCTGAAGTTTATAAAATGTTATAAACCAGTTACCGCAATAAAGAAAATTTAAAAAAACAGGTAAAAATAAACAAAACAATCAGATTGAAAAAAGAGAGAGAGAAGGCAGTCTTATCTGTTGCACACTAAATATTAATCCCACGTTAGAGAAACAATGAGGGCTGCATTCCAGGACCCAAGAGTAGTTCACTTCTTCCCCCCTCATTTCGCAAATATCCTTGGAACACCTACGCTGTGCCAGGTGACACCACGTGGAATATTTATGGAAGGAGGACTCTGTGTTAGGGTTCTCCAGAGAAACAGAACCAATAGGATGTACATCTCTATCTCTATCATCAAGTATATTTATGTATAGATGTACTATGTGTACATGTATGTATATAGTACTATATGTGTATATAGTATCATTTATATGTGTGGGGGTGTGTGTGTGTATACAGAAAGAGAGAGAGAGAGAGTGAGAGAGAGAGAGAGAGGGAGATTTTAAGGAATTGGTTCATGCAGTTGTGGTGATTGGCAAGTCCAAAATCTGCAGGGTAGGCCGGTAAGCTGGAGACCCGGGGAAGAGTTGATGGTGCAGCTCAAGTCTGAAGGCCATCTGCTGACAGAATTCTGTCTTCCTGGGGGACATCAGTCTTTTTTCTGTTAAGGCCTTCTACTGCCTGGATGATGCCCACCGCATTATGGAGGGTAATCTGCTTCATTTGAAGTCTACTGATTTAAATATTAATCTCGTCTCAAAAAATACCTTCACAGAAACATCTAGAATAATGCTTGACCAAATACCTGGGTACCATGGTCTACACAAGTTGACATGTCAAATTTATCATCACAGATAGACTCCTTGTTGTATGCAGGAGGAAAGTGTCAGGATTCTGAGTCAGATTCTGGGCTCCCTGAGCCACCTGGCCAGTCCGTGCTTACCTGCCCTTGCTGTATCATCCCCAGGAATTCTCGGTGACACTCCTTGAGGTCCAGTCAGCTTGGCAGGTGGGTGTTACCAGGTGAGGCTCAGTAGTCAAGGGATGGGGCTTCTGATTCTCTTCACGTACAATCTCCTCCCAAGAGACGGAATGGAAACTTAATGAGGAAAATTAGCTTGTACGTGTGTGGAGTTTGGATGGCAGGAGGAACTTCTGTTACTTTTATTGTCCAGAAAATTATTCTCATCCCTAAGTTTATGGCAGAGTCCCATTTTGACTCTCGGCTAAAACATGGTGTTTCCTTTCCCTTCCTCTTGACTGTGGGTCTCTTGTTTTAACATAAATAGGACAAGTAAAAATGTAGTTGGTAGTAATAGTGCAAGTTGATTAACGGAATTCTCTCTCATAAAATTTGCGTAATTGACTTAATTTGTTCTAAAGGCTATGTGATAACATTTCAGCAATTTGGGAACACAGACTAAAAAATGAGTAGCTCCACCATCCCAGCACAATGATTTATACTTTTGTGTAGTCTCTTCTAGTGCTTTTTCATACACATACATTTGCTTGCGTGATTATTACTATGTACATATATTTTTATCCTTCCCCATTAACATTTTATCATGAGTACATTTCCATGTCTTTTACAGTTAGTCTTTATGGAGACATAGCATTCCATCAAAAGGATGTAGCATAATTTAATTAACCAATCCCTGTCACTGCATTTTGAGGGTACCTCAAGTCTTTTGCTGTTATAAACAATGATGCAGTGGTTTGCTTTTCTTTAGGATAAGTTTCTAAAAACAGGATCACTGAGCCAAAGACATGTTGGCTACTTGATGCCTACTGCTTTTGCAGGATTTGATTAGACTGTGTGCATTTTTCTAAGTTCTTTTGTTTGTTTCTTTCTCTTTTGTTTCTTTGGTAATGACCTTACATTACTACCTCTAGTTTCCAACAACCTCTGCAACCAAGGAGACACACGGATGGCCATCACAACTCCTCGATTCCTTCCTTCACATCTTTCTGACAAAAATAGTCTTCGAGGCTAAAAATGTCATACCTAGTCCTGGCTGGAGAGAGATTTATAGCTTGGAAAATCTGATTACCATCTCTGCAGCCATTTTCCAACCAAGAGTGGAAAAAACCCCACATTTCACACTTAAAAAGCAATTGGGGATTTATTTTTGGTTCTTTGATTATTCAGGGAGACTTTGAAATACTTAACATCTTATTGCTTCTTGACATAACTGAAGACCCCCAGGTGGAGAAGTTTAAGGAGCAGTGGTTAGAATTTGGAGCAAACATTTTAGAAGACAGATGTTAATGGTGCTATTGTCTCTTTAAAGAGAGTTCACTTTCATGTTCTGTTGCAATATTTGGAGTTTCATAGTGGCCATCAATGTTAGTTTTATTTTGTCTGGTGGAGTCTGGTAAATGTGCTTGTGGGTGTCACTTTAGGACAAGGAAGTAATGTATTTAAAGAAGTAAATTTAAAAACTGGTATTAGGCATGGTGCTATACTTAAATATGAGGAGTGAATTACTTATAAATTGGGAAAATTATTTATACTTGAACCCCTATTTTTTTTGCTATCTCACATAAACGAGATCATCTAGGTGACCTTTTGTGACTGACTTCTTTCACTTAGCCTTGTTTCTGAGGTTCACCTATGTTGTAACATGTATTAGGTCTTTGTTCCTTTTTGTACCTGAATAATATTCTATTGTATAGATAAGCCACATTTTGTTTAACCATTCTTCAGTTGATGGACATTTGGGTTGCTTCCACTTTTTGGCTGTTGTGAATAACGAATGCTGCTATGAATGTTCATGTGCAAGTCTTGGGTGAATATCTGTTTCTATTTCTCTGGGATTCATACCTAGGGGTGGAATTGCTGAGTCCTACGGTAACTCCATGTTTGGCCTTTTAAGAAACTTCCCATGTTTTTGTGGCTCACACGTGGACATGGACACAGTCATGCTTCCGCATGTTGGCATCAGCTTGAGTGAAGGGAATGACCCAGACTGAGGGTAAGAAAGGGAAATGGTCGAGGCGTGCCTCAGACTGAGGACGTTTTAACGTCGATGGTTTTTCATACTAAACTATTCATTCAGAACAATTTTCTCTTCAGTTTGGAAGCATATTTATTTGTGTGACGGGGAAGTTGTAGTAGGATATTCACGGCCTGAAAGATTTCATGTGATCCATTCATGAAGCTTCCTATAATTCTAAATGCCTAATTTACTTTTTAGAAATTAGTTTCTGCATTAGAAAGCAAATACCACACCCCCCAAACTTTCTCAATAAATATACTGTGTGGACCTTCTAATAAAAACAATTTATGTGTCTGCCTTCAGTTAAATGGACTCACATTGATGCCTGGAGACTCAACGAGGAAAATCAAGAGTTCACCAAATGTTTGAACTCTCCCTGATTCTGCTGTGCGTGTGGAGGTTAGAATAAAATTGGTTTACTTTAAGCAAAATCCCTTTAATAACATGAGAGGCAGTGTTTGGGAAACATTTCTAAAAGTGACATTTAATAAATTGAGGAAGACGTACTATAAGCATGTTAATGTTACTATCAGATGCTTAATTTTTCGCTTTTAAATGTCTGAATATGAATACCTTAGGAATTTGATATTAGGCTTGGTATTAAACCTGAAATGGTTAATTCACAAGAACATTGGCCATGAGGATCCCTTTTCCTCTTCTTTAGAAGAAAGATGATATTAGCTTGGGTAGTTATAGCCCTAGGTGGCATTAACCACAGAATTGAAGGTTTGGCTTTCTTCTGGCAAACAAACCTCGGTTTTTGACTTGTCGCTCGTACGGCTCACTTGTGTAATCATGCTACATGCGAAGGGTGGAAATTAGAGTGTAGGGTTGCTGATTTATATTCCATGAACTGAGTTTTCCTGTGCCAGCCCAGAAAAATCTTACCATTGCTGAAGCGTTCAGTTTTCTCGTGGCTTCTAGAGACCCTGTAAGAGATCCAGGAGGCAGATTTTGGTACATTCCAGCACAAGGTCTAATTATGGATGTAATGATTGGTGAACATTTAAAGCCAAAGTCTGAAGACTAGCCCTGGACTTTTTTGTTTTTGAATTAAAAGGTCGGTAACCCAGTGTCAACAGTTTTAGACAGCTTGGGTTATACCTCTAAGAAATAATCAAAGTCAGCAAGAAAAAACAAACCCAGACCATTCTGTTGCTTATAAGTGAAGGAATCCAGCGTCTGACGTGTTGTAACCAACACGATTTGACATGCTCATTTTTTTTTCAGTCTTTGGGTTTTGAATAATTGCTTCTTGCAGAAAGCCTATATTTTCTGTACTCTGTGGTTGCCAAGCTGTACTTGACTTTTAAAAGAGAGTCAGAGGAACGTATCCTTGTGAGAAATTGCTGCTTTGTGGAGTACAAATGAGAGGTTTCATGATCTTTGAAGCTAGGAAGGCCAAATCTGGTTTAGAAACCCCATGGCCAGGCTGCATTTTATATTCTTCATTGCTTTACCAAACTGAAGTGTCCTTTCCTTGGAAGTGAAAAAAAAAAAAAAGATGTAGGGGAGAGTTAGGGTTTAGTTAAGTGATTTTTCCCATCTGGCTCAGAAAGCCGAAAGCTCTCCTTGACCGTTGCAGTCCAGAAGTTGAGCAGAATGACAGACTGCTCCAGCCCTAGACCAGTGGTTCTCGACTGGGGAAGATTTTGCCCCCCAGGGGACACTGAGCAATGTCGGGAGATGTTCTGGGTTGTCATAACTGGAGGGCAGTGGTGCTACTGGCATTCGGTGGGTAAAGGCTGGAGATACTGCTTAACATCCTACACCGCACAGGACAGCCCCTGATGACAAAGAGCGATTCGGCCCCACATCAACAGTACCAGGTGGAGAAGCGCTGACTCAGAGGATTGCTGTTAACACCAGGTGTGAACTTTGCTGCTCTGCTGTTCACAGACGGGTGGAGAACAGAAAGAAGATCCAGTATCTTTCTTCCAACAAAATCTTCTCTTTATTTGGCACCTCGTTTCTTGGGACTGCTCTTAAAGAGAGCATTGGAATAAGAAGAAACACAAAGCACTCCCTCCCGGCAGGAGGGCTGTGGAAGCAATGGAATTGCACACGCATGGCTGGTGTCACGTCCCTTCAGCTTCTCCCCACACTGCTCAGCAAGCCCTGGGCAAGATCCTACAGGCCCGGACTTATTTTCTTCCTTTATTTGTCAAATATTTCATAAAATGCTTTTGCCCTGGGTTAACTTTCTTCTCCTTTGTTGTTAAAAAAAAAAGAAGTTTTTTTTGGTGAGGAATTATTCTTTAAGCCTTCACCTTTCTTGGAAGGGAAACACTTTGACAAACAGATTAGAAAGTTGTCCAAAGTCACCATAACCTCTCGTCTGTTTGGAACCTTGCTGACATGTGAATATTTCTATTTTCCTTTCCCATTCTGCAGGGACATGAAACCACTTTCACCAGTTTTCCAGAGACAAAATGTCCAAGCATTCTGGGGGCCAACTGTGGGCTGTGAACAAATGTGTAACCCAGGCTGGCCTACCCCCGAGTCCTGAGCCCTACCCCACCACCGTATGAGCACCACTGATTCCTGGGGCTACTCCAGGCAGGAGCAGAGTAAACGAAACATATTCATACTAAGATGTTCAACTTCTAGCTGACTGCCCTCCTCCACTTTTTAAGGAAAGGCTTAGAACAACACAAGCTAAGAGTGATCGTCCACTGGTTGTTTCAAAAATTGGTGGTGGTGGTGGCGGTGGTGGTGGTGGTCAGGTGGGGTGAGAAGTCTTGGGACCTGGAGCTCTTCTTCGTCTCCTAAACATGCCCAGATTAGGCCAACCCTATCTAGCACTGCCCTTGTCAGCAAATATTCATTGCCCTACCCAGTGCTAATCACTGTGAAGAATGGGAAAGTGAATTAACTGTGTTTTCTGCCCTGTGCTTTGTTCAGATTATCTTATTTAATTTTCAAAAGCAACCCTATGAACGGAGAGCTTTTGTTATCTTTGTTCTGCAGATGAGGAACTGAGGCTTAAGACATCAAGTAATCTGTTGAAGTTTACAGAACTTCTAAGTAACTATGTCAGGGTTTGAACTAGGGCAGACACCTTTGTATTTTCTAGGTTCTGCCATGTGGTAGGAGCTCAGCAAGTGTCACCTGAGCAAACCAACAATCAAATCTCAGGGGTCCACAGAGTGTGTGTCTTGGAAGTGGGAGCATCTTGCTCAGTGAGTGATTCTGATGCTTAATTTCCCATCTTGGACCTTAAATGCAAACCATCTACTTTATTGTGGTTTTCACTTGAAGAAATAGGACTCTGTTTCAACTCTGGAAGAAATCCTGGTTGGATTGCCCTCGTGAAGATGTGGCCTGTCTGTCTCCAGTAGACACAGGATGGTCTAGAGCTGTTCTGTCTCGGTGGTTACTGAGCACTCGAGATGCCCCAAGTCTGAGTTAAGACATGCAGTAGGTGTAAAATATGCACTGGATTTCGAAGGCAGTACAAAAAAGGGTAAAATATCTCAGTAATTTTTTTTTTTGAGGAAGATTAGCTCTGAGCTAACATCTGCCAATCCTCCTCTTTTTGCTGAGGAAGACTGGCCCTGAGCTAACATCCGTGCCCATCTTCCTCTGCTTTCTATGTGGGACGCCTACCGCAGTGTGGCTTGCCACATGGTGCCATGTCCGCACCCGGGATCCAAACTGACGAACCCCGGGCTGCCGAAGCAGAACGTGCTTACTTAACCACTGTGCCACCGGGCCTGCGCCCTCAGTAATTTTTTTATATTGATTACATGTTGAAACAATATTTTGAATATATATTAGGTTAAATAAAAGACATTATGAAAATCAATTTCACCTGTTTCTTTTTTACGTTTTTAATGCAGCAAACAGAAAATTTAAAATTATATCCCTGGCTTTAATTATATTTCTATTGGACAGTGGTGGGCAATTTAGTGAGTTTTCAAGGAAAATACGGCTGTATGTGCTAACTTTATAACCTAACTCCCCCACCCCAAATGAAAAGGCAACTCCATGATAATTGTCAAAATAACCATAGGGAGCATGTATTGTTGCGTTTGTACAAATGAAAAAATACAGTGTTTTGGTGAGATTAGATTATTAAGCCAAATTCTTGCAACCATCGATGATCATGCAGTGAGTTAAATTAGGGTCTGTTTGAATTCAGTCCTGGTCTCTTTCCCTTGTAGTTTCTGAGAAAAAAACCCCCAAGAGTGAGAGGGGAGGAAATGTGGCTGCCCTTTGGGCCAGGTGCACACTGGAGCCCCAGCTTCGGGGAGAGTTTTCTTATCGTTTTTACTTACTTCAATGCAGAAAGTATACAGACTCCAGTGACTTGAGGGGTCTGGTTAGTTGGCCCTTGGTTAATCCAGATTTTATGGAATATTTTCAGTTTTTAAATTCCTTGTAAAGATTAGGGAACATAAAAGAAATAGAGCTTTAAAGATGACAACTTTTTTCCCTGTTTTATCAAGATATAATTGACATAGAACATTGTGTTAGTTTTAAGTGTACAACGTGATGGTTTGATATATGTATATATTGTGAAATGACTACCCCAATAAGTTTAGTTAACATCCATCACCTCACAAAGTCACAAATTTTTTTCCTTGTGATGAGAACTTTTAAAGATCTACTCCCTTAGCGGCTTTCAAATATATAGTACAGTATTAACTATGGTCACCATGCTGTGCATTACACGTACATTACAGCTTTTTTATTGTGGACTGAGCTTAACGTCTGCAGGTCATCGCCCCTGTATTCTTTATTCACCGTTAGAGAGTATGCTGTTTTGGGGACTCTGTACCAATTTTGGTTCTGTTCTGTGAGAGATTAGAAGTTAGGGATTTTCAGCTGACTTCGTCACAGTCCCCACACTGCACCCTGCCTAAGGTGTGTGTCTACACAGCATGAAGTACAGCTGTGACTTGGAAATTAGTCATTTTCTGTGGTATAGACCAAGGCGGTGGCCCTGATTTTTATTTGTTTGTTGTTTTTAATCTCCAGCCAAATGTGAATAGAAACTAGCTTTTTGTTCTGTAATGTTTTGGACTGCAATCTTGACTACCAACCAGAAGATGCCGAGCCCCCGGCCCCCGGCCCCCTGGCCCCTGCTCAGTCTGCTTGGCTGAGAGGTGTGTCCCCCGCCAGGTATGCGGAGCACTGGGGCAGGAAAGCCAGAGGCCTCCTTCTTCCTTCAGGCTAGGCATGATTCTGATTTTGGAACGATCAAAATTAAAAGGCTGGAAAACACATTTGAGTGTGAGTAGCTCAATTCTCAGTGTGATGGACGAGAGGAGGTCATAGAAGTTGCTGGGGGCAGACATGGGACTAGAAGCCAGGGTTTATGGCTCTCTACACTGCCAGTGTCTGCCCCATTTGCAGAGCGGCTGGTGCTGGGGTGGCTGCTGGCTCAGGGCTGGAGCTGACAAATGCCATTACCTTTGCATCCTGGTCTGCAGTGATGCAAAATAAGTCATGCTTGTCCCTCTTGCATATGTCACTGAGCTACAAGTTGCTAACTAATGTGACAGATGGCTGGATAAAAAAAGTGAAAATAAAGTCTGTATCTCCAGCCCTACCCAACCTCCTTATCGCCAACTGACATTCCTGTCTGAAGGTCTGATAACAAGGAAAGCACTTAAATGTGCCAGATTTGCTCTAAATGCTTCGTATACATGAACTCATTTAATTCTCACAAGAGCCCCATGAAGTAGTCACTCTCATTATCCCCATTTTACAGATGGGGAAACTGAGGCAGAGAAATAAAGAAAATTGCCCAAAGTGACACAGTTAGGTAAGTAATAAAGCCAGCATTATGAATGCGGGCAGAGCCTGCCTCTAGAGTCTTTGCTTTCAGCCACTACACCGTGCTGCCCACTCTGCAAAACCCTCAGATGCATTGGGTCCAAACTGAACACCTGTCTTCTTCCTCAGCCAGCCTCTCCTCTTGTTGGTTTTGTTACTCTCCTTGACAGGGAGGGATGAGGGGCTGAGGGGTAAAACCTCCTGCCACCTACAGGTACTCAAAATGTTGCCACGTCTTGTGGATGTTACCCTTCACAGTTTTTCAATTCTTTCTGTTCTTTTCTGTCACCACAGCTATCCCAGAGCTGAGGTGCTGGTGACAGCTTGGGATCATGCAATATTAAGGGGGAGGGGCTTACAAGGGCATCCAGGCTCAGCCTTTCCCTTCGCAACGGAGAGATGCTGCCTCCAACCCCATGAGAGCCTCCTGTCTGACCTGCCAGTCTCCCGTCTCTCTCCACCCCAATTCTTCCCATTCCAGGCGGAGAACTGGCTGCCTGAGGAGCAACCCAGAGCACTTATGTAAATACATGCTGTGGGTCCCACACCAGCCATGCAACCCGTGGATGGTTCAGCCAACAGGAGGCCTGCACTGAGCTCGAGAGGTTCCAGGCAGAGACTTTGCGAGCCAGTGTGGGGACTGCCTCTCTGGTCAGACTCAACGATGTCTGGGAGCTCTCTAGGACCTGGGAATGCGTGGGTCGAACATAACCCTTCATCAAGTGCTGTTTAGACATTGGTTTTGATGACTGTCTATGTTGTTTTTGCTTAGGGCCCAACTCCTTAAGTGGAAGAAAGAGTTTGTTTTAAATTCCATTACTGCAAAATCGAGGAGTGTTAGATTTGCAAGCTCAGAATCTCCAAGGAGCGGAATCCTCTCTGTTAAGCCCTGCTTCGCATTCCTTGTGGTCAGGACTCGTCTCTGCCCAGGACATTTGCTGCTCCTGGTCATCTCCCTGCCCCTGAAGGATGTGAGTGAGACTCTGATTCCTTAATACTTCCCAGAGCTCATTCTTCTGCCTCTGTTGTCCTTTGTCAAGACATGGACTTTACGACACAGCTCTAAGACACTCTCTGCAGACTGGGAGCAAACAGAAGTGTATAAAGAGAGCTGTGACTGGCTTGTCAGAGGGGACCCTGCTCTCTTGTCTCCTCCTTCTTTGTTGCATCTTCAGAGGCAAACTCAGAGATAGGACCCCTCTCTTCGTGTGCCCCTTTCTCTCTTCCTGGGTACCTGAACACACAGGATACCTGAAATCTGTGCATCGCATTTGTTTACTCACTTGTTTAGTCATTCATTCAATCGATATTCATTGAACGCCCCTGCCTTCCTATAGTCATAGTGACTTGCTTTCTGCCTCACAGGGTTCCTAGGCGAGTGCAATCATTCTTCTGCCTTTTTAAACCATGTCTTCTTCACTAAGTAAAAAAAGTCTTGTGTCCTCTTTCGTCATTGGTTGAAATAAAAAACAAACAGAACTATTGTGACTGAAAGCAAATCAAAGCAACAATAATTTTAGATCGTGCTCTCAGCTTCCGATGAGCAGCCCTTGGCCCCGACTCCAGCCTTCCCTCAGACTCCCCTAAATGTGGGAAGCTTCTGAGTGTGACAACCTGGGTCTGTTTCCTCAGCTCTGTGGCATCCAGAGCTGACTAGGAACTGTCATGGCCAAGGTGACCATGCTTGTACCCAGTACGTGGCAGGCACTGGTCACTGATTGAGTAAAGACCACTCCATTTCATAGCCTGGCTTTCCCTACACAGACAAGTATTGGATTAACATGACACCTCGGAAAGACTGTCTCATGTCTATCCACCAGCTATGGGTCTTTGCTACCCTCTCTTCATGCCTTTGCTCCATTTCCCCACTAGATGAAAAGTCCCCTGAGAGTAGAGGTTATGACTTTCTTATCTTTCTCTCTCTCTTTCTCATGGAGCCTAGGACCATCCCCTGCACATGTTAGATGCCCAATACCTATGTTAAGATTATTAGAAAAATAAAAACTTAAAAACTGGTGCCAGAATGCCCCAAGATCCTGCCCAAGAGGAGTTTGGCTGCCTGCCTTTAAAACAACCACCAAAAATATACTGGAATTTTTTCCTTCCTAATCTTCCTATTTCCTTAACCAGGAAAGGATGCAACAAGTCCTTGGTGAGACAGCTTTGGCCCTGTGAAGCCCTTGGGTGGCAGCTCTCTTGCTGTTGTGATTTTGAAAGCGGAGCCAAGGCTCTTAGGGACCTGGCTGCTGGGAATCTCCCCGGCCTCCTTCAAGGGGAGAAGGGCTTTGGCTACAGAAAGAGGCAGGGTTGACCTCCCTCCTTGGGCAGCGCTCCATACATCCGTGTGGAGAGGCCCGCCTGTTACCTTGACTGTGACTCCTGGCAAGACATCCCACACCTGTGCTTTACATGGGCCATCTGTGTTCCAAGAGGCTCCCCAGGTGTGAAGGAGGGAGATAGGATGACCCAGCCAGGGCTCCAGTGACCGATGCAACTTCTCTTTGACTGCTATCCGCTGCCAGGTTTTATGGCAATGGAATGTCCCTCTGGATCCGTTTTGTTTTCCTTTTATCACCCCAGAGTCCTGTACTGAATACTGTCTTTGGAATTTCAGGAGGACCTCACCCAGCACCCAGGGCTGAGGCTGCTTGTCTTAGTGTCTGAGACTGATAACAGCTAACATTCGTTATGAGAACGTTCAGCATGGGTTATGCGTCAGTTACTATATTACTTAATTTTATTTGAATGATCCTTTGAGACAGATATTATTGTGCCCATTTTACCATATTTACCCTGAGGCTCAAATATTGGGCATCCCCCTGGAGTCATATCCCTGGTAAGCAGCCAAGCTAGGACTTGAACCCGTGTCAGCCTGACTCTAAAGCTCTTGCTCTTTTCTGGATACTTGACTGCAAAGCACATTAATACTATAAACAACAGTGCAAAGAGAATGCTTAATCTACTAAAGAAAGCAAATACTTCAGCAGTGTGGACACAAAATGTATTGCCAGACGATTGACATATTAGTTACAAATCAGATTACATTTTCCATAAAGCATTTCTTAAAGGAGCTCTATGTGGCAGTGATGTTAGCAGAGTATGAATTATTTTGGTACTTGAGAGTTATTAAACTAGTTGTCATTAAAAATAATTACTTATTCAGACTTTCTTCTAATTCAGACTGGCGGTTTCCTGGAAGTAGACTGAGTTAGGAGTTACTATCATTTGCTAATTCATTGGGTCACAAAAACAATCCGCTTGACTTGCCAATATGCTAACTTAGTCCTGCGCCATTTATCAAATATGCTGATGGTTGTAGCTCCCCGCCCCCCCCCCCCATCAAAATTAATCTTGGCCCCTTCCAGCTTGATCCCATCCACCAGTTGGCTAGGCTTTTGTCTCGTATGTGCCTGGCACAGAGTATGGACTCAATGAGTATGCATTGAATAAACGGAGCAATGTGCTCATTTGTGGCATTAATCAAAGTGTTGGACAGGACAGGGCTGAAACGCACAGCTCATTATGTCTTGGGTCCCCACTGCCATCCACATACGAGCTTTGCGACAGTCACCAATGGCTGATTGACTGCTAAACCCAATGCTCTTGTTTAGTCTTCTGTGGCTATTTCTCTTTATCTCCATCCTTTCTTTGTGGTTAAGGTCCAGGACAAAACTGTCACTTTTTTTGTCTTGCGTCTGTCTTGTCTGTCTCAGCCTCTTTTGCTCTCCTTCTCCTCTGGTTATCCCGTAAATGCTCGGATTCTTCCCAGCTCCACTCTTGGCCCATTCTCGCCCCACTATGAGGTCTGATCCACTCACATGACTTCTGGGATTACATCTAGGGTGACAGCTCCCAAACCCATGGGTTCTCTTCCAAGTTTTAGAAACACACGTCCAACTACTTACTAAATCTCCTCTCCTGACTGGCAAGGCCCACAAAGGGAATATTTTCAAAATCAACATCTCAATTCTCCCCTACCCCAAACTTGAGCCTTCTTGTGTATTTTCTAGGTTGGCCAGTGGTGTCATTAGATGTCCCCATTTAGAAACTTCATAATTGTTCAGAACACGTCTCTTTCCCTCTCTGCTCTCCCATCACCATCTAGTTAGTCATTAAGTCCTGCTGATTCTATCTCAGAAATGTCCCACAAAGGCAGCCCTTCATTGCCTGGACTCTGCCTCCATTCTCTTCTCAGTCAGGCTTCTCCTGCACAGGCTGCTGGACAAGAGCCTCATGAGACTGTGGAGTGGCCATCAACAGTTGCCGTTCTCAGGCTTCTGCCAACTGAAGGCAGCCAGTGGTTGACTTTGCATCCCCTCCAAACTTGTCAGTGATTGCAGGAACTACTGCATCATGTATTCAGATTGACCCATGAAGAAGTGGCCTGGGACAGGCTTCCAAATGGACAGAAACTGTAAAACAGACTGAGACACAGATACAGGTTGACATCCCTGGGCTGACCTCTCACCTCCCTTCCACCGTGTGATCCTCAGGTCCTGTCCAATAAGCAGTGTAGAGAGAGGATGGTGCCCAGGGATGCTCACACCCTGCTGCATGGAACCCGAGCCCTTATGTCTGGTGCCAATGGTCTTTTTGATGTAGCGTTTTTTCCCTTTGGTTAAAAGTACTATGTTGCCAATGTGTGTATCTATGTGTTTGAGTAAGGGGTGCGTAAATTAGTGTATTTGAGTGTGAGTGTGTGTGGGTACAAATGAGCGTATGAGAGTGTGTGTTTTAATTAGCAAATTCATAATGAGGAAAATCCGACCTACACGGCCTAGAAGAGAGAGACTAGACCAAAATAAAACCAGGATTTCATCTGTTAGCAAAACCCAAGAGAGAATGCTTGTGCTTTTAGAGGAACCACTGACACAGTCACTGCTCTGCTGGTAAACCTTGGTTCCCTCCCTGTTGTCTGCAGGGTTGAGTCTGACCCTTTGTCCTGGGGTCAAAGCCTGCATCATTGGTCCTCCGCCCCTCTCTCCAGCCTGACCTTCAGCCACTCCCCGCTCTGCAGCCACACCTCGTCTTTGGACAGGGAACGGCTTTCAGGATTTGGTGCCCTGTGCATGTTGCATCCTGTCCTTTGAACTCCTTGTCCTCCTTTCCTACCTCCTTGGTCAGCTTCACTCAAATATCAGCCCTGCTGTGAAATTCCCCGAGTTCCATGTCAGATAAAATGTAGGGTGCCCAGTTAAATTCTAATTTCAGGTAAAAAATAAATAATTTTCAGTCTATGTTCTGAATAACTTATTCATTGTTTATCTGAAATTCAAAATTAACCTTGTGTGCTGTATTTTTATTTGCTATATCTGCCACCCCTATTTGTGACATTCCTTCTGCCTCAACGTTCCCATAGAATGTGGTACACAAATCTCATGTAACTCCTCTTACATTGCTGTCTTCTTTACCAGAATACACGTCCCTGAGGCAAGACCTATGATCATGTGCCCACTCAGTAAACTTTTCTCAGTCGTGTTCCATCTGCCAAGCGCTGTGCCAGGTGTGGGCTACCGAGACGAGGAAGATCAGGGACCTGAGCTAGAGCAGCGGCCGGCAAACTATGGCCCTGGGCCAGATCTAGCCCACCGCCTGTTTTGTCCGGGCCATGGACGCTGCCACACTCATTTCATTTATTGTCTATGGCTGTCTTCACACTACAAGAGTAAAGCATGTGGCCTCTTGGCCCACAGAGCCTAAAATATTTACTACCTGGCCCTTTACAGAAAAAGATTGGCCAACCCCTTGTCTAGAGGATCTTCCAGGCTAGAGGAGGGAGACAGACATAAACAAAAGCAAATTCATCTTTCATCTCTGAAGCCTTGTATCTAGCATGTGTGGTCTGGGGACCACCTATCTAAGAATCACCTGGAGCCTCCCTCAGCTGAGCCTGATTTCAGAGCCTGGAGAATCTTCCCTTTTATTCGGGTTTCTAGGTGATCCTTCGCACTCACATCTGAACATTGCTGCCATGATGTCTGCCACCCTGTCTGGTGCGTGGTCAGCCCTGATGAATATTTGAATGGGCAGAAAGTGTGTGCTCATTGATTGCCTCTCAATTCTGTTAAAAAAAATGAGCCACTGATGTTGTTTGTTACATAAAGTCACGATTTCAGCCTGTCATCTTGTAAGACTTAGCAAAATTTACCTCCAATCCAGGCGTGGTGTTGCTGGGCTTCCTCCAGAGAAAACGCATGCACAGACCACTCTCAACTGAGCTGAGCACCGTCTCACTCATCTCGAGGGAGTGAATAGTGGCTGCTTCCACTCCTTGAGCAGTGGAGCAGAGGCATCCTTTAGCATGGACAGCCATCTGCCACCTCAGGGTCCATTGCCTGGAGCCGACCTGGACAGCATCACTCACAGTCACGTAATCAAAATAAGCTAACTGGTTCCTTCATGTCCCCAAGCTCAGAAAATGCTGGGTCTCCTTGTGGTGCCATGTGATGGGCCGACAGAAAATAAATAAGGGTGAATTCAACCCATTAGCGTTTGGAAGGTTAATGTTTCCTTAGTGAAAATAAAGTCTGCGACTGTCTGTTGAGACAGATGTTCACACTTGCTACTCTTGTTAGAGTACTTAAGAAAATAAATTCAAGATAAGACGGCCGTGGGCATGCCTGGGGCCTGCATGTTCCTGGCTCGGCAAGCCCCTGCGAACAGTGTTCAGAGCACAAAGGGAATAAAATATCGCAAATAATTTTCCTGGCAATTCCACCTAAATGTTCTTGTTATAGTCAAATAATTAGGGCAAAAGGAATTTTTTAAAACTTGGATTATCCATATAATTAATTGCTTTCATGGCCCTCTTTATTTCGCATCCAAAGATTCAGACTGAATGTCCTGTTGCTGTGTAGGCAAGCGTGCAAGTGTTGGGGCAGCAACGTATACGGGCGGCAATAAACCCAACCGGTTTGCACTCGTTTCTCCTCTTTGGGTGGAGACGCAGCCGCACGATGAGTTTAACTGCAGTCATCCCAAGATGATGGAAATATCTGGGCGTCACTGGATACTTCAGTCTCCCTGGGATAGACGTCAACTTCCCGACCCTATTCTTTTTATTTGATAGATGAAGTTATCGGTCGTAGATAAGTTTATGTGAGTGATTGTTGGGACATATTTTAAATGAAATGCCATTGCATGAGCAGTTCAGCTTTTGAGTATTTAAGTAAATGAGAACTACTTTCTGACAAGACTTGAAGAACCGCCCCCACCTCAAATATCACTATACTTATAATCTTTGGATCTTTTTAAAAATCCAAACAGCCTGGGTAATTCTGTACATTATGATTTCTTTGATTCATATATTCCACGTTCGTTAAATTGATTATATTCCAAGCAGTGTATCCCTCACTACATCCTACATACTACTGTATGATCTTATTGGATATAATAACTCTTCTATGCCTACTTATCATATTTTCGTATTCAAGTGCCCAACATAATTTTTTTCTTTGAAATGTATTCTTAATAACCTAATGTTTCTTTTTTGTGTGCATCTGTCATTTATAGAAACACAGCAGGGAGGGAAATTTGAATTAAAAATTGTCTTCTCTCATTTTTTAGAAAGGAGCCTTAGAATTGGTTACTAATTATACCAGCATGGGGCTTATTAGCCCGTTAAAGCCTTATGTAGGTAAATGGTTCAAGGGGGCCAAATAAATTTTATGTGCAAATCTGAGGTTTACCAAGAAAAAAAAATAAATCCTCACTTATGTGACCATGCCGAGAAGAGATCAGGTGTTTTTATACATCAAGGACACAAAATAAATATAAAAAGTAAGTCCCCTACCATTCAGCTGTTTTTTATTAATAAACTTCCATCCATCATACATTGCTGGGAAAGCTGGCCAGATGTTTGAAACCTACCCCACTTGTCACCTTGGTCACTCCTACAGGAGTCGCAATTTAGTTAATTTCTCTGCTACAGTAGCTTGATGTAATTAAAGGCTCAGTAGGGTGTGTTTTAAACGCTATTAAGTCATTAAAAGTTTTTAGGGGACCGGGAATGTTCCTTCATGGCAGTAAAGAGGGCAACATTTTCTTAACACAAAGAAGCCAACGATCTGTATTTTAAAAAGTAGGAGTTAAGGTACTGAGCGGTGAAATGCGATTCTCTGACATCAATTATGAAAATCAATAAAGAACGCTGCAACGTACACAGCGCTTTCCTTGCCCTTTCTTGA
The DNA here is from genome assembly GCF_041296265.1 of Equus caballus. Lineage (NCBI taxonomy): Eukaryota > Metazoa > Chordata > Mammalia > Perissodactyla > Equidae > Equus > Equus caballus. The sequence continues at coordinate 12,292,256 of NC_091684.1, forward strand.
CAGAAGACCATGGCAGAGCTGACAAGACTGCGCCTGCTTAATCAGAGCAGTAAATTCTCTCTGTCACAACCGCATTTTAAAAGATGCTCTAAAAACTTTTTTTTGACGTTGAAGACTGTTTCTGAGCCTAATTTACCTAATTCCTGAGAACAAAAAAGGCACAAGAAAGGATTTTTCCCGCCAAACCAGTTTAAAATAACATATAGCTATTGCTCTATAAGTCCTGCAACAACTCAGTCCTGTGAACAAAATAATGAGGCAACTGGAGGAAAGCAGGGCCTGAACGAAAATCTATGAGCAACCAAGTGCTAAACAAACAACTAAAAATGATAATTGCACCAGACTGCATTTAAATGGATTGAGTGGGTCAGAAAGTGACACATTCTGAACCCACTTTCCTGAGGTCTGTTTCAAGGTCCCTTTTCATTCAAAACATCCTGTGACCAGGATACTCTCTGCCCTGCTGAGCTGGCCCCACCTCATCCCAGGAACTCCCCCAGCACCATGAGTGGCCCTCGGCTCTCTTTAGCCCTTTTGCCAACCCCTCTGCGAGCTCAGGGAAGGGTGTGCGTGAATATCTTCCACGTGCTCCTTGATCGTTTATTTAAGTTGGGTTTTACTATGTAAGTACTACAGCAGTTAACAATCAGATTCAGAGACAAGTCTCATAAATCAGGGCAACAGCCTCGAAACTTCCCACTCCCTCTGTTCTGGTAATGAGGAGAGAATAGGGCACACAGGAAGAAAGTGTTGAGTTACTCTCCTTTGGGGAACTTCCAAGTTGCCATGGACACATTACAGTGAGATGTTGATGGGAGGGGACGAGTGAGATGGTGGTCAGAAAGAGTTGGGGCCATTCTGTGTAGGCGTCGCATTATGCCAGACTATGCTGGGGCCACAAGCCACTTGTTTGCCCAGATCTGGACTGCTTCAGGCACTTTGAGGAAGTCTAGGGGAAAAAAAGATCCAAAGAGAGTCACAAAACCGTGATGACGGCTTCAAGAGCAGGTGGGCTGTGTACATTCTAGGTCAGGGATGGGTAGCATGACTCGGCCAAAGGCTGGCTTATGGTCACTGTCAGCGGAGAGGTATTAGAAGGGCCCAGGAAGTTTGGTTTTGGCCTAGGGGGTGGTGCCTACCATGAATTACATCATTAGACCTGGGAGGCGTCAGGTAGCAATCCCTGCATGGATCTGAGTCAAAATCCAGCTGGATCCTCCACCGGCTGCAGCAAAATAGGAAAATTTGTCCCATGGATGCTTGATCTAAGGCTAAATCCACCTCTTGGACATGCTTGTTTGGGGCTGTCATGAAGAAGAGTGGCCTGATCTAATTGGAACCTTGATTTCTGCCTTGATCCAATTAGCGAGCCTGGTGTGTTGAGGTCCTTTGGGGACCAGAAGGATTCTAGTGACCAGCGGCAATGGAAAGTTCCTATTTTGAGCTAGAAGTAAACCAGATGTTGTGTATGTGACTGGCTGTCAGTGTCGATCCCGGTTCACATGAGGATGTCTCCTTACAGATGTGTGGGCTAATCAAAGCCAACTGGCTGTCTGGTTTCAAACAGACCTGATCTTCTTGCCTCATCCCCAAACCCCACCAAAAATGATTCAGCCTTTAAACACGTTTAATTGTAGCTCAACCTAGGATTCATCCATTTTTCACTGAGCGCCTACTGTGTGTCAGGCACCCTGCCAGGCACTGGGGATATACAGGAGACAGTCTCCTCCTTAACCAAGCTCTTCAAGGCCATGTGCATGATTTGACCTTGGCCTGCCTCTCCAATCAGATCTTGCCCCACTCCACTCCTTTTATGCTGCATTCACCCTGGACACAGGGCCTTTGCACATGCTACCCCTCTTCTTGGAATGTTCTCCCTCTTGCTTGTCACACATCTGCACCTGTCCCATCTCTCAGTCACAAATGCCTTTCCTGACCACCCCTTCTAGAGCAGACTCTGTACCCAGTCATACAATAGACAGCCATAGTAATAGTAATTATTACATCTTAACCCTATTCAGCCTATTTTTTCCCTTTATCCCCTTACCACAACTTGTAATTATTTTATTTGTTTGTTTGCCCATTAGAGCATAATGATTAAGCATGTGAGCTCTGAGGTCAGACTCCCTGGGTTCAAATCTTGTCTCTGCTACTCTCTGGCTGTGTGTCTTAACCTCAATGCCTCAGTTTCTTTTCTTTTTTTTTTTTTCCTAACTGTTTTATTGAGGTCATAATGGGCTATAGCATTGTGTAATTTCAAGTGTACATTATTATATATCAGTTTCTGTATAGACTACCTCATGTTCACCACTAATAGTCTAATTTTTTTGTGTGTGTGTGAGGAAGATTGGTGCTGAGCTAACATCTGTTGGCCATCTTCCTCTTTTTGCTTGAGGAAGATTGTCCCTGAGCTAACATCCATGCCAATCTTCCTCTATTTTGTATGTGGGATGCTGCCACAGCATGGCTTGATGAGTGGCATGTAGGTCTGCACCTGGGATCCAAACCCACGAACCCTGGGCCGCCAAAGAGGAGTGCATGAACTTAACCACTGCACCCCCAGGGCAGCCCCCCAATAGTCTAATTTTTATCTGTCACCAAACACATGTGCCCCTTTACCCCTTTCACCCACCCTCCACCCCCTTCCCCTGTGGTAACCACTATCTGCTCTTTTATCCGTGTGTTTGTTTGTCTTCCATATATAAGCGAAATCATATGGTGTTTGTCTTTCTCAGTCTGGCTTATTTTGATTAACGTATTACCCTCAACGTCCATCCATGTTGTTGCAAATGAGATGATTTCATCTTTTTTTATGGCTGGGTATTATTCCGTTGTATATATACACCACATCTTCTTTATCAAATCATTAGTCGTTGGACACCTGGGTTGCTTCCACATCTTGGCTATTGTGAATAGTGCTGCAATGAACATAGGGGTGTGTAAGTCTCTTTGAATTGTTGATTTCAAGTTCCTTGGATAAATACCCAGTAGTGGGATAGCTGGATCATATGGTAGTTCTATTTTTAAGTTTTTGAGGAATCTCCATACTGTTTTCCATAGTGGCTGCACCAGTTTGCATTCCCACCAGCAGTGGATGAGGGCTCCCTTTCCTCCACACCCTCTCCGACATTTGCTATTTTTCGTCTTGTTAATTGTAGCCATTCTGACAGGTGTAAGGTGATATTTCACTGTAGTTTTGATTTGCATTTCTCTAATAATTAATGATGTTGAACATCTTTCGTGTGTCTCTTGGCCATCTGTATATCTTCTTTGGAAAAATGTCTGTTCAGATCCTCTGCCCATTTTTTGATCCGGTTGTTTGTTTTGTTGTTGTTAAGTTGTTGAGTTCTTTACATATTTATTGAAAGTTAACCCCTTGTTGGATATATGATTTGAAAATGTTTTCTCCTGGTTGATGTGTTGTCTTTTCATTTTGCTCATCGTTTCCCTTGCCTTGCAGAAGATTTTTCGTCTGATTTAATGCCTCAGTTTCTTAATCTGTAAAATGGAAATGATGACAATAGTTTCTTTTTCATGTCAGTTTAATGAAATCTTTTAGTTAATGGTCCCACATTTCTCTCTTTTACTTTGGACCATCTGCTTAATAAAACATTAACATAACAATGAATAGAGACAGACTACATTAGTTCACAGAAAATAGCTCAAAAATTTGTATTTTTAGACTATGATTATTAAAATAACTATATATCTGTATTAAATGGAGAAATTTTCAACTATAAAAAATGAGGAGGAGAATTTGCTTGCCTGTAAAATCTATAAAAATAGTTTCAAATTAGGAAAAGACAGTTACCTTCCAAGCTCGCAAAATGTAGCCTGAGATTTATGTGGTCAGTGGGCTTATATGTGTAAAACAACTGGATTCAGATGGTTCAACTTAATCTCTGAAAAACTGGCCATTTCTAGGATTTAATCATTTGCTAGTTCAACATAATGAGAGGAGACCAGGTAGTTAACACGTCTGAAATTCAGCAGGTGTTAATGACATGAATGAATTATTGTAAAGTGTAATGGGAAGTATGATGAGTAGGTTAAAACAGATGAAAATAATGTTTTTTTCTTAAAAGGAAACATTGAAAAAGAAATGTAAAGAGTTGTTGGCAATAGATAATGTTTTACAAGAGAAGGCATATGTTTAGAGTGCTTTTGAAAGGTACATCTTGTGGTGAAAAGAAGCCTTTTAGTTAAGACGAGTATTAATTAATGTGGTTAGCGTGTGATAATATGGTGGCTGTGGTCACGGGAGCAGCATGACATATTTCTAGTACTTTCTTTAGCAATCTAGAACTTCCTTTGTTCCCTAATGAGAGCATTTTAAATAATTCATATTGTAACTTTTGAGTGATGCATATATCATCACAGTGTCAGATAATGAGGAGACTCTGTTCTTTCTGCTGTTAACTCTCTGATCACCAATATGGTTGGCAGTTGATGTTCCACTGAATTAAGGGCTCTGCTTAACTGGATTACCATATGTACCCTGTACAGATTCTGCACGTTCAGAGTCCGCACCCGATAAAATTCACAGGACATTAAAGTTCTGCTGAACAGAATTTCATTCTTAACTCAGAAATTATATTAGGTGCTTGTAACTTTCTTTTTTCCTGTGGAAGATTGCCCTGAGCTAACATTTGCTGCCAATCCTCCTGGTTTTTTTTTTGGTGAGGAAGATCTTCCCTGAGCTAACATCTGTGCCAATCTTTCTCTATTTTGTATGTGGGATGCTGCCACAGCATGGCTTGATGAGCGGTGTGTATGTCTGCACTCGGGTTTTGAACCAGTGAACCTCAGGCCGCCAATGCAGAGTATGCAGATCTAACTACTATGCCACCAGGCTGGCCCAGTCCTCTTTTTTAGCTTGAGGAATACTAGCCCTGAGCTAACATCTGTGCCAATCTTCCTCTATTTTTTTGTATGAGGAATGCTGCCACAGCATGGCCAATGAGTGGTGTAGGCCTGTACCTGGGATCTGAACCCACAAACCTGGGCCACCGAAGTGAAGTGTGCCGAACTCCACTACTACACCATGGGGCCGGCTCCTGTAATTTGTTACGTTCATCGTTCTGAGCACCGGTCATCATTCTGATGATGGAGAACCGGTTGGGAGATATTTCCAGCTGCTGTACTGGACAGAGTTATTGTTCCTAGACTTGATATAGAGTCAGTAGTGATAGAGTAGTCAACACTTAGAGCTTTTCATGGGTCAGGCACTGACCTAAGTCTTACAGGTTAATACATTTAATTGGCACAGCGACCCTTAGAGATAAGTACCAGTATTAGTCTCATTTTACACATGACCAAACTGAGGCCCAGAGAGGTGAAATAACTTGCATAATGTCCCTCTTTGTAAGTGAAGACGCTGTGCTTGTAACCCAGGCCGTCTTGCTCCTGAATTCACGTCTTTAAATGAATTCACTATCCCAATCTTTGGTTTGTGTGGCCATTTTCGTGGGGAGGATGTACACGGGGAGTTGGATAAAAAATCACTTGAATGTTAGAAAAATGTGATGATGATGTGTGTGTATGTCTATTTTCACATGGTGCATACGTGTATGTGTGTATGTGTTTGTATGGGCCAGACGTCCACCTTCTCAAATGAGTGAGACTATTCTTTTAATTTCTGGCTGGAAACCCCACTATCAGTTATTGGAGGCTTTGGGTTAAGTGTTTGTCTCCTTTGGGGGTTCTCTTAAAATGAAAATACCCTTGGAGGAGAAACAACTTGCTGTGAATTAACACTTCAAATGTCCCCAGATAATTAGGTTTTGAATCAGACTTCTTCTGTCTGTGAAGCACTTTCTAAAACAGAAGTATCTTGAGGCCTCAAACGCTTCTAAATTCAGTAAGCTGAGTCTCATTGTAACCTTTAAAACTAGAATTTAAAAATTAAAACAAGTAAAAATTATTTAACTCTTTTTATGGGCTATTTAAAAATATATATTAACATACAAAGGAATCAAAATAATTCATCCTCACTCAAAGGCTAGTTTACAAATTATATGAGAAAGTATGACGCATGTCACTTGTCATCACAGAAAGGTATTGTCATTTCATAGATTGATGGCTATCTTCTTTATCTTTCTGTGAATGTTTTTAAGCATATTTTTTACTGAAGCAGGAAATACGTATAGAAAAGTGGACAAGTCGTAAGTGTATAGTTTGATCAACTTTTACAGAGAGAAGACACCCATGTAACCAGTACGCAGATCAAGAAATAGAATATTAACAACCACCCAGGCACACCCTCCAAAGGTCAATTACCCTGACTACTGTCACCGTCATTCAATTTCGTCTGCTTTTGAAATTTCTATATTTGGACTCATATAGCATGTGTTCTTTTGTGTACGACTTCATTGTGATGGTGAAACTTATTCACTCACTTGGGCATAGCAGTATCTTTTCATTGCAGTAAAGTATTCCATTTTGGGGTTCAGTGTTCCATATATGTCAACTAATATATAGATATTCTCTGTATCTGTATTTCCATTTATTTATAGTCAAGTTGATTATCTTGTTAAGATTGCCTATGCTTTTACTAATTTTTTTGTCTAGTTGTTCTGTTACTGAGAAAGACATGACAAAGTCTCGATTACAGTCTCTGTTGAGTCTAATATAATTATGGATTTGGATATTTTTCCCTTTAGGTGTATTGATTTTTGCTTTATATATTTGAAGCTATATTATTAGATGCGTGCAGATTTAGAATTCTTATACCTTCTTTTGGGATTGACGCTTTTGTCGTTATGGAATAGCTCTCTTCAATAACGTTTCTTTCTTCAAGGCCATCTTGTCTAGTATCAGTATATCTACTTTCTTTGAGTGATTTTGCATAATATAGTTAGTATATTTTTTCCAACATTTACTATAAAGTTTTCCATGTCCTCATATTTAAGGTGTATCTCTTGTAAGATATTTTATACATAATATGTATATTGTATATATAAGGATATATATCTTTTAATGAAAATATGTAGACCATTTACATTTAATATGATTATTGATGTGTTTGGATTTCTATCTATCGTGGTTTTATATTTTGCCCACCTATTTTAAGTGTTTTTTTGAAAGTTTTAAAAAATCATACGTTTCTTTCTCTGTTAGCTTCTTACTTGTGCATTCTTTCCTCTTCTTTTGGTGGCTAACGTAGATTTGACTGCATCCATCCTTGACTTATTAGAGTCTAGTTTAAGTTAGTACTTTGTCTCTGCCAGACAATGCCGATCATTGAACATTTTTAAACTCTGTTTATCCCCCTCCCTCCTTTTTACTGTCACCATGCATTTTAACGCTACGCATGTTACTTCCCAAGAGATATTATTATTTTTATGTTTATTTAGGTTTACCCACATGACACAAATGACCCTTTCCATTTACCTTAATTTCTTCCCGCATTTCTGGGTTTCTCTATAGAATCATTTTTCTTCTGCCTAAAAACCAAACCAAACCAAACCAATTCCCTTTAGCATTTCCTTTAATACAGCTCTGTGAGAGATTAGTTCTCTTAGTTTTTGTTATTCTAGAAATGTCTTTATTTTACTTTCAGATTTGTTTTCAGTTTTTAAATCTTCTTGTTGAGGAATAAGTTACATACAGTAAAGTGCACAAATCTTAAGTTTATAGCTTAATTCATTTTTATATATGTACACACCCATGTAACCACCACCCAGATCAAGACATAGAACATTACAGCATGCCAGCACATTTTTTGTGCCATTCCAAGTCAAGAACTGCTTGCTCAGGAGTAACCACTACCTAACCTCTGGATTTACTAATCAGATGTTTTACCTATTTTTAAAATTTTAATATAAACAGAATCACATATTAGGTATTTTGTTTCTCCCTTCTCTTGCTTAACATTGTGAGTGTCATCTATGTTGTGTGTATAGCCATAGTGTTTATTGTTATTGCCATAGAGTATCCCATTGGATGACGTTACTGTAATTTCCCTGTTGTATTGCTGATGCTCATTTGGATTATTTGCAGTTTTGAGCTATTGTAAAGAGTGCTTCCATCAATATTCTTGCTCAGATCTTCGGAGGACATAGTGCAATTCTAATGTATATATACCTGGAAATGAAACTGCTGAGTCATTTTGTATCTGTATATTTAGCTTTTAGTATAAGTATCTTAGCAAAAAAGATAATGGGTCTTTTTTTCCCTTTCTGCTTTAAGATTTTCTTTGTGTTTCTGGTTTCAGCTATTTTGCTGTAATGTGCCCAGATGTGATTTTTCTTTGCATCTATCCTACTTGGGTTCATAGCATTTCTTGAATTTGTAGCTTGGCCATATTTTTTAGTTTTGGAAAATTCTCAGCCATTATCTCTTTGAATATTGCTTCTGCTCTATTCCCTTTCTCTCCCCTTCTGGGACAATTACGTATACTTTAGACCTTTCATCATGTCTTATATGCCTTTCATGTTGTTTTCTATACTTTCCAATTTCTTTTCTCTCCATTCTTCAGTCTTGCTATTTTCTATTGTATTTCTCAGCACTCTAATTCTCTCTTCAGCTGTGTCTGCTCTTCTGTTAAAGCCACCTATGGAGTCCTTAGTTTCAGTTATTTTATTTTTTTAGAATTTCCACCTTTTTATACACTCCAGTTCTCTTCTATTCTATTTTCTTGAACACATTAATTACAGTTATTTTAAAGTCTGTGTCTGATGATTCTAATATATTGGTTAACTGTAGCTATTTTTATTGCAAATTTATTGTCTTGATTCTGTTTCTTGGTACGATCAGGTAGTCTAAAACTGTATGCGAGGCATTTCTGCATGACTTTTGCGGAAGTTTTGCATCTTCCCCCAGGGAGAATACGTGTTATCCTTGGGCATGCCGCAGAGAGGCAGGTTATTTCAGTCTAATCAGGGATTAAGCCGATCCAAGCCTGGTGTGGAGTCTTTGCAATGCTTTGTCCTCTCTTGGTTTGCTCCCACTCCTAGGATGTCAACCTCCAGGGTCACTAAATGAATTCTTGAAGTGTTTCCTAGAGCCTTCACTCTTATCTGGGTCTGGAACTCAAGTTTTTGCCTTTCCATCCTTTTGAGATAGCCAAAAATTCTGTTTTGCTTTAAGCCCCTCTGTGCTTGGCTTCTTAGGTTCTTTTTCTGTGCAATTTAACCAGAAAATGCCTCTAAAGAAATCACTGAGTATTGGGCTCAGTCCTCTGCACCTTGCTTCTCTCCAGGATCTTGCCCCCCAAACCCTGGCTGCCTTGGCAACCCTGAACTACAAGTTCTGTCTCTCCACCTTGTGAGATTGACCAACCTCTGCTGGCTTCTCCTCCTCTTGGCAACCCTTTTCCTCTTTGCTTCTTAGCTTCTTGCTCCATGCCCAAAACTGGCAAATCTCCAGAGAGAAAAGAGGTGTGCAGAAATTTGGGCTTACCTAAATGAACTTCCCTTTTCTCTGGAACATGCCTTCCCAAGTCCTAGCTGCCTCAGCAGTTCTCTGATGCCTTTAGACAGATGGTTTTTGTATCCTACCCATCTTTTCTCCTGCTGAGATCTACTACAAACCATTCTATCATAGCTGAAAATCTTTTACCATCTTTAAATTTTAATAAACACATGCTACAGTCTCCAACCAACCTAAAGTAAGAGAAATAAAGCAACATTTGATAAAATAGAACATGATAAAACTGTCTTTATAATTTTTTCACTATCAATTGTAATGGATAGTAACTTCTGGAATGTCTCGATGTAAAATCTCCTGTAGGGCGGGTTTTAGTCTTGTTATTGTTCATGTTAAGGTAGAAAAAGGAAGATGAAAATATCACTTAAAGATTCATCTGAGTGAAAGACCCCTGGCTTCTAGGTAAGTTGATGTTACTACAATGAGGTCCCTGGTTGCAAGAAAGGGTAGCACTGTGGCTGACACGTTTGTCCCTATCTCAGTTCTGCCATATGCAAGTATGCTGAGGTTTAGACACCGGTATTATTGATAGGCTGAAGCGAGCTCCAATGCTTGGAATCAGCATCACCCTTCTTTCTGCAATATCTCAGTGGCCCAGGAGGTTGACAGCTGCCAATCATTCTGCAGTCATCAGAAAGAGAAGCTCCATTTTATATTGACAGCATTTTCTGTCAAACCAGAGTAAGAAGGGCGGAAGTTAAGTCTGTTTTGTTCAGAGCGCAGCTCACCTTTAGAAAATGCCTACTTTAGATTTATTGAAGGAAAAAAGTGGCCATTTCCCCACTTTTCATTCTTTTGATAAATATTACATACTTATTATGTGTGTTCAGGTGCTCCAAGCATACATCAGGAATCTGAAGCATCGTCCATAGCAGCTCCAGCTCCTCAACACTGTGGGGAGTAGCCAAGACTTAGGTCACAAGTCAAAGCAGCCTGCTGTTAAGAGTAAAGATAATTTCTGTGGAAGGTCAGTGCTATGGGAGGTCTGCCAAGAGGGAGATCTGTGATATGCGGTGGGATCCCAGAGGGCTTCCTGGGGAAGGTGAGTTTCATGTTAATGCCAGTGCTCAGCAGCTCTTAGCCCCTGCTTCCAGGGATGAAATGGTGCCCACCTCTGCTTCATAATTTCCATTGGCTCTTCCTTCCTCCTTTGGTTCTGTGGTCTGAACAAGATTTGACAGCAAGTGCCACTTTCGCATTCTGTGGTTGATTCCTGGGCAAATCCTTCTCTAGGGCAAATGGGCGTTACGGGATGTCTTCCCAGCTTTCTTCTCCTTTGGACCTTTGCCATCCAGAAAGAACACTCACCTGTGAACAGCTCCCGGCACCACACCGCGACTTCTCCTTGGCAATCAGCAGTTGCCAGAGGATGAATGAAAAGGCGGGGCAGTCAGAGAGAGAATCAGGACCTGAGCTGCTCAGGCACCACTGCTCAGAGCTTTGAAGGGGTTTCAACGAATTAGTGGTGTTGAGAGAAAATTCTTTTTAATCGTTTCCTCCCTTTTTCTTGTTGGCTCCGTGAATTTTTCCAGAAGGCAATGGCCAGAACTTTATGGAAACCAAATGATATGTTATTTGAGAGAAATAAAAGATAATTGACTCAGAATATCAATTCATCTCCTCTCTGTAGTTTAGTAGAGTTTCCCACCCTTCATGTCCTTGGAATCCAAAGGGAGTTTGTTATTTAAGGCTGATGTTAATTTGTCAAGTCATTTAGCCTCAGAAATAGTTCTTTTAATAGGTTAAGGCTCCACGAAGGAGGCATCCTCTGTGTAAAGGGAGAGCGATGAGCAGAATATGAGGGAAGCAGGATGGTGAGCCCATGTGGAAGGCAGAGACCAGGTGGGGCTCCTCATTGGAGACCCTGTTCTGCAAGGTCTAGCACATTACTATGTACAGAGCAGGAATTCACATTGTTCACTTGAATTGACTATTGGAATTGGGTTGCATTCTTCTGCCTGATGGTCATAGGCTCTCACTTATAATAGGCTCTCACTTATATACCTCACCTGCCCAAGAGTGTGTGTCTCCAGGCCCTGTGGCCTACATTGGAGAGCTGTTAGAATGAGGGCTGCAACACTCAGGAAACTCTCAAACCCATTATCATTTCTACTGTCTGGGTTTCAGCAACCTCCCATGGAGCCTTTGGGGACATGATGGACAAATGGGAGCTGAGCACAATCTGAGGGTCCATATCGAGTTGAAGAACACCCAAGGGTTGGTATTAGTGGGCTGAACCCTACTGGAGGGAGGTCTCCAGAGTATGCACACAGTTCAAACTTCAGTCCTTGCCTTTGCTCGGTTTAACATTTTAATTAACGGTTAAGAGAAAGACATTAATGGCATGTGTAGACTAGAGGTGCCCAAACTTACTCTGTAAAGGGCCACATAGTAAATATTTTAGGTTTTTAAGGCTCCGTGGCCTCCATTGTAACTGCTCAACTGTGTCGTTGTAGTTCAGAAGCCCCCATAGATAATATGTAAACAAATGAGTGTGGCCGTGTTCCAATAAAACTTTGTTTTATGGCACTAAAATTTGAATTTCATGTCATTTTCGTTTGTCATGAAATATCATTCTTCTTTGGATGTTTTCCCCCCAACCATCTAAAAATATAAAATCCTTTCTTAGCTTGTGGGCTGTACAAAAGAAGGTGGAGGCTGGACTTGGCCCGGGTTGTAGTTTGCCATGCCCTGGTGTAGACAAGAGGATGCTTGGAGGGATTCCTATCACAGCTGATGATGGATCCAAGATCCCCAAGAACCTTGAGCAACTTAAATGATGCAGCAAATCAAAACAAATAAAATTTGATGGGACTCATTCATTCATTCAGCAAATATTCATTGGGCCTCTACCATGTAGCAAGCATTGTTCTGGTCACTGGCAACACCGTAGTAAAACACACAACCAAGATCCTGCCCTTGGGAGCTTGTGTTGTTTTGTGCCCTGAGGACAACCAGTCATCGCAGCTCAACCTGGGCCCCTAAGAACTACACACCTCCTGCCTTTGGAGACATAGATAAAATTCTACTCTTAGGTTCAGAGAACCAAATCCACAAATACAGGATGAGGACCACATCTTGCTGGGGGTCTCAGCTGACTCAGGATGAATCAATCCTATGTTGCAGCTGAATTAAAGGTGACAAGATCTTAAGCTGTTTTAATAGAAATATAGTGTTTGAAGTCAAGGCGTGATCTTCCGTCTCTTCTCTGGGCTAGTCAGGTCCCGCTTTGAATATTGGTGTAGAAATGATGTCATCCCTCATTCAACAGCTATTTCTTGATTTATACACTATTTTGAATTGAAATATATTTGACATATAACATTGCGTAAATTTAAGGTGTACAACATGTTGATTTGATACAGTTACATGTGGTAATATGATTGCCATTGTAGCAATAATTAGCACCTCTATCATGTCACATAATTAGCATTCCTTTTCAGTGGTTGGAATAATTAAGATCTAGACTCTTAGCAAGTTTGATGGCGATAATACAATATCGTTGTCTATGTTCACTATAACATGGGTCTGCCAATTTTGGCAATTCCTACTTTCTGATGAAAACCTTGTAGAAGGAGAGTAGGCCCTACATTATCTGCTGATGGAATTATTACTTAATGTTATATATTTAATAATATATAATCATATATTATTTATAATTATTATTTCTAATTTCTGTTGTGTAGAGGACAATAACGTTCATAATTATGACCTTGAGGCACTAAATATATCATTAAAGAGTAAATAGTGGTTAATATCGTCTTGATATTAAATACATGATATTATGTTTCAATTGTTTGAAAAACGGTACCCTTGATATGATAAATATAACTCTTTATTAACCACAATGTTTAACTACCAAGTACCCATTTAGTCTCCAATCAACTTAGATAACAGATTACCATTTTCCGTTCCGATAGCTGTAGAAAGGTTCTACTAGTAATTAAGTAAATAATTAAATGTAATTTAATTATTATTAAATTAATAGAAAGATCTGAGGTACATTTCAACTGAAAGATCTGCGGTACATTTCCAACTCATACATTTTCTGAAGGAACTGGTGAAGTGTAGCTGACTCTGGAATATCAGTTGTTGGAAAAACAACATATTTTCATCAGTTCTAACATGTTTTTTCCCCTTCCCTCTTAACATTTTTGAAATCATGTGGTGTCTTGCAATCAATCGTGTCTTAAATATTTGTAATTGTCTTCTTCCTTCCTTCCTTTTCCTTCCCTTTCTGTCTTTCTTTCACATAAAATAAAAGTGCATCTTTCAATTAACAGCATTTTACATTGATAAAATATAGTATCTTTAAATTAACTCTTGTGCTCTTAATGGTGGTAACCTGGGTGGCTTTGTTGGGGGGTAGAGTTTGATGGCTACAATCTTCATCACCCTCTTCCCAAAGCTACTTAAAATAAAAATAACAATGTTCCTTAACATAAAAAACTGATATTTTATCAATCTTATGTAAAGCATGAATAAAACCATCTTCATTTTTATTTATTTGTAACAAAACCTCTAACTCAAAAAAACCCGGTATGTTTGCTGTGCAGATGCAACTTTAAGAAAAGTTTCTGTCCCCGCGAAAGGTGGATTGCTGACCGAACGGTTCTCCTATATTAGAAAATCAATGGCACCACCCTAAAAGAGAGGCAATTTTGTTTCAAGTATGTCTTTGCATTTTTGAACGAAACAGCCTCTAACTCCTTTTTTCTTTATCAGCATACTTCCTTGCAACGCATGAAAGAGGCTAGATGCAAATAATAATTTTATTTTAGATCTAGGTTATTTTTGGTCAATTGCTAACTCACGGACTCACTGGATAAGACTTCCCAGCTACTCTTTTCATCTAAATCAAGACCAGAAGACTGACTGATGTGCTTGAACTTGTTGTAAAAAGATTATTCTGCACTTGGGCTAGAGCTAAGGGAGACCTCATTCCTTGTGTCGGATCTCTGGGAGCAAGCAGCGCCGATGGTGTGACTGGCGACTTAAATGCTTTCGACACATCTTCCTTCTGGTTTTCATTCTGGGTCGTTCTTTTCAGAGTTCAAAGACTGTCTCTTCCAGGGCTCTAGAAACTCAGTGATATATGACCGTCTCTAAGTTTGTCCTACTTTCCGCTATTAACAGTAATCAAACCTCATTCCTCAATTTAATTTGGCTTTTAAAAGGGCTTGGATTTTAACTTTAAGGGAGTTCTTGTGATGTCAGGGAAACATAATTCTGTTTCTTAGCTTTCACAATGGAGGGAATAAAGAAGTTGACAGGCTTTTGTAGAGTAGATTATTTTCTTTGTCTTCTTCTTTTCTTCATGTTTGAAGTTATTTTGTACAATTTAATAATCATCCACTTTGTTTTCTGCATCTTTGGTCAAAAGCTTTGTGTAGGAATAAACAGAAAATAAAAGCTATATCCATGGAAAGCTCTGCTAACTACATAGTCTGCAACCGTCCATCAGTTTGCTATACAGCATTTCAATGTCTCGTCTGGGAAAAACAGAAAAATCTATATTTTTAACGCTTCAGTCCATCAGTTCTTCTATCTCCAATTTTGTTATTAGGCAGCTCTGCACAATTGCAAACACAGCAGAAAATATGCAATGAATTCAAATGGAGACACTAGTATTGTTTTTGATATTTTAAGTTTTACTAAGCATTCCAGGTACTTGTTTTTGCACGATGTTTGATTAATACTTACAAGAGGTTTTGGGGACATCTGATTTTCTAAATTTCAAACCCCATAGAAGGACCACTCTTACTCACCCTTCCCAAGAGTCTTCACGGTTAACCTGGTCTGAGAGTATCTCCAACCTGAGAAGCAGTTAGAAATCAGCTCAGGGTCTTTACTTTCATCGCTAAAGATCCTGCTCATGTACATGGGAGCTGTTCCCCTAAAAACTTTTTGCCTGGAGAATATTTCACCTCCACCAGAAGTTGAAATGCTCTTTTCTGTAGAGAGAGAATCATAGGGTCTTTGTCTTCCATCCTTCCTCCCTCCTTTTTCTTTTTCTTTCTCTCCCTCTTTCTTTTTTTAAAATTTATCAGCCTGCAGCTCAGCAGTAAAATCATTTTATCCCAAGTACCACTTCCTCCACCAGTCAATATAGCTTATGAACTTTTTATTTAATTCTTATGTTTAGAATAAAGATTTTCTTCTCATAAAAGTAACATTTAGAACATATAGAACTGGCTAAAAATATCCCCTAAAAATACAAGGAAGAAAATAAAATCCAAATTCTCACTTCTCAAATGTTAAAGTTTTGGTTTATTGTTTCCATCTGGTAATTTTTCTTTACTAAAGAGATGTTGTTTTAGTTAGTTGAGATTAATTGGTAACGTATTTTGTATTCTGCACTTTTCACTTAAATATTGTAAACCTTTCTATATGCTATTAAAATGATTTATAAATGTAATTTTTGATGGCTGCATGCTATTCCACCATACGCTGACCATACTTTCCTAACCAATCCACTGTGTTGGCTCTGTAGGGTGAATCTAACTTTTACCTCAATGTGTGAATTAATATATAATGATCACCTCTGGGAATAAATCAGCAGCAGCATTTTATCTCTATATCTTTCCCCAGTGCTGGAGTCTGCACACCTTTCGATAAAGATCAAGGTAGCAGATATTTCAGGCTTTTCAAGCCACCTGAGCTCTTACAACCAGTCAGCTCTTCCCTTGCAGAGTGACAGTAGCCACAGACAACATGCAAATGAGTGAGCGTGGCTGGGTTTCAAGAAAAGTTTATTTATTAAAATGAGACTTGGCCTTCAGTTGTAGTTTGTCGATTCCTGCACTAGTGCATACAATTTTATGCTTACAGGGCTCAAAACCTTTTTTAGAATTAGACAGGTAATTAATTACAAATCAATTGCATTGTAGCATTTAGGTCCAAACCAACTCCCAGGCAGCAGCCCACAGCTGGCCTCGAGGGCAGAGGAGTGGCTCCCCGCCTGTGGCTCCCCTGGTGGGTCCCATGGGCCGCCTCCCAGGTTGTGAAGCCCCAGGGAAACCGTCACCTGGCCTGGAGCAACCACACTCCTACATTATTTACCCACACGTCAACTCTGTTTACAAAGTGACTCTGTAGGGCCTTGCCTGTGTTTGTAACTGCCTTTGCCAGACTGTCACTGGTTCTAGCCTCCAGCCAGCTGGGTAACGAGCCTGAAAAGCCAAGCGAATAGAGAAATGCAGTGCAACCAGTCCGACTGTCTTCGCAGAGCAGAGTCCTCCGTTCTTCGTGGTCAGATCCCACTTCTCCAAATCCAGCTGAAGTGTCTGAAAGTGAAACAAGTTGAATATAAGAGTTACTGAAACGTTCTCTCATTTGATCATGTCAAGCCCCTTTGTAGCTGTGGTGTAGAGTGTGCCTTAGGAGGAGAGGTTCTTGCACATTTCTAGGCAGTCCCAAAACTATACGTGTGCACACAAGATTGGGACGGGAGAAGTTTTCTTGTTCTAGGAATAATCAAAAGGAAGCTCAGCAGTAATGGTGTCTATATATTCTCACGGGTGCAAGAAGTACAAATAACTGGCATTAAAACCCCAATCAGCCTGCTTTCTTCCAAGGCAGGAAGAGAGCTTTCACGTGACCTCGCTGTCAGGTAGGGTAGTGCGTGCGAAATGTTTCCTAAAGCACCGGGAGGTAGTCTCTGAACACGGACTGCCATTAAACCAACCATCATGCGGAGCAGAAAGCCAGGCCGGGCTTTCATATGGTAACTTGAGATGTGATTTCTTTAGTCTGTATCAGGATTGTCTCAAGTTCTCTGGCTGCGAACTTCAACTTATTCGTAATTTATTGCTCATGAGGAGGAGCTAATTTGGGGGCTCTGATATTTTGTCTTGAAGCTGAAATTTGAGGGAGAAGTAGGATCATGGCCCACCCACTCTAGCGTTTGCCAACCACAGACTTGCTTCCTTAGCCTCCAAGTCAGTTGAGGAATTTTAGAGGGGAGAAGGCAAATGCTGGTTAGAAAAATGTTAACCTAATAAAATGGACTACGATCAGATTTCCCTCTTTCTGGCCGCCTCCCGCCTGGAATCCTTTTGTTGACTTCTTGAAGCTTCCTGTGATTTATAGGACCCCTTTCCTGTAGGCTGAATGCCTTTTGATTAAGAAGTGAACCACCGCTCCGAAACCACAGGGACAGCTGTTGTTTGAATTATCCAGAACACTTACTGCCATTTTCCATTTTGTTGTGCAAAGAAATCATCTTGGTGCCGCAAGGTGCCCAAATGCTAACAGGCACTCCTGTGCCCTGGACCATTACTGCTCCCCGTATTTTGTACCTTTTGACCAGCAGAGGTCTTAAACAAGAAGGTCTTTAGACTTCTTAAATGGATGGGTGGTGGAGAGTGGTGTTCTACTCTGTGCATT
The DNA here is from genome assembly GCF_041296265.1 of Equus caballus. NCBI lineage: Eukaryota > Metazoa > Chordata > Mammalia > Perissodactyla > Equidae > Equus > Equus caballus. Next base: position 12,310,073 of record NC_091684.1, read on the forward strand.
CTAGAGTCCTTCCCACCCTAAAATTCTATGATTATGTAAGGCTCTGGATTCTGCAAACAACATCTCAACTACCTAGAACAGTGATTCCAGGCAGGGGGTGGGGCGTCGCTCCCTATCAGTGTCTGGACTGGTTGGGGTGATGCGGGATGGGGGAGGGCGTGTGTTGTTTGAAAACAAAGCAGTGGTTACCCCTGTTGATCAGATGTTTGATGTAGTTTTAATTTCAAATAGCATTAAAAGAGAGCATAATGTTTTCACTTGTCAAAGGGGAGCACCGGTGAAGAGAGGATGAAAAGCACTCATGTGGACGATGATGGGGCCAGGTCCTATAACTGGGAAGAGATGATAAGGCATTGACTGAGCGTCTCTGCTCAGCACCCCCCTTAGGTCTCTAACATATCCAGAATTGTCAGTATCAGAGCCTCTCCTTTGAGACGGACTAAACAAACAGAAGAACTTAATCAATGTACCTGTGGCACCTGGGAGGGGAGACAGCTTGAGGCACCCTCTCCCGGGAAGGTAAGAAGGGCGTCCTGTTATCACTGGGCTTAGAAAGCAGATCTCAGCCACCTGGGACGTGGGCAGGCAGGCTTTGATAAAGAGGGAGGGAGTAATCTAGCACAAGGGTTGGCAAACTACAGCCCATGAGCCAGTTTGGCCCACTGCCTATTTTTGTAAATAAAATTTTGCTGGAGCACAGCCATCGCATTCATTTACATGTCTTCTGTGGCCACTTTCACTCTACAACAGCAGCGTTAAGTAGTTGTGACAGAGACGATGTGACCTGCAAAACTGAAAATATATACTATCTGGCCCTTCAGAGAACAAGTTTGCCAACTTCTGCTCTAGTGTGTGGGTCCTTCTCAGAGGAAGATGTCCCAAATGGCCCTTAGGTGGGAAGGCCATTCACAGCCAGAACGCATGTGAAATCACTGTGCCCAGAAGCAGATGGAACAAAGGAAAGGAGGAGGAGAAGCATGCTGTGTGCGCCCTTGCTTTTTATTCCTTCCACTTCTTTCGTTGAGCTTCCCTAGTTGTACTTGGTCAAGGTTTACGAGGCAAAGTGCCGTTGGCACGGTGACTGTAGGCAGATTCATCCCTTGTCTGTTTATTGCTCCCCACGCATCTTTGGTTAATGAAGATGGAATCCAGTCTGCAACTTGTGCAAAACCCTGTGTTGAACATGACTGTGGTAAGGAGTGGAGATGCATTCTCGGGTGATTCATGGGCTGAGATCATCGTTCTACCTGAAAACAAACAGAATGCAAGGCGCACCTGAGGAGGGGTGTGCTCCACGGCTACCAGCCGAGAGTTACAATCAGGAGCCACGTGCCAGCTCTCACCTGCTCTGCCTCAGTGAGCCGACAGCTGGGAGGCAAAGGTGGGGCTGTGGGAAGGGGCCGGCATCGCTCAGAGAGGCATGTTCCCCAAGAGCTGGTGGGCCCAAGGAGGATGTTGCCCTTCCTGTTAGCTGAACAGAACGTGCCCAGGGTGTTTCTGGATAACATGGGGCAGGCACCCCACATACAGAGCTCTTGATGACTCTCTCCAGTGATGCCCTGCAGTGTGATCAGCCCTGAAGATGCTCCTTCCTGGGGCAGGCGGGGGGAGGGGGCTGCACAACCATCAAGAGCGTGCTTTCCAGGCCTACCTGCTTTTAATTTATTAATTTATATTCCAGTTCCATCTCCTGAAACTTATCAAAGTTCCATGGAAGGAGGCAATCCTTCTTCTCTGGCTCCCACAGCAGGCGGCATTGCTTGGCACTTCTGTGCCAACTGAGATGAATCTGCTGTGGGCTCCTCCTTCCTGACACAGGCTTGGTGACCTAAGGAACAGGGTGGGTATGTAATCCTGGTGTGAGTCTTCCATTTGGATTTTTCTAATTTTAGAGTGCTTCACGGTAGAGCTAGCCAAAGGTCATTTTTGACCCAATGAAGTATTAGGTTGCAGAAATTCTGGACTGCAGTCTGTTACTACTATCCACTCAGCCAGGGAAATGGGATGGGTGTTGGAGGGGAGGACATTTAAAACTTAATTTTCCAGTAGCCAGCCCTGCGAATTCCACAATGTGTGTGTTCTTTCTTTAAAACAGAAGCTGTGTATCCATCCAGTAGGGTGCAATTCACTGGAGTCACGTTGTAAAGTTTGAGGCCATATCAGCATCTTTACAGCATCATCTTGCCTGCTTTCCTTCTGACAAATTCTCTTCGGGGAGAGGAGTGTCACGATCCTGAGCCATTTTTTCTGTTGGTCAGAGCTCTGGTCTGTGTCATGTATGTTGTCTGGCTCCATTTTAAAAGTATGATTGTGCTGTAACTATATTCACCTGGGGCTAGTTCTCAGCCTGGTCTCTGGGCCATCTCAGGAACATGTCAACTATAAATGAGGTTCTGCTTGGTCCTGGCATGTCTGCCTCAATGCAGAACCTGGAGCACCCTGCCTGTCACTCTCCTTTCTCCAATTCTCCCCTGGTGACTGTCCCATTTAGAGGCCTCTTGGAGTAGAATTCAGGTCCTCTGTTCCAATAGCTTACAGGCCGAGGCAGCTACCTGCCCAGGAGTCCTTCCATGGCTCCAACCACTAGGGCTACGTGGTGTAATGGCAAGTTCCTTGGCCTAAAGAGGAACAACTACTCCTTGAAATCGACTTTCTAACATCAGAATTTAGAAGGAGTTGTGTTTTTCTTGTCTGCAAAATGGAAAAGGGAATGCCTACCTGGCTTCCACGAGACTTTTGAGGCACCAACTTTTCTTATAAAATGCATCGGTGAAGGAGTAAACCAAGGGGGGAATATATAAGGACCAAGGAGAGTTTCACGGTAATGATAAAGGAAGTTAGTTCTACGTGAGGCCCAGAAAAGGATCCATAAAGGGAGATAGACGTCAAGAGCCAGATGCTGCTGTATCTGGGTGAGATTATCATTCCTTGAAATATGTGGGCAATAGAGTTAAGCACAGTTGGGCAGAACAGGTAACAGGTGCTCTTTGGTGCTTTTATTGTTTTGTTATGTGTGTAACCCTCTTCAGCCAGAGCAAAATAAACACATATCCTGGTTATTTAATAACAAGGGAAAGGCCTCACACCAAATCAGGGAGAAAAGACAAATAGAAGGGAAACGAATCCTCTCCTTTGACAGGTGGCAGGTACCAAGAGGGGCAGGGTCCAGAGGATATTAAGGTGAAGGGTTTAGCTGCAATAAGGAACTTTCCAAAATCGAGGTCTGAAGCCAAGGGTGTTGCTGGGTGTTGCACCCATCCCCCCTCCCACCTTGGTGGTCGGGGGAAGGGCAAGGACACCCACAGGGAGGAGTTCTCCAAGGAATGGCAGAGAGTCCAGACTATGGGGCGGGGGGAGGTTCAAATGAGTCGCCACATGTGAGAGAGTCAGAGGGCACCTCTGAGTCATGGCCTTAGGAGTCATGGAGAAGAGCTTTTAGTCCCAGGGAATTGGGGTGAGTCAGGAGAAAAATGGGGTGGAGCCAGGAGAAAAGGCAGCCAAAGAGAATCTTGGCTGCCACCGTGAGCTTCTGTCAGATTTGTGACTTCCTTTTGTGGGCCAGCTGGGCACAGAGCAAGGGTCACTGGGCACAGCATCAGGGGCAGGGGCCGAGCACACCCTTTTCCCGGGAGCCCCCAGGATTCTGTTGTTTGCCCGTGCATCAGCAACCATCACTGTGATAAAGAGCTGCCTTCTCAGGGGAGCTTTGAAAAAAAATAGTTTGGTTATTTTTTTCTTGTTCTGTGATTTGGATGATTTTGAAAATAGATACCCTAGTTACACTTTCATGGGCCAAACACTCATGCAGGTGGGGATGGAGGAAAACCCAAGAAGCTCTTCCTCCTTTTGCACTTATTTGTTAAGGAGTTGATAAAATAGCTTCCACTCCATAGACACATCTCTTATTTTCCTTTGGACTTTGTACTCCCTCTCATGCCAATCTCCTTCAGGACCTTGTACCCTTGCTGCCTGAATTGTGTTAGAGGTGCCCTGGTAGGAAGACAAACTCCTTTAGAAGTTTGCCTGGAAAGTCTATCCTTGGAGTAACTGGAAACAACTCCCATTAGAAGGGGGATAGACACACAGAAAAGATGAAGAGGGTGCTTCTACCCATTTTATACACATAGAGGCCAAGGCTCAACCTTGTGCCTGCACACAGCGGGGTACGGGATACGAGTGAACCAGTTCTGACCACTGCCAGGCTCTTTCTATTCCCACTGCATGATGATGGGTGGGGACAAGTGAACCAGGGAACTCCGGAGGGCAGAGTTGCTCTCTATGAATGCTCACAGGCCCAGAGGGTGGAGAGCCATTGTGGCTGTAGGAACCCAAATATTTATTGACTTGAGTTTCACAGAAGGTGAACATGGAAGCAACCCATGACCTTATTAATAACAAACAAACAGACAAAGTCATGTCCTGACGGCTTTTCTTCCCATCAGAGGAAGGGGTCAGAGGGACTGAGTAATTCAGATTAGTTCTAACCAAGTCTGGGCATAAAATCAGGGTCAGATTAAGCAGTTACTAACTTAATGCTTAAGATGGGCAACAGATAAGGATTGTTAAAACAGGTACAAATTGTACTCAAGGATCGGTCTTTCTTCAAAGGTTCCTGCAGAATCACATGGCATTTTTGCCAAAAATACAGTTTAAATTCCAGATCTCATGCCCTCCTGTCAGTGTCCAGGGAGCACACCGGTATTAGTGCCATTGGGAAAGTTTGAAAAACAGTACTTTAACTTATATGCATATTCTTGGAAAAATAAGAACTTTCTTTGGTGTTGACGTGCTTTGTTCTTTGAGGTCGTCAGCAGGGACAGGGACCCCTCAGCCTACCCCAGGCCTGTGTCTGCTCGCCCCCTTGCTTGGTGAGATAGATAGGTATGTCTGTATAAGGTATATAAGATAGACAGATTTTTTTCTTTCCACTTCCTTTATATGAGCAGCTGGGTAGAGAAGTTAAAGCAATATCGAATGTCTAGATCTTTCCTCCTTCCCAGATGATAAGATCCTGGGGGTGGAGGAGTGGGGAATAGGAGCCCCATCTGGGCTTCACCCTCAGCTGCCTGTTCCGGACCATCTTGTTCAGATTCTTGGGGGAAGTTTGCTGCACATAATGAAGAGATTCTGATCCTCTTTCTGCCATTACTCCTTTTACATATAGGTGACTCGGTAACCCTGCAAGGAGGGAGGCTGATGAGGAAGGTGACAGATAAAGAGGGAGCCCAACGGGGAGGACGATCAGGGAGTCTGACGGGGCGGGGGCAGTGGGGCAGGGGAGGGCCTTTGGGATGGATGGCTGGGGAGGGGCAACAGGAGGGTGATAGCTTGAGGACCATTAGGATGGGGTCAACAGGAGAACGATGGGAAGTGGGACCAGGAGGAGAGGGAGAGTACAAAGGAGGGGTCCAATGGGGAAGAAGCCTTGGCAGGGCAGGACCTGGTTCTTTCCAAGGCCCTAACCATAATGGCACCAAATTCTGTCTAAACCTTCCTCTTAATCACACCCTTATCTTTTCATAAAAGGTGATATGAGTAATAAAATATTTAAATCTCTAAGAAGGCGTAGATTGCCCTACCACAAAGCCTGTCTAAAGTGCCATCACCCACTGGCACCTGGTGAGCTTGCTGTACATACAAAGAACCCTAAGGATATGAGTTCTTTGAAGACTGAAATTTTAAAAAACTGAAATAGAAAGTAACAGCAGTTTTTACACACAAATTGGTGGAAAAATGCACGAATTTTAAGCATGATACTGGGTAAGAAAACTCCCCATCTTGCTCAGCCATATATATTCTCAAACAGTTTTTTCTTTTTGTAAGAGTTTGTAGAGAGTTGCTGGCAAGCCAGAATACTTTCTGATGCTATTTGCCGTTTCTACTTTTTGGAAGTAGATTTCTGTCTGAAGTTTAACTTTCTGAAGCTCAAAGACACTGTAACAACATGTTCTTTTATACTTTGAATAACTAAAGGGAGCCAATAACAGTTCATTAAAAATGTCAGATTACTCTTTTTTATTTAAGAATGATGACTATAAAAAATTAGGAGCATGGATTGATTTAACTTCCTATAAAATACTTCTGAAGTTGGTGAAAGTAGCTGGCAGAATATGTTTTAGATTGTAGACATGAGTGATAATTAGTTGTAATATGATGCGATCCTTTCAGGAAAGTTCTCATGTTTCCACCATAGAGAAGTGCTCAGATTTTTATCCCTAAGAACTGGGTTTAGAAAATCTGGTCTTTGGAGTGTAAGTGTGATAAGCACGTGACGGAAGCTCTGGCCAGTTCTTCATGATGCTACATGTTGCCCACGCAGAATCCAGCACCCCCCACCACCTCCCAACACTTGCAGTCCTCCCACTGCCTCCTGCCCACCCAGAGCTGCCCTGGGTGTGTAGATCTCAGCCCTGACCACTTGCTCTGCTCTAGGACCTGTCTCCCACCCACCCCTCCTGGGAGTATGAGAGCTTACTTGTCCTTGTGTTTTGATCTTCATCTAATGCCTGCCTTCCCGCCCCTGAGTACTTTCTCCTTCTGCCATCTGCAAACTCAGCTCTCAGCCGAGTTCTTCTACCTTGCTCCATACCACTCTAATTGCCAATCTGACCCTAATATGAGTTGCAGTTCTATTAAAAGAGTTCCCTGCTCCCTAGTTGACCCCTTGTGCCTCGGTTGGAATGGGGCTTTGACCTTGTCCTCCTCTGTGTGGCAGGGAGGACTAGGGAGAGAGGTAGCTCAGGCCAGATGGTGTGTGCTGGGCTAGGAAGTGTGGCAGTTAGCAGCTTTGAGGAGAGTCATCATAGAGGGACAATCCCTTAGGTGTTTCCATTTCCTTCCTGAGCTTGCTGTCCATGCCACTGTGCAACCCTCATGTCTGGGAGCAGTTGACTATGACCAGCAGGTCAGCACAACTTCAAGCCCTCAGAGCTGGTCTTGACCCTGTGTTTGAGAGAATGGGTGGGTGGGGAGACAGGAGACTCAGACTCCAGCTTCGGGATCCCAGTTCTCCAGGAAGACTCTTTCTGCCTTATTTTCCTATTAGTTCCCAGTGTCCATGGGAATGGACATCCTACCTTTGAACTGAGATATTCAAAGGCGCTGCTTCTCTGCCTGCTTCCACACCTGCCTGAATTACTGAACCCCTTGGACAGACCCTTTGAGATAATTTGGACATGAGCTAGTAGTGCATTTTTGTCTGGTTATTATTATGCTTTTCCCAGGGGTGGGTGAAAACTTGATAGGGAGTTCTGCCCCAGAGGCTGATTGAGGCTCCCAGGGAAAAGGCTGGACTAGGATAGGTAATAACCAATGGGAGCTGGACCCATGTCCACTCTGAGGAGGGAAGCTAAGGATGTGGTGGAGGGACAATATTTGACACTGGACGCAAAGGTCAAGTGTGAGGCTCAAAGTTAGAGCTAAAATCAGAAACACTGGCAGATTGAGTTGGGTGGTGCTATGAGGTGAAACGGTTTGTAATGAAGGCTCCAAACAAAGATGAAGATACAGAGAGTGTGTGTTTATTAAGTGTCGACCTTATGATGGAGGAGCTGTCTTGTTCATCACGCTTATCACATTTCTTGTTGACATACCTCCAGATTTGGACTTGCCATTTCACCCACATTTAGTGCCCAGCATAGAGCCTGGCACATGGTAGGCGCTCGTACATTTCTGAGGAACATGAATGAAGTCTTTGGGAGCTTAGTTGATAATATTAGACCCTGTCTTTCTCAGTGGTCCTCAACAGTGAATGTGCTGCCACCCAGGGTGTGGTTCTATTTGTCACAATGATGTGGGGACACTACTGGGATTTGCTGGTGGTATTGGGGGGTTCAGGAACGTTAGACGACCTGGAACAGGAGATCTCTCACCATGGAGAATTAGCCCACATCTTGCTGGACATCCACGAAGGTGAAAAACCCATAGACAGTTATCTGAACCTAGCACTGAACTCTATTTTACACATATATGCAAAGTATTTTGTGCATGGTTTTAATATACACTGAACATTGAAGAAATGCAACTAATAAAATAAAACGGGGGACAATGGTACTTTGTTTTGTTCAGAACTCTCCCAAGAGTTGTTGACCCTTTCCAAAAATCATGTTACCCATTGCTACACTGTTCATGGATTTGAGGCCTTCAAACAACAACCTGTGTGAGTCTATGGTTATAGCTGTTGCATTCAGTGTAACTCAGTATATATTTATGAATATATTGTTGAGCTGCTATTTTAAAATGTTAAATATAAAAGAAAAGTGTCAACAACTACTTCTCTTAAATCCAAACATATTCGTAATGTAAGCGTCTGGTTACCCATTACATCTTGAGGGTACATGAACCTGCACATACACACTGACATGCAGATTATTTTATCATAAATTATTTAACTTTTTTTCTCTTTATATTCCAGTTAGAGCATTTTATTGATTTGATTTTTTGAAATTATGTGTGTAGTTACATTATGTAAACTGTGAAATATATTACAGGTTAACAAGGAGGATGTTATAAAGTATTTATTTTAAAAAGAGGGCATGGGATAGTGATGGGGTGATATCAGCATCATGGTGGAGTTATTCCCTTTGTCTCTCACGTCTAAGTTACAGCTAAATGGACATTCATTAACCAACAGAGGATTCCCTACACAGCACAAAGGGACACCTGAGAGATCCATGCAGCCATACATCTGAAGGTGGGTGGACTAGATCCCTGGGAAGCAGTGGAACTGGGTGAACAGGACCCTCACCTTCCCTGGTGGCAGCAATCCAGATCACAGGTCCTCACACAGTGGCCAGTGTGACTGTAAGAGGAGGCAGGGACAGCTAGGCCTGCATACAAACACTTTCAGAATGGTAGCTTGGCGCAAGGGAGTTCCCACTATGCTGTGGTGGCCCTATCGATGCAAATGCTCCCTGCTGAGTGGCAGTGGCTCCAGCCCTCACAAGGGAGCCCTGCCTACCAAGGGCAATGGCTCAGTCAAACTACCCACAAGTGCAGAGCCAGCACACGTGCAAAAGAAAGTGCCCCTCCCCTCTTGCCTAGCACAGCATCTCAGCCAATGGTCCCCTGCTGAGTACAGCAGTCCTGCCCATAAGGAGCAACCTGCTGGCAGAGCACCGAGACCTGGCCTGTGCATGTATATGTGACTCGCCAAGCAGCTGAGGCCAGCCCATGCAAATGCTGAGCAGCCCTATTGGCACAACTTCCAGCAGATGAGGTAGGATCAGAAAACACAGCTCCTGCCCCCGCCAGCAGTGGTAGGTGGAATCTGTGACCTGAGACTACCACAAATACACCAGCAAAGGATCAATTCATCAAACACCATGAAGAACTACAGCAACGCTTCAGAGCAGAAGGAAATGACAAGTCTCCAGAAACCAATCCTGAAGTCGTAGAAATTTACAATCTAAATGACAGAGAATTCAAAATAGTTGTCATAAAGAAGCTCAATAAGTTACAAGAAAACTTAGAAAGACAGTTCAATGAGCTCTGGAATAAAATTAAAGAGCCAAAGGAATTCTTCACTAAAGAGATCGAAACTCTCAAAAAGAACCAAATAGAAATTCTGGATATGAAGAACACAATTAATGAGATAAAAAATAATCTAGAAATAAAAAATAGAGCTGATGTTATGAAGGACATAATTAATGGTTTAGAGGCTAGAAATGTGGAACTGCTTCAGGTAGAGGAGAGAACTAAGATTTTTTAAAAATGAAGAAATTCTTCAAGAAATATCCAACTCAAAACCACACATCTATGGACAGCTTATCTTCGACAAAGGAGCTGAGGGCATACAATGGAGAAAAGAAAGTCTCTTCAACAAATGGTGTTGGGAAAACTGGACAGCCACATGTCAAAGAATGAAAATAGATCATTCTTTTATGCCATTCACAGAAATACACTCAAGATGGATCAATGACTTAAAGGTAAGACCTGAAACCATAAGACTTCTAGAAGAAAATATAGGCAGTACACTCTTTGACACCAGTCTTAAAAGGATCTTTTCAGACACCATGTCTTCTCAGACAAGGGAAATAATAAAAAGAATAAACAAATGGGACTTCATCATTCTAATGAGCTTCTACAAGGCAAAGGAAAACAAGATTGAAACAAAAATACAACCTACCAAGTGGGAAAAAAATTTGTAAATCATATATCTGACAAAGGCTTAATCTCCATAATATATAAAGAACCCATGCAACTCAACAACAAAAAATCAAACAACCCAATCAAAAAATGGGCAGGGGATAGGAACAGACATTTCTCCAAAGAAGATATATGGACGGCCAATAGGCACATGAAAAATGCTCATCACCACTGATCATGAGGGAAGTGCAAATCAAAACTACAGTAAGATATCACCTTACACCTGTTAGAATGGCTAAAATAAGTAAAACAAAAAATAGCAAATGTTGGAGAGATTGTGGAGAAAAAGGAACTCTCATACATTGCTGGTGGGAATGCAAACTGGTGCAGCCACTATATAAAACAGTATGAAGATTTCTCAAAAAAATTAAAAATAGAAATACCATATGACCCAGCCATCCCACTACTGGGTATCTATCCAAAGAATTTGAAATCAGCAATTCAAAGAAACTCATGCACCCCTATGTTCATTGCAGCATTATTCACAATAGCGAAGACATGGAAGCAACCTAAGTGCCCATTAATTGATGATTGGATAAAGAAGATATGGTATATGTAAACAATGGAATACTACTCAGCCATAAAAAGGATAAAATCGTCCCATTCACAACAACATGGATGGACCTTGAGGGTATTATGTTAAGGGAAATAAGCCAGATAGAGAAAGGTAATCTCTGTATGACTCCACTCACATGTGGAAGATAAACAAACACATGGACAAAGAGAACAGATTAGTGGTTACCAGGGGAAAGGGGAGGTGGGAGTGGACACAAACAGTGAAGTGGTGCACCTATAATATGACTGAAAAATAATAATATACAACTGAAATTTCACAAGGTTGTAAACTATCATAACCTCAATTAAAAAAAAAGAAGGAAATATCCAACTCAATTAGGAAAAGCAACATAAGGATTATAGGTATTCCAGGGAAGAAGATGGGGAGAAAGGAGCAGAGAGCTTGTTCAAAGAAATAATAACTGAGGTCTTCCCAAATCTGGGGTAAGAACTGGACTTACAAGTACATGAAGCCAATAAAACTCCTTTCAATGCAAAAAGAGCTCCTCTAAGGCATATAATGTTAAAACTGGCAAAAGTCAATGACAAATGAAAAAATATTAAGAGCAGCAAGGCAGAAGAAAATAACCTACAAAGGAACCCCTATCAGGCTTTCAGTAGATTTCTCAGCAGAAACTGTACAGCTAGGAGAGAATGGAATGATATATTCAAAATACTGAAAGACAAAAACTTTCCACCAAGAATACTCTATTCAGTGAAACTGTCCTTCAGATACAACGGAGAAATAAAAGATTTCCCAGATAAACAAAAGCTAAGGGAGTTTGTCACCACTAGGCCTGCCTTACAAGGAATGTTGAAAGGAGCCCTCCTATTCGAAACTAAAAAGCAAAGGTTTACAAAACCTTGAGCAAGGAGATAAATAGACAAAATCAGAAAACTGCCATTCTATATCAGAGCAGGTTAGTAAATACTTAATTAAAAAATAAATGATAAAGGTAAGGAAAGCATCAAAAATAACTATAAACTCTCGAATTTAGTCACAAACTCACAAGACAAAAAGAATAATTTGTGACAACAATAACTCAGAAGAAGAGGAAAGGGATGGGACCTGCTTAGGCTAATGTTGATAAGAGGCTATCAGAAAATGGACCATCTCATCTATGAGATCTTTTACACAAACCTCACCATAACCACTAAACAAAAACTCAGAGCAGAGCTACAAATCCTAAATAAAGAAAAAACCATAAAAGAAAACCACCAAACTGAAATAGCAGTCGGAAAAACAAGGGAAAAGAAATAATGGAAATATAAAACAACTGGAAAACAAGAGATAACATGGGGGTATTAAGCCCTCAGGTATCAAGAATCATTCTAAGGTAAATGGATTGAATTCTCCAGTCATAAGACACAGAGTGGCTGGATGGATTGAAAAACAAGACCCAACAATATGCTGCTTCCAGGAAACACATCTCAGCTCTAAAGACAAACATAGGCTCAGAGTGAAGGGATGGAAGATGATACGCCAAGGAAATGGCAAGCAAAAGAAAGCAGGTGTTGCCATACTTATATCAGACAAAGCAGACTTCAAGATAAAAAAGACAATGAGAGACAAAGAGAGGCAGTATATAATGATAAAAGGGACATTTCACCAAGAGGAATGACACTTATGAATATATATGCTACTAATGAAGGAACACCGAAGTATGTAAGGCAACTATTAACAGACCTAAAGGGAGAAATTGGGCCAGCCCTGGTGGCCTAGTGGTTAGATTTGGCATGCTCTGCTTCAGTGGCCTGGGTTTGGTTCCTGGGCATGGACCTGTACTACTCGTCTGTCAGTGGCCATGCTATGGTGTTGGCTCACATACAAAAAGAAAAGAGAAGGATTGGCAGTGGATGTTAGCTCAGGGTGAGTCTTCCTCAGTAAAAGGGGAAAAAAAGTGAGAAATTGACAGCAACACAATAATAGTAAGCGTTCTCAACACCCTACTTGCATCAATGGATAAATCACCCAGACAGAAAGTCAACAAGGAATCAGAGGCCTTAAATGAAACACTAGACCAATGGACTTACTAAATATATATGGATCATTCCATCCCAAACCAGCAGAACACACATTCTTCTCAAGTGCACATGGAACATTCTCAAAGCTTGACCATATGTTGAGAAAGAAGGTAAGCCTCAATAAATTTAAAAAGATTGAAATCATATCAAGCATCTTTTCTGACCACAATGGTATGAAACTAGAAATCAACTATAAGAGAAAGGCCGGGAAAGTCACAGACATGTGGAGACTAAACAGCATGCTACTGAACAGCCATTGGGTCAATGAAGAAATCAAAGGAGAAATAAAAAAATACCTGGAGACAAATCAATATGAAAATACAACATGTCAACTCTTATGGGATGCAGCAAAAGCATTTTAGACTAAGATGGAAATTTATAATAATACAGGGCTACCTCAACAAAGAAGAAAAATCTCAAATAAGTAATCTTAAACAACACCTAACAGAACCAGAAAAAGAAGAACAAACAAAGCCCAAAGTTAGCAGAAGGAGGAAGATAATAAAAATTAACACAGAAATAAAGGAAATAGAGACTAAAAAAAGAGTACAAATGATCAATGAAACTAAGATCTGGTTCTTTGAAAAGATAGACAAAATTGACAAACCCTTAGCCAGACTAACTAAGAAAGAAAGAGAGAAGACTCAAATAAATAAAATTAAAACTGAAAAAGGAGAAACTACAATGAATACCACAGAAATCCAAAGGATTATAAGAGAATACTATGGAAAACTATATGCCAACAAATTGGGTAATCTAGAAGAAATGGATAAATTCTTAGACTCACACAACCTCCCAAAACTGAATCAAGAAGAAATACAGAATCTGAATAGATCAATCACAAGTAAAGAGCTTGAAATAGTAATCAAAAATCTCCCCAAAACCAAAAGTCCAAGACCAGATGGGTTCTCTGGAGAATTCTAACAAACATTTAAAGAAGATTTAATACCTATAATTCTCAAAGCATTTCAGAAAATTGAAGACAGAACACTTCCTAACTCATTCTATGAGGCCAACATTACCCTAATACCAAAACCAGACAAGGACAACACAAAGAAGGGAGATTACAGGCCAATATTGCTGATGAAAATAGATCAAATATCAGCAACAAAATATAGGCAAATTGAATACAGTATTACATTAAAAAGATCATACACCATGATCAAGTGGGATTCATACCAGGGACGCAAGGATGGTTCAACACTCGCAAATCAATCAATGTGACACACCACATTAACAAATGAGGAAAAAAAATCACATGATCATCTCAATAGATGTAGAGAAAGCATTTGACAAGATCCAACATCCATTTATGATAAAAAAAACTCTCAATAAAATGGGTGTAGAAGGAAAGCACCTCAACATAATAAGGGCCATATATGACAAACCCACAGCCAGCTTCATACTTAACAGTAAAACATTGAAAGCCATTCCTCGGAGAGCAGGAACAAGAAAAGGGAGCCCACTCTCACCATTCCTACTCAACATAGTACTGGAGGTTTTGGACAGAGAGATTTTAGGCAAGAAAAAGAAATAAAACATTTCCAAATTGGAAAGGAAGATGTAAAACTCTCACTGTTTGTGGACATGATTCTATATGTGGAAAACCCTAGAAGAATCCACCAGAAAACTATTGTAAATAATCAACAACTACAGCAAAGTTGTAAGGTATAAAATCAACTTACAAAAATTGATTGCATTTCTATACACCAACAATGAATTAGCAGAAACAGAAGTCACGACTACAATCTCACTTACAATCACAATGAAAAGAATAAAATATCTAGGAATAATCTTAACCAAGGAGGTGAAAGACCTGTACACTGAAAGCTATGACATTACTGAAAGAAATCGAAGAAGACATAAACGGAAAGATATTCCATGCTCATGGATTGGAAGAATAAACATAGTTAGAATGTCCATACTACCTAAAGCAATCTACAGATTCAATGCAACCCCAATCAGAATCCCACTGACAGTCTTTAAGGAAATAGAACACCGAATCATAAAAGACCTCCAAATAGCCAAAGCAACTGTGAGAAAAAATAATATAGCTGGAGGCATCACGGTTCCTGACTTCAAAATATAATACAAAGCTGTAGTAATCAAAACATCATGGCACTGGCACAAAAACAGACATAGAGATCAATGGAACAGAATTGAAAGCCCAGAAATAAAACCACACATCTTTGGATAGCTAATCTTCGACAAAGGAGCCAAGAACATACAATGGAGAAAGGAGAGTCTCTTCAATAAACGGTGTTGGGAAAACTGGGCAGCCACGTGCAAAAGAATGAAAGTAGACCATTGTCTTAGACCATACACAAAAATTTACTCCAAATAGATTAAAGACTTCAATGTAAGATGTGAAACCATGAAACTCCTAGAAGAAAATATAGGCAGTACACTCTTTGACATTGGTCTTAGCAGCATCTTGTCGAATGCCACGTCTACACAGGCAAGGGGAACAAAAGAAAAAATAAACAAATGGGACTACATCAGACTAAAAAGATTCTGCAAGACAAAGGAAAGCAGGAACAAAATGAAAAGACAACCCACCAACTAGGAGAAAATATTTGAAAATCATATATCTGACATATAAAATCATATATCTCCATAGTATATGAGGAACTCACACAACTTAACAACAGAAAAACAAAGAACTTGATCAAAAAATGGGCACAGGATCTGAAGAGACATTTTTCCAAAGAAGATATACAGATGGCCAACAGGCACATGAAAAGATGTTCGACATCACTAATTATTAGAGAAATGCAAATCAAAACTCCAATGAGATATTACCTTACACCTGTCAGAGTGGCTATGATTAACAACACAAAAAATAACAAATTTTGAAGAGATTATGGAGAAAAGGGAACCCTGTATACTGCTGGTGGGAATACAAACCGGTGTAGCTACTATGGAAAACAGTATGGAGATTTCTTGAAAAATTGAAAATAGAAATACCATATGATACAGCTATCCCACTACTGGGTATTTATCCAAAGAACATGAAATCAATAATTCAAAGAGACTTATGCACCCCTACGTTCATTGCAGCATTATTCACGCTAGCCAAGATGTGGAAGCAACCCAAGTGCCCACTGACTGATGAATGGATAAAGAAGATGTGGTATATATACACAATGCAATACTACTCAACTGTAAGAAAAAGACAAAACCATCCCATTTGCAACAACATGGATGGACCTTGAGGGCATTATGTTAACAGAAATAAGCCAGACAAAGAAAGACGAATACCATAAGATTTCACTCATATGTGGAAAATAAGCAAATACATGGACAAAGAGAACAGATTAGTGGTTACCAGAAGGGAAGGGGGTTCAGGGGTTGTTGAAAGAGGTAAAGGGGCACATATGTATGGTGATGGATAAAACCTAGACTATTGGTGGTGAGCCCGATGCAGTCTATACAGAAACTGAAATATAATAATGTACACCTGAAATTACACAATGTTATAAACCAATATGATCTCAATAAAATAATTTTTAAAAAAGGACAGTGACAAATTACATTGTCTAGGTATAGATTTTCAAATGCTAAAATTGTATAGCATTATACAATTCTTAATAAACTTAAAAAGCAATATAATAAAATTATGTATTACTCTATCTTCTAGTTCTTATAAATTTATTTTTTGCTTGCTTTTTTATTTAAAAAAAAAAGAGATCATAGGGCTGGGTCTGAAACCACTGTTTTATGCTCTGACCCTCATCTTTGCCTGGCCTTCACCTGTCTGGTCTGTTTTTCAACTGTAGCCACCCGGGGTCTGACTGTCACTCCTCTGAAGGGAGTAATATTCTGAGGGAGAACTCCTGGGGATCTAATGCCTTCAATTTGATTTAGAACATAAAATTTTTTTCTGTTTTTTAAAAATATAAACTCTTATCAGAAGTATACTCTCCTCTACATATCATGACTGTGAAATCTATAACCAACTTTGTGCTGACTTTGGATGCTGTAATCTTGGAATGAGAAGTAATCTCTCCCAGTCTGGTGTTTGTGGATAGACCAGGAGTATGGGCTCCCCTTGGTCGCTTTTGTGACCCCTGGGCAGAGAGATTCTCCTTTGGGTTTTAAGCTGAGGAGGTCAAGTGGATCTGCCCTGCCCCTTGCAAGATTTCTGCATTTGCCACACATTTTCCCAGTGTAGCATCGTGGGAACCGGGAGAAATCTCAGCACCTCTGACACCAGGGAGGATAATGGAGCCCTTGATCATTTGAAGAAGTCTGTAGATTGTCTCTTGCCAAAATTACCTCGTGAAAGGCCACCCCCTAGAACACACTGCTCTCTCAGCCCTCTTAATGCTGCCCCTTTTGACCTTTGGCCTCACAGCCCTGTGGCAGAGTGCCACCACTTGTCCATTTCCACCCCTAACCCTGCTGTGCTGTTGGGAGTCATGATCCCCAAACGGAGGCAGAAAGACAGGCCTGACGTGGAGGAAGAATGGGGCAGGTGAAAGCCCAGCCCACGTCAAGAGACCCTCCTTGCTGGGTGGCTCCACATCCTACGTCCAGGCACTTCCAGGAGTGGATGGTGAAACCCACTTCCTACCTTTTACTGGCCTGGCTCTGCTTTCTGTTTCAGAATCGAAGCATGATGAGCAGTTATAACGTCTCAATTCCACTTATGCACAGTGTCTTTCCTGAAGGTGGCACGTCATGAATTTATATGCCCAGTTTGCAACTGACACTTCTTTGAGTGTGTTCAAGGATGATACATTTGTTTGTTCACTCACTTACTCAACAAAGATTCATCGAGAGCCTGTTCTATGCCAAGTCCCTTTGAATCTCTGGAGATGCTGTGTTGAGTAAAATCATTGTCTCTTCCCTTGCATCTTTAAAAAGTAAACTAATAAATAAAGCAAATAATTAAAACTGTGACAAATGACAGGAGGGAAAATGTAGGAAGCCATGAAAGAAAACAACAGGGGAACTTACAGTGGGCAATTGGAACAGGTGTCTCTGAAGATGTTTAAACTGAGATCTAGAGATTGACAAGTGTCCAGACAGGCAAGGACTTGAGGAGAGCAGACAGAGGAAACAGAAGGTACAAAAGACTTGAGGTGGGAAAGCGCTTGATGTGTCTGATCTCAAGGGGGAACAGTGGGCCTGGAGGATGGTTTATCTGAGAGAAAAGTGACATCAGGTGAGATCAGAAAGGTAGGCGTGGGTCAGATCATGTAAAGCCTGTGGAATAATTTTAAAACTTTTCCACACAAATTCTTTGATACTCATCCCCTCAAAAGGTGAATCCTAACTCCCCTCCCCCTAGAGCAGTCTATACTTCATGACTAGAATGTAGTAGAAGTGATGGTGTGTGATGTTCAAAATTAGGACAGAAAAACACACTGTGGCTTCCTCCTTGCTCTCTCTCGGGTCACTCTCTCTGGCAGACGCCAGCTACTATATTGTGAAGACACTCCAGCAGCCGTATGAAGAGGTCCATATGGCTGAGATCTTCCACCAGCCGCCATGTAAGTACGCCATTTTGGAGGCAGATTCTCCAGTCCCAGTCAAGGCCCAGCTAACATCTTGACTGCAACTTCATGAGGGACCCTGAGCTAAAAACTCCCGGCTAAGCCACTCCTGAACTCCTGACCCACAGAAATTGTGAGATAATAAATGTTTGTTGTCATAAACTGCTAAGTTTCTGAGGTAGTTTGTTATGCAACAATTGATGACTGATACAGCTTGGTAAACCGTGTTAAGGAACTTAAATTTTTGTAAGTGGAAAGAGGAGTCATTGAAGAGCTTTGAGCAGGGTAATTATGTAATCAGATGTATTCTTTTAAAAGGATCACTCTGGTTGCTGCATGAAGAACAGGTGGAGAGGGCCAAAAGTAGAAGAGATGATGCTTCTGAGGCTGAATCAGTCAGAATGCATTTGGCTACAAGTGTCTGAAATTCCCAACCCAAAGTGACTTAAACAATAAGGACATTTATTGTCTCATCTTTCAAGAAACCCAGATGGTAGGGTGGCTCTCAGGGTAGTTAATTCAGTGGCTCATTAATATCATCAGGACCCTAGCTCTTTTTGCCCCTGTTGTGCCTGTCTTGGAGTATTGGCTTTGTTCCAAGGCTATCTGTTCTCATGGCAACCAGATGGCTCTCAGGACTCTAGAAGTCATATCTAGAAATGACAAAGTCCAGTTGAAGCAAAGCCCATCTCTTTCTAAGTGCCTCTTCTTAGGAGTCAGGGAACCTTTCCCAGAAGCTCTCAGTAGGTTTCCTCTCACATACCATTGATCAGAATTGCATCACATGCTAACAGCTAATTGAGCATGGCAAGGGGAAAGGACCACCATGATTGGCCCGGGCTGGACATGGTGGTGGCCTAGAGTAGGACTGTGGCGGTAAGATGGAAAGAAATAGATGTATTTGAGATACGTTTTGCAGAAACCAGAGAAATAAAAGAATCATGCATGGCCTTAGGTTTTTCATATGAGCAACTAGGGGTATAGAAGTACCATTTTCTAAGATGAGAAGCCTGGTAGAGGCAGCTTTGTGCAATGGGGGACATAAAGAGCTTGCTATTTCTATGGGCAGGAATCATCAGACCCACTTTGTTGACTGTCAGCATATACCTGAGGGGTACAGTACCTTGCCTTCAAAGACGGATTCACCAGTGATAAATGTTTAGCACCGTATCAGGCTGGATAGGGCCTGATTCAATGAAGGAGGCCTTTCTAACTAAACCACAAAGGCTGCAGTGATCTCTTTTTACTAGTAAGGCTTGCTTTAATGATCATTGTTAAAGACATTAATTGATACTGTAAATTGGAGCCTGGGTTTCAATGGGGGTCCTCGGATCATTTTCTCTGCAGTGGACACTTTCATTAGCTCTCTTGGCAGCCAGATGCATTACTTTCCAACTTTCATGAATAATAAGGACATGAACATTTGCCTCTAGGTTATACTTTCTATTTTTAAAGCTCTTTGCCATATTAATGGATCGATCCATAAATGGATAAGAGCTATGTAAAAGAAACATCCTCATCACATCTTCATATCATTTATCATTTTCAGTGTAGTTAGACCAAAACTCTGTGTGACAACCTAGCTTGACAGACATTTATTGAATATCTATTGTGTTCTAGGCACTGTCCTAGGTGCTGAGAGGACAATTATGATAGTAGGTGGTCAACAAATATTGTTGACCGTTGAATGAATAGGCTTATGTACTTAGCCAAGGAAGTGGTGAAAGGCCTACCATCCATGAAAAATGGCATTTTTCCTCTCTGGAAGAGCTTCCTCTTTCTAGAAATGATGGCAAAAAAAATCATCTTGGCACTTGAGTTCTGGGATTTTAAAAGAAAACTGCCAGAGCTGGGATCTGATTAGATCTTACTGGGTGCCAGTCTTGCTTCTATGTAGGGTTGAAACATGGTGACTACAAAGGTGCAAAACCTTTATGTCAATTTGAGATTTGGGGTCCTAAGAAGGAGTTCCAAAAGCCTGAACGTAAATTACAGTGACACTGGATTTGCTTGGCTGGAGGTTTCATCTTAAGTCTGCAGATCAACTGAATACACTCTACCAATCTTAATTTTTTTTTAATTTAATTTTCCTTAATTTATTTCTTATTATCTGAAATGAACTTGTTTATTTGTTTTTGCATTTATTATCTGAATCCTACTGAGACACTAGCACTTAGAACAGTGCCTGGCACAGACAATGAACTTAACAAATATTTATTGTGTCAATGGATGAAATCCTCTTTCTGCTTGAAATTTTTCTGGTTACTTAGCTCTCCTTCCCCTGGGATTCCAGTTGCCCTAAACATTATGTAGTAAATTCTTCCTATTTAGGACTTACCTATTTAAAACCAGCAATTTAAACTCATACCAGAGTGTAAGATACTCAAGGCCAGGGACCAAGTCTTGTACTTCTCCTAAAGCCAGCCTCCTAAGCTCAGTAAAAGGGAGTCCATGAGACACTGACTGGTCAACTGCTCCAGGTTTGAGGCAGGGAGAAATTCAGGGAAAGCCCTTCCTCTGCCCATCAAGTCCCTAGGAACAGCAAAGAGCTGCTGCTCGTGAGGAGAAATGTAAGTCTAGTTTCCAAAATAAAACTCATCAGCTTCAGGAGGCTGATCACTTCTAGGCAGTGACACTGAGTTCTACAGCTACGTGGCTTTGCGTGCAATTGAGTGGTGTCCCGAAATTGTCAGTTGCGTATGTGGCTTGGAACTGAAATTTACTGCCAGTTCACACCCTCAGGAAACGTATAATGGAGTTAGGATTGTGTATTTTTAAGAAAAACCAACAACCAAAAAAGATGTAGAAAATGTTAAGTTATAACGTGTGCTCTCCACCCATTAAGGACGAGAACAGACACTGATGGCAGAGAAATTGCAGGATGGGCACAGTTGGAGGCAGGAAGTAAAGACAGATTTTATCAGAAGAATTCTGGTTGCTTTGCCCGTGGAGTTATGTGAAAAGAATTGGGATAAATGTGATCAAAATTAAGAAGATATTTTTGTTACTAAATATCTTTGGGGCTGTTGGGCTCTCTCTTTCTGCGTTCAATGAAGACAGAGCTTACATTGTCTCCTAAGAGGCATTAACTTCAGCAGTATTTGCCATTGATGAGTGGTCCAGAATGCAGACTGGTTTCCAATAGTTGGATTGTCAGCAAACTGGAAAGGTCAAAATGTGGTTTTGGGGTCTCATGGATCTCAGTCTCTAGAGAGATGCCCTTTGGAGTGAGAGCCGGGATGGATGGATGATTACAGTAGCTCTGACTATCTCAGGAGAGCTAACTGACTTTTTGAGGAGCTCAGAAAACTCAAAATGGCTTCTGAGATGCCTTAAAAAGTTTTGAACTAATTTATGACTTTCAGAAAAGTTGTAAAAATAGTCCAGTGAGTTTCAATATATCCCTCACCTAGTTTCTCCTAACATTAGTATATTATACAACTATAGTATAATTATCAGAACCAGGAAGTTAACATTGATTCTATACTATTAACTAAAGACTTCATTTGAACTCCCTTGAGTTTTCCTCTAATGCCCAGGGTCTCACACTGCATTTCCTTGTTATTTCTCTGTCTCCTCCAAGCTGTAACAGTTTCTCAGTTTTTTCTTGTCTTCACAGCCTTGACACTTGAAGACTACTCATCACCTATTTTGTAGATTATCCCTCAGTTTGGGCTTGTGTGATGTTTTCTCATGATTAGAATGAGGTTATACATATTTGGTGAGAATCCCACAGACGTCACGTATCCTTCTCGGGGCATCCCATCACAGGGTTCCTGATGCTGATATATCTCTGGGGATGTTTACCTTGATCGCTTGGTTAAGGTGGTGTCTGCCGGTTTTCTTCACTATCTGTTCCTTTGTAGTTAATGTATGTCTTGGGGAAGATACCATGAGACTAAGCAAATTCTGTTTCTCCTCTTTCATCCTCTAATTTTAGCATCCATAAGTGTCTCTTTTCTGTAACAATTATTACTATGGAGTTTGCCTATTAATGCCATGAAGTTTTCTATTTCCCTTTGTCCTTCTACATTTAGTAATTGAAATTTTATTCTAAGGAAGAGCAGTCTTTTCTCCTCTCATTCATTAGTTAATATACTAATTAATATAAATAAGTCAGTATGGACTTGGGCTATTTATTCTATTCAGAGTGTTATAATCCAATGCTATCGTTATTTATTTGGAGGCTCACATTGTTCCAGCTCAGGCCATTAGGAGTTCCGCTGGTTTGGCTCTTCTGTTCCATCAACAAGCCTTATCATTTTTTGAGTACTCCCTTATTTTCTGGCACCACAAGATGTTCCTGGCTCATCCTGTACTTTCCCTGCCCCCACCTCTGTAGTCGCTATGTGACTTTTAAATGGGAGTATCTGTGGGTCACCAAGTCATCGTTTTAGCCTTGAATTCAGGTCCAGTTTATTTAGAAATCAATGAATAACTAGGAGACTCAGTGACCTATCATATGGTACCTGAAATCTGTCAAGGTGATATTAATACTGCATGCTAAAACTTGAGCCTGGTCATGAAGACTGGAGATCTGCTTCACCACATGGGAGAAGGAGAGAGCTTGCAGCACAGGAAGACCTGGTGTAGGGGCTTCTCTACCACCTGCTGTCTGTGTGTCCTCACACACGTCACACTGCCACTCCACAGAGGGACCATGTCTGACTGAGCGGACTCCTCACAGACTTCCTGCAGGGATCAAATGAGCCGTGCCCAAAAACGCTTTATAAATTGTAAAGCGTGAGGTGTTAGTGTTATTGCTTCTATAAACATTTATTCACCAGACCGTGGTGGAGTTAGAATGGACCTGAAAGATCAAGTCCAACACCTGCGTCTTCCAGGGAGAGAAGCAGAGCTGCAGACAAGTTAAGTGATTTGTCCAAGGATCCATGGGGTAGAACTGAATCCAGAAGGAAGGTCTTCTAACTGTTTGTCGTGTGTTCTCTCCATGACAACATGTACAATTTAAGTAATTTTTTTCATCACCAAACATGGCAGGAGCTACCATGATTTTTTATTTTGTTTATTTATTTATTTTTGTTGAGGAAGATTCGCCCTGAGCCAAATCTGTGGCAATCTTTCTCCATTTTGCATGTGGGTCGCCACCACAGCATGGTTGACAAATGGTGCATGTCTGCACCCAGGATCTGAACCCACAAACCCAGGCCACTGAAGTGCAACATTCCAAGCTCAAACACTGTGCCATGGGGCCAGCCCCTAGTTTTTATTTTTAATACCTCCTCCTAAAATAGAATTCAGGTAGACTAAGGAAACAGATTGCCAGTCTTACCTTTGGAAATGTTGTTACTGTAAATTTTTCCTGTATTCATTTTCACTCATTATACTTGGCTCTCTAATTAGGGCAGGGCTAATTCATTTCTGTAAGAAACAGCACAAGGAGAAGTATCTCTATTCTCAGAAAACTACCATCTGAACCTCGTCCTGGGCGGTGATTCCAATTCTGCTGCTGAAGGGGACTCCTACACACTCTGGCAATGACTAACTGATGCCAGACATCTGGATACTTAGAAACGTGTAGATGATTGCCTACGTGTTTTCTCTGGTTTTATTCCAGATGTTTGGAATCATGGAGACGAAGTCTCTGTGTCTAGAATATCAGGAAGAAAATGGTTTAAATCATATGTATTCTTGTAGTATCTCAGAAAAGGGCTTTTTCTTTTTTTCTTTCCTGAAATATTTGTTGAGAAGGAGCTTGGAACTTCAGAAATGTATGCTTCTTAGGATCTCAACTCTCAAAAATCTCCTGTTAAAACCAGCGGTGGACAGCTGCTGTAATTTGGTGTCCAGCCCTCTTTCCACTGGGCAATTGCTTTCTCATCCCACGTAGTCTGGGCAATTATTTGTTGTGATGCCCGGACTGCTCTCTGGCTGTGGATATGGATGTATGAACAGATCTTGCTAATCTTGGCGTCCCTTCTCTGTCCATGGTAATTGTGCAGGACTGATCGTAATATTTGTATTTCTGGATCCAACTATACCTGAGCCAGACGCCAGGACTTCATAGTGAAGTGAAGCAATAAATCCCTCCTTTTCTTGAACTAACTGAGTTGAGTTTCTGTCTCTTGCAACCGCAAGAGTCCAGACTAATTCCAGGTCCTTGTCTCAGGGACTCTCCATGTTACCTGCCCATTGTAGACAATCAATAAACACATGGTGAATAAGTGAGTACATCAGGGATAAATATAGCATGGTTTTGTTCAGTCCAAGTATGTGAGTCTGTAGTTTCAACCTCTTTTTTCAATGGTCATTTATCTGGGTACAAGAGAAAAATGGGGGATGGAACAGTTTATTTTTGAATTATCAGTGAGCAGCGACAACTCAAAGAAGAAGAAAGACAACGAAGGTATCTGAATAATTCACAAACTGGATAATTAGCCTGAATGGTTAGCATTACCAGAAATTCCACTGCTCAGGATCCCTTTGTTCAGCCAATAGTTACAATCTGTCTCATTTCATTACATCAGATTTTTAATGAGAAGGGAAGGAGAAAAAAAAGGCACTCATTTGTTAGAGCTCTAGTATGTGCCAGACACCAGGCTGGGCAGCAGGGCCGCTTCATGGGCACGACCTGTGCAGTCCCGCCCGGCCCCATGCTTAGAAAGGCCCCATGCTTGGTTTAATGCCATACTGTTGCCAACTTGAAGTTCTGAATAATTTTTGAACCAGGGGTCCCGCAGTATCACTTTTCACTGGGGCTTGCAAATTCTGTAGCCAGTTCCGCTGGACAGTTTGTATGTTTTCTCTCTATTAACCCTCATATCAGCCTAAGGACATTGTGTCATTTCCCCAATCTTCCCAGAAGGAGGACCCGGATAAATGACTGGCCCAAGGTGACACTGCAGAGCCGGGATTTGGATTCATGTCTGGCAGGAGAGCCTCTGAGCTTTCCTCAGCCTCCTCTGCTCACACACAGGTAATAAGAGGGGGTCCTGCACTCAAGGGGCCTACATCTAATCTTAGGTAGAAGACATGGAAAACACGAGGCCAAGGGAATTTGAGGATTCTCCAAACACTGTAGGTATAATTGGACTAGAAGCTTCTCAAGTTCTTTTTATTCGTTCATCCTCCCAGTATCTTTTGAAGCCCTAATACTGGTCAAGCACTTCATGTGAATTTATTCGTTCCACAGCAGGTATCCATTTAGCTCCTGCTCAATGCCAAGCCCTGTTTAAGGTTCTCAGAATAGGACAATGAGTAAAGTAGGCAGAATCCCAGCTTTCAGAGAAGTCATACACACACACGTGTGTGTGTGTGTGTGTGTGTGTGTGTGTGAGGGTTGTGGGGGGGACAGAGGGAGCTGACAATAAATAAGTTAACAAACAAACTGTGTAATTCAGGATGTGACAATCACAGTGAAAGAAATATACAGGATATATGATCGAGCAGGGAATATCTCCAAGGAGTGGACATTTAAGCTGAAACCTGGAGAATCCAGCCACGGGGGAAACCAGTTTCAGCAACTTTCAGGCAGAAGCAGGAGTGAGTGAAAAAGTCCGTGGGGCTACACACAGCTCTGCACGTAGCTTGCCCTGATCCTCACCAGAGCCGATTTTGCAGATGAGGAACCTGAGACATGGGGAAACAAAGAAATTTGCCAGCATCACAGTTAGTGGGAGACTAAAGAATTAAATCCTGTTTCCAGAGCTGGTGCAATTGAGCTCTCTACTCTACCCTCCCTGGAACAATAAGCTGATGAAGGAATTTGTTTTAGATGGTGGCAGACACACAACTCTGAATTGAGACCTCTCTGACCATATAAATATTTACTGCAAATTTGCATCATATTTTCCAGTCTTCTACTTTTTTTGTCCGCCAGGATGGTTTGTATCCCCAGGACCCATAGATCCCAGTGGGAGGTCGCAGTTTGCTTTGGGGGCAGGAGAGGGCGTAGGGTAGAGTGCCTGTCAAGTAGACTACCTGCTCCATCTCACCTGAGCGCAGTGGCTCCGTACCTCGAACTTGGAGGTTCCAGTGCCCTGAGAGATGAGCATCTCAGCTCCACCAAAAATGGCCAAATGTCAGCCTGGAACCACATATAGCCAGTGAGAGGCTCACGACACCCAGCTCTGATGAAGGGGGTGGACCCATGGTCGCCTCAGATTTGAACCGCGTCCTTGGGAAGCCCTGCCCCACTCACTAAGTGGATTAGAAAGCTGAGCTGGATGGTGATAGGTGTGGAGCCTGTTTCCACATTTCGCCAAAAGAAAAAAACCACTGCCAGAGTTCCATCTTGCTTGAGCTCCTGTAGAAGAAAGTAACCTTCGCATTCATTGCCTTTCCTGAAATTACTTCGGCTGGATTTTAAAACCAGTAACGACTAATAATAATAATTATTATTATGGATGTTTAAATATAAGACACATTCACTTAAATGGCGAATATTAACAATCATCACACAAGCTAATAAGATGATTTAGACCTTCAATATGTACTTGTGATTTAGCTAAATGCACTAAAATTTGCATTTGTGCTTGTCTCGGACCACTAATTTCAGTATGCGATAGTTAATTATTGGGTCATGTCCTTGCTTTATTGCTTTTGGCTATAAGATATATTAAACAAAAGCGTGAGTAAAATGTGATTTTTAGAGTAAGTTGTAAAAATCTGCATATCACAAAGCTAGAGTGGATTTCTGGATGTAAAAATAGCTATTTTTGGTAGATTCATAAAATATTTGGTATTTTAAGTCACAATGATGAGTTAATGACAACAGCCCAAGGAACAGCCACGTCTGACTTTGATGTAGTGACAGTAGAGAAAGAAGCTCTAAAACTTGTTTACATGATGATGTCTGGCAGTTTATCTTTTCTGCGCTTATTCTTGGGTGAATATTCATTTAAATGTCCTTTACAAAGTGTCAAATGTATCTGCAAATATGTGGTCCAGTTTGGATTTTCTAAAAATAGAAGAGGTGTCTGTGTGCAGGTAGATCCCCAGGTCGATTATGTTTTGTTGGGGTTGGATCAGTGACCTCTCTTTAGGAAGGAACATTTCTTGAAGTGGTACTGTAGATGGGGTCTGCTTAACACTTACAAGCCTGGTAGTGCGTGACAGCGGGGTGGATGTTAAGAAGTAATTTTAATAACGCACTTTGTTTTGCATTAGCAAATCATCTCCCACACCCACCAAATACTTTTTGGGCTTTTTGAGGAAGATTAGACCTGAGCTAACATCTGCTGCCAATCCTCCGATTTTTGCTGAGGAAGATTAGCCCAGAGCTAACATCTGTGCCCAGCTTCTTCTACTTTATATGTGGGACGCCTGCCACAGCATGGCTTGATAAGCAGCATGGAGGTCTGTGCCTGGGATCCAAACTGGCCAACCCCGGGCCACCAAAGCGGAACGTGCAAACTGAACTGCTGTGCCACTGGGCTGGCCCACCAAATCCATTATTATTATTATTATTATTATTATTATTATTATTATTAGATCTGCTTTGCGTGTGGGTGCCTGGTCCATGCTGAAGGGAGGTTATTCAAAACTCACCCCTTAGTGAAGGTATCCGGGCACCTGCTATCAGTGTGAACTGGCCAATTTAGGAATGATGCCTCCAGGCAGGTGGCAACCTTATTTGCCCTCCCTCCCTATCTCAGGTGGCTCCTTCTCTAGCCCTTACAACTTTTTCTTTACTGACCCTATGGATTTAGATGCTGCCCTACTTTTATTTTGCTCTGTGTTGATAATGTCACTGTGATCTTCTTGCAAATTACCACACCCACTGAACCCACGTTTCCAGTAATTACATATTGCTTGGCAGCAATTTTGGGCTCACACCAGACTTAACGCTGCCTGAGCAGTCTGCAATGGCTCGGATTTGTGAGAAATGTCTGGTTGCTGGTTTCAACATGTGAGAAGAGGCTCGCCCCCACCCCAGAGCCTCTTCTGGGCCCCAATGTGGGTCATTGTTATGCTATCATAAACAATGTGAAATCTGAGAAAAGTGTCACTGTCTCATCTCTCAGCAGAGGGAGTGCACAGAAGTGCTCTGAAACAGGCTCCCTAGCAGAAACTGGAATGTTCTGCTGAGCTTGCCCAATTAGCCACTTCAGGAAGCAAATTGGCAATAACAACAAATTGGGTCAAAAATAATTTTCCTGCATATTCCTTATGTTTCTTTCCCGGAGAAATGGGGTGGGGGAGGGGCAATAAAAAAATGAGGAATCTTTTCATGAGCACCTAGGAGCACACCTGCTCCCTAACTGCATGCGCCATGCAAAACGCTGTGCTCAGCAAGCTTGGTCACAGTTCCAGAATACCCACGGACTTCGTGCCTTTGTGGATTGTCCCAGTTCATTCTCTTCAGATAATCACACGCTGAAGCTGAACTATGCCCAGAGTGATTCTTTCCCACGGACTCTGCTGTTACTGGGAGAGCCTGGGTCAGCCGCGTGGCGTCAGATCAAGGTCATCCCGTGTGGTTGGCCTGCACGTGTTGATAGTACCCACATGCTTTCTGCTCCAAAGACAACAGTTTTCTCTGATTAGATCATGTTCCTTTTGCTTCACAAGTTAATGTGCAGGCGGGGACACGGCGGGGGAAGCAGCCCCAACTCCAGGCAATGTAGGGGTTTGTGTTTCTGGGTCAGCGGGTGATGTCTTCCCTTTGCCGTGCCTGGCAGGCAGCCTTCAGCGGAGGCTGCTTTAACACGGACATGTTTGGTAACTTGAGGAAAAGATGGAACAATCAGTTATCTGCTTTGATATCGCTCAGCAAACCTCATACCCAGAGTGGCCATCTTGAATTGATTGCTCCGGCGACACAAGTCAGAAGCAAGCTCCGTGCCAATCCTGCCTGCCAGCAGATGGCTCCAAATGAGGTCATTGTTTTGACAGTTTCACAAAAGAACCCCAAACAGCCTGAATAAACCCTTACACATGTTGGATCATCCAGAACAGTTGTGAGATGAAAAATGAACTCAGACCAAAACTTTGGGAAACGTGAAACACCACTGAGGGTTTCTCTCTGACTCCCCACATGCAGGGAAACCCCGAGCAAGGCTGGAGAAGATTGGTCTGGTTCCCCTCCCAGTCCCTCCTCTGTCCTGGGTGTTGGAACTGCTTGGGTGGCAGTGATGATCTGATTAGGAGAAGACAATTATCTCCAACCTCAGTGATTGCAAGCTCCATTGAGAAGCATCTTGGCAGCCTGGATGCTGATATTCTTGGAACACTCTGTGTTTTTCATCACTTCCAAGAGTGTATGTGTAGCAAGTCACATGACTCCAAAGTAACATTGGAAATTCATAGAATTACAGTGTCCGCTGGGACTACTTATCATTTGAGTTGGGAAATTGGGCAGGCATATATCTTTCTGAGCTCTTTGCAAGGACGACCACTGTGTCTTGGCTTCCAGAGTGTGCATCCCTTGACAGCACGCTCAAGTCCTTAGCACTGATTCAGCTTAACCGAGTCCCTCAAGCTCATACATGAAGACATTTCCCTGTTTTAGATCTTTGTGCTCATCAGAACTGGGGGCAAAAGTGGTCACATTTTCCTCCTCCTTCTTGATGTGGTGGAAAGAGTATTGTGTTGAAATATGTTTCTATCCTTAGGTTCTAATTCTGGATACTCATGAAAGCAAAAACCAGGCTTGGGGTTTGTATTGGTTTCCTACAGCCGCTATAACGAGTACCACAAACTGGATGACTAACACACCAGAAATTTATTCGCTCACAGTTCAGGAGGCTAGAAGTCCACATTCAAGGTGTTGGCAAAGCTGATTCCTTCCTGGGGGCTCTGAACGGAGGGAGAATCTGGTCCATGCCTCTCTTCTGGTGGCTGCCAGAAATCCATGGAGTTCCACTTGTGGCAGCATCACTCCAATCTCTGCCTCCCTCTTCACATGGCGTTTTCCCTCTGTGCCTCTGTGTCCCAATTTCCCTCTCTTATAAGGACACCAGTCATTGAATTAGGGCCACCCTACTCCAGTATGATCTCATCTTGACTAACCACATCCGCAAAGACCCTATTTCCAAATAAGTTGCATTCACAGGTACCGGGGTTAGGACTTGAACATATTTTCTTGGACGACACTATTCAACCCACCACAGGTCCATCCCCATTGCCAGCCATCACTTGCCATCTGCCGGCCTTTGGCAGGTCATGGAATTTCTAGGCTCGAGTTTCCTCATCCACGGAATGAGAACACTGAACTAGGTGATCCCGATGTAGTGCTCCTAGTGCTTGTATGATCGGGTTTGGAGGCGTTATTGGATATGCCCTAGGGCACCTTTATCTGGGTAGGGATAAATAGCAACCCAGGAGGGACTCAAATCTTAGATGTGAATTTCACGTTCTTTCAATAGTTCACCCTCAAACTGGACAGTATTGGTGAAGTGAGTCTTAAATTGAGAACGATTAAAATGTTCGGTCTTCAGACCTATGCGTGGAATTTCATTCTAGGCATTCCTGACACAGTATTTCCCGAGCCAGCACGCAAATGTTTTCATTTCCCGCCTTGGCATGGTGGACTTAAAGAAAAACTCCACGACTTTAGAAAGACATGCTAGGCAGAAGAACACTGCCAGTTCTGGGGCACAGGACTTTGTCTTATTGGTGTGCCCAACGAGAAGTTGGAACTGAAGGTTCCTGATGAGGCTAATTAAAGCCTGGTGGTGCTGTCACTCCAGCTTCTCTGAAGCGATTCTCTGCTTTTCACTCTGTAGAGGGATGTTCATTTCATCACTTTAGCTTTCTTCTTATTCCTTTTCATAGCCCGGGACTGTGAAGCCCCATCTAAAATCTCTTAACTTGACTTCCTTTCATGCAATGAGTTTCCACCCCCATTCCCTCACCAACACATTATTTTTCATGGTATTTCATTTATTCCAGGAGCTGCTACTTGGGGTGCATATGAGCCAGGCCCACTCGTGTGAGGCGAGAGCCACATGAGGATGACTACGACACAGACACTTTCCTCAAGGAGCTTCCAATCCAAAGGTCAGAGGTCAGAGCACAGTATCCAAGTGCAAGGATGGAGATGCACCCAGGCAGTTGTGGGGGTGCAGGACACCAGCGCTTACCTGGCCAGGGGCCCAGGAAGACTTCCAGGAGGAGGAGAACAATTAAAGGGTAGGGGGGAGTCATCACTGGGTTTGTTAGGATGGGGTGAGGTCTTCGACCCAGAAGGGAAAATGAGCAGACAAGAGGTGGGTACAGGAAGTGGAGTATTTGAGTGTGGCGTGTTGTTGGAGAGCAGCTCCCATGCTCAGAATTCGCAGTTAATGAACGCAAGGGCAGCGGTTGAAATTTGTCTTCTTCCCATAGCACTTCCTACAGATTAAGCTTTGTCTTAGAATAATTGTAAAGAGGAGGCTAGACAAGGCCCCAGTCCTGGTGTGATTTATTCATAACTCTCTGGGTGTATAACGTGAAAGAGAAAATGCGTGCAGTGATTCATCCTTCTGGGTCTGAGGACGCTAAGCGAATTGCGTGGGTTTGCTTCTAGACGTTATCATGGGGAGACTGGAGGGAGCAGGTCTACCGAGTGCCACCCTGGTGGCTGTGCTGACTGGAAATAGGGACAGGCTGTGGTTGGGAAAAACCTTATAATCCTCCACCAATTAAGGCTCTGCTCCAGGCCTTTGTCTGCTCAGCAAGCCTGTGGGGGTCAAGCCTGTCCTTGACCCCATCTCCCAGGCAGTTAATCCCGTCTAGCGAGACCTCCCCTCCCTTGAAGAAATCTGAGCTATTCTGCAAGGCTGTGCTCATCCCATGCACCCTCTGTGAATCTCTCTAAAACCCTCTAGGAGAAATTAACGAGCATACCCCATGATTGGTGTGCTCACTGTATTTTGTTCATAATAATAATAGTAACACCTTACCATTGACAAGGTTGGTCAAACTTTGTGCTTGACATAAGCGTAATGACTATGTACATTTTCTCATGCTAGCTGCCTGTAATGGCTGTGAACAAAAACCCGTCTGCAGGGAGCATCATTGCTGACGGCTTGAGCGGCTGTGCTGAGTCCACCACCACATTGATGTTGTTGCTTCTGGGCAGTTGCTGAGCTTGGCAGGGATACAGGCTGAGAAGTGTGGATCTCCTCTGATGGGCGACTTTGACTCCAGAGCACCCATTGGCTTACCAAAACTTTCTTAGAACTGCACAACAGGCGGCCCAACCCACCTCCTTCTTTCCCAGTCTCCTCCACGGGGACAGAGCTGCATCACGATCCGATGGCTCTGCCAGCTTCCTGTAGCTCCCTCCCAACCCCTACCCACACCCCTAGTAAATCTCTAGCACAACTAATACTATCTTGGTGTCTGCTTCTTAAAGACTCAAATAATATACCTTCCACCAACAACCCTACAAAGAGGGCATTTTTCTCCCCATTTCCCTGATGAGGAAGCTGAGGCTCAGAGGGGTGGCTCAGTTGGGTTTTGAAACCCGGTCGTTCTGGCCCCAGCATCTGCTCTCTCTACCCTGCCATGCGGCCTCATCCCTCCCTCGGCACTTGTTCCTTGTGGGTAGCTAGTCCTGGGTTTACCTGTTCTTCCATCAGACTGAATGCCTTGCACGGTCTTTGTTATCTTTGGAAGCCCAGTTGCTAGCTCAGTGACCTACATAGTAGGTGCCAAATAATTGCTTGCTGAAGGAATGCATCCAAGCGCCTATTCACTGAGGACTTTCTAACCTCCCCTCTTCCAGGCAGTCTTGTTTTGCCCCCTCCCATCCCACAGTGACTGCTCTGTCTCCGACTCCCCCTCTTGCACTTGGATCCTCATTGTAACTGGGACTTCATTATTGTCTAATGGTCTGTGTGTTCTCTTTCTGGGTCTCCAAATAGAGTCATTCAGAGTCTATTCCTTAAAGACAAGGAAGGTGTCTGTCTGCTTCTTTAGCATCCCTACACACCCAGCAGTTGGGGACATCTAGTAAACATTTGATAAATACTTTTTGATTGATTGCAATTAATTAAAATTAAGCTTTGTTACCCATTTCTCTCTGTCCCCCCCTCACCCTCACAGGGCCTATTGGGCTCCAGGGTCTTTTAGCTTTTGGGATTTGCTCTACTCTAGTGAATCTTTATGCTCTAGGACATGCATTCACAATGGGGGCAATATTATGCCAAAGAGGACAAAAACTAGTCCTTGGAGGATGAAAAAAAATCTTATTCTTGGGGCTGGCCCCGTGGCCGAGTGGTTAAGTTCGCGCGCTCCACTGCAGGCGGCCCAGTGTTTCGTTGGTTCGAATCCTGGGCGCGGACATGGCACTGCTCATCAAACCACGCTGAGGCAGCGTCCCACATACCACAACTAGAAGAACCCACAACGAAGAATATACAACTATGTACCGGGGGCTTTGGGGAGAAAAAGGAAAAAATAAAATCTTTAAAAAAAAAAAATCTTATTCTTTTAATATATAAAGCACAGATATGCATTCATTACGTAAACAGATATACAGTATATCTGTGATATTAAAATTTCATGGGAAGTGATTAAGAAAAAAAGTCTTAAAAAGCTCCTTTGGGTGGGAGATTATGAAAAAAAAAAAAGATTGAGAAACACAGCTAGGAATCAGACTGGGACCGTGTGCAGGGACCTTGTCGGTAGCTTATCTTAGTGGGAAGGCTTCAAGTTTCCGTCTATTAAGTATGATGTTATCTGTAGGTTTTTGTAGATAGTCTCTATCAAGTCAAGAATATTCCCCTCTATTCCTAGTTTACTGAGACTTTTTATTACGAATGTTTGCTGGATTTTGTTGAATGCTTTTTTTGGATCTATTGATATGATCATGTGATTTTTCTTCTTTAGTCTGTTGATGTGATAGGTTATATTAATTGATTTTTGAATGTTTAACTCGTCTTGCACATCTGGGATAAATCCCACTTGGTTGTGGTGTATAATTCTTTTCACACTTTTTTGGATTTGATTTGCTAATATTTTGTTGAGGAGTTTTGCATCTATGTTCATGAGAGCTATTGATCTGTAGTTTTCTTCTCTTATAACGTCTTTGTCTGGTTTTGCTATCAGGGTAATGCTTACCTTATAGAATAAGTTATGAAGTTTTCCCTCTGCTTCTATCCTCTGAAAGACATTGTAGAGAATTGGTATAATTTCTTCCTTAAATGTTTGGTAAAATTTACCAGTGAACCCATCTGGGCCTGGTTCTGTTTTAGAAGGTTATTAATTATTGATTCAATTTCTTGAATAGATATAGGTCAATTCACATCATCTATTTATTTTTGTGTGAGTTTTGGCAGACCTTGTCTTTCAAGGAATTGGTCCATTTCATCTTGGTTATCAAATTTATGAGCATCGAATTGTTCACAGTGTTTATTTTAATTTCTGTGGGATCTATCGTGATGTCCCCTCTTTTGTTTCTGATATTAGTAATTTGTGTCGTCTTAGTTAGCCTGGCTAGAGGCTTTTTGATTTTATTGATATTTTCAACCAATCACCCTTCTTTTACTCCCAATGACTACATTCATTTTATACCTAGTCAGCCTCATGTTTGTCTCATGGTAGGGTTCAAATTGGAGAGTCAGTCCAGATATTTAAAATCATTAACCTAATGATTTTATTCAGAGGAAGCATAGGAGTAAAGTTTTGGTGAAACATTGTCATGAAAAGAAATACTTTAGAGAGATTACTCTGGTCTCAAATTGATTTTCTTTATAAGGAAGGAGCTGAGGGGGAGGGGCTAGGAGGTTCTTTTGAATTTCATTTCAACATTCAATTGGAACACTGAATTACATTTTAAAAGCAAGTGCATAGCTTTTCCTTGATTATGCTTTTGGGTGGGAGGGTGTGGCTTGCTGGGAGGGTATTGATGGAGATTATGGAAGAATATAAAGTACCCTCCCCTCTAGCTACCTCTTTGTACACCACTGCTCTTGGGAAGTTTCCTTATATATAAAAATAATTGTACTTAGGGGCCAGGTGGTGGTGTACTGGTTAAGTTTGCACGTTCCACTTCAGCGGCCCAGGGTTCATCAGTTCGGATCCCAGGTGCAGACCTATGCACTGCTTACCAAGCCATGCTGTGGCAGCATCCCACATACAAAATGGAGGAAGACTGGCCACAGATGTCAGCTTAGCTCAGTGGCAGTCTTCCTCACCAAAAAAAAAAACCAAAAAAAACCAGTAATAAGAATTGTTCCTACTTCATTAGTGATGTTATTATTATCCCCATTTTACCAATGAAGAAAACTGAGGTTCAATAGTTTAAATGCAGTATAAACATTTAATAAGGACCAAAACCAGGATATTAACATTGGCCTATCTAGTTAAAAATTCCAAGCTTCTCTCACCATTTCCTGCAGACTCTACAAGAAGTCATGAAGTTTGAAGATGGCAGGGCTGTAATATAATTGATTTATTTAGGATTTTCTGCATCTACTCAAACTTATTTTCAGGCTGCAGCATCTTAATTAAGAGGCCTGGAACATCATGGCCCAGAATCCATTTGACTGAAGAGTCAAGTGGTGGAGGCCCAGCAGAAGAGCCCTAACGTATATATTTGCTTATTTACCCTGGCTTTCTTGGCACTTAAGCCTGGGCAATAGTTTAAGAATGGCAATAAACATAAGCATAAATAAGTAACATGCCCTTAATTATTGTTAACCATTTTTACTCACTCTCAGGATCCTCTAGGCTATCTTAGCTCCTAGGGGATGATTTTAATTATATATATTCAACTCAAGAGGCTGAAATGTCCTGGGAAATTTCTCTTTTCCCGTGCGTGTGTATGATGGGGAAGCCCACTACTGTTGGTGTTGGCGTGGACCTCACCCCTACTGATCCTGAGTACGGCAACATCATTTGCAACTTAAAAAGTCAGCTTTCTAAATGAAACTATTTATTGATCACTCCTTCAAGTTCAAGGGGATGGTATGAAAAAGGCAGAGGAAGTAAAAGCATATTTGTTGAGCTTAAAGTTTAACCAAAGCTACAAGGCATGTTTGCTGGCCCTTCTCAGACTTCAGATCCTGAGCTCAGGACAGGATCCATTTTGTGCTAGGGTTCTCTATCAGTCTGGGCTGGTCAGGAAAATGGGATGAAACTAAGTATTCCAGGAATAAAGTGCTTTAAGCTGGGCATTAGGGCTTATACGAGTATTGGGAGAGCTGGGGTTGCAAAGATCAGAAAAGTTACTGCAGAAAACGAGGGAGGCTGCAGCCAGAGCGTTGGGGAAGTAGACACTGAAGACCTTAGCTTCTCAAAAGCTTCTATGTAAACTGCTGTAGTTCTCAAGAATTTCTGGAGAAACTCCTGCCAACTGGCTTAGCCTGCAGTAGCAAAATGGGTGATTCACAAGCACTGGCTGAGAAGCAGCTGTAGCTCTCCCATCTGCTCACATGTCTCTGAAACGATCTCCAGGGAAAAATGTCTCTGCTCCTAGTCCACCAGGTGGGTTTCATTGGCTAACTCAAAATGCAACCACACAGGGGACGGATTCTGGAAATTGTAGTTTCCCGATCCGTAGAAGGGTGTGGAGGGTGATACCATGTTGACAAACGGCCATTCGCTTCAGGTGGTCCTTAGTCGGGCTTTTATGCCATTATTCTTTTTAGCGTAATGATTACGGGCAAACCTGACTTACAGACAGCAGGTCTAGGAGCATCCCTTTCACATGTGATTTAGCTCCTCCAATGCCGTGATCTTTCCTAAAAATTCTCCTTGCCACTCTTTCTTCTTAATCGTGTCCCCAGGAGGCCCTCAACTACTTGCCTTGGGTTTTGCTTATCTCTTAGCTGTGGGCTGATTCACTAAGTGGTTACCCATCTTTTCTTCTGGGAGGATGACTGATGCCTTGTGGAGCACCTTGCACTGGTCACATAGTAGGCCCTCAGGAAAGGTAAGTTCCTTTCTTCCCTATAGCAGATATTTGGTGTTTTGTCCATCCATTATCCACTCACCCTTCTGTGAGTCATAGCCTCTCCAGTCACCTTGGGAACCACCCCTCTCCCACTCCATATCCACGTGTCCATGTGGTTTGGATGAGCTGATCACTGTTTTGCTTTGTTTCTACCCACCCCTCCACCTGCTTTGAGAGCGGGCATATCACTTGGATTTAGCCAATCAGTGTTTCCATCCTTCTCGTCCTCCTGATTGGCTGAGAGGTGGGCACATGACTCAAATTGGTACCAAGAGGGTCAAACCTGGAACGTGTGTGAGGACTGCGGGAAAGAGAAGCCCTTTCCTGGCTGGGGTGATTAAAGAGGCGAAATGCAAGCCTAGAGATGTTGGAGGTCTCTTTGTCTCTAAGAACCGAGAATCTGCCTGAAGTGAAGCCATCACAGAGAATGCAGAGACCAGGGACGGAGAAAGAGTCCTGACAACTTTGTTGGGCCCCTAGATTCAGGTGAGTCTAAGCCTTCTGGTCATTCATGCCCCTGGTTAAACCCACATTCTTGACCCTCGACCCACAGAGATTCTGGAACTGAAAGTAAACTTCTGAGAATGCAAAACAGATTTCAGAGCAAGAGTCATGCAACTGCAGGCTGTATCAGGAAAAGGGCAGAGGCGTATTTAAAAGTTGATTTAGACACAAAGCACCTGCCCCACGGATCGCTCATGCTCTCCCAAGCCTTCCCAGAACATTCCCAGACTATGTCCCTAAAATCTTTAACCACCTCTTAGGCCTGCTTAAAAAAACTTGCTTTATCTCAAAGCTTCGAATTTAAGATAAGTAAAACATATCATAATCAATATTTTTGCTCTAATAATTAACAGTGTGAGAACACATCAGGAAATGACCCTACATCTACTAAGACAGTGCTGGGTATTCTCTGTGTTTAAATGGCTTTCATGTGCTTGAACACTACGAGTCCTTACTAATGTTTTGCACATTATTTCAAACAAAATATTTCAGTTATGGGAGCGCTATGGTGGGCTTGGTGATTTGACCTGCGAATATAATCATCGTGCATTATAGTGTTTTTGTTAAAGTTTTGATTTCAAATAACTGGCCTACAAATGAAATTTTAGAATACAGTCTTTGAGAATTACTTGCTTCTCTAGTTTAGCATTTGTTATCAGAGAGGACTTGATCTATATATGCTGTGTACGAAAGAATGCACGTTCAATGTTAAAAAAAAAACTATGCAGAAAAGTCAAAATGAGCATGCTTTTGAGCTGGTATGATAGAAGTTCAGTGTCCGGCTCAAGAGAGCTGACCCTCTGTGCTGGTCAGACTGCACAGAGAAGTGTGAGGTATGGTCAATTGCAAGGTCAAACCGCAATGAGGGGCTCAGCTACGGAACCAAATCCTACAGACGTCGATGAAGTGGAGCAGGCTGGAGGAGAGGATGCTATATTGGGTCACAGGAACCCTAGCAGATGGTGACACGTGGGACACACGTGGTCATTAAGAGGATGATGGATCCCCTCATTCTGTGTGGTTCTGGGGAATGAACAAAGCCAGTGAGTAGAAGGTGAAGGAAGACAGAGTGTAGAAGTCTGGGGATGGTCACAGTGGAGGGGCCACCAGGAGACTTGGCTGGCAGAGCAGGTGAGCGTTCTAGCTCTGGAGTTAGATGCGTTGGTTAGGATTCTCCTCAACCGATGTGTGACCTTGAGCAGATTCCTTATTCATAGATTAGAACAATGATAGTACCTACTACATAGGCATGGGTATGGGGTTAACTGAGATGAATGCCAAGTTTTCAAGCGAATGGCATATAGTAAGTGCAGGGACCACACCTAACACCTCGCCAGGCACAGCAGGAGCAGGTGCTCAATTAGTTTGTTGACTGACCGACTGACTAAGTTAATAAATGAAATGAATGGCTCATTCCTAAGGACTCATCCACTTGTGAGTCTGGTGTTGCATCAGAAATAGCACTTTCTTTCTCTTTGACGTACATTAATTCTATCTCTATGGGTTTTAAGAGAAATATATATAAAATATTATTTATATTAGATATAATTATAGTATACAATAATACACAATATATTATTATAATATATAAGTATATATACATATGTACAAATATGTATACATATACATATATATACATATAATTTAAAAGTATAGAAAATAAAAAAGCAGGAAAGAAAAGAAACACACAAGATCTCATCCACCAGAAATAACCACTACAATTTCCCTCAACTTTTTTTTCCACGTATTTATTTACACAGTTGGATCACACTATGTATAGACTTTGTATCCTGTGTAGTCTTTTTTGCTTCAACATTACATGATAGTTTGCTGTTGGAGATGCTTTTTAGCGTTTATCTATTCACTGACTATGGCAGTCCTGAGCAGTCACGGGGCACCTACACTGTGTTCAGGTCTAGAAAGAGAGAGACCAACAGGAGACCGTTCTTGTCCATGTGCTAACACAGGTGCTAGACGTTGGGTTCATAACAGCAAATGATCGAATGTTAAACAATCAAAAACCCCTGTCTTTACCATTTTCATTGAAACTCTTGCCCCAAATGTGGGTTAGCAATAGTTAACATGTGTTTCTTTTACCCTTGGACTAGAAAATCTTCCCCCAAGAACCAGTTCCTTTCCCTTCAACAATGCTTGCCTCCCCCAGCCGGTTACCACCCGGATTGCTAGGAGCTGCCAACGCACACACTGAGCTAGCAGACGCGTTCCCAGACAATGCTTAATTAAATCCTTTAATTATTAGCCACTCACCACATTTGCATCACTCCCTAGCGCTTAGCCCCAGAATCACTTGGGGGAACAGCCAGCCTCCTATCTGTCCAAATTACTGCCTCAATTAGGGTTTTATCAGATTCAGGAAAGTTGGAATTCTGAAAATATCTTTTTGAACTCACCAGACTTTAGCTTTGTACTAAGCAAGTCTTTACACTTTGAAAATGCCCTTTATTCAAATCAATAAGTTAAGCCTAGACTTCAGGTTGAACTCAAATACAGGATTAGCTTAACCAAACTCATTGATGAGAGGAGCATTATTAGAGCTTTATTTGCAGACCCAAACCTTGTGCCACCACAGAACCTCGTGTATTTTTTTGTGTTTGCCTAAGGTGGTGATTCAAGCTGCAAAGGCGGTTATAGAGGGAGAGAAGAATGGAAAAACCTGAACTGAGTTTCTGCTTGGTCACAGGTTAGCTGATGACCTGTTATTCCCCTTGTCTGGCTCTCCTACTCCCTATCGCTAGAATAGGCCTGCTGCCCAGCGATGGTGCAAGGATTCAGTGAGGCAATGAAGGAAAAGCACCTGTCTGGTGGAAAGAGCAAGGGGAAGGTAAGGGGTGAATTGGCAAGAAGTATGGAGGCCACAAGAGGTCAAGAAACTTCCACACACCTCTTGTAAGGGAAAGGAACAAGGCTGACCACGTGCCTTATTTTGTAACCTACCTTGAAAGCATATTTTATCCCAGGCAGGCCAGGATGGAGTTGGGAGGCAGGACTGGTGTAAAAATCTCCATTTTACAAATGAGGAAACATCCTCAAAGTGCCTAAGAGGACCGCATACCCCTCCCCAGCACTCATGCCCTCAGTAACATGTTGCAAAGCAAAAACAACGCTCCTCCTTCCCCTGGGAAACCAGGAGGCTGAGACTCGGAGCTGGGATGCCGTAGGGTTGGTCCTTCTGGAGGTGCCCTCGGTCCTCCCTCCTGAGGCCTCTGGTGTCACTGTGCACAGCAATGATGGCCACCTGGGGGCATCTGAGGATGTGGCAGGACAGGTGAAATAAATGCTATTTCACGGGAGCAGAGAAAGTGTTTGGCAACATTAAGTACAGTCACGGTGCTCAAAAATATTTTTTAAATAATGAATTTTCACTACGCATCTACGTCATTGGTTTTCCAGCCTCTGAAGCCTTCCCTGACAGCCGTATCTAAAATAGCAAACTCTCTCCCTCCCGCCCACTGACATCCGGGCACTCTCCCATACCTCCCCGCTCCACCCTCCTAACTTTTCCCCTCAGTGGCTGCTTCCATCTTAACGCAGAGACTTCCGGTTTGTGTGCTTCTGGTCTTACTTTTCCGCGTCCCCTTCTCCAGAAGGCTCCACAAGGTTGGGCTTGGCCGTGTGCTGTGTTGGAGCCCAGCCCTAGCATAGCGCCCGGGGCCGGGCAGGTGCTCAGTAAATATTTGTTGAATAAATAAATGAGTGTGAGCACCTCCTAGAATCTTCTGAAGTTTGTAGCAGTGGAGTCTGCCTTAAAGACACTATATTTATACAAAAATACTTAATTGGGAATGATCCTTCTCTGGATAAGATGATATGGGAGCTTTTGCCCAGGCTTGTTATAATCCCTACTTAGAAAAATGTCTTGTTCATTCAATAGATGTATCCTGAGCACTGTTTATGTGCCAGGTATTGTGCTGGGCACTTGGGATTTTAAAAAAGTGAATGGGACGTATCTCTGCTTCCAGACCAATGGGTGATACAGACTAGTAGGCAGATCATTAGAGTAGAATGTAAGATGATAGAGGTTGTTCAAGCGACTGAGGGTATCTGGGAAGGGAAGTAAATACTTTACCTGGAGGAGTTGGGGAAAGGGTTTTGGAGAAGGGACAAAGAGGTGGACTGAAGATATTCCAGGCAAAGGAAAGAATGTACAAAGGCAAGACATCATTAAAGGGCAAGACTGCTATGCATGGCTGTGCAGGTTGTGCACTGCACAACTCTGAGGCTATGTGTGTGTATGTGGGGTGGGGGTGGGGGGGATTCATAGTGTAGTCTATGTGCAAGGTGGTGGCCCTGTGAGAGGACAAGGCAAGTTCAGAGAACAGAGAGAAATACAGAGGAGCTGGAAGGTAGAGGGGATTTAAATGGAAAGGAGGGAAATGGTCACAGGGTATGATGGGAGATGGTGATGTCTGAATGTGAAGGGTTTGTAACCAAGGTAAAGAGTTTGAAGTTTCCTCTCTAGGCCGGTGAAGGCTGATGAGGCAAAAACCAAAGACAAGAAGGCTTAAAGGGGAGGAGGTGAGAGTAGAGCCCGGGGAATGTTCCCAAGGTGAAGTCGCTTTTGTAGAGAGCTGGCAGCTTCAAACACAGGTAGGGGCACCTGTTGGGCAGGTGAGAGCTTTACAGGAGAACATTAAGGGCAGGACCTGTGGAGTTCCAGGCTGGGAATCAGGATTGATGGCTGGAGACAATATAAGGATTAGAGTAGAGAGGTGTCCTTGAAACTGAGTGGAAGAGTTTCAGAAAGTCACTCTGTGGACAGCAGCGCCAGATACTGCAGAACGATGAACTTGAATGAGGCTGGAGCGTGGACTAGGAATTGCCCATTTGCGATTTCCCTGAGACCCTTTGGGGGAGTCAGATTGGGAGGAGCTGGGCTTCGGAGGAGCTGAAGAAGTGGAAACAGAAGCAAGGAGACGCCTCACAACTCAGGGTCTTCCTGGCTCACCTGGGAAGGACTCCTCACCAGCTTGAGCCTGAAGCTCTCAAACTTTACTTTTTGTTTCTCTTGGAGCTTTGGGATTACTAGGGTGTGACTACATCAGCCGTAATTCATTTACTCGTATATTCGTTCGTTCAGAGAGTACTTCATTGTTTCCTCTATGTAAGGCTAGTGAAGGCCACTGCAAAATGAGATAGGCCAGTCCGTTTGTGTGATTCTTACCTTCAGAGGGGACAGGCTAGGCAATCAATTACTACTTAACTGCACATGAACTTTTCGGAATGCGATGAGGGCTATGAAGACTGCAGGGTCGTGGAATTGGGAGTGATGCTGTGATGTGAGACAGAGAGTGACAGGTGTGGGTCTAGGTAGGCTGCTATGGGAAGGCCTCAGGGAGGAGATGGCGTCTGAGCTGAGATCCGAATAATGAGCAGGAGTTTGCTGTGCAAAGGTCCAGGGCAGAATATTTCGGGTGGAGGAAACTAGAAAAACCCTGAAGGCAGAAAGAAGGAACAGAAAAAATGGCCAGGGGCTAGAGCTGAGGGAGCCAGGAGGAATGTGGTATAAAATGAGGATGGAGGGTAGGATAAATGCCTTGTAGATACAGCCAAGGGGGCTGGATTTATTTTAAGTGTCATGGGAAGCAATTGGAGAATTTAAAGCAGAAATGGCAATTCTGCCTTGGGATTAGTATCTTTGTTTGCTAGTTTTCAAATTATAACAGATTTGTTGACTTATCAGTATTCTTCTCAATATTCTCTTTATGCCAGCTGAGGATGGGCCTTTTTCTTTTCCCCATTATAGCCACCCATTGGGCATCAGCTCCACGGCCTGCTCTGTTCTGGGTATGATGATGGGGATGAGGTGCTTACATGATCTACGTGTGGAGACAGGACCCGTTTCCCTCTTATGAGCGAATCTGAGACGAAGGAAGGCTGCAGAGTACAGGCCTGGAGGGGAGGACTTAGCGGAGACAGCAGGAAGTTCAGAGACCTACTATGGTTCAAGTTCTGGAGGGTCTTCTCCCCACCAATCAGGCCCCTGGAGGAGCAACCACGGAGTCATCCACAGCCTGAGGTCTGGAGCCCCTTGGCTTGTGGGTCACAGGAGCGAACTCCTTGCCGGGAGCTGGGCAGCCGCTCCCTGGGATCTTCAGTTGCCCTGGGAGGAGAACTCAAGCTTGAAACTTGGAGGCAGAGCTCTCAGGGCCCTGGGAGCTGCTCAGCCGGTTTTAGGATTGATGTCCTTGTCATCTCTTTTATTGTTCCCTTCTCTTTTCCCTCCTCGCTTTGCTCTCTCCTTCTTCTCCTTCCCTCTTCTTCTCTCTCGATTTCTTTGCCTCCTCTTCCTCACCAGAATGGCACAGAAAGCATTTCTTTGGTCTCTGCCATCTCCTGAATTCTCAGGCCCTCCTCCCATTTCCTTGAACCTTAGGCTCCTGGTCTTCCCTCTTCCCCCTGTGCCTCCCATGGCTCTGGAATCTTCTATGCCCAAACAGTGGCCATCGAATCCCTGGGCCCACGGGCTCTTGACTCCTTCCTCTCCGGGAACCTCTGCCCCATTTCACTTCAAGAACCCCTTGCTGAGGTTGCACCGTGGCCTCATCCCCAGCTCCCACTGAAACTCTCAGCTCGGGAGGAGGACCACATTTTACATGCGGGGGAGGCTTGGGGGCAGTCATCTGGGTGGAAGGTGTAGCTGAGGGATTTGTCATAGCAAATGCAAATATAGATTTTTTTTTCACCAAAAGTATAGTTTGTATACTTTACAAAAAGTATTAACTTTTACTTCTGTTGATTGTTGATTTTGGAAGGGGGTGATGGA
Source organism: Equus caballus (assembly GCF_041296265.1). Lineage (NCBI taxonomy): Eukaryota > Metazoa > Chordata > Mammalia > Perissodactyla > Equidae > Equus > Equus caballus. The sequence continues at coordinate 12,354,435 of NC_091684.1, forward strand.
GATGATAGAGCTAAAGCTCCTCTCACCATTCCTTGGTACCTTGGCTTAAACTCATTTATCCTCCCTTCTGATCACACCACTAACCATCTAGATCTTACGCTTCTGTTCTCACAGTTCTTGTTCTTTGATACCAAAACCTCTGGTCTCTTTAACCTCCATTTTTACCACTCTTTCATTTCCCTCCTTTCTCCCTTCCTTAAATGTTAGTGTTCCATCCTTGACATTCTTCTCTTCTCATTTCACATTTTTCTGCCTTATCTCGCCCCCTCCCATATCTTATTTGTGTATGAGTGACTCCCAATATCTTTAGGGCATCTCTCTCTCCTGAGTTTCAGGTCCCTTTAAACAATCGATTCTTGACACCTCCGTCTGGATGTCCTAGAGCCACTTCAAACCCAATAGAATATCAACCCCTCGCCTAAGCAGAATTCATTTCCCCTTTCAAGTCTTAACCTTCTCAGCAATTCCTTGCTTAGTGAGCTGTCAGTTACCCAACAGCCCAAGCCAGAAACCTGGGTTCTTCCTGACATCTCTCTTCTCTGAACTCCCCCTTGGTAACTAATCGGTTATCAATATCTATGATAATTCTGCAACCCCCACCCCCCCATCTGCTATCTCTTCTCTCTGCCTTCTACTGAAAACACCCTGTCTCAGATCCTCATTCCTGGCCTGGATTATTGCAATGCCTCTGAAATGCTTTCTTGCCTGCATGTAATCCTTCTTCTGTGAGCTTCCAGAATTGCCTTTCTAAAACCAGCGTTCCTCTCTGGCCTCTCTCTGGTTAGCTGCTACACTGGCTCCATCACCTTCATTAGCACAGCCCTCCAGGCTTTCCATGGCCCCTGCCTCCCTCTCCAGTCACGTGGTTGGCCTCTCCACCTAGCATTCTGCACACACTCCTCCATTCTCACATTTCAGCCCCTTAACCATGTACCCTGCTCTAGGGCCCGCTGGGCCTTTGCACAGCTGCTCTCTCGTTTGGAATGTGCCTTCAGCAATACTTCTCTCAGAGTACCCCTTGCCTTCTCCCAGTGAGGAATCATCCTAAGTATGCTGAGAACGTGACCACGTCATCCCCACCTGGCCTGACTCCAGGTGTCTCTCTCCTAGACTAGGTTGCAGACACATCGAGAGCACAGATACTGCGCTAGTCGCTGCTTTTGTGGGGCGTATTTCTGGCGGTCCATTCCATAAAAATGGAATGAATAAACGTGTCATTTTCTTGTTTGAAAGCCAGATTTGTAGATAAACTTGGGCAGATGATGCCTCGTCTCTAGACATCAGCCTCCTTATGGAAATTGAATTCAATCATCTCTGTCCTCTCTTCCAGCACTGACTGTCTAAGAATTGATTCAATAGGATTCTGTATCCAAGATAAAGAAATATTTGGTCTACGTGCTTCCTTTTTTGCTTTTAAAGGTCTATAAGCTTAAGTTGGAGCTTAAATTTATATGTATTTAAGGTAAACATGATGGCAGCTGGTAGAAAAAGGCAAAACCTTGAAGTGGCAGTGGCCTGTATTTTAATGAAAGCATTATCACGTGACTCCATTCTTCTGAAGCCTTTACTCTTAAATCATCATTTATGAAGAGATCTTGAAAATGGATATGGTTTTCACTTGAAAGACAGTGGCCGGGGAGGGGATGAGCAAGTGGAAAAGAACGACTGTTCCAAACCGGGAAGCTCGCCCTGACTTTATTTTTGAAGATCCTCTCAGATTGCTGCCCCCTCTCCCAACCCACGGCCATGAGTCGGCAAAGACGGGGGCGGGGGTGTGGAAGGCTGGGGCAGGACGCCCTTGTGGCCCATTGATACCGCTCCCTGGAAGGTTAATACCAGGCTGAGCTTAATTTCCGCTCCAACCCACAACTGCACAAGCCTGGCAGCTCTACCCCACACCCTCCCTTCGTGGCATCATTGTTCCTATTTCCCAGGTGGGGAAAGACTGATGAGTCACTGGAGCGCTCCTGGCGATGATGGAGGGAGCTGGATCGCCCGGTGACAGGCCTGATAGCGAGGACTTATTCGTTGCTCGCGATCGACTCACAGCACCTTAAAATGATTAACTCGAGGAGTAGGTTGACACCATCCTGAAAAGTTCCAATGCTCAGTCCAGTTCTAGCCTCGCGGTTTCTTGGACCGACCTTACGGAATTTGCTCCGGTTCAGCACATTGTGTACATCTTTGCAGCTGCTGACTTTAGCTTCTCATCACCTGTGGGTCCTGAGGCCTAACGCTGGGTTCCAGAAGCAGGGGTGCTAAATCAGACTGTCAGACACCCTGGGCTTCAAAGGGAGACGTTCCAGGGGCAGCCCCAGGTTCATGAGGTGCTTGTTCCGTAGGAAGCCCCAGCCTGTGTTACTGTTTGTGACCATGATTCTTCTCTCATTGAAATAATTTATTTTCTCTTTGTAACAAGTGAGTGACCTCAAAAAATTTTTAAAATCCTTACTTTCACATGGTGATATTCTGTTTTCTAAAGATTATTCAATAAATGATCATTTCGGAGACTTACCAGGTACAACCGTGCAGCTTTTTGTAATCGAATCTCGGTGGATTGTGCCCTTCTTCTTGGTGGACTCCAGTAACAGCTGTATCAGGGCTCCTGTCTGTCTGGGCACATCGTGCAATTGAGGCAGGTGTGTAAAGATCCTCATTATATGAGGATACCTGCTTCTAGAAAAAGTAAACCCACTTAAAACCAAGACCCAAATTGCTATAATACCTAGTGAAAAAACAAGACATTAATAGCTGTGAAAGTAGGTTACTTTGTCTTAGAATAAGCAGAATATAGGCTATTGTGCAGCAATGTGCTGATTTCTTAGTATGAACAAAGAATTACTAGAATGTTGGGGCACTTGAGGCATAATTTTTTTTGACAAAATTATCTCATTCTATGAACACCTTTCCCTTCACATATGCTTTCACAGCACAGATCACAAAGAAGGTCATTTTGGCAAAAATCTAAGAGGCCCTTTCTATTTCCTCCCGAGACCTATTCATCCTTGGCTATTTATATCTCCAACATGACCATTGTGTCATCATTCTAGATGGTTTTCTTTTCTTTTCTTCAACTGTTACCTAGTCCTATTCTACCATTTCCTTACCTATCAGTAATGATGGCTCTGATCTGAGCTGTTCTAATTTCTAATCATAATTTTAGCATTACATATAAATGATAATGCAATGATATATTTTTTCTAATTTTATAAATAGTCCGTTTTGTCAGTTCATGCATAAATATTTCTGTGTGCTTATAACTTTTCCCTACCCCAAATCCTCATAACAGAGAGAAACTAAATACCCAATGTCTTTCCCACAAAAGGAATGAAACACCAGCGGTAGCGGCTTGGGCTACTTGTTAAACGAGTGGTCCAGAAGTTGGAGCTCTGGGTTTCAAGGAGGAGGTGTGACTGACTTCGTGTCACACAAGAGTCCTCGGAGCATTGTGCCATTCCTTATCTAGAATGGCCTCCTAATTCGCTGCAAGTCAGAGATGATGGGCCCATTTTACAGATAAGCCTCAGAGGGTAAAAGTGACTCACCCAAAGGCACATGCTGGTCAACATCGGGGCAACCAGGGCAACGTCTGGGACGCCAATGAGGTCGCTCAGTTTTAAGAGCACTGAGGGACCCTCAAAGGATGGAGGAAGCTTAGGTAAGCAGAGAAAAGGGTGGGATTCTAGGTGGGGTGAACCTAAGGTGCAAACAAGCTTGAGATGCATTGAATGGTGAAAAATTCAAACAGAATATGGAAAAGGAATTTTAAGCTTTATATGTCAAATGACTGGGCTTTTAGTATTTCACAGAAGAATCTGGCAAGCTTCTGCGACACTGCTTTCATCTTTACTTCCCCAACTGTGGTGAGTTCCATTGTCCCCAGCCCTTATCTCCTGCAACACGGGCTGGGCAAACTCCTGAAGTTAAATGGAAAATAGTCTTTTTATCCTGCAGCAACCAGCCTGTTAGATAGTATCTGGATAAGGCACCCAGGACCTGTCACAGTGCTTCGCACACAGCAAATGGATTTTGGCAATAAAAACCATCAATGTAGAAAGAACTTAGGAAAAAAAAATCTTTTGAATGGTTATTTTTCCCTGAGGTCTTAAAGGAAGAAAGAAAGTTTACTTAAAGGAGAATGCTTTTCCATAGACTCTGGTAGCTAGTAATTTGGGCCTGTAAAACAGTATTCCAATGACAACCTGCCCCAAACGTCTTGAAAATCACTTTTGACCCAGAGAACGGGCTCCAGGAAGCCACTGTTGATATATTTAAATGAATCCAGCTGGATTACTCTGATGTATTGATCCAGGGGATGTGGTAGGGAGTCTGGGGGACAATGCTTGAAGTCGATCCAATGCATTTTGAATAAAAGTTTATTTTATTGCCACTTTTATTAAAAGCCCTAAGCCCAAGCTGCTGTAGTGGGAACACACAGATGCCTTGGGGCAACTAGTTCTGCTCCTCCTGGTGCCTCCATCAGCGGGTTGAGCACAGGCCCTCCCCAGGTGCCGGCGACTCCTGTGTTCTTCCCTTTCGGGGACCTGGATTGGAAAAAACTGGGAGTAGCTCAAGATTGTAATCCTGTCCGTGAATATCCTGTAGAACTTTCTGGATTCTGGAAACCTCAGCAAAAGCCCGCAGTCACCTCCTTTCTACTTGCCCTCAGAAGGCTGGAGAGGACCTTGTCTCCTCCCCGGCTTGGCCTTGCGTTGTCTGACGACCGTCTGGCTGCTGGCCTCCAGCACTGCTGGCCCCAGCCCCAGGCTGCTCCCAGGGTCCCAGGGAAGGAGGCTGTGGCAGGTCAGTGCATGCTGTCCAGGCTTCCTGCAGGAGGCCTCGGCCGCAGCCCAGGCCAGGCAGCCCTGCTGAGCCCTCTGTTTACCGGCCTGGGTCAGGGACGGTGCCCAAGCTGAGTCCTGTCCCTGTGTGCCACATGGGCTCTCTCAATGGCCGGGGCTTTTCTTCTCTGTGGATGGTGTCAGCCATCGGGAATGGCGGAGAGCACAAGGGCAATACCTTGTCTTTCTCAATATGCCAACCCCCCCCCCCCGCCCCCCCCGCCTCAAAACAAACAATCCAACCCACTTTGGACAGACCACTGAGATGTGATGACTATAAGGGTTCTGGTGCTCGTGAGCCAAGAGCAAGTTGAGAAAAAGCAGAGCTGAGAGAGAGGCAAATAATTGACAAAGACAAAAATGGTCTTTGTGCAGCTGGAGGAAGCCAAGCGGGAAACCGTTGCCGATGAGTTGCCCGGAGCAGGAGCACCGCCCAGACCCGTCTGTCCAAATCCTACATTCTGGATTAATCCTCAGCAAAGGAATGAGCCCCTGATGCCACTGGGGTCCGGAAGAATTTCTCAGGCATGATCCTTCAGAGATTCTCAGAAGCCCATGATTTAGTGTTTTCTGACATCCAGGCTCTAGTTTGAAGGGCTTTCTTTTGAAACACCCACTGTCACCAGGAGGATGGATGGTCTCAGGGAAAATGGAGGAAACTACTCTTAAAAACGCCTGTCGCAGTCCGCAAAGGCCACCCTCAAAACACAATGGAGTATAAAATGTTCCACTCAAGCCTTGACTTGGCCACGCAGGTAAATCAGAGCACCCCAAGTAAAACTCAGGTGACCTACTGCTGTGACTGAGTTCAATTAGACCCGTGGTCATTGATGTTGCCTTGTCTTAACAGAGAGATGTAATACACATAAGAGCTACCCTTTTTTCTCAACCTTCCTTTATTGAATTTGGTGGCTGGAAATGAATTTTAAGAGGTTATGTTGTCTAAAGTCCTTTAGTCTAGACAGAAGTCATTACTTTTTGGATAAACATTTATTGATTCCCCACTATGTGCCGAGAACTGTGCTAGATGCCAAAATGGTTGTTCTTCTCTTAGGACTGTATGTTCTATTAAAGAAGACAGATACATGAATAATTTCAGTGTCATGTGATAAATGTTGTCATAGATCTATGGCCAGTCCAAGCAGATACCTATCTCCTTTCTTTTTCAAATTCCCTAGTCGAGGAGATTGCTAGCGTCTTCTTTGGGAATGCATACGAACATGGTAGCAGGCCCAGCGGGCTTCGTGGGTGCTGGACTCGTTCCTAGGTCTCCTGCCTGTGGTTGACAGGTTTACGTGTTGACATGGGCTCCTCACCAGGGCATAGTAAATATATTCCAGCTCTCTTGACGTTTTACTTGTCACAGTGGACCAGAGGAGAAGATATGGATGGGCTTCTTGAACTCACTCAACTCACAGCTTACCTGGGAGGATGAGGCAAAGCTAACTTGGTCATCCACTGTGTGATGCTTACAATGAAGACCCAAGGAGTTCTGCCTCCACTAGGCGCAGTGCCCTGAACAGCTCAAGCGTTAGCTTTAGCTTTTTCTCAATATCTTGAAAAAGTGCTTGAGTCCCTTTAATCTGTAAAAGAAACTGTTGGTGAAGGAAAAAACAAATTCCCTGGTTGCACTGATCTGCATGGAATTTCGTGGTCAGATTCGCTGCAGTTCATTTTTCTTCTCTTTCTGTCATTATGAAAGCAGCCCAGAGTGGAACCCTGCCTCGATACCAACCAACATCTCACCCTTGGCTGCAACAGGAAGGGCCAGGCACAGCCCCTCTAGGAGATGGATCTTAGGCAAAACCGGGAACTGCCACAAAGTACAGCCCATCCTGATTCCTGGCCACCTCTCCACGGGCACTTGCTGACGTTTCATAGTTGTGCTGGATTGGACCTGGAACAATTCAGCACCCTTTCTCTTCCCAACTTACGGAAGGTATTTATGGTATTGCAGTGTAGGGACTGGGAAAGCTCATCTAAGATCCTACAGACAGCCTCCCCACAATAAGGGCCAAGGCATGTCCCAGGGAGCACTGGGCCATTCTCTTATCTCCTAGAGGATGCCTCTGCAGTCACACCTTAGATGGTCAAGAAAGATTCTGGATAGTACAGGTCACCACAATTTCCACTGCCCTGCCTGACCTTGAGTGGGGAGCATCTCCTGATTGCCATAAGCATGTTTTCCCCTCGCAACAATTTTATCAGAGCTTTATTTGATTGTTTCCCTACCAAAAAGCTAAATTTTATTTCTAAAGATACTGAAGATTATTGAGATTTCTGTGTGGAAATCTGAGACGCCTGCCTTAAGTGACACCAGCAAAACACTTGGCACTGGAGATTTGCAGCTTCCCCTAGGAGCAAATGAAAAGCTTGTCTCTGCTGTGAAAATTTCCTTTTTGGTGAATGGCCCGATTCATATGCAGAGTCAGAAGCTAGAATTCCAGGGGGGACGGTTCCATCTTAGATTTTAATTGATTCTTTTTTTTTTTTTCCTGCCTAGAGATGATTGACTGTGAAACTTTTTATATAAGGGAAATAACATGGTGCGTCTTTCTAATGCTCATTCCTAAGGGGATGTTAAAAGCACTGTGTAAGCATTTAAATACTATAGCACTTTATGGGGTAGAACACATTTTAGAGAATTAATTATTACCGAGGCTAATTAGATGTCATTGGGTCAGTTATAAAGCAAATTCAGAAGCTATCCTATTTACCAGGGAAACAAATCTTTGGCAAAATAAAGTGTTTGGGGACAATGATTTGAAGGATGCTGCTGCCACTGCCCTGCCTAAATTTCACTGGGGCAATTACATTTTGGTATGTATTAAATATTGGGGTTCCATATAAGATTTAACTTTAAAAGAGGTGCTGCTTAAAATATTTAGTAAAACAGTTTTCTGTGAAGTATTGTTTTTATCCTTCCAAAATACTCGGATCACCTGGTTTCTCTTCTCAAGCATATATACTCTTTTTTAAATATACAATTGAATACACTCCCACATATTCTTACACTCTGTGTTATACCCAGCCCTCTTAGCCGGTTCATGTGGCTTGGGACACATGACCCGGGTCATGTTGTGGGAGGATGAAGCACATGGTCCATGTAATTCGATCAGCAGGAAAGTGAGCTGTCTGTACAGACTGGACAAGAAAAGGAAGAGGAAGAATTTCCCCTTACAAAGAGATCACCATCACCTGTTAGTTTTATTCACTGGTAAATTAGCAAGATAAGACTCTAAACAACCATATAATACCAAAGACTTTTGACCTTCTCAAAATTGTAACCTTTGGCAAGGCCTCACTTATTCCAGAGACGCAGCCATTTCTTTTTGAGAATTGTCTTCAGCATCTATGCTACTAAACTCATCCTTACTGGGAGCACTGCACAGCTCTCAGGTGATACATTGGATTTGGGGGGACCCAGCAGATACCATGAAGAGTCAAAGTGAGTGGATGAGGTGGTCATCAGCCTGGGTAAGGAAGGTTTAAGTAAAAATATATGGAGGCCAATTTTCCCCTGGGTTCTGAATTAACTGGTTCAGAAGAACTTACACTGAAAAATGTAATTTGTTCTTTCAATCACTGCTTCTTGAACCTCTTCCCCAGGCAAATAATTTCTCCTCGGTTACTACCTCTTGCTGTTCTCCGATAAAGAACATTTTCCCCCTTTGCCAATGTTACCCATTACTTTAGAACAACTGTTTCATGTCAGTCACTCAAATGAAAACCTGACTATTACTTTAAGTGTCTCAAATCCTTCTTTAAGCTGCCATATTTAAAATTCAGGCTCCAGAAGTTCTGCTTGCATTCCATAGTATTTGGGAGGTTGACCACAGCCTGCAGTTTTTCTGGGCTATTTTTAGAGTGTAAGCTATGCCAGCACGGTTATTTACATTGGTCAAATTAGCGGGCGACCTGCCAGCTGACCCCTTTCCTTTCAGTATGCTGAAGGCACCTTCATTCTGTTGCTCCTAGGAAGGCCCAGGCTTCTTGGGGCCCACGTGCTGGATAACTGCAAAAGAATAACTATCTCCAACATCTGCTTACATAATCCATTCCTTTTCCTCAGAAAGAGCCACAAATACAAGCTGAATTTTTTCATCCTTTTTTTTTTTTCCACGATAGTGATCATGTTGCCAGACTCCTGGGGCGCCAAGTAGATTCAGCTAACCAAAACACAGAACAAATTCTAGGAGACCAGTGAGATGTCAAATACAGCACCATTCCCTTTGTTTCCATAGAACGAGGTTCATATTAATGGTTTGCTTTAATTTTCTTGCTTGTAAAATATGCTGGCGAGACATGGGCCTACTTGAAATGCAGGGAGGAAGACAAGATTTCCAAACTCGTGGAATGAAATGAGATGGAGATTGTGAAAGCCGAATGTGCAGTGCAGTGAAATGGCTCTTCAGGGTTTTCTCGCTGACCAAGTGTTTTGAATATCAAACTGGGAACATTACCCAAAGTTTCAACACATTTCAGCGTATTATACACTACATGCCATTATTAGTCATTTCAGAACAGCTTGAAAAATTGCACAAAGTTCAGTGGATGACCCAGTCACGTTAGGGTAATAATATAGCTTAAAAATTCCTGCGTGCCTCCCTCTTTCATGGGAGAACCTTATTGCACTTTATAAATTTGACTTTGTTAATCCTCGCGGTTTCATTGCCTGGTTGACAAGTTTTCCAGTCTTTTAGATGTCCCTGTTTTTTTTCTTAGGTAAGTATGCGATATCAAGTCCTACATTTCAGAAAATGGATGCAGTCCTTGACTTTCACCCATTCTAATATGATCATTAAGTAACCCTGGAGGAAAATGGAACACTTTGAACAGTGCTGTGAAGCAGATGTAGCTTCAGAAGTAACATTTAGAAATGTGCATTGGATATGACGTCTTTTCACATTTCAGAAATCACCAGCACAGTGGATTGTTTAAAATATATGAAGCGAGATTTAGCAGCTGGGGAACACTTGTTTATCTACTGCGTAGTGTTAAATCCCAATAAATGTTTTGAACAATGCACCAGTATGTAACATTACCAAGTAACTCTTGCTCTTAAATGAAACTCGTTAGATCTCATGGCACAGCTGAGTTTTGTCGTATCAAAAGATTATGGGCCACATGTTAATCCAGGATAACATAGAATCATATAATTGTTATAGCTGTATTTCAGAAGTTGTTAACTTTAGTATGCAACTTTATTTTATACACTAGGGTGAGGTATTCCGAAAGTCTGGAAGCAGGGCCAATCAGAGCCTCAGGTTCTGGGTTAGAACTACGTGCTTTGGTCAAATCATCCATTAAGAGAAAATAATCAGAAGGCTTGATTTGTATTTTGTAATCAAAAAGACCTGTTTCGTTGGCCGGATGTCCGTTCTTCATCTTGTTGGGTTGGCTTGTGATAAATCAGGCCTGGCATGGTGTCTGGACTGTAGCTCTACCACAGACCACAAAGGGCCTCAGAGATTGCTGATCTGACCCATTGTAATTTGGATGTGGGCCCTCATGTGGTGGTAAGAGTTTATCTTGCCAATTTTATCTTCCTTGGCCCTTACGTGAAAGTTATGAAAATCTCCTTCCCTGGGGCCTATGACATAATATGGGCACTACACCCCAAAAATTGGTTGAGAAAAAACCCCATAGTAATGTCAACAGCAGGTATGAAGCTCGAGTCACAAAATCTGGTGTGAGAGATACAGTTTCATTATTTTCCTTGTTCTCAGTTCATCTCTTTACCCTGGGTTTTGTCTAAAGAGGTGGGAGGGATCTGCTCTTGTGTCAAAGGAGTGCAGGTGGCCATATCCAGTCATGGATGCCATCTCTCCACATTGGTACCTGTTTATGCCTTCCTCGCTTGGGCTGGCTCTTGGTCATCAATCAGCGTAGTCCTCTTCTCTTTTACCTGTTTTCCCACCTGCAAGGTCATCTCAGGTCCCGTGGCTCCCTTTGTTGCTTTCATACCTCAAAGGAATAATTCTGTGGCTCCAACAGCATTTGGGAAAGAGAAAATTTGTGATGCTAAGTTCCGCATACTTAGAAATTCCATACTGCCACGTCTTTCCTTCTGGGATCACTCCCAAGAAATGGGTCATAGGTGTCCCCTGCTCTTGGGTCCCACAAACTCAACTGGGGATTGGTTCCTTCCTAGGACTGGACTGTGGGGGTGGAGTAGGGAGGGAGTCAGGGTCTTTATCCCGAGCCCTTCTGATTATTACCCTCTTACCTGACTCCTCTGGCCTCCAGGAAGTCCTTTCCTATTCTTGGGGATATTGTACTCTTACTCATGAGGTGTCCTCCTTAATCTTTTGTCCATATCATTAATCATCTTCCTGAAATTATCTGAGATTTTGGAGGTAAACGCAAATTGAGGCTGAGGGAAGGAAATTCTGAAGAAAGACATTGTTAAATTTTTGAAAGTTATTACACATTTATGGATCACTTATAAACCAGGCACTATGTCTACAGATAGTATTTTATCCCATTTTCGCAACCTTATAAAGTAGGCGTTTTCAGCTTTTAAAATATATGTACATAGGAAGAAATCTAAGCTCAGAGAGGTTAAATAACTTGTCCAAAAACCAGTAAGCAGGAACAATGAGATATGAAGCAAACTTTCCTTACTCCAGAACCCAGACTCTATCTCCTAAAACAGTGGGATCCCTAGCAATTCTGATGTGACTGGTTGGGAGGCAGCCTGGGCATCAGGATTTTTTTTTTCAAGTTTCCCAAGAGATTCTGTTCAACCAGGATTGGGAAACATGGCCCTAAACTATGTGTCCACAAACACAAACGCTATTTCAGATCAATCTCACCTTGCTTGATGCCAACTTTGCAGATGGATCTTTGGTTTTCATTCCTTCCTGTCTCTGAAAGGCGAATGGGCTTCGGAAAAGAAACTAGCTAGAGGAAGCATATATGTCATTGGGATTTTGAGCCGCAGAAATGTATTCTTTCCTTCATACTTTTTGTGTGCCAAAATGATTCCCAAGTGTTCATAGGTTAAGGTGAACCTCTGGTCATCTTGGAATTCAATGGGAAAGAAAACCTTCAGAGAGAGTAAATATTTAGATTTGATTTCAGTTCTCCAAACAGAGAGTGGGGATGAGGAACAGCGCTCAGAGATGTCATTTGGAAAATTGGTTTGAAAAAAACTTTCTTTAGAACATTTGCTGAGGGGGTGGGGGAGTGCGAGGGCTATTGTTACCGCTTCCAATGAAACTCATAAATGATCTTCTTCCAAAAGGACTAATTTCACAGGAGGCTGGAGAAGTCAGTAAAGGCCTCAAATGGGTTGAACTTCTTTAGTTTTCACTTAAAGGCCATACTCAATTGTAGCCCTTGTTACAAGTTAAGCCGGGAAATGTCTCTGAGGAGAAATTCAAGCTTTACTTCCAGCTTGGACTGGTCATGAATGGTGATTATCTGACTGTAATTCAAATCATATGTGCTGCCCTTGTTTTTTGCCCTACTCAAGATTATTTTCCCCCTTTTAAATTGAGCAAAATAGTCCTTGGCTTAAGGCAGACCTGTTCACACAAAGACACGGAATGAGATGGTTCCAAGGCCTCAAACTGTAAACCAGATTTACAAATCTCCAGCGAAAAGGAGGCCCAGGATGAACACGTCTGTGATGAGCTTGGTAATCTCCAATTCAGCCTTCCCCCGGTGACTCATGAATGAGTACGCTTCAAAACACGATACTAAAATTGTCAGAAGAATACAAATGTGGACAAGAGAGTCAAGCACTTTATTTGTATTCTAGTAGCAGGGACTTACTTTCCGTACAGATGGACCTGATTATGCTTTTGTCCCTAAACAGCTGAATGAAAAGTGAACAACCAACATGTCTCTAGGAATATTTCCCAGCGACTCAGTGTAGGATGTCACTGTGGACAATGTGTATCAATATTTGGTTTTACTTGTGTGAAGGTTTTCCATGTGTTTGGCATCCTGTTAAACAGAATGTTAGGCCAGGCAAGACAGTATGGCCTGGGAGGGAGAGCTTGTCATTGAGAGTCACCCCATGGGGATGGAGGTTCTGCTCTGTGACTTACTGGGAGTGATCTTAGGAAATCTGTATAACCATTTGAGTCTTGGTTTTTTTAATCTATCAAATAGGAGACAATAAGTCGTACCTCACAGAGTCGTTGTGAGGTTAAAATAAAGCTGGGGGTGGAATTTGTGGTCCATCACAGAAACACTAGCAGTGGCTATTATTGGAGGTCATTAGGAGAGTGCTGAGGACTGCAAAGGAAATAAAAAATGTGCCTTGAAAAGGGAAAAGTGAGATAAATACCCCAGCCCCCTCCCTGCTCAGCACAGGTGTACAGCCACCGGGAGACCTATCAATTACTCGACCCTTCCACACTTTCCTTTTCATTGGCCTTAGAGTTTTCTTTGGGTTTCAAAATTATTTTCACTGATATGTACCAAATTTCTTTAAAGGGTCCCCAGTTTTCTAAAAATTTTAAGACTCTATGCTAAAAATATATATTTTACCCCGTGTCCTGTGTTGCCAAAGGCAATTGTTTCTTCCCTCTAGTTTGCTCATGAAGTATCAACTGGAATTTCTAGAACTTGCCTCTAGCCATATTTTGTATTCTTCAACAACTTGTTCAGCCTGAGGCCGTACACAACCCCCCTCCCTGTCCTGTTTTGTGTGTGCATGTTTACTTGGGTGTATATCCTTGTGCCCTTGCTCATTGTCCTCACATGTTCATTTGGTCGAATGAGTGGAGCAAGAATTGTAGACTTTTTGGATAGGACCTTAAACTTCTGCATTTTATAATAAATATCGTAATGTACAGGGTTGTTGTTGGAATTCACCTATGTGGCCAAGTATTCTTTCCACTAATCAGCATGGGACAGCAATCACTGAAGCAATGAAAACATCATCTGGTCACTGCCTTCCACATATTGGAGTGCAAACATGCCCCTCTGACAAACCAACACAATGACAACAACAAACTTAAGAATCATCAGGCACAATTTAGGAATGTTAGAGCTGCCTGACTTGTAAAGGTTTTGGACTCAAGTCTTTCCTGTGTTCAGAATTAAGTTCCTCCTCTCCTTTGGGATCATGATGGAATCGGGAAGCAGGAGTCAACAACAATCAGGTGGAAGAAATACCTCCATTATTTCTGGGACACTCCCATTATCGTTTTAACAGTGTTAATGAGATGTCAAGCCACAGCAGAGTCTCAGGCGGTGCTGCATCTTGTGCAGTTTCGAGGATGGAAGGACGTGCAGGGCTTAAAGCAAAAGGTTTTACAGAAAAGCGCTTCCTTGGGAGACATTTTACCTCTTTCAGGTCACTAGGGCACCCTATAGGCATCAGGGTTTTTTCCCAGTGTATTAAGACACGTGCCTGGATGTCTCCTAAATTCTTTAACTTACCCCTGGAGGAATGCCTGTGTGTAATCTCTAGGATTTTCCAAAATGAATCCCAATGCCCTTTGGATAAGCAGAGACCTGGGCACTCAGCAGAACAAATTTAGCCCTTAATTCCTCTGCTGTGGAGTCAGCAATGGCCACGCACAACCTTAGGGCCATTGGTGAGGGTTTTCGAAAAATCTAATTTAGCACAACGGATACATTCCAAAGAAAGAGCGAACACGCCTGGGTCATGTTTGTTTTCACAAAGCGAGCCCTGATTTTGTTAAAGAATGACAACTGAGGCATCTGCAACTAGAAGGAACATTTTTGTGCCTTGTTCCAACCAAAATTTTCCAACAGATTTTAATGTAATTCGCCCCCCTCCCCGAAATGAGAAAAATCTCCTTCCTGGATGAAAAGTCAAGTTTCAGCAAAGAATAACAATCTCTTTGCTACTCAATTATGAGTAATTGAGAAGTAGTTTTGGCACTGGAAATACTCAGCACGCTGCAGCGTAGGGGCCGCCAGGCCTGGGAGGGTGAGTGTGGTCCTCAGATATCTGTAGCTGCACCTTCTTCTGAAGGAGCTGCCTCAGGCCACATCTCTGCACGCGCGTGTCAGCCAGCCTTCTGGTGTGGCTCCGTGTGCAGGTACCAGGGCACCAGCCATCTGCGGGGAAGAAGAAACTTTTGATCCCTTGAAACAAATGAAGGGAATAGTATGATGCATAATTGCCATTTCCTGCTGGGCTTTTCACACACATGCTCCGGTAAACACATGTCTTCTCAACTGAAAATACTATCAGTTGTGACCATGGAAGAAAAATGGAGAGGGTGTTCTACTTGTTTGTTCATAGCGTGAAATGACACCAGATAATGCTTAAAGTGGGAGAAAGAGGGGTCCCATTTTCTCTTGTGTTAAACAGCACTTTTGGCAGAGTTCTGAAGGTTATTACGCTAATTACAGTTAATGCTGGGTACCATCCTAAGTATTTACATGCCTCATATTATTTACTCCTTTTGATGGTATCCAGATTGAGTCTCAGGCACAAGTTTCTGCAGCTAGTAAACTGAGTCAGGATTTAAATCCTGGATTCAACCTAGGCCTCCACTAAAAGCATTTTGCTGAGTCGGAGTGTCCGCTGGTAAAGCGAGCTCTGAGCATCCCCAGGCCATGAGTGAGACTTTGACGTGTCTGTTGTTCTCAGAATCAGTGTTTCCTCAGGAGGATTGTTGAAGGTACAACCGGGGAGGCCATCTTTTGGGAGGGCACACATCTGGACGAGTGACCTTCTGTGCCTTTTCCTTTCCATTTGGCCTGTTATGTGAGCCCAGATTTTCTTGGCTTTGTTTGACACATATCGACTGCTCAAACCCAGCATGCCAGATCAGCCCGGTAGGAACAGGGCAGGTTACACTTAACCAAGGTTGCGGTTGTTAATGTGGCCTTTTCCAGTAGAAAAGTAACAACCTGGAAAATATGCTCCCTTGTGCCATATTTTCTTTTCCCCATTTCCAACATTTGAATCATTTATTAAAGAAAGGAGTTGTTCTTTCCCATGCTTTCCTAGGACGGTATGTTCTTCAAAAATAGAAAACAGTGCAAAAGCCAAGATACTGAGCTCCAAGCCAAGTCACCCACAGGATATCCTAGACAGGAGCCTGAGGGTCTCTCTCCCACTCAGGTGCCAAAGGTCACAATCATCTTAGACGTGTGTAGAGTATATGGAAAGGAATTCCCCACTTGAACTAACTGAAACGCAGTGGCTTTGATTAGTAAGTGATATGAAATTTGCTGAGTTAATTATGTAAACACACAGTTAATGCATACGTGTATTACAAATTCAAAACATTCAAAAGGGCCCCCAGCAAAATGGCTCCCTCCCACGATGGCCGAAAGTTGAGTGAATTCCCCTCATTGGAAGCACACCAGTGCAACCAGTACTTTTTTCCTTTTCCTTCCGTTCTTTTTAAAATGTCTTAGATGTTATTAACCCAGTCTTCTTTTCAGATGTCCTGAAGTAATAGGGATTAAAATCACCATAGATTTCCCCCATCTGGGGGTAACACTTGCTGTTAGGGTGTTGATCGGAGAACCTCAAGGCATTTCACTTCTGTTAACATTAAGTACCTGTTCTGTCCCAGACTCTGTGACAAAGCAGCCAACTCATGTTGTCAATCAAGTCAAACAGCCATCAATAAGTTTTTAGAAAACTGACTGATACTCAAAAATTCCAACTGGAAGTTAGATAAGTTAATTAGGAAAAACAGATAAATAACAGTAGCCAAGAAATCTCTGAAAAAGAAGGCCAGTGAGACATCCAAAGATAGTAGATAAGCCTCTATAATCAAAATAGGTCGGTATTGACACATGAAGGGGCACAGTAGAAAAATCCAGAAAGAGATCCATTTGCATAAAGAAAATATATGAAAAAGTTGGCATCTCAATTTGGTGGAAGAATAGACTTTTCTACAAGTTGTGTTGGGATAAGTAGATAGATGTCAGAAAGAAACAAACATGGATCCATTCCTCACAGCAGATACCAGGTTAAATTCCAAGCAGGTAAGAGATTTAAATGTAAAAACTGAAACTATCAAAATACTAGAAGGAAATATTGGTAAATTATTTCCTAATCTTGGAGAGAGTGAAACTTCCTGAACTATAACTCAAATTTAGATATGATAAGGGAAAAAAATTGGTAAATTTGGTTGTATTGAAATTTTAAAGAAAAAACCTTTGTATGAAAAAGAATTCAAAGAAAAAAACAAAAACACACCATGATTGAGCTAAAAAGGCAAACGACAAACCAGAGAAAATATTTGCAACTTATATCACAAATGGTTAGCAGCCCTGGTGTATAAAAAAGCCACAAAAATTAGAGGAGAAAAACTCCAGCAATTCAATAGAAAAATAGGCTAGAAATACAAGCAGACCAATTGACAGAAAAAAAATTAAAATCTCTTTTAACAGTATGAAAAGATGCTCAACTTCATTCATAGTAAGATAAATATAAAATTAAAATGACATCAAGGTACCGTTTCTCATCTATTAGACGCAGAAATCCCAAAAGTTGACTACATGCTCTATTGGAAAAGCCGTGGGGAAAAGGCACTCTCATATGGTGCTGGCAGGAATGTGAAATGGTACCATCCCGGTGGAGGAGACTTTGGCGCTCTTTAGCAAAATTACGCATGCATTTACCCTATGACCCAGCAATTCCACTTCTAGGACTCTCCAAAATACCCTGGCTAAAATATGAAAGGACGTATGCATAAGGCTACTCTCTGCAGCACTATATATGAGAGCAAATGACTGGAAGCAGCCCAAATGTCCATCAAAGGGAACTGGTTGAATAAACTGTAGGACATCCACATAACTGAGTGCTGTGCAGCTGTAAAAAGAAATGAGCATCCTTATGTTTCATTTCCTTATGTATAACTCTGGAGTGATTTCCAGGGTATGTTAAGTGAACAAAGGAAGGTAGAGAAAAGAATACCATGCTATCATTTATCAAAGAAAGGGTATATATCTATTTATATATATATATAATTTCCTTGTATAAAGAAAACAATGAAAGAAAAAACCATATGTTTAAAAATGACTACTTTTGAAGAGGGAGGAACTAGTGTGGCGGGGACAGAGATGGGAGACAGCCTTGTTAACATTCTGTTTTGTAGATTTGACTTTGGAACCATGCAAATGTTTTACGTAATTATAAAACAAAATTTTAAAAAGCCATCTTTAAAGGTTGAAAATAAAGCGAAACAAATAAACCTAACTGTGTATGGAGCTGGCAGCATAAGCGAAGAGAGAGGAACTCCTCCAAGTGACTTTTAAATATGGTAATCTGACTGTGAGCCCTGGTGAGTATACACTCTAAGGACAAAAAGAACTGCAGTAAAAATCTCAAATTGTTTTCAGTAATCCTATTGTTGGTGCTGGAGCATGTATTATTATTCTGAGACTGTTATAAGTAAGGCGTGGGATAAAGCAAATGAATGATTGTGTTAGTGTCACTGAGAATGGGATTCTTGGCATGACTACAGTAGTCCCTCCTTATTTGTGGTTTCAGTTACCTGTGGTCAACCGAAGTCTGGAAGGAGATGATCCTCCTTCTGAGGTTGCATCAGAGGTCGGTAATGTCTAACCCTAGGTCACAATGCCTGTCATTCCCCTCACTTCCTCTCATCAGGTAGGCATTGTATCACCTCACATCATCACAAGAAGAAGGGTGAATACAGAGCAATATGATATTTTGAGAGAGAGAGACCACATTCACATAACTTTTATTACAGTATATTGTTATAATTGTTCTATTTTATTAGTGGTTATTGCTGATCTCTTGCTGTGCCTAACTGGTAAGTTAAACTTTATCACAGTTATGTGTGTAAAGGAAAAGACGTAGTATACATAGGGTTCAGTACTATTGTGGTTTCAGGCATCCACTAGGGGTCTTGGAACGTATCCCCCATGGATAAGGGGGTCTACTCTATAGACACAGTTGCAAGATCAAAGAATTTAAGCAAAATCTTATAGTCCTGATTTTGAGTTCAGAGTGTGAACTCAGATAGATAGACGTATATTTTTTCAAGTTCTGTCCACTATAAAGGCTTAGAACCGATGACCATATCAGTAGCACTGAGCACACCTAGCACCCAGATTGTGGTTCTGCTAAAAGGTTCTGCTTGCCAAGGCTTCTTGGCAAGACTGCTGATTTCAGATTTGGGAGGAAATAAACAAGGTGAGCCCGGGGCAACTTGTCATAACTGAAAGCAAGGAAGCTATCAAAGGCTAGAAGGAACATGTCAAAAGAACTCAGGAGCCAACTTGCAAAAGCTTCCACAGGGCAAATATTTTAACATCAATAAAGATAATAACTAAAATGGATTGGAACACGTCAAATATGTTTGAATCCATGAGTTCAAAATGGTGCTGGAAAAAAATCACTGGCACCTTTGGAGAATACTAGGAAATAACTCATGATTTTGAAAACTAGTAAATGAAGGAAAGAATAAAGCATTTATCCTGTTGTTTCTATATGATCTTTTGTTTCAGGAAACAAGAGTTGGAGAGAGGAGGTTTCTTTTTATACAAGTACAGTTGGCCCTCTGTTTTGGTGGGTTCCACATCTGAGTATTCAACCAATTGCAGACAGTGTTGTGGTTAATATTTTTTAGATGTGGTAGTGTTATTGAAATATTTTTAAATGTCCTTATCTTTTAGGTGTACATTTTGGGATATTTATAGATGAATTGATATAATATCTGAGATTTGCTTCAAAATAAATTGGGGTTTGAGGAGGGAGATATGTGGGGTATAGATAAAACAAGATTGGCCATAAATTGACAACTTTTGAAGCTTGCAATGGTACCTCCAGGTTCAACTTACTA
Source organism: Equus caballus (assembly GCF_041296265.1). Lineage (NCBI taxonomy): Eukaryota > Metazoa > Chordata > Mammalia > Perissodactyla > Equidae > Equus > Equus caballus. Next base: position 12,374,047 of record NC_091684.1, read on the forward strand.
TTCCCTCTGCTTTCATAGACATTTAAATTTTCCATAATAAAAACGTAAACCAAGTTTTCCATAATAAAAAATTTAAATCAAAAGTAGAGTGTAAGGAAAAGATAAAGTGGTCTTTCTTCATTTCAAAATGGCTTTACCCAGGTATAATTCATAGTCCACACCAGAAAATGAATTTGGATTTTCAGATTTCCCAGATGGACGGCTAACTTTAACTTTTTTTAATTTTTTTTTAATATTCAGGGATCTTTATTTTAGTTTACCTCAGGTTTATTACTACCACAATGATTTTTTTTAAAAAAGCCAAAGAAAACAAAAGTTATCTAGGAATTGATTCTGAAAGAGTGACTTCAGCATATTCTTGAAATTTCCTTTTCACAAAAGACTTGGAAATGTCAGTGCTAAAAAGAGGCAGCTAACCAACTACCACAAAAAAAACGTATCTCAAATAATTAGAACTCTTCCCTCTTCCCCCTCCCTTTCCTCATCTGTTTCATTTTTTGAGGAAAAGTACTACTTTTTTAATTTACCAATTACCATTTGTAACTGCCACCGATAAGATTGTAATTGTCAATATCAGAGTTTCCAGAGATGTACAATAATGGGCTTACCTGTTCCTTGGGTTGAACTCATTTTACAATTAAAGTTTACACATAGATTCTATTATCTTACAAATAGAAGTGCATTATTCATGGTAAATTTCCTAGAACTGGCTTTTGTAAGCTGGTTGTTTTGAAGTTTGAGTAGCCAGGGTCTTGCCTGGCTTTGAAGAGCAACCTACAAATGGTGGTTGGGGAGAGCGGGCTTCATGGGAGGTGGGGGGAGTCGCTCCGATTGTGGCCCCACCTGCCATGTCTGCTGCTGTCCTCACCAGGATGGGCTCTCAGATGGGCCACTCCTTAGTCATCATACCACCTTCCTGATAGAAATTATGATTATTATTAGTTATGAAATTAATCAATGCTCTCATCCAAATGCTAGTGGCCAATGGCCCATCTGAGAGCCCATCCTGGTAAGGACAGCAGGAGACATGGGCTAGCTTGGGTGCCTTCTTTCTAGATTAAGAGTAATGGGAACCATGGAAGAATTTTAAGCAGGGGAGGGGCATGGTCAGAGGTGCATTTTAGAAAAATCACTTGGGCTTCCAGGTGCAGACTGGATTGGAGAAAGGCAAGAATGGAAGTGGGGAGACTAGTTAGGAAACTAGTCCAGTACTCCAGGGACTCTGCAGTCGTGAGATGAAAGCTGGGATCAGGGGGTGATGCAGACGACGTGGACAGACCTGATGCTAGCAACTTGATATCACGTTTGGTGCAACTTTTTTTTTTCTTAATTTTCTGGGTTACATGCACTCTGTGGTTTTATGGCACATATTAGTTATCCAGCACTGTGAAGGGCTGAATGTTGTGGTTCATAAAGACTTGCCCTAAATAGATGGTTTATCTTCTGGGAATTTGAATAGAGCAAAATCCATTTAATACTAAAATTTTACTTGTTTGCTGCAAACAGAGGCTTGTCGAGCCCTTAAGTCATGATTCCAACTCAGACGTTTGTTTGCTTGCTTACTATTGGTCTTTCTCACTCAGATAGAAGGGCAGAGACTGTCCATCTCCAGCCCTGGCACCAACTGACACGTAGGAGGAGCTCAAGAAATCTTTTAAGTGTGCTCAAATCTGGACTTGCTCATGAACCTCAATTATCCTTGAACCGAAGCCTCCCTGGCTCATGTTGTGGGAGACATCCCCCTTGGCTGGATGGCAGAGGTTAGCATTGGTGCCCCAGGCTCTGTAGAGTTTTATAGAGCTCTCGTTTGCAAAACAACCATCCTTTTTACAAACATTTTCCTGACTATGGAAGAAGAGCAGAAGAGGAAGTGAGAAGTAGGTATGTGGTGCCCACATGGCCACTGGCCTGACCACAAGCAAGAGGTGTTTTGACCCCTGGGAAGGTCCTAGAAGGACGATAGTGGGCAACCTCCTAGTGAGGAAAGAGGTGGTTATGTTTCTGATCACGCATCCATAAGCTTTTCACTTCTATCCAGGTTTTATTTACTTTATTTTTTCTTAAGGAACAATTACTTCCTTCCTTCAGTCCCCAGCCCCTTCTTTCTTTTGATAGAATGTTTCATTAATTTCGGCAGATTACAGGTTAATAATTTAAAATAATTTAAAAACAATAATGGCTAAGATTTATTGAGCTCTTACTACGAGCTAGGTGTCGTGCTAAACACTTTAAAAAGGCTCTGCTCACTGAAAGCTAAGGACAACCCTCAGAGTCATGCTACAATTAGCCCCATTTTACAGACAAGGAAACTGAGAATTTTAGAGAGGCCAAGATAAATGTGCCCACTTTCACACAGCTCATAAATTGTGGACCCAGGAACTAAACCCCGGCAGGCTGACTCCAAGGCCCACACACACAACGCCATTCCAGCTCCTCCTGTAATGCTATTGAAGTTTGCTTTCCTGGAGAAAGTCATTTCACGGCCCCACACAGAACAGCATTTCCAATACAGCAGACTTACTCCTCAGTGTCCTCGGGGCGTCACCTGGACTCTGAGTTCTTAGAGCAAAGGGGCTGTGCTGTGTTCGTCTTTCTATCCTTGTGCCTCCCACGTGGGAGGTGCTGTCAATAGCCACTCGATGAGAATTGGATGGCCTCATTTCTCTTTCCTCTCCATCCTCAGACCGTAGAGGGTGGTGGCGGAAGGGATTTGAAATTTACTTTGACTTTCAGGAAATGTTAAACCTCAGAAGTACATGGCAATGTGCCTGCACTGTCCTCAAGAGCTGCTTCAGGATTCTGTTGTATCTTTGGGTGCATCTTAATGAAACCTTATCTAAGCGGAGTTCCTCAGGATGGATTCGCCCACAAGGTAAAATTCCACTCTGTGTTGAAAAGCATCAAAACCAAGTTCCAATGAAACAACAAGGATTTTATTTGTTTTCATGGAAAGTGAAGTTTCCTGGCTTTTCTGCTTGTTCTTCTGTCACCATCTCACCATCCTACTCTGAATTGGGGCACAGAGGCTGGCAGATGTGGTCCATGGGGCAGAGATACACAGCTGAGACTTAGCTCACTGATGAGTTCTAGTTGACTATTGTGGGTCGCTCCCTCAGGCAGATGGGCGGAAGAGTACCACTGTCTATTGTCCTCCTATCTCAAGATTGGTGGCCATATCTGCTTTTCAGTCTAGAAGCCTTTTTACCTGTGATCCCACAAGCAGTCATTCAGGTGATACATCTGTTGATTAATTTTTAAACTTCCTAAACTTTTGCCAGCTATTTCTACAGAGTTGTTGAATGGGTTAAGAAATATAGTAAGGAATTACTTGGAACCCCAGGATCCTCCTGAGACTCACCACAACATGGAGTCAGGATGGTCCACCAGCATCTGGCTTTTGGGACGCCCATGTGGCAGAGAGCATTGGGCAAGAGTGGTCCAGTTACAGCCCAAGATATCTCTAGGGATAGAAATCCTAACTTGATGACAAGGGGTGACAAGCAATTGGACCCAAGGCACAATTTACATTGCATTATCAGGGAGAAGGGTTATATCTTGGTTAAAAAAAAAGAATAATAAATAACAACAATCTCAGTTTTTTTGGAACTGCTGCATAGAGTGGAGAACAGTTGCTGGAGTAAGAATTAAGGAGCTAGTCTTGACTCTGGCATGACTTGTATGCCTTGAGCCTACTAGTCTCTCAATAGTTATTTGATGAGCATTACATTAAGAAAGACATTGGGCTAGGTGCCTAACCTCTCTGGGTCTCATTTTCTGTATCCGTAAAAGAGTAAACGTGGATCACAGGATTTTGAGTCTAGCCCAGCTTTAATGGTGTGTGGCTGTGATTCTGTAGGAAGACACACTGAAGAGACGGAGATTTAATTAAACAGGGCTTAATTAAATCAGCATATCTTAGATAAGATCAGTCAACCAAGGCATCCTTTTAATCAGTAACTTTATATATGGTTAGTTGGCAGGTGCCTGGGGAGTTTTAGAAACACCAAAATTACTAGTAAGAATTCAGAGGTTGGCTGGAGTAATTTAGTCCATAAAGGCGGTAGACTCTCAGAGCTGAGAATGTGGGTCAGACTGCCTGGGTCTGAGTCCTGGTTCTGCCACTTACTAGCATGTCTTTGGGCAAGTGTCTCCTTTTAAACTCCAGTTTATGTGACATGGTAGTAACAACACACCTTCCTCATACCATCGCTGGAAAGGCTGCATGGAAATGTCGCTGAAACACTTGGCACAACGCCGAACATGGAGACGAGGCCAAGCTCATGTTTGGGGGACAGATAAAGGACACGTTCACTGTGTACTCAACATTGTCCAGAAGATTTACCCAAACAGTTCAAGCAACAGCATTCTCTAGCTACTCAAGAATGGGGAAGAATGCCTCAAAATATCTTTTGTGAAGAAGATGATTAAGAACATCTAGATTCCTTTGTTCTGATTCAATAGTCACCCAATTCGAATGTGGTTTTCCTTATTTCAGGGAGGGGATGCATTGACCTGCCAATGTGATCATTTCATTCTGCTAACAAGTTACCGTTTCTCATTGCAAACCCTTACATTGGCATTCTGGTTCTATACCAGGCTTTTATGAGTTTAATTACTAAGAGTTCATTATCCAGGGATTTCCCAGCTCCAGGAACTAACCAAACCTGCTGAAATAGAGTTCCTAGAGCAGCAAAGTACGAGGTCACATCCTGGACTGAGATCCAGACCACAATGGGATAGCCTGCAGGATCCTTGACTCCACTGGAAGACACTGAGACTGCACCCTCTTTGACTCTCTACCTGCCTTTCCTGAAGTGAAGGGTCTTCCATTGGGACCACTTGGGTTACAAAGGCCCCACTAGATGGAGTCTAGGTGTTGGGTCTTGTCACCAGCGGCCCTGAGCATCCAACTTCAGGACTTAAGAATGTCCAGTAAATGAAACAGGAACTCTTACCCTGGACCATGGCTATAATTTCCTTCTGTTGGTTGGTACTAAGCCAAGATAACTGTATTTTACTATAATTATGTAACGAATACAGAAAAAACACGTAGGTATTAAGTAGGATTGCAAACAGAAAGAAAAGACTACAAATTACAGCACAATGGTTTGAAGGCCACTTCTTGAAGTCATCTCTTACATCCTTCCATCCATTTAACCCTCATAAATATCCTGCCATGGGGATTTAAAACGAGGATACCTTCATTTTATAATGAGGGAACTGAAGCTCTAAGAGGTTGAGAAACACCCCTAAACTCTTGATTATTACAGGGCAGATCTGGGGCTCAAACCCAGGTCTTTGACGTAAAGCCTGGATCTTTCTGTCCTTGCACTACATTCAGGAGGTTCTTATCAGTACAAATGTGTGTTAGAATATGCTAGGGGGAGTGATGTTTGTGAATTTTATGAAAATGTCAGAGGTAGAATTCAGAAAATTCTTTTTACTTTTGTAAAATAGAGAAGGCTGTAATTGGATATTCAGGAAAAGGCATAAGATATGGTGTGCCCTCAGCCAGGTTGTTTATTGTATCCAATATCCCAAGATGCATTAAAGTTAACATGGTGGTAGATTATAAACCACATCTCTTGCTCTGCTTGGTTCCTCATGTGAGATTCATTCAAAAGGCTATTTAAAGAGAGAAGGGTAATACATGCCTATACATTGATTTTGATTACTTTTGTTGGCTTGTATAAAATGGTAGCAAATTGCCACCAGAGCTCCCCTTACACACCCTTCAGAATTAGCAGGTGCCAACCCTGTCCACTGACGAGTTTTTAATTCTACCCACAAGAATCCAACAAGCACACTTTCTACAATAGTGTAGTTTTATGTTTCAAAAAATATTATCATGGGGGAACAGTTCTGGGTTCATAAAAAAATTTTACTTCTTACCCCCTACCCCCACCAGCAGTGAAAATATAAATAAATGTCAAATAATGTGCTGCCTCCATGAGCACAGACCCCACACCTCTGACCAGCTACCTGTGAGAAGGCACGGGCACCAGTCCAAGGCTGGCGCATTCAAGCCCCGTGTTCATCATTCCAACCCCACAGAGTGAGCGACGGCGGTGGGCAGAGGCACCTCCCGCACTCTGGGAGAAGGCCCGTAAGGAACACGGCACGGTCACCGCCATTACCAGGGTTGACTCCAAATGCAGGCTTTGGATCCAAAAACTGTGTAGGTGCAATTGAGGAAGAGTTGGCTCTTCAAATCCTCGCGTTGACTTCTGGAGCCCTTACTTGCCAAGACGGAATAAAACAAAGCAAGCCCGCAGTGTACAATACAGCATCATGCAGCCTTTTTCCTGGGTTACAAAAACCCGGCTAGGGAGTCACATATTCCAGATTTGCTGGTGAGCAACGCATTGGTCAGTGCTCTGGAAACCAAAGAGACAACTTCATGTGAACTATTATTTTTTACTCAGAAAAATTCCTGGAAGAGTGTTCTGCTGGCCCCTCTGATGTCACTCTGAGGTACTCACACTGTGTGTAGAAGCCACATACAACTTGACTGCTCATGGGATCCTTGGGTGTCCCTTTGTCTTTCCCCTATTTCAAGTCAAGAGCATGCTTACAGGGCAGACAGCTCATCATTTAATGCATATTTTAGAACTGCAGAGGGGCCTAGTGGTTAAATTCGCTTGCTCTGCTTTCGGAGGCCGAGGGTTTCGCTGGTTTGGATCCTGGGCGCGGACATGGCGCGGCTCATCAGGCCATGTTGAGGCGGCATCTCGCATGCCACAGCTAGAAGGACCCACAACTAAAACACGCAACTATATACTGGGAGGCTGTGGGGGTAAAAAAAAAAAAACCGCAGAGAAGGTTCCTCGCTCCGTGTGCACAGAGCTTAACAATCTTCACTAACAGCAATTTCTTTTCGTACTTCACATACTGTTGTTTGTTGCACCAATCAATATTACTGACCAGTCACTATAAGAACAACAAAAATAACAGCAACAACAATCATCGCAATAGTACAACAATGTCATGAGCATTAATGCTTGCAATATTTCAGGTAGATTGCTAAATGCTAGACATGCATAATTTTGTGTAATTCACACAGCACAACCCTGATCTCCATCCCACAGACAAGGGGAGTGATGGGAGCGCATTAGACGATATGGGTGCTACACAACTGACTCAGACACAGATGTCGCCTTCAAGGAGGCTCTGTCACCCCACAGATCTTTAGTAAGTGCCTAATATGTGCCACTGGAGACACAGGGCCCCTCGGGAGGCAGCAAAGTCTCTGATCTCAAGGATTTTCCTTCTAAGGAAATGTGAAACGTGCATAAGTAACTCTAGTATTAAATGGCTCAAAACCAAGTTATCTTGCACAGAAACCACATATCAAACAGTATCTGTCAAAAACTATGTATGTAATTCAGATGCCTGATTGCTTCTTTATGAGGACTCAGCAACTTCCACGGCCCTTCTTCCTTGCCTCTGCCTGTTATCTTTCTGTCCAGCCTCCCTGAGTTCCTCAACCTGGTAGCTGTACAGACCTGTCTTACTGTGAAGTTATCTGTAAGATGCAGGTTCCCTTAGAATAGGCTGCTCTCCCCTGTTCTAGAGAGCTCTTTTTTGTTTACTTGTTTAAATAGCTTTGTTGAGATATAATTCATACACCCATGTAAAGGTACAATTCAATGGTTTTTAGTATATTCACAGATAGGTACAATTATCACTAGAATCAATTTTAAAGCATTTTTATGACCTCAAATAGAAATCCTGTATTGGTTAGCAGTCACTCCTCATTTTCCCCAATCCTCCTAGCCCCTGGAAACCACTAATCTATGTTTTGTCTCTGTAGATTTGCTTATTCAAGAGATTTCATATACATGGAATTATATCACATGTGATCTTTTGTGACTTGCTTCTTTCACTTAGCATAGTGTTTTCAAGGTTCCTCCTTGTGGTAGCATGCAACAGTACTTCATTCTGTTAATGGCTGAATAATATTCTGTTGTATGGATGTACCACATTCTGTTTATCCATTCATCAGTTGATGGACATTTGAGCTGTTTCTGCTTTTTGGCTATTATGAATAATGCTATAAATATTCATTTACAAGTTTTTGTGTGGACGTATGTTTTCATTTCTCTTGGGTATATACCTGGAAGTGGAAATGTGGAGTCATATGGTAATTCTATGTTTAAGTATCTGAGGAACTGCCGGACCATTTTCCGAAAGTGGTTGCACCATTTTTCATTCTCACCAGTAGTGTATGAGGGTTCTGATTTTTCCACATCCTCATCAACACTTATTATTATCTGTCTTTTGGATTATAGCCATTCTAGTGGGTGTGAAGCAGTACCTCATTACGGTTTTGATTTGCATTTCTCTGATGACTAATGATGCTGAGCATCTTTTCATGTGCTTATTGGCCATTTGAATATCTTCATTGGAGAAATATCTATTCAGATCTTTGGCTCAATTTTTAATTAGGCTTGTCTTTTTATTATTGAGTTACAATACAAGTTCCTTATCAGATGTATAATTTACAACTAGTTTCTCCCATTCTTTGGGTTACCTTTTCACTTTCTTGATAGTGTCCTTTGATGCACAAAAGTTTTTAGTATTGGTAAAGTCCAATTTATCTATTTCTTCTTTTGTTACTTGTGCTTTCGCTTTCACATCTAAGAATCCATTGCGAAATCCAAAATCATGGTTTACCCCATGTTTTGTTTTAAGAGTTTTGTAGTTTTAACTCTTATATTTAGTTCTTTTATCCATTTGAGTTAATTTTTGTATATAATGTGCAGTAAGAATACAAATTCCTTCTTTTCCTGTACTTATCCAGTTGTCCCAGCACCATTGGTTTAAAAGGCTATTATTTCTCCATTGAATGGTCTTAGCACTTTTTAAAAATCAGTTAACTGTAGACACATAGGTTTATTTATGGACTCTCAACTCTATTCCTATGTCTATCATTATGCCCATGCCACTCTTTTGCCAGTACCACACTGTCACCATTACTGTTGCTTTGTAGTAAGTTTTGAAATCAGGAAGTGTGAGTCCTCCAACTTTCTTCTTTTTTGAGATTGCTTTGACTTGAAATTCCATATGAATTTTAGGACCAGCTTGTCAATTTCTACAGAGAAACCAGCTGGGATTCTGGTAGGGATCATATTGAATCTGTAGATCACTTTGGTGAGTGTTGCCATCTTAACAATATTAGGTTTTCTGATCCATGAACATGAGATGTTTTTCCATTTATTTAGATCTTATTTAATTTCTTTAAACAATGCTTTGTAATTTTTAGAGTATAAAAGTTTTTCACTTCTTTTGGTAGATATAGTTCCAACTGTTTTATTCTTTTAGATGATATTGTAAATGGAATTGTTTTCTCAATTTAATTAATTAAATTGACTTGTTTGTGACTTTTAGGGGAAAGCATCCAGTTTTTCACACTTAAGAATGATGCTAACTGTGGATTTTTCATGGATGAGCTTATCTAATTGAGGAAATTCCATCCTATTCTTAGTTTGTTGAGAGTTTTTAGGAGGAAATGTTGTCAGGTTTTGTCAAATGCTTTTCTGTATATATTGAGCTGATCATGTGATTTCTGTTTTTCATTCTATTGATACAGTGTATTATACTCATTGATTTGGGGACATCAAACCAACCTTGCATTCCTGGGATAAATCTTACTTGGTCGTGGTGTATAATTCTTTTTATATGTGGCTGGATTGGGTTTACTAGTATTTTGTTGAGGATTTTTGCAACCATATTCATAAGAAATATTCATCTATAGTTTTTGGGGTTGTGTGTGTGTGTGTGTGTGAGTGATGTCTTTGCCTGGTTTTGCTATCAGGATAATACTAGCTCCTCTAGAGGGTTCTTGGCCGTTCTCCTTTTCTGCTTTTCCCATTTGCTCCTCTCTGTCTCCAGGAAACCTTAAATCTCTGTTTGTAAACATCTATGGGTGGTGCTTGATGCAAACATTGCACTCCACAGGAGCCCCATGTGTCAGTGCCCCATATGATGACTTGGGGTGGCTCTCTCTAGTCACTGCTGTAGCACTTTGTAATTGATGAAGGATGGACTTCTGCTGATTTTTCTCCTTTGAAGGAATCTCTGGTCCCAAAACTAATCTGTGCATAACAATTTTCTGGGAAACTTTTAAAAAACACAAAAATCATTCCAGACCTTAAGAATCTCTGGAGGTGAGGCTCAGGGTATTTTAAAAACATCTTGCCATGTGATTCCAATGATTGGCTAGGTTTTCACTTACTGTTATGAACTTGATGTCCAAGCACTGGGAAGGCCTTCTCTGCTGGGCTTTGAACACAGTGGATAATCAGTCAATGCTGTCATCTGCTTAGATCCAGGGTTTACAAACTTTCAAAAACCTGATTTATTGTGTGAGATACATTTTAAATCCTGACTCAGTACACAATATGTACATTTGTGTGTGTGTGTGTGCATGTGTAAACTGAAACAAAAATTTTATGCAATACCTACTCTTATTACAGAATATATACTTGGATTTTTTTCTTTTCTATTCTGTGCTAAGCTCATTTGTTCATTTAAAAAATTGACAGAAACCCACAAATTAATTTCACAACCAACTAAAGGTATTGATCCACAGTTTGAAAACTAGTATCCCAGAATACATCTCAGAAGCCTAGGCATTTTCCCTATCACCTCAGCTTTGGAAGCCTCAGTTTCCCCTTCTGTAAAACGAGTAGGTTATTAGATCAGATGATCTCTAAACTCTTGGATTCTGTACATTTGTTAGCTAGTAAGTGTCTCTTCAGTTGTTATTTGCTGCTATCAATTTTCTTACCCTGGTTAAATGTGTTGTGCACATTCCAATCCATCACTAGTTTAATCTCTGTACCCTCTCCAAGTACCCTCTGTCCCTCTTGCATTAGGAAAGCCAGAACTGGCTCCAGCAGACGCGCCTTGTACCAAGTACAACTCAATAAAATCAATCATCTCCTTTTTTCACACTTTTGTCTGCTGTTTGTTTCTAAGGAAAATAAAGGAAACTACTTATTAGTCTGTACAAGCAATGTTCTTCTCTTCATTCAATCATTCAACAAGTATCTATTGAGTGCCTGTTATATAAGCAATGGTCTGTGTGTGCTGGGGAAATAGAAAAGTCTTGAACAACTCCTTTTTTTTATAACTCTTGTTTTCTTAATTTACACATAGAGATGGAAGAAGGAACACGGGCAGGTAGAGATTGCATCGTGTTCCAGTTGTGTAACAAACTACCAGTCTTTGTGCTGAGGTGGAGGGTTGGGCAGGAATAACGCTGTGATTTATGTTGTCTCTCAGTTGGGAGGGGCAGTCTCAAATTTTAGCTTGGCTACCAGTAAAGACATCTCACAAACACTCCCAGCTCTGGTGTCAGCTGAAAGTGGCAGAAAACCCAACTCAAACTGGCTTAAGACATATAGGGAGTTTTTCAATTTACATCCCTGAAAAGTTCAGGGTACCAGCCAAATTCAGGGCACAACTGATGCTTTGAGGACTCAGTTTCTTCCAATTTCTTTGTTCTACTTTCCATGGTATTGACTTCATTCCATCCAATTGTCCTCAGCAATTTCAGGTCCTCCCCTAAAGGTGACAACTCTAGACCTAACAAACTCTTGGTGTTGAGATGGAGAGCACCTGCTGTGGCCCCTGCATTTTCATTAGAAGAGATGCTGAATCTCACTGATTGGGTCTCATGCCTGCTCCTGAACCAATCACAGTGGCCAGGGAAATGCAACATGCTGAGGGGCTTGGGCCTGGATGGTGTGTCCCACCCAACCAATGTGGAGCTCCCTCCAGACAAGATGGTCAGAGCAAATGGGGAGTGGCTGCTCAGTGAAAATTGTTAACTGTTGCTGGAGAGGGAGAAATGACTGTCAGGAAGGACAGACCATCAAATCAGAGCCAGAGTGTTTGGGGATGGGAAGAGATCTACTCCAATGTTCTCAATTGCAATGTGGAGGATGGGACTCTGAAAGAAGTAGTGACCTATATAGGGCCCTGTGTGACTCTGGCTTTGGAATTCATCTCAGCTCTTTCTGCCATTCATTCATTTAACAAATATTTATTAAGAACCTATAAAGTGCCAGATATATACTTGGGAAGCATCAGTAAATAACACAAAGATCCCTCCCTTATGGTGCTCCCGTTCTAGCAATGGTAAAGGAGTTGAAGGGTGTTTAAGGAGATGCAATTTTATATAGGGTGGTCGAGACAGGCCTCATTGAGAAAATGATATTTGGGCAAACACTTGAAAGAGGTGGGCAAGTTGGCCAGGTAGATATCTTGGGGGAAAATATGGCAGGGAGAGAAAATAACCATTCAGAGGCCCTAAGGAGGGAGTGTGCCCGGCTTATTTGAGGAAAACCAAGGAGGTCAACGTAGCTGGAGTGGAATGAGAAAGCGAGATTAAGTGGAGGGGAAGATCATAGGGGGCTTTGAGGCTTTTAGCTTTTACACTGATAGATGTAGAGAACCATTGCAGGGTTTGAGTGGTCGAGTGCCATCGTCTGACGTATAAAGACAACTCTGGCTGTTTCAATGAGAACTCAGGAGCAAAAGTAGAAGTAGAAGGACAACTTAGGGGCCATCACAGTAATTAAGGCAATAATTAAGAGTCAAGTTTGGCCCAGACCAATGCAGTGCAGGTAGTAAGAAGTGGTCAGGCTCTGGACGTGTTTTTGAAGGTTGAGCCAATAAGCTTTCATGACAGATTGGATGTGCAATATGAGAGAAAGGGAAGAGTCAAGGATGACATCAAGGCTTTTGGCCTGAGCAAACAGAAGGATGGAGTTGTCATCACCTGAAATGGGAAGTGCTGTGTGTGGAGCTGGTTTGGTGGAGAGATCAAGCGTTCAGTTTGGACATGGTGTGTTTGAGATGTCTACCAGATGTGCAAGTAGTGGTGTTGAGAAAGTAGTTGGAAAATGAAGTCTGGAAGATCAGTCTTGAGGCATCTTACAGAAATAGTCATATATGGTGTTTAAAACCATGCGGCTAGATGAGATCGCCAATAGAGTAGCTGTAGATAGGGCAGAAAAGCAGGCTAATGACTGAGCCCAGGGGCACTCTAAGACTGTGATGGTTAATTTTATGGGTCAAGCTGACTGGGCCACAGGTGCCCAGATAAAACACTATTTCTCAGTGTATCTGTAGGGGTGTTTCTGGATGCGATTAGCATTTGAACTGGTGGACTCAGTAAAGCAGATTGTCCTCTCCAGTGTGGATGGGTCTCATCCAAACAATTGAGGGCCTGAATAGAACAAAAGGTGGAGGAAGGAGGAATTCAACCCTTTTTTTCTGCCTTAGTGCATGAACTGAGACATTTCCTCTCGTTTTTCTCTGCCCCTCAGACTGGGGATTATACCATCAGCTTCCCTGGTTCTCAGGCCTTCAGACTCAGTCTGAATTATACCACCAACATTCCTCGGTCTCCAGCTTGCAGACAACAGATTGTGGGACTTCTCAGCCTCCATAATTGTGTGAACCCATTGATATTGGTTCTGTTTCTCTAGAGAATCCTGACTAATACAATCACTAAAGGACAGGAGAAAGGAGGAACCAGAAAAGCAAATTGAGATGGGGGAACAATGGCGAAGGAGGAAAACCAAGGGATTCTGGTGCCTGAATGCCTAATGAAAAAGTGTGTCATAGAAGAAAGAGTGATCAACTGGTCCAAGTGCTTTTTATAGGTCAAGTAAGATGAGGACTGAGTATGGAACCTTTGGATTTGGCAATGTGGAGGTGACCTTGACAAGAGCAGTTTGGTAGAGAGATGGGCAAGTCTGATTGGAATGAGTTTAAGAACGAATGGGAGAGAAGTTTGGTGATAACAGGTTGGCTAAAACAGCAATCATTTATTTGCTTATGATTTAGCAATTTGGGCAAAGCTCAGCAGGGACTACTGTCCTCTGCTTCACATAGTGTATATGGCTCAGGGGTGGCTCTACTGGGGCTAAGGGACCCACTTCCAAGATGGCTCACTTACATGGTTAACAAGTTGATCTGCTTGTCACTTGGGAGCTCAGGTAAGGCTAACTGGCAGGAATCTTGATTCTCCAAGTGAGCCTCTTCACCAGGCTGCTTGGGCTTCCTCACATCACAGAGGCTGGGTCACAAGAGAGGAAGTGGATTTCTCAATGCCTAGGCATGGGAGTCCAAGAATGTCACTTCTTCTGCATTCTGTTGGTCAAAGCACTCACACATCCAGCCCTAATTCAAGAAGAGGGCACCTAAGCTCTACCTCTTGATGGAAGGAGCAACGTGTGCACACACGGAGGGGCAGACTTCCTCATTTGTGTTTTCATCCTTCTTCCCCCTTTCCCCACCTCCAGGTTTGGAGGATAAATAAGTGACTTATTCTTTTCTCCTACCACGTTGTCTCTCCCGTTTGGGCGGCTGCTCTTGTCCTTGGCAGCTTAGCATTGCCCTTACTCTATGACTTGATCAAAGGCATGAAAGATACTGTTTTCTAAAAGGATAAAAGCTTAAAATTGGTTTAAGTTTCTCCAGACCATGCCATCATCCAAGAAAAACGATGGAGGGCTATGCCTGTAATGAACATGGAATCATCCAGGGGAGAAGCCAACAAACTGTGGCCGGAGGACCCAATCCAGGCAGAATGCCTCGTTTTGTATTGCCTGTGAGAGAAGAATGGTGTTATCATTTTTAAATGATTGGGGGGGGGGAAAGAATAATATTCTGTGACTCATGAAAATTCTATGAAAGTCCAATTTCAGCGTCCATATAGAAAGTTTTATCACCATACAGCCATGTTCATTCCTTTCTGTATTGTCTATGCCTCCTTTCATGCTACAGTAACAGACTTAAGTAGTTGTGACAGAGACTCTGTGGCTTGCAAAGCCTAAAATATTTACTACTTGGCCCTCTACAGAAAAAGTCAGCCAATTTCTGCTCTTGGGGTACCCTGTCTGCAGAAATTTGACTAAGTAATATCACTCACATAGCCCCAATTCATTATCAAATTTTTTAAAGAAAATGAAGACGGTATCAGTAAACACATTACTGATAATGCCACCAAGCACTGCCAGGGGGTTCTGCACATCCACCTGGATTAGGTCACCGTCTGGGACCCGAGTCCCTGGGACACGGATGAGCCTTGAGCTGGACCAAAGGCATTTAGTCACTAAGATGGGCAAACAGCCACCTTTCTCATAAAATGCTCTGGATTTTTAAAAATCAATTGTAGGTCTTTCTCTCCCAAATTTCTTTTAAGGCCTGACACTTGATATCTATTCCTTGCCAGGGAATGCTCAGAAGAATTGGTAGCCACAAATGGAAGGCGGAGCTCTGGGGAGTGGCTCGTCGTTCTGAGATGTCTGGTTCTTTTGTGGATGTGTTGCTCCTGACAGTGCTTTTCATGACATCCACACAATGGCGCCATGTTTTCTGCTAGTAATTTTGCTGCTACTCGTAAGCTTGGCTCTGGTTGGTGTTTCTGAAACCCTGCACCTGAAAGGATTTGAGCCCCATTGCCCCAAAGGCGGCATGATACAGGGAGTAGAAATGTGAGGGGCGGAGGGCCGTTGGTTCAAACCCCCAGCTTGCTCCCTTAGCAACCGACTGTCCTTCACAAGTTCTGTAATCATTCTGAGCCTCAACTTCTTCACCTATAAAACAAAGCTGATAATACCATTTACTTCAAGATTGTCTTGTCAACTTCGTGAACTATATAAGGCACTTGCCTGTGTTAGCTGTTACTGTAACATCCAATATAGGTGTGTCTCCTATTTCTATGGACCGTTTTAACATATGTACGTGGACACACACACACGCACACTGTTAGTGCTGGGAATTGAACTGAAAGAATTTTGACTTTGAACTATTTCCTTCTTGGTTGAATGAATCACTGCCCATTATCTTTATGATGCAATAACGTAAAATGCCAGCGAAAGTTGTTTCAATGGACCATTAACTCTTCAGATGTGATTTTCCTTGTCTTGCTACAGAAGTTTGCATTAATTTTAAATTAAGAAAATATTTAGAAGGTAATAGCCAAGAGAACAAAAAAAAAGCTCTGGGAACTTCCAGGGGACCTGAAAGGCATGCCTTCCTAGGCCAGGGGGTTCTGGTCTGCTCTAAGATGTCAGGCAGACCTGGCTGCAGAGCGGAACCCAGGTACAATTTCTGAAGTACAGGTTTCTGGATGCTGGTTTTAAATATGCTGCCTTTGAGTTCTCTCTTTTTTCTTTTCTGATTCCCTCTGTAGGGTTTTGATCACCCCATCCAGACATCAGTAAAAGCAGTTCTTTTTATCTTGCAAAGATTTTTCCCCAGGCATATCACTGATGGGTGAGTTGAGTTTTAACTCTCCCCTCTGAGTCATCTTCCACACATTTCAAGAGGGAACTTGCTACAAGGCAAATCTGATCATGTCTCTGTTTGAAATTCCTTCCTGGCAATGGCAGTTTTGTTTTGTAATTTAATTGTTATTTTAATTAAAGTTATACATTAACATAGGTTTTTGAAAAAGGCAAATAGTAGTACTAGTTTATAAGGAAAAACATCTGCCCTCTACCATACCCTTCCCTAAGCGCAGTTCCTGTCTCCCGAAGAGGAATTTTCCCTCTTTCATTGTTTCTTCTCACATTTCCCAGTAACACATTTACACTCCATGGTGTGCAGAATAATGGCCCCCAAAGATGCCCGTGTCTGAATTCCTGGAACCTGTGAATATGTTAGATTATGTGGCAAAGGAGAATTAAGATTGCCAGTCAAATTAAGGTTGCTAATCAGTTCACCTTCAAATAGGGAGATTACCCAGGATTATCTGGATGGATCCAGTGGAATCACAAGGGACTTTAAAAGTGGAAGGAGGCAGAAATTAGAAGTTAGACTTGACCCACCGTTGCTGGCTTTGAAAATGGAGAAAGGAAGCCATGGGCCAAGGAATGTGGCAACCTCTAGGAATGCGACAAACAAGGCAATGGATTCTCCTCCAGGGCCTCCAGAAGGAACGCAGCCCTGCGGACGCCTTGACTTTAGCCGGGTGAGACCTATTTCAGACTTCTAACCTACAGAACTGCAAGGTAATACATTTGTGCTGTTTTAAGCTATTAGGTTTTCGGTAATTTGTTACAGCAGTGATAGAAACCTAATACATACTTTCATTTCTTGATTTTTTTTTAATTAGTTCTAGAGATTGTCTATTAATTTACTGTTGTTGAAAGTGAAGGCTTGAAGTGTCTTACACATGCCCTCGTCCCCCACTTCCCCCACTTCCCTTCTCACATCCCCAGGAGTCACATCATAATTTTTCAGTTAGAGGATTCAATCTGTAATCTCGACATTGGCATAATATTGTATTTTGAGCTGAGCCATGTGGTATACTGTGATCACATTTCTTTTCTTGTACAGCTTTTTCTTTTTGCTAGACCTGATAATTGTTTAGTTTGCCTAGTTTTCTAGTGCTTACTATCAGTGTACCCTCAAACGTTTTACTGAAAGTGTCAATCTTCCCAATATATGCAAACTCATCAGCTGATGTCTCAGTTTTACCCTTTTTCGTGGAGACATCCTTCATCCCGTTGGTTGCTCTCCATCCTCTCACTCCAACCAGCTCTGTCTGCCCTCCAGGTTTGCTACTTGGTGGTCATCCTGCATCTCCTTAAGCACCTTGCAGGGGATTCCCTTTCTACCGTGTTGGGCCCCACTTCTTGGATCTCATTTCTTCTTCCTGCTTTGTTACTTCTTTTGTGTGTGTGTGGAGCACATGCTCTAAGCTTTCTGAGAAAAAAGATGCATGAGAACTATAGTTTGGAGAACTTGTATAGCTAAAAATATCTTCGTTTATTTTATTTTATTTTTTTGGTGAAGAAGATTGTCACTGAGCTAACATCTGTGCCAATCTTCCTCTACTTTGTATGTGGGATGCTGCCACAGTGTGACTTGACGAGCGGTTGTGGGTCTGAACCCAGGATCCAAACTGGTGAACCCCAGGCCACTGAAGTGGAGCATGTGTACTTAACACTATGCCACTGGGCTGGCCCCAAAATATCTTTGTTTTACTCTCAAACTTAATTGATATTCTGGTTGGAAATAGAATTCTAGTTTGGAAATCATCTTTCCTCAGAATTTTGAAAGCTCTGCTCTACTCTCTAGCAGTTTGAGAAGTCTGATGCTTGAGAGGTTTTTTTACATTTTTTTTTTTTTAAAGATTGGCACCTGAGCTAACAACTGTTGCCAAGCTTCTTTTTTTCTTCTTCTTCTTCTTTTTCTCCCCAAACACCCCCAGTATATAGTTGTATATTTTGGTTGTGGGTCCTTCTAGTTGTGGCATGTGGGATGCCACCTCAATGTGGCCCAATGAGCGGTGCTATGTCTGTGCCCAGGATCAGAACCAGTGAAACCCCGAGCCACTGAAGTGGAGAGCGCAAACTCAACCACTCAGGCACAGGGCCGGCCCCACTGGCCCCAGATACTTGAGTTTTTAAAGATGATTTTCTCCCCTCAGTTGTCTCTGTCCTTTCTTCTGGAACACCTATTTTCCAGGATGTTGGACCTCCTGGAATTATGCTCTTATTGTCTTTTCTCTTTATTTTCTAACTTGCTGGTCTTCTCTTCCTCCTTGACTTTATATTCCAACATTGTTATTGAATATTTCATTTCTCTCTCTGCTTTTCAAGGGTTTTTTCAATTGTTCCCATTTTATAACTACTCCTTTTTTATAACCTCTGATTCTTATTTCATGGGTAAAATAATTTCTCTTGACTTTCTGAGGATAGCAATTATAGTGTTCTTTCTTTTTTTTTAACATTGCTTTGATTTCCCACAGGTTTATTTTTTAATTTTGTTTGCTTTGATCTCTGGCTTGCAGGCTTTCTTTAAGTTAATGGTGCTCCTTGATTATTTACATTTAAGCGTGGGGCGTGTGTGTGTGTTGTTTATTTGTGCGCTCACTGTGGGGTGATCCAGCTTCTTCATTTGGAAAACTTAAACCTTTAGCACTTCTGGATTTTTCTGTCAGACTGGTCAGTTTTCCGAAGAGACGCCTTTGCCTCTTCCACCTGAGGGCTTTGAGCCTTGCTGTCAGGTTTTCTGATCTCTGAGTGATGGGAAGCAGCTGGGATTTTCATGGTCCCCTATGTGACTTCCAATTATTATTTTTTGTAGCCAATAATGTTACTGCTCCATAAGACCCACCTCAGATCTCCTTTTCCCATTTCTGTGCATCCCTCTCTAGGTGCCAGATGCTTTTTGCCTATGATAGTGGGCACCTGTGGCTTTTCTTTGGCAAACTTCCCGTGGGACACTGGGACACTTTGCTGATCTGTGCAGAGTGGCGATGCCTGGGAGTTCACGTCAACCTCCCTCTAGCCCAGGGTAGTCCTTGACCAATGGCTCTCAGGGTGGGAGTCTGAAAGCCCAGCAGCCTCAGCTCGGGACGGGGCAGCTCTGAAGCTTTACTTTGCTTTAGGGATTTGTGGAGCTTTGCCTGAAATTTCCTGCCTGTTTGGCTTCCTCCCTCCTTCCTTGTTGTAGACTCCCTTACCTGTCTCCCCTGAAACCTTACCATACCTCTTGCCTTCAACTCAGGGACTTTTCTGGGACCTCAATCTAAGACATCTCGTTTTCCATATGGTACCCATGCCTGAAGTCCCTCTCCAGGGCATCTTATTTTCAGCGTCTGAAAGCTTGTCAAGCGGGAGAAAAGTTACATTGAGAAGGTGTAGCTCCAAAAGACAGGCTTTAGACCTTGGATGGAATTTATCAGGAGGCAGAGTTCAGTTTATTAGAGGACTTCCTTAGTAAGTAGTAAGTTCACCACCCCCGGAGGTATGCAAGCAGAGGCTAGTGCTTACTTGATGAAGTGTTTGAAGACAGAGATTCAAACAGTTCACGGGGAGGCACTGCCTTAGATTCTGCGGTATTTGTATTTCAACATAGGACCTCCTTAAAGAAATAATGTAATGTAGCAGCAGAAAAACCTCACTGGGGAGCAAAGTTTCAATTTTGAAGGTGTGTTTCAGTTCCACACGGTACTCTTTGAGATTGTGAGTATAATTAGAGCTTGTTAGATTGTAGAGAGGTGCCCATGTGTTAATTTCCTGCCAGCAATTATGGCTTGATTTAAAAAGTATCTAAACAACTGCAGTAAAAATGCGTTGACGGGAAAGGCTTTGCGTGTTCCTGGCATTTCTCTGCCTCACTTTCATTACCAAGAGTGTAAGTCAGAATTAAACATTCACACACGTCCAGAATCACGTGCCTGCAGCTCGTTGTTCCGGGTTCTGCTAGTCATCTCCCCAGTGTCAATGTATACACATGGGACAAAGTTTGCCCAGGCCACCTCACTATGCCATTGGCAGCTCTCTAACCCAATGCCTGGGCATTGTTTTCAGCTGTGAAGACAGTCCGGCTGGGCTCGAAGGCAGAGTCCTGGTGATTTCATCTCACACGGTTGTAAGGATTGAAGGCATGCCTCTGTCAATGAAGCTTAAGATTTGAAACTCAAGGTCACGGGCAGGGATACTATTGTCTTGGTCACCCCAAGTCGTCCCCCATGGTTGTTGAGATATTTAGGCACGAGAAGTCATTTTGTCAGCACACGAAAGTACTTGGGTACTCGGTACTCAGGTCCTTGAGAACCTGAGCCAGAGAAATACAAATAGCCAACTTTTTTAACCTTTAAGAGACAAGAAGTTTATCCTTCAGAAAATAAATATTACTATCTCCATCTGACTTCTTTTTGCATTGCAAGACAGCATGGCAAGACCTTTAAACAAACAAACAAGCAAGCAGACAGTGAGCGAAGAAGCTGAGGGTCCCTCAGGCACGGCTGGCTCTGGAGGCATCCATGCCAGGAGGACTTGCTCGTCTCTGCACTAGATTCTGACCCTGGATCCCTATACTGCACTGTGCTCCTTACTTTTCCCTGTGAAATGGGAAATGCACTAAGTAACTGTTAAGCTTCCTTCCTTCCATTCATTCAGTCAGCCCATCAACAGAAAACTGTCGAGTCTGTATTATGATCAGAGACTTTTCTAGGAGCCAGGGATATATGATGGTCAACAATGCAGATGTGGTTTCTGCCCTCACAACCCTTACATTCTATTGGAGGAGGACAGTCATAGTATGATAAAATATCAGTTGGTAAGGAGAGCTCTGGCGACAAGTGCAGCAGAGTAAGGGGCAGGTCAGGGGGCTGCTGTTTCCGGAGGGTGGTGAGGGGAGTCTCGAAGAAGATAAGCAGAACGAGGTAAGGAAGCGAACCAGGTGGCTGTCCGGGGTGATGGTGTTAGGGCAGATGGCACGATAAGTGAAGGGAGAGCAAAGAGACCAATAATGCAACAGGGATCATGGCAGAGAGGTGGCAGGAAGGGTAGAGGGGACCAGCCACGCCAGGCCTTTGGTTCCATGGAAGAGAGTTTAGTTCTTCTCTGAGCCAGGTGGTGAGCCCCGGGAGAATTTTGAGCAGATGCGTGATATGATCTGATTTGCATTTCACAAGAACCATCTGGCTGCTGGGTTGAGAACGGACTAAGGGGAGATACTGGAAGTGGGCAGCCAAGTCTGAATGCTCTTTTAGTCGTTGAGAGAGAGGTGACAGTGGCATAGATGAAGGGCAGTGGCATGATTCAGGATTTATTTGGAAGATGTAACTGACCTATTTAGGGGGTAAGAGAGGAGCCACAGGTGCTGCCGAGACTTCCACGATGTGAGCTCTTGACTGGGGGAACCATTTACTGGGCCTGGGCATTGCGGCCAGAGCAACCCCACCAATTCTCTGGTTCAATTTCACTGAGATTACAAGACCACACCTATGGGCACTCTGCTGGCACCTGGAGATGTACATATTCTCCTATGTTTTGATGTCTGGCCCATGGTCTCTCCAAGTTTGGGGGATAGACAGTCTTGCCAGACTTTAATGCCCATATGGATAATCCCTCCAAGACTGGAGGCTCTCACTTCCCTGAATTCTGTCTTTAGACTTCAAACCCTTGGGCAGTTGCCGGTCCTTGTCGTCCCCATTTCGGTAAATGTGACTTTGGACAACTTACCCTTTGACTACAAGCACCTACTGGCTCCACCCTGTCCTTGGCTTCCAATAAACCTGCCTCTTGACCTCTGCAAGCCCCACTCTTTGTGCAGCCCTCCCTATCTACCTGTTCAGCTGCACCTTCGTCATTTCTCTGACTTTCTTCCCAGGCGTGGACCTCACAGTCAGTGACTTGCATGCAGGGTCTTCATTCACCCCCACACAAACACCATTCTCCAGCCCTGGATGGATCAAATCCTCTGCTTTCTCCATTCTTCTTTCTAAGCCAAGCTCTCTCTAATATTGATAGAGAAATTTCCAGATCTGGCTAATGTGATTCTGGGTTCAGCTGGGCCTTGCTACTCATCTGCTGTCTTAGTCCCCATCTGTGGTGGACAGACCCTTAGGTGACTCCCAGGGATCTTACTCCTGGTGTTCATACCTTTGTGTACTGCCTTCCGTTTGACCGTGGGCAGGACCAGTGACTTGCTTCTAGCAATAGAATATGGCAAAGGTGATGGGATGTCACTCCTGTGAGTGTGTTCTCTTGTGTAAGATTCCATCTTAGCTTACTGGAGTTAGGGGCACTCCTTGCAGGCTTGATGAAGTAAGTGACTTGTTGAAGAAGTTCATGTGGCAAGGAACTGAGTGGCCTCTAGGACCTGAGGGTGGCCTCCAGCTGACATCCAGTACAAACCCAGGAGTCCTCAGTCAGACAGCCGTAAGGAAATGAGTTTTGCCAACACTTGAATGAACTTGGAAGCAGATTCTTCCCCAGTCAAGTTTCCAGATGAGAACACAGCCCAGGTGACACCTTCATTGCACCCTTGTGAGACCCTGAGCAGAGAACTCAGGTAAGCCATGCTCACACTCATAACTCACGGAAACTGAGACAACAAATGTATATTATTGTTTTAAGCTGCTAAGTTTATGGTAATTTGTTATACAGCACTAGAAAAGTATATACCTTCCTTGATCCCTTTGTCTTTTGCAAAGGACTTATTTCAACCATTGCCACTTTCTCTTCATGCCCCACTACTTCACGCTTTTCTTAGCAGAATGGTCTTGATTTCTTGATTTCAGAGAAAATGAGAAGATCGGCTATGAATTTCATTAACTTCCTTCCCCATAACCTTCACACTTATTTATATCTCCTCCATTCCTCCCTCTTTTTCTCCATCCCTGGGCCAACCCCTCCACTCGTCACTGGCCTCAATCCTCCCAGGTCACCCCAGGACCTTGTTATTCTCTCTCTTCCTTATATATTCAGTTGTTACCTCTCTACCTGCTTCTTCCCCTTGGCCTCTCTACAAAGTACCTTCTCCTCCTAAAACAATCAAATAGAAACATACACGACAAACAACAAACAAAACCACTTCCCTTGACCTTGCCATCCTGTCAAGGTGTAGTTCTTGCTTTCTCATTCCCTTTTACAAAATTCTCTAAAAATAGACTCCATGTGCCATCTCCTGAAACTTTCATCCCTCCCACGCTGTAACTTGCCTTTTGTCCCTATCACTTCACTGGGAATGCTCTGGGTAAGGGCAGCCACAGGCTTCTAGATGCCAAATTCTCTTTCCACCGCTTACTGTGGGTGAGAGGTCTGAGCCACTGGATGCTGCCAAGCACTGCCTTCTTGAACACTCCCGTGGCTCACGTGAAACAGGCTCAGACTCTCCAGGCATCGGTGGGTTTCTTCTCAGTTTTCTTCATTGTTCCCCTTCTACTGTCCTCTGTCACCTTTTGGGATTAAAAAAAGTTTCGGTGTAATTAATAAAGAAACCCTCACTCCAAAGTTTTATCTACTGCATTTCTCTGGTACAGTTAATCCCTATGGAAATTTTTATAGGTGATTCATCAATTCTTAATTATCTACGCTAAACCTTTTGGAGTTATTAAGAGATTTCCCCCATAATATATTGCATAATTTGCGTCTTCTGCTAATAGGAAACTATGTTAATTAGAATTAGAAAAATATTTGCAAATTATTCCTCGCATTCTTCTGATTTCACAAGGAGAGGAGGAGTAATTTGCTGGAAGTGGAGGAGAAGGGCCATGTTTGAAAACAGTAGGAAAATGAGGCTGGCCTCATGGCCTAGTGGTTAAATTCGCTCACTCCACTTCGGTGGCCCAGGGTTGCGCTGGTTCAGATCCTCAGCCCGGACGTAGCACCACTCATCAAGCCATGCTGAGGTGGCGTCCCACATAGCAGAGCCAGAAGGACCTACAACTAGAATATACAACTAGGTACTGGGGGGCTTTGGGGAGAAGAAGAAGAAGAAGAAGAAAAAAAGATTGGCAACAGATGCTATCTCAGGTGCCAATCTTTAAAAAAAAAGAAAAAGAAAACAGTAGAAAAGAAGCAAATTACACAGACATTCAATTGTTGATGGATTGCTTATGGTTAATAGTTCCATTTTATTAACTCTTCTGTTGGTATAAAATTTTATTCTTTAGTTTCAAGGATAATTTGCTTAATATTTTAATATTTTGATAATTTTAGAAATTTAACCCAAGCATTTAGACCTATACAATTTTTCCAGCTAATCTGAATTTACTAATAAGGAAATATTTATTGATCACTTATTATGTCTGTGACATTCTGCCCGTCTTGTGGATACAGATCATCATTAGTTCCAAGTCATAGAGGAAGAAACAGATCCAAAGACTTCTGAGTCGGAGGCAGGATTCCAACGCAGATACAACTCTCAGGGCAGCAACAGTGCTGCTCTGCATGTGCCCCAGGGTTTCCTCTCACTAGATACCGTGGGAGCCCACGTCTCCCAGCATTGCTCACAGTGAGTGGCTGTCCCTGTGACCAAGTGCTGCCAAAGAAATGTGCATGAAGTGGTGGGAGCCACTTTCAGGCATGTCCTTGGAAATACCCCACACAACTTCTAGCCCTCTTTTCACCTTTTGCAGTGACATTGGAAGCTGCAAATCCAAAATGGAGCAGCCTGGATCTCTGAGTCACCACACAGAGGCAAGAAGACTGGGAGGGCTTTCCAAGCCTCGCTGAATTTCCATAATAGCGATATAAATTTTTATTGTGTTCGTTGGCTGAGATTTCTGTTGCAGCATCTAGCATTGCTACTGTAATTAAGAAACTGCTACTGGAGTTGGGGCGATGTTATAATCATTATTTGCTTAGCAGTCAAACAGCAGGTATTGAGGAAGTGGATATGGTTTCCTCTCTTTGATGAGGTGACATTTGAACAGAAACCTGAATGACGTGAGGTTGTGAGCCATGCACAAATCAAGGGGAAGAGTGTCCGCCACAGGGGGTATAGGAAGTAGGAGAGTGCTCCAAGTGACCGAGGACTACCAAGGAGGCCATTATGACTGGGGCAGAGTCAACCCTGGAGGGAGAACGGTCAGGCAAGAAGGCGGGCAGGACCTGATCATGTGGGACCTTTTAGGCCCTCCTAAGAACTGTGGATTCACAGAGGGCTATATCTCAAATGACTTGAGACAAAATCAAGGTGACAGCTCTGGAGAAGTGTGTCCCACAACTCAAAAACTGGGTCTAGATGACAAAGATCCTGATGATAAAGATGCATATGAAGAGCTTGAGTGAAATTACTTAATGAAAATAATCTGTTTTATATGAGATTTTAAATGCAAATATGCAACTAAATTTACAAATAAAATATTAAAATATGTATTTGAATATATCATCTACCTCTTAACATATAGTCACATTTATATAAAAATATACATTATAATAGCTATTAATAACTACATTATAAAACATAACATATATTATATATTTATTTAATATCTCATTAAGAAAATGGAAAACTGCCTTATATTAATGTTTTCTTATATTCAGGGACATATACTTCTTTTGTTTTTTTGAGGAAGATTAGCCCTGAGCTAACATCTGTGCCCGTCTTCCTCTACTTTATGTGTAGGATGCCTGCCACAGCATGGCTTGCCAAATGGTGCCGGGTCCGCATGCAGGATCCGAACCAGCGAACCCCGGACTGCCAAAGTGAACGTGAAAACTTAACTGTACGCTACCGGGCCAGCCCCCATATACTTCTTATATACTTAATATGTATGTCTTATATACATATGCAAAGCTGAAAATGCACAATCTTGGCTCTTAAGTAACTAATTATTATGCAACCCAGAAAGCCACAGAAACTTGAGAAATGGACTCCAATTCCCTTATTTCAGAGGCAAGGAAATGGAAGTCCATTCACAGAAGGTAGGCCGCCTGGTGAAATCACACAGCAGGTTGGTTTACGGCAGAGCTATGATTTGGGGCCAGCAGCTCTCTCTGTGTGGCGGTCCCTCCTCCACAGATGTCCAGCGTTGTGGGCAAAGACTTCAGAGTCACCCGTGTTGACACTTTCAGCCAGCTTAGCTCCGCGCCAGGACTGTCTGATTTGCCTGTTCCTTTTAGGGTTGCATCTGCTCCCAGCTGCTGCGACCATCATGGTTTGTCCATAAGAGAAGCTACCTTAACTGAGGACCTATTATGTGCAGGAGCTGCAGTCTGCCCCCAGAGCCTGTATTCTTCACCCTTGGGCCTACTGCCCTACGCCTGCCTGACACAGGCACTCAACAAATGGGAAGTTGTATTCTGGGCGTTGTGTAGAATGGAAAATGATTTGAGGGCACAAGGCAATGTGTGAGGTGTGAGTGTAATTTAAAGCCGACCTTCTATTCTTGGAAGTCGAGGCTCCTGGAAGGAGCTAGAGACATTGCTCCTGTCGGCACCCTCCTGAGCCACGCTGTCCTGCTGGCTCCATCTTGCTCAGGAGCAAGCTGGCCCTTCTCGACAATGCTGTGTTGTCTCTGTTGCTATCAACTGCCTGCCCCCGGAGCCCCACAGCCTCCCCGACTCCAGCCTTATCTCTGAACAGGACACCGTCCTCCGCACATCACTGAGCTGCTTGTGATGCCAGCTCCACTCCTCAGTTGGGCTCTATTCATCTGTGACCTTAGGCGGGAGCAGAGGAGGGACAGGCCAGCTCCCCCCTTTCCACCTGAGTGGCTGTGATATGAAGCCCCAGCTCGGGAACACTGGGAGGCCCGGAGCCTCGCCACGCTCCCGGGGCACCGAGCCCCTGCATGAAAGGCCCTGCTTGTTCTGCGGAGGGCAGCCAGCTGTGAGATCGCCTCCAAGGGGCTTTTCATGTGGCCGCACCCAGGCGCTCCCGGCTGCATTTTAATAGCCAAGTTAAAGGTAACCTGATAGGCAGATATACCTGAGCCTGGGAATAGGGCCTATATTCATTTATCCCTACTTTAAAAAATTTAAATGCAAATACCTGACATTGCTAATTTCCCCTTGCTGTCTTAAATATCTCAAGGTGCAATTTAGCAAGCCGCTAAATT
Source organism: Equus caballus (assembly GCF_041296265.1). Classification (NCBI taxonomy): domain Eukaryota; kingdom Metazoa; phylum Chordata; class Mammalia; order Perissodactyla; family Equidae; genus Equus; species Equus caballus. Next base: position 12,401,381 of record NC_091684.1, read on the forward strand.
TATTTCGTAGTTAGTGAGAAACGAAAGCCCCTGAAATATAATTTGCTGATGTCATATTTTTCCAGATTCATCACGTCATACCCATATCGCTTCGCTGGTGATCCAATAAGCTGTGGGGTGCAGACCGTGGGATCCCTGGTCACCACCTCACTGTGTAGTCCTTGCCCTCTGCCATGCTCCACTGACTCCTAGAAACAGCCGGGAGCAGGCTAATGAAGAGTGAATGAGGTCCTCAAGGAGACGGAAGGATAGTGCAGACTATATTGAATTTATATTCTACTTTGGATGTTGGTGATGCCGGTGGGAAATGGCTGTCATGGAAAACCCTTGCTGGGTGACCTTGGCAGAGACGTACGCCTCTATGAGATTTGACCCTCTTGTCTGTACTGGGGTCTCTTCGCACTGGACTGTATGCAGGTCAGCTTTTGGACAAACGCATCGCCCTTTGAAGCTCAGGTTGCTTCCCAGGGTGGGTTTGCCCCGGACTGAGGGATCTCCCAGGATGCTAACACCAGGAATGTCCTGGGAGAATCTGGACAGTTGGTTACCTTATCACAGACAATTTTACCCACCTTTCTAAATACTTTTTTTAGTAGAAATCACAGCGTAACAGTTGTGTTTTTATTAGTAAAAATCTGTGCTTTGTTAGTGGTGACTGTCTTTTTCAGACTGCAGGACATTTTCAATAGAAATGGTGGTGGCCACTGTAAGAAGATGCTGCAACTGTGATTGTCCATGAGGGGTGTTTTGTTCTCCAGGGAGTGAGTCAGGCATGACTGTTTGGGGTCTAGGATGCCAAGTGTCCTGTAAGAAGAGCAATTTCCTTCAGAACATGAGTAGAATCCCTGCTGAGGAGCACTGGGCTGGCCAGGTTCCTTCCCCCATCACCGTCTTGCTCCTTGATTGGTTGGTGGTCCAGCCCACTGGAGGATGCAGCCATTCCTGGGGATGGTGGGGAAGCTGCTCGGTAAAGGGAAGTGGTCCCTCTACATTTACTCACTTACTCATTTATTTTAGGAAACATTTATTGCGCACTAACTATGTGCTCTGGGGATAAAGTGGCAAATAAGACATGGTTCTGTCCTCATGATGCTTATAGTCTAGCAAGGAAGGCAGTACCAAAAACCTGAGAACTGCTAGGAGGAAGGAAATCCAAGAGAATGGGGAGCCCAGGGTAGGGCAGCTCTCCTCGTCCAGGGACAGTGAAGAAAGGAATGGAAGAAATGACTGTCCCCTTGGCATCTCCCTTTGCACAGCTAACAGGCATCTCACAGTGAACAGGTCCAAAATAGTGCACTGATTACCCCAAATCTTGCTCTTTCCACAGTCTTCTCCATCAAAGAGGAGGTCGCTACCATCCTTCCACAATCTTTGGAGTCATCCTTTCCCTCCCATCCCACACCCAATCTATCAGTCCATTTGGTTGCATCGACCTTCACAATGGAATCCAACCACATCTCCCCACCTGCCTTGTTACAGCCCACGTCCAAGCTGCCATCCCCACTCATCTGAATGTTCGCAACATCCTCCTAAGTGGTTCCCAGGTTTTCACTCTTGCTCGCTTACAGCCTATTTTCGACAGAGCTGCTGGAGCGGCCCTTTGAGAGGGCATGCCACTTTAGTAATAATAATAACAATAAGAATGATGAGTACTATAGCACTTGGCATGTGCTAGCTAGACATGTACTTGCTTTGTAAGTACTAACAACTTTAATACGGTAATCCTATGAGGTGGGTACGGCAGCCAGTTCTGCTATCATGTGACCTATGTATTCCTAAAATCAGTGTGCTATGTAAAATCACAATAAAAAAACTACAGGGCTTGGGGGGAAATGCAGTTAGGAGCACAACACTGAAAAATTTCATTAGTGAGACATTTTTTTAAAAAGGCAGGAACCTAGTAAAAATGGTAGCACAGTTTTACTCAAGTGGTTCAGAAATACAGAAATTCTACATTAGAGGTGGCACTTTACTTTGAAAATGACGAAGTTTGATTGCAGACGTGGGTATTGGAAGAGTCAAACAGGGTCAGCTGGTGAGTCAGAGAGCAAGCGGAAGGCGGGTTATCTGAAATGGACAATCCCAGCACCAGTGGGGAGGCTGTGGCCCCTCCCACACGGCTGGACTGAGGTGGCTGGGAGATGTTTTAGGTGTATACTCGCGCATTTGGATCTCCCTATGGGACTTGATTCAACTGGGTGCAGTTTTCTAAGTTCATTTTGTGTGTTTTGCGGTTGAAATCATGTATAGCCAAACATGAAACTGCTCCAATATGCTCCAATTATTCCCTGGCATATTATGAATTGCATTAGAACAAATCTGTGTTTTCAAAACAAGCGATAACTGACCGTATCACTAGCCCCATTTAACAGATTAGGAAGTTGAGGCATAGAAACGTTATGTCCTCAAGGTCGAGAGGCTAGTAAGGGGGTGGCCTGGGTGCTGAACTCGAGTTGGGTTTCAGAATCTTTGTGCTCAATTGCTGGAGTCTCGTGCTCTCCTTTGCTCAACAGCCCCCAGAGGCTTCCCCTTGCCCCTAAGGCACACTGCCCAAGTCCTCACCAGGGCTTAAAAGACCCCACCCGACCTGGTTCCCCACCAGCTATCTGACCTCACGTCCTGCTGCTCTGCCCTCGCCCCTTCTGTGCATCCCCACTGGCCCCCTAATATTTCTCCAAGCCCCAAACACGCTCCCACCTCAGGACCTTTATTCAGGCCTTTGTCTAGAATTATCTTCCCCCTGTTATTTGCTGGGCTTATGCCCTTACTTCCTTCTGATCTCTGTTGATGTCTGCTGATCAGAGGCCTTCTCCCAGAGCCTGAGGTCTCCTCATGATCTCTGTTATGTGTTTCATTTTTCTTTACAATGTTTATTGACCCAGAATATAGTATCTATTTATTGTTTTTTAGCATATACCCTCCATACCTTTCTAATGTGAAGGGGACCCTGCTCTGTTCACTGGAACAGACTACGGGGCGTGGGCGCTCCATCAGCCTCTGTTGAAGGAAAGAAGCGGGAGGGCAGAGGATGGAGATGCTGCCAGGCAGGGTGGAGAGCCCACCTGAACCAGACACGGGGCCGGCACTCAGTGCTCTGAGTTTCTGCTGCCTTTGAAAACTCCCAGGTCACCTTCTCGAACTGGCTCTGGCAAGAAGCTCATAGACACCAAAGAGAAGCTCACAGAGCTTGGGGGCCAGAAATGAAGTCAGCGGAGAAGAAAGGAGGACAAAACAAAAACATACAGACCTCCCACCCCTCCCTCCAGGGGCCCCAGAATTTTCAGCAAGGAGAACTTCACGATTAGATCTATAGGTGGGGATCAGAAAGTGCAGAAAGATTCTGCGCCAGGTTCAGGGTCTTTTAGTGACTTTGATTCTGACTAGATGGGCTTGCAATTGACTTCCTTATAAAATGACCTCTCAGAGCTTATCCCAAGCGAGAAAATACTGCTTATAATGACAAAAATAACAGTGTGTGTGCACGTATGATGTGTGGGGTATTCATCAGGGATCCGACACTGGGTTGCCTCTTTAAATACCCAAAGTAGGAATAAAATAGTGGAGGTGGGTACCACAATTCTCACCATTTTACAAGTGAGGGGAAAGAAGCACAGAGTAGTTAACCTGCCCGAGATCACACAGCAGAGGAAGGATATGAACTCGGATGATATAACTTCCAAGGCCACATGCTCACTAAATTGTCACACTGCTTAGAATGGCCTCCCTTGCAATAAAGGGGACATAACTTTAGCGCATGAGAACTTGAGAATCATAGGAATCATTTTATCGTTGAAGAGAAGGGCCGTGGCTTGCGCAAGCCCACATAGCTAATAGAGGGCAAACTTCCCACTTCCAAGCCCAGCCCTGGAAACCTTCCCACTGCACCTGTAACCCCGGATGGCCGGGTGTCCCTTAAATGGGCAACTGTCTATGATGAGTTGAGATGATTCTCTTACCTTCAAAGACTTTGAAATCCGGGGCACTTTTCCAACAAGGAAAATGCTTCTTAACACCCACAACATGTGGTAGCAATAACTTCCACTTTCTGAACACATTTGAAATTTGACAGCTCTCTGGGTAATTACCACATCATCTGGTAAACGAATATTACCAACGTGTCCCTGAGGAGTAACTCAATGCCGATGCCTCATCACAGGCCCGAAACCGTCCCTGGCCAAGCCAGGGGACAGACCTCTCAGGGAACCTGCTTCTGCCACCATCGTGCCTAACACAAAGCAGCCACAGCAGGGACCAGGAATAAACTTCTGGTGTGTAGGAGGGGAAGAGAAGCTGACTCAGAGCATCACTGCCCTCAATGGCCCGACTCTGCACATGACGGTTTCCTCCCTGGAGGAGGAGGGCGCCTTTATCAGCCGCAGCCCACCTGGCTGTATCCAGCTCATCTCTCGCCTTGGTGGGTGCTGATGGGCACGGCACTGAGAACAGGCTCTGGGCTCCTGGACCCAGCAGAGCATGGCCGGAAGGGGCGGATGTTGGGGTCAAATGGGGTCTGGACTCCAGAGGAGAGATTTTAGGCATATCCTTGACCTCCTTTGAGTCCTGGTCTCCTTATCTGAAAACTGGAAACAAAACCTACTTGACAGGTTATTATGAATATTAATTTAGGCTAACTAAAGGGCCAGATAATGACTATTTTAGGCTTTGCAATCTGAACAGTCTAGGCACTCTCAACTCTACTGTGCTGGTCCCAAGCAGCCACACACAATATGTAAACCAATGGGCTACCACGATGCATTGGTGAGATAAAAATAAAGTGAGATAAATGTATAATAACAAGAATAATAAAAAAATATGGTAAAAATAACAACACTTATGAAAGTATGTGCCAGTAAGTCTTCTAAGCAGCATTTTATACATATTAACTCACTTAGGCCTCAAGTAGATTTTATTATTATCCCATTTTGCAGATGAGGAAACTGAGACAAAAAGGTCTTAGTAACTTGCTCAAAGCATATAGCCAGGATTCAAACCTAGGTGATACGACTTCAGAGCCCAGACTTCTATTATTACTTGGAAAATACTGTATCATTAAAAATTATTATGTGACTCTATAAATTGTGTCTTTGCCTCTCCAAGTGCGATGGCTTCCTGAGGATTCGGGGGCTCTGGCATTGCTTGGCTTGTTGAAGGGGGGTGCTCTGCTGGGGCAGTCTTCTCCGAGGGCGCTCAGCTCCCCACCCTAGGCTCTAATTGCTGGCCCATGTGGGAGATGTTTCGGGCACAGCTAATTGGGCCCAAGCACCTGGGCAGCTTTCATTTACTGGTGCTAATTAAATGACTTCAGTGGTAGGGGTGCCCATTACCTAGCTGATTACGTTCCCTCTGCCCATTAACAGCGAAATTACTAGAGCCTGGAAAAGGTCTGCTGGGAGAGAAATCACTCTTACTCGGGTGGGATGCTTATTTCATTTTTACTATATATTACGTCCTTTAAAACAAACAACCTGTAGACATCATTTCATTTTGGAAACCTCTTTACCAATCCGCAAATCCAAAATTTGGCAGAGTTTCGGTGATGGTCAAATTTCCACTTCAAGTGAAATTTTAATTTCTCAGGGATTTATTGCCATCTTTCCACGGCTGGGTGTACTGCCCTCTGGATGGAGCACACGCCCTCTCCTTTGAGCTTGTCTCGGGTGCCTAGAGCGTGTGTGCCTGCGGATCTGAGGGGCCGGGGAACTGGCTTGCTTCCCTCCCCAGAGGCCTCACGATGGCAAGTTAAATCAGAGAAGCAAAACAATCGGTTCCTTGCTGGAGACATGTAAGATCCGCCCCGGGAAAGGAGAAGCAGCCGTGCCCTCTCGTTGGGCAGCCAACTAAGCAGGAAGGTCTAGTGGGTTTTTTCCACGTTTGACATGTGACTCACACACATCTGAGTGTGGTTCTCCAGTAAGCCAGGCCGGGGCCGACGGGAGAGAATAAACTTTGCTTTATTTCCGTTTCATTCCCAGCTCTATAAGCTGGTGTCCTCGACTTCTATACTTTCTTCTGTTGAGCACGTTGGGAGAGAGGATTTTTCCACGCATGGGACTATTCTTTGAGGCCACCCAGCCTTCTCTTTCCAACACCAACGCTGGGCAAAGTTCCTCCGCCGAGATTACTTGGACATGTCGGCATCCTCAGTGCCACTCACCAATCAAAGGTGGAGAGAGCAGCAGGCCAGAACCAAAAGGCACCTCTGAGTGCGCAGGCTCCCAGAGGCAGCTAGGTGGGGCGGGGAGAAACGGAGGCAAGGTTTATACGAGCGGATCAATCGGGAGAGGGGAAAAGGGAGCGCTCTGGCTAAAAATAGAACGCGCGTGAACTCCTGCCCCCGACTCCGTAATGATTTCTCCGCTGACTTGTGTTTGGCTCTCGGAGGAACAGCGGGCGGCGAGAACTGTTACTCAACTGGAGAGAGATGGAGGGAGCCCGCCTGCCAGGTGGGTTTTCCAAGCCTGCGCAGCTCTAAACTTCTCCACATGTGAACAAGTGTTTACAGTTTTAAAGATGTGTTGAGTAATTGCACATGCGAGATATCTCCCCTTTAATGCGCCCCGCATGCTCCCAGGCTTTCCAGAGAACCCCTGCTTGACAATGAAATTGTTTGCCTTCTCTGCGTCGAGGCTTAAGGAGGCACTGGTTTGTGTTGAGATATAATTGGTAGCACTTGTGCCTTTGTAGTTCTTTTTTTAGCTACTGCAAATTACTGCCTTAATCCACTCTTTACTTACCCGGATTACGGTAGAAGCCCCATGGAGCCCCCTTCACATCAGGGAACAGAGTGGCAGTTCTTAAAACTTATTTTGAGGCTCCCATAACATTTCAAAATGCTGGTTAAAAAGCAAAAACAACAGCATCAATTCACTTTCAAGTTCTCTCAATTTTCAAGAATTTTGAATGCCCTCAGAATAATATAATAATTGTTCTTTTGCTGCTGAAAAGTCATTGAAAACCCTCCTGGTTTTACAGATGGCTTTCTCTGATCCTCCCCTCCCCGCTCTTAATTCTTCCCTGTTCTTTATTTTCATGGGAAATAGCTGGTGGCCCCTCGGGGAGACAGGCAGGGCATTCTGCTTAGCTTGTTATTTTTTATAGCGTTCTTCTCTCTGGCTTCCAGAAAAACACAGCCAAAATGGTTTGGCAGATCACTGTGCATTAGTAAAACTCTGTGTCAGCCACAACCAAGGGCCCAAGTAAAGGACTAACGTGAGCTAGCAAGTTGGAGGTATGTCGCGAGCCCCACCATGTCTTCCCATGAGCCCTCTGATGGGATTCCATGGGTGAGCAAGGCCAACGAGATAGATGACACATTTCATCTGTGTGTCACCTGCCTGCTGGTCCTCTGGCTGCCCCCGGGGTCTCGCATCTCAGCTGGCAGTTGATGGAACTTCATGGCCTGCCTGGTGCCTATCAACTTCAGGGCTGCACTTTCCAACTTGAAAATCTTTTTACTATTATTTTGCAATTTTCCCAACTGAGCGCTTTGGCGTCTGAGAAAGAGTCTCTGAGAAGTAGGGCCCAAGGGGGCTGTGTCCTCCCTCCTAGTTGGGCAGCTCTGTCCCTGCTCCAGAGGCCTGCTGACGCTGCCTTCGTTCATCCTTGGGGCCCTTCCATGAAGTCGGCCAGGTGGATCCTCACTTGAGGATGAGTGCCTGTTTGGAGAACAGTCCTTCCCGTTTCTAAAGGCTTTTCAGAGCCTGAGCCTCTGCCTTGCTGGAATTAGACGGTAACTACACTTAAATGAGAAGTAAAATCTTGTTCACACTTCTTGCTTCCACCCCAAACCTTTTCCACCGGCTCTCCCTGCCTCCCCTCCACCTGAGCCAGAGGGGCAGCTGGTGATGAGTTCTGCCCTTAGTAGGATGGTCTGGTGGAGAAACAACTGGACACTTCTGTCTTTTCTTTCCCCTGCAGCCCAACCCCCGTCGCATAGCTGTGGCAGCAGAATTGGGGCCTGTATCATTCTTTGGTGGTTATTTGTGTCTTTGCCATTTTGTGAGCTCTCAACGGTGGTTTCTGTGGTTGCTCAGTTTTGAACAACTTTCAGTATAAGACTTGGGACAGATTAGGTGCTCAGTAAATATGGTTTGACTAAATCCTATGTTCTCTCTGGACTTGTGCCAATTTCTGAGACGAGTATTGATCCCAAAATTGGCATCAGAGATAAAATTCCTGTAGTGTGGAATAGAGGCAAGGGGACTGGACTGGAAATGGAAAGAGGACGTCCAGACATGGCCTCCAGAGGGTCCAGGGTCGGTCAGCAGAGCAGTCTGCACCCAGGAGCTCCAATGTGGAGGAGGGCAGCGATCCACGGGCGGTCCTGGGAGATCCAGATCGGAGAGACGTGTCCGTTTGTTCATTCACCATCAGGCATTGAGTATATGGGGGAGAGGACCAGGCACTGGGCGGGGCGGGGGTTCCTGCAGATCCAACAGGAAGCAGAAGAGAAGCAAACCCTGTCCTCCTGGTACAGAGGATAAAGTGAAATTAACAGCTCTGAGATGTGCGCTGAAGGAAACACACCCCTCCCCAGCGTGAGCCAGGAGTAGACCCTAATCCAGGGGTCATGTGGACAAGAGCAGATAAGGCAGGTGATTCAGGCAGGGGGTTGAGCTCAGAGAATCAGAGGGGGCACCGGGGATCATGACTGGGGAAAAGGCAGCAAGGGAGGCTGCGCATTGAATCCAGAAATCTAGGTTGGAGCTCCTTAAATCCATCCTACCTCTGGTCAGGATTTGTCCTGGAGGAGGCAAGCCTGAGCTTAAAGTTTAGAGCCAGTTTCATTCATTAAGTATTTATAGAGTGTCTAATCTACCATGTGGCCAACACTGTTAACAGTACACAGCAAAATCGGTATGGTTCCTGTTCTTACAGAGCTTGCAGTCAAATGGAACAATCAACTAGTAATTAGACAAATTTATCTGATTAATTTGGAAGTGCTGTGAGGGAAAGGAAGTGAGGGAAAGAAAGTGAGGGAAAGAAACAGGAGCCATGGTAACGAGGAGGGTCTAATTTAAAACGGCTTTTCCAGCGGTGGGGGGTTGGGGGGGCAGGTTTCTCTCTTAAGATGTGTCCTTTGGCCTAAAGGAGTCGGCCGGGAGAAGAGGGGGTGGAAGAGCATTCTGGGTGTAGCAAACAATGCATGCAAAGGGCCTGTGGTCTGCAGAATAGTGCCTCCCAAAGATGTTGTGTATATTTTGCCATCACAAAAGGGACTTTGCAGCTAAAGGTTATAGACCTTGAGATGGGAGGATATCCTGGATGATCCTGGTGGGCCCAGTCTAATCACATGAGTCCCTAAAAGCAGAGAACCTTTCCCAGCTGCAGTCAGAGAAAGATATGACATTAGAAGATGGGTCAAAGAGATGCAGTGTTTGCAGATGGAGGAAGGGGCCACAAGCCAAGGAATGCAGGCAGCCTCTAGAAGTTTGAGAGGCAGGGAGACAGATTCTCCCCCAGAGCCTGCAGAAAGGAACACAGTCCTGACAATGTGTGGATTTTAACTGAGTGAGACCCGTGGGACTCCTGACCTACTAAACAATAGGATAATAAATTTGCGTTGTTTTAAGCTACTAGGTTTGTGATAATTTGTTATAGCAGCCATAGGACACTCATACAGGCTAGAAGCAGGAAGGAACTTGACACATTCCAAATACCAAAAGGGCGCTAGTGTGGCCAGAACAGTGTGGGTGAGACGTACTCACAAACCTTTGAAGTGATGTAAGCTGGGGAGGGATGAACGCAATGATCCCGTTTACGACGTTTTGCAGTTTCCTTTGGTTGGTAGGTGGAGAAAGGGTGGAGGGCGAGACTTGTTAGGGGCTAATTTAGGAGCCCTCACAGAAGATGACAGGGGCTCCTATTAGGGTGATATCAGAGAAGAGAGAAATCAGTGGGTGGATTTCACAGCTGTCTGGAGGTGGAATTAATCAGACGTGATGATTGATTGGATGCAGGGAGCAAATCTGGGATGACCCCTCCCTCCTCCCTGGTTTCGGGCTTGAGCAGAGGGGCTGGGAGCGAAGGTCGAGGGAGGTTGGGAGAGAAGCCAACAGGGCCCACTACATCTGGCCACTGCACAGATGGCCTCACCTACCACCAGCAAAGCTGGTCATTGAGAAGCGAAGACGATGGAAAATCCTCCGAAAAGCAAGAAAGCCCTGTTAGAAAGCCCTGTGTGCCAGCAGCCCCACGCCCAGCAGAGGAGAGTAAGGGTCCTTGCCCCAGAATGCCCAGAAAAACTATTGAGATGGTTCTGATGGGACCAGCCTAGAGCAGTCCCTGCCCGCCCCACCCCCACTAAGGAAGCCCTGGGACAGGGAAAGGGAAGGAGCCGAATGCCTTGGCTTGGGTCATGAGTTCTACTCAAGCTGTGGTCTGAGGGAGGGGGAGGGGTGCAGGCCTGAACAGAAGTCGGGGATGCTACTGGAAAGAAGGCAGAGAGCAGCGAGCACCCCCAGCCCCGTGCAAACATCCACAACCCCTGTATGCCTTACTGACTGATAGCAGAAGGGTGTGCAGCCCCCAGATATAGGGCTGGTTGACTGTCAGCTATGGGTAAGGCAGAGTGTACTGAGTTATCAAGACTGTCTCTTTCCCGGGCGATTGATATTCGTTCACAATGGGCAGCAGAACAGAAACACTGGGTTGGAGGAGCCAGGAAAATCAGTTGTGAAATGGCAAAAGACAGTAGGAGACTGAATCCTTAGGACAAATACAGTGTCTGAGGCCACTGAGGGTCGGGGCAGCAGAACATTCTGTGGGCATCTCTGGGGTTGTCCATCCTGAGTGTTGAGCCCCTCTCTGAGGAGGGGTCCTTGGCCCTGTGGCTCCTTCCTTGCTGCTGAAGTATCTCAGTGGCTGAGGGTCTGTCCTGCCCCAGGCACCTTGTCCCTTGAACTTAAGTGGCAGACAGTTTAGAGATGCCCCTGGTTAGGGAGGGCATGGAGAGCTTTGGTGAGCCTCGGGGGGCTTCATGGTTTGAGCGGACATTGTGTGAGGGGCTAAGCAGGGGCTGAGATCCTGGGATCCATCTCTTAGCTCTGCCTCCTTTGAGTGGACTCAGTAACTTAGCATTGAGAAAGGCGTCTGTGAGGTTCTGAATGTTCTCTATAGGGCAGCGAAGTGCATGTCACATCTCAGGAAATGTTCCAACTAAATTAATAATGTTCAAACTTGGAGCATGGGCTGGGGACATTTTATCAGTATGGCCCCTGGGTAGTTCAGCAGATGCTATAGCCCATAGCCCCTCAATTCTCCCCATTTCCTTACAGGTTAATAATAATTTGGTGCTGTGAGCAACTGGGGCTCCCAGCCTGAGGGCCTTCTGCGGCTGCAAGTGTGCTGTCCCGTTCTAGGGCAGGCTGGGATGCTGGGCAGGTACCCTCCAGGAGCAGCTCTCAGCTGATGATTGGCGGATATTGGCGGATAAGTACCTGAGCCCCTCCAGTGCTCTCTGCTTTCAGGAGGACATCCTCTCTCAGAGGTCCCCAGTGGGCAGTGGTGGGCTGGTGAACAGACTCTGGTGGGGAGAGGGAGCAGAGAAAGCACCTCAGTTATCCAACCAAATCCGCCACTGCCAGTTGGGAGAGAGGCATTGCTTTGTGTGTGTCCCTGTCTGAGGATACAGGTAGCTTTGGCTTTCCTTACAGGGACTGTGCTTGAGGTTCTTGGTGCACCAGGGACTGGCACCCCTTCTGATCCTGGCTCCAGAAAGCCTGTCTGCCGTGGCAGCCTGGTCCCCTGAGAAGCTGTTACTGCCTCCCCAGGCTGGTTACGCTTCCTGTCCAGCTGGTGCAGCCTGACCTGGGCTGGCCCCTTCCAATTTGGCCTCAGAGCTTCAAGTCACGCTCTAAGACCCTTGGGCGATGGCTGAATAGATGGAACAAATAGGCCTGGATCCTGTTCCCAGCTTTACCTTCCACAATGCACCTCACTTTCATGCTGCCTTTATTTTCACACCAGAAGACCACTGTCTATGCTTGACTGTCAGGAGGATTCTTAAAAATAGCGTTTCTATGGTGAAACAATGTCCCTTGTTTGGAAATACGCAGGGCTTATAAAATATGTTCCTGTGTTTTCCTGGATCAGGGCATATTGCAGAGTCTGGGGATTTATTTACAATGAAGAAATTGTTTTTGCGAATTGTGGTTAAACAAAAGGATTGTTTTTGGAGTGCTCAGTAAAGGAGACATTGTTTATTATATTAGTTATTTGGGACACAAGCTGGAAAGGGATGATTTTACGGGGAATGGGAGGGGCGGTCACTGCATGGAAGCGTCCGTTTCTTGGGGCCAGGCAAGCTCAAAGTAAAACATTGTTACCTCTGTCATCCATCCCGTCTTTTCCCAACTTTATTTCTGTTCCAGCTCCTACGAAGGAACCTGTATCAGCTCTTGCCCTGTCCTCATCCCCCTCGCCTCGGGTGCTGTTGCACTGCCCCTTCCAAAGCCCAGTAATGAAAGGTTGGCTGTGTGGCCGTCCTTATCTCGCTCCGAGGCTCTCTGCTTCCAAAGAGCTCTCAGCACTTCGGAGACAGAGTATCTCCTTCGTCCGCACAAAGTCCCCAAGCAGTGGGGGAACGGAGCGTGTCAGAGTTCACAAGATGAAAATAAGAGCCGAGGCCAAAATCTTTCCACTGTCACGGTCTATCTTATGAGCTTTCCCAAGTGGCAAAACTAGGGCACAGAGAGGGAGAGCCACTCGACAAGACCTCATTCTCTGGAGGATCCAGGGAGTGGTGTATCTGCCATTGGGAAGATTTGTCCTTACTTTTTTAAGAAAGTTGTCATCTGCCAGGCCCTAAGCTTGCTGTATTTTGATTTTATTTTTGGGGGAGTAGAACTAACTTCAATTATTGGGCATCTCGGGGTGTGTGGGGGGTAATGGGGCTGCTTAGCTTAAAGTAGCCACTCCAAAAATACCATTTTAATACCTTAAGAGAACTTGAAGATTTTTCTCTCTCTCCGGAGCCCTAGTATAGTGAAAACATCCCTAGGAAGTGTGAGTTCCTGCGTGAAGAATACTTTGTTAATGTGCTAAATCCATAGGGAACGGTTGTCTGCCACCAAGAGGAGGATTAGATGTGTATGTGGGGAAGAGCAAGGGAGCTAGCTAGTGGAGGCGCTATGGATTCCACTCGACTTACTCAGCCATTTTTCCGGGAGCAGGGGACATCTTATTCAATAGCATCGGCTATATATATAGCATATACATATATATAGCCAATGCTATTAGGGCCCTGGCCATAGCTTTTCTCTTGCATGCTAATGGTTTGCTACTGCAAGCAACTGAGGCTCCCCGCCTGCTATAGACTGAATGTTTGTGTCCCCCCAGAATTCATATGTTGAAATCCTAACTCCTAATGTGATGACATTTGGAGGTGGGGCCTTTGGGAGGTGACTAGGTCGTGAGGGTGGAGCTCTCATGAATGGGATTAGTATCCTTATAAAAGACACACCAGAGAGCCCTCTTGCCCTTTCTATGAACCAGGATGTGGGCTCACATCTGCAGCCACCTTTATCTTGAACTTCCAGCCTCCAGAACTGTGAGAAATAAATGTTTGTTGTTAAAACTACCCAGTCGATGGTGTTTATGTTCTAGCAGCCCAAATGGACTAAGATGCCGCCTGAGGGCATTCTCCAGCTGGGGTCACTTGTCCCATTCTAGGAATGCTGGGCACGGAACCCACCAGGAGCAGCTCTCAACCAATGACCAATGGGTGGATACATGCCCCAGTTCCCCAGTGCCTCTACCCAAGGAAGACAATATCATCTCTCAGAGGCCCCAGCAGGCAGTGGTGCGCTGGTAAACAGGCTCTTTGGGAGGGATTGGGCACAGGGAAAGCCTTCATCTGTAGTGTTTACCAATTTCTGTGGTGTAAATACTCCCACTGTGGTGGAATTCAAGTTACCAACAGATGTCACTGAACTGGGAGTAGGGGAGAGATGAACACAGTTGGCTAACATGAGTCAGTCCGAGCGGCTCCAGCACGTCCCTGCCAGCAGGACTGAAGCCCAGTTGCCCCTGGTGGAAACCTGCTTGTTAACACGCCCTGTGCTGGCATCCTGCCCTTCCCTGTCTCCACCCCCCACAGCTTTCCCAATGCTTCCTTGGATCACCTCCCAAATAAACAACTTGCACCCAAATACTTCTTTCAGGATCTGCTTCTGGTGGAATCCCAACTAAAACTAGATATTCTCATCGTTTGTTGTGCTTTGAACAAAGGGGCAGAATTCTCCACTGAATGGAGAAACGCGTGTACTCTTGGTCTGGTCCCAGGCTGCTTTCAGCCTCACTTCCCCCAGAGTCCAACACCATTCTGTGATTTCCTCTCCACACACCACCGCCATGGTTTTGCTCCCCGAGTCGTCTTCACCTGGCATCGCTTCCACTTGTGCCTCTCAACCCTCCATTGTTTCTTCAGGCCTAAGTTGTATCCAGCCTCTTCGCCAAGGCGGTTCCTGGTCTCTCTGGGCAGAATGAACCACTCCCTCCCTGTTTTGTTGAGTTGTTGGGACTTGATTACAACATTTACCAAGACTTGACTCGAATTAGGTTTACTTGGGTTTGTGTCCCTCCTTCGCTGCCCCAGGAGCCTGGAGAGCAAGGACCATGATCTCAACAGTTTCCAGCGCAGGCGCTGGCTGTGTGGTTGTCAAAAAATGTTTGCCGAAATACGTTGACCCAGCACTGGCAGAGTTGTTTACACTGCAGCTTCTGCTTTGACTTTCCCCAAATCACAGCCAGGAGTGTCCCCACGCACAAAGCAGGAGGGCATAGTCATGCATGAGAGCCCAGGGAGGGGGGTTCTAAGTGGCGGCTATTCCTTCCTAAAGGGGAAAATACCAAGCTCCCAGGAGAACTTTTCCACTTACCTCAGGGCGTGTCCAGCATGGCCAGGAGAGGTGAGATAGGATCTCAAGGCCCTAAATTTCCCTGTGATGAGAGAATGGGGTCACCTGGCAGGCACCACAGTCTCACAACATTCTCTGATTGGCAAGATCACCGCGGAGCACATTAATTTGTTCTCTCATCCATTAATTCATCGAGTGTCGAGTGCCGGGTAATATTCAGGGTTTAAGAGGCTTTGTCTGAACAGCCTGAACCCTGGTCTTGGCACCGTCTCTGTCACAGGCTGGGAGACTTTTTTTAAAAAATTATTTTATTGAGGTTATATTGGTTTATAACACTGTAATTTCAGGTGTACGTTATTATATATCAGTTTCTGTATAGACTGCATCGTGTTCACCACCAATAGTCCAGTTTTTATCCATCACCATACATATGTGCCCCTTTACCCCTTTCACCCACTCCCCGACCCCCTTCCCCTCTGGTGCAGTCTGGTAACCACTAATCTCTTCTCTTTGTCCATGTGTTAGTTTATCTTCGACATATGAGTGAAGTCGTGTGGTGTTTGTCTTTCTCTGTCCGGCTTATTTTGCTTAGCGTAAGACCCTCAAAGTCCGTCCATGTTGTGGCAAATGGCACAATTTTGTCTTTTTATGGCTGAGTAGTATTCCATTGTATATATATACACCACATCTTCTTTATCCATTCATCAGCCTATGGGCGCTTGTGTTACTTGCATGTCTTGGCTATTGTGAATAATGCTGCCGTGAACATAATGGTGCATGGGTCTCTTTGACTTGTTGATTTCATGTTCTTTGGATAAATACCCAGTAGTGGGATAGCTGGATCATATGGTATTTCTGTTTTTAATTTGGTATTTCAATTTCTGTTTCAAATTTGGTATTTGGTATATTTAATATGGTACTTCTATTTTTTTTTAATTTTAATTTTTGTTTTTATAGCAGTAACATTGGATTATAACATTATATAACTTTCAGATGTACATCATAATATATTTAGAATTCTGTATAGATTACATCATGTTCACCACCCAAAGACTAATTATAATCTATCACCACACATGTGTGCCTAATCACCCCTTTCACCCTCCTCCCTCCCCCTTTCCCTCTGGTAACCACCAATCCAATCTCTGTTGCTATGTGTTTGTTTGTCATTGTTTTTATCTTCTACTTATGAGTGAGATCATACAGTATTTGAATTTCTCCCTCTGACTTATTTCACTTAGCATAATACCCTCAAGGTCTATCCATGTTGTCACAAATGTCAAGGTTTCATCATTTCTTATGGCTGAGTAGTATTCCATTGTGTATATACACTACATCTTCTTTATCCATTCATCCCTTGATGGGCACCTAGGTTGCTTCCAAGTCTTGGCTATTCTGTATAATGCTGCAGTGAACATAGGGGTGCATGTATCCTTATGCATTTGTGTTTTCGAGTTCTTTGGATAAATACCCAGCAGTGGGATAGCTGGATCATATGGTAGATCTATTGGTGTTTCTATTTGTAATGTTTTCCATGGTGGCTGTACCAGTTTACATTCCCACCAGTAGTTTATGAGGGTCCCCTTTTCTTCACATCCTCTCTGACATTTGTTTCTTGTCTTGTTAATTATAGCCATTCTGACGGATGTGAGGTGATAGCTCTTTGTAGTTTTGATTTGCAGTTCCCTAATAATTAGTGACATTGGACATCTTTTTATGTGTCTGTTAGCCATCTGTATATCTTCTTTGGAAAAATGTCTATTCATATCCTCAGCCCATTTTTTGATCAGGTTGTTTGTCTTTTTGTTTTTGAGTTTATGAGTTCTTTATATGTTTTAGAAATTAATCCCTTGTCGGATATATGGTTTGCAAATATTTTCTCCCAGTTGGTGGTTTGTTTTTTCATTTTGTTTGTGGTTTCTTTTGCCTTGCAGAATCTTTTTAGTCTGATGTAATTTCATTTTTTAATTTTTTCTTTTGTTTCCCCTGCCTGAATGGACCTGGTATTCAAAAAGATGCTGTTAAGACTGATGTCAAACAGTGTATTGCCTATATTTTCTTCTGGGAGTTTTATGGTTTCAGGTCTTACATTCAAATCTTTGATCTACTTGGGATTAATTTTTGTGTCTGGTGTATGGTAATGGTCTACTTTCGTTCTTTTGCACGTGGCTGCCCAGTTTTCCCAGGACCATTTATTGAAGAGACTTTCCCTTCTCCATTGTATGTTCTTGGCTCCTTTGTCAAAGACTAGCTGTCCAAAGATGTGTGGTTTTATTTTGGGGCTTTCAATTCTGTTCTATTGATCTGTGTGTCTGTTTTTCTGCCCAGTACCATGCTGTTTTGATTACTATAGCTTTGTAGTATATTTTGAAGTCAGGAATTGTGATGCTTCCAGATTTTTCTCAGGATTGCTTTGGCTATTTTGGAGTCTTTTGTTTTTCCACATAAATTTTAGGATTCTTTGTTCTGTTTATGTGAAGAATCTCATTGGGCTTCTGATTAGGATTGCATTGAATCTGTAGATTGCTTTAGGTAATATGGACATTTAACTATGTTCATTTTAACATAGTTAAAATCCATGAGCATGGAATACCCTCCCATTTCTTTATGTTTTTTTCAATTTATTTCAATAATGTCTTATAGTTTTCAGTATATAGGTCTTTCCCTTCCTTGGTTAAGTTTATTCCTAGATGTTTTATTACTTTTGTTGCGATTATAAATGGGATTGTATTCTTGACTTCTCTTTCTGCTAGTTCATTATTAGTGTATAGAAATGCAACTGATATTTGTAAGTTGATTTTGTATGCTGAAATTTTGCTGTAGTTATTGATTATTTCTGTTAGTTTTCTGGTGGATTCTTTAGGATTTTCTATGTATAGAATTGTGTCATCTGCAAACAGTGTGAGTTTTACTTCTTCCTTTCCAATTTGGAAACCTTTTATTTCTTTTTATTGCCCAATGGCTCTGGCCAAAACCTCCAGTCCTATGTGGAGTAGGAGTGGCAAGAGTGGGCACCCTTGTCTTGTTCCTGTTCTCAGAGGGATGGCTTTCTGTTTTTTACCTTTAAGTATTGTGTTGGCTGTGGGTTTATCATATATGGCCTTTATTATGTTGAGGTTCTTTCCTCCTATACCTGTTTTATTGAGAGTTTTTATCATAAATGAATGTTGGATCTTGTCAAATGCTTTCTCTGCATCTGTTGAGATGATTGTGTGATTTTTATTCCTCATTTTGTTAATGTGCTGTATCGCATTGATTGATTTGTGGATGTCAAACCATCCCTGCATCCCTGGAATAAATTCCACTTGATCATAGTGTATTATCCTTTTAATGTATGGCTGTATTTGATCTGCTAATATTTTGTTGAGGATTTTTGCATCTATGTTCATCAGCAATATTGGCCTGTAATTTTCCCTTTTTGCATTGTCGCTGTCTGGTTTTGGTATCAGGGTAATGTTGGCCTTGTAGAATAAATTAGGAAGCATCCCATCTTCCTCAATATTTCAGAATAGTTTGAGAAGGGTAGGTATTAAATCTTCCTTTAACGTTTGGTTGAATTCAACAGAGAAGCCATCTGGTCTTTTGTTCTTTGGGAGGTTTTTGGTTACTGTTTAAATCTGTTTACTTGTAATTGGTCTATTCAAATTCTCTGTTTCTTCTTGATTCAATTTTCTGAGGTTTTATGATTCTAAGAATTTGTCCATTTCTTCTAGGTTATCCAATTTGTTGGCATATAGTTTTTCATAGTATTCTCTTATAATCCTTTGTATTTCTGTGGTATCCATTGTAATTGCTCTTATTTCATTTCTAATTTTATTTATTTCAGTCTTCTTTTTTTCTTAGTGAGTCTTGCTAAGGGTTTGTCAATTTTCTTTATCTTCTCAGAACCACCTCTTAGTTTCATTGATCTTTTCTATTGTTTTCTTAGTCTGTATTTCATTTATTTCTGCTCTGATTTTTATTATTTCCCTTTTTCAGCTGACTTTGGGCTTTGTTTGTCTTTCTTTTTCTAATTATTTTAGATGTAGTTTAAGATTACTTAGTTGAGATTTTTTGTTTGTTTGTTGAAGTCGGCCTGTATTGCTATAGATTTGTCTCTTAGTACCACTTTTGCTGTATCCCATAAGAGTTGGTATGTTGTGTTTTCATTTTCATTTGTCTCCAGGTATTTTTTGATTTCTCCTTTCATTTCTTCATTGATCCAATGGTTTTTCAGTAGCATGTTGTTTAGTCTGTAGATATTTGTGACTTTCCAAGCTTTTCTCATGTAATTTCTAGTTTCATAGCATTGTGATTGGAAAAGATTCTTGATGTCATTCAACCTTCTAAATTTAGTGAGGCTTACCTTGTTTCCCAACATATGGTCTATCTTTGAGAATGTTCCATGTGCACATGAGAAGAATGTGTATTTTGCTGTTTTTGGATGGAATGTTCTATATTTATTCATTAAGTCCGTCTGGTCTAGTGTTTCATTTAAGGCCACTGTTTCCTTGTTGGCTTTCTGTCTGGATGATCTATCGGTTGATGTAAGTGAGGTGTTGAAATCCCTTACTATTATTGTTTTGCTGTTAATTTCTCCCTTTAGGTCGTTAATAGTTGCTTTATATACTTTGGTGCTCCTGTGTTAAGTGCATATATATTAATAATTGTTATCTCTTCTTGGTGGAATATCCCTTATATCATTATATAATGTCCATCTTTGTCTCTCCTTATCTTTTTTCTCTTGAAGTCTGCTTTGTCTAATAAGTATGGCTACACTTGCTTTCTTTTGCTTGCCGTTTGCTTGGAGTGTCATCTTCCATCCCTTCCCTCTGAGCCTGTTTTTGTCTTTAGAGCTGAGATGTGTTTCATGGAGACAGCATGTTGTTGGGTCTTGTTTTTTAATCTATCCAGCCACTCTGTGTCTTTTGATTGGTGAATTCAATCCGTTTATATTTAGAGTGGTGATTGATTTATGAGGGCTTAATACTGCCATTTTATCTCTTGTTTTCCAGTTGTTCTATATTTCCATTATTTCTTTTCTGTTTATTTCTGACTGCCATTTCAGTTTGTGGTTTTCTATGACGGTTTTCTCAATTTTCCCTTTATTTATGATTTATGGCTCTGCTCTGATTTTTTGTATTGTGGTTACCATGAGGTTTGTATACAAGATCTCATAGATGAGATAATCCATTTTCTAATAGCCTCCTATCTCCATTAGCCTAAGCAGGTTCCATCTCTCTCCTCTTCCCTGTCTACATTTTTTTGTCACAAATTATTATTTTTTGTGTTGTGAGTTTGTGACTAAATTGAAGTATTTATAGTTATTTTTGATGCTTTCTTTCCCTTTATGTTTTATGTTATAATTAAGTGTTTGCTAATCTATCCTGATAGAGAGCTGCAATTTTCTGATTTTGTCTGTCTATTTATCTCTTTGCTCAAAGTTTTGTAAACTTTTGCCTTTTTGTTTCAGGTAGGAGGGCTCCCTTCAGCATTTCTTGTAAGGCAGGTCTGGTGGTGATGAACTCCCTCAGCTTTTGTTTATCTGGGAAAACTCTTATTTCTCCATCATATCTGAAGGATAATTTTGCTGGATAGAGTATTCTTGGTTGGTAGTTTTTGTCTTTCAGTATTTTGAACATATCATTCCAGTCTCTCCTAGCCTATAAGCTTCTGAAATCTGCTGAAAGCCTGCTGGGGGTTCTTTTGTAGGTTATTTTCTTCTCTCTTGCTGCCCTTAATATTTTTTCTTTGTCATTAACTTTTGGCAATTTTAATATTACATGCCTTGGAGAAGGTCATTTTGTGTTATGTCTTTAGGACTTCTATTGTCTGCATGTACTTGCATATCCAGTCCTTTCCCCAGGTTTAGGAAGTTCTTAGGAAGTTCTCAGCTGTTATTTCTTTGAACAAGCTCTCTGCTCCTTTCTCCCTCACTTCTCCCTCTGGGATACCTATAATCCTTATGTTACTTTTCCTAATTGAGTCAGATATTTCTGGAAGAATTTCTTCATTTTTAAAAAATCTCAGTTCTCTCTCCTCCTGCACCTGAAGCATTTCTAGGTTTCTATCTTTGAAGTTGCTAATTCTCTCTTCGATAAAGTCTACTCAATTTTTTATGCTTTCTACATTATTTTTTATCTTGTTAATTGTGTTCTTCCTATCCAGAATTTCTTTTTGGTTTTTTATTAGAGCTTCAGTATCTTCGGTGAAGTATTCCTTCTGTTCATTAATTTTATTCCTGAGCTCATTGAATTGTCTTTCTGAGTTTTCTTATAATTCATTGAGCTTCTTTATAATAGTCATTTTGAATTCTCTGTCAGTTAGATTGTAGTGTTCTGTGACTTCAGGTTTGGTTTCTGGAGAGTTGTCACTTTCCTTCTGTTCTGCAGTGTTATTGTAGTTCTTCATGGTGTTTGATGCACTGATCCTCTGCTGGTGCATTTATGGTAGTAATCACCTTTTCTTATTTTGGTACAGCTTTGATTACTTTGGTTCTGGTCACATGGGTCTTGTGTTCTTCCACTGGCTTTCCATGGGCTCGGTTGCTGCTGTCTCATGTATCACCTGTGCTGGTGCTCCTGAATTGTCTTGGGTGCTGGTTACACCACTGCCAGTGTTGCTGGGTTCACGGGTGTGACTGTCACTGGTAGGAGCTGGGGTACCCAGGGACTTGTATACAATCCCCGTTGCTGGTGGAGCTGGTGTCAGGGTTGCCACCGCTGGGGCCTGGGTCACCAATTCTGCTGTGGTTGCAGATTCCACTTGCCACTGTTGGTAGGGGACAGGGGCTTTTGTTTCTGTTTCTGCCCAATCTGCTCATAGTTATGCCAGTCGGCCACTCTGCATTCATGCAGGCTGGGCTGCAGCCACTCAAGTGGGGCACCTTCACAGAGGCTGAGCCACTGCTACTCAGTGGGGAGTGTTCACATGGTGGGTGCTCCCATGAGCCAAGTTACAGCTGCTCTATAAGCATTCGTGTGTGGGTTGAGTTGCCTCTGCCTCCATTCAGTCACACTGGCCACTGTGTGAGGATCCATGACCTGCATTGCGGCTGCCAGTGGGGGTGGGGGGCAACCCTCTCCTAGTTTCACTGCTTCCTAGGGGTCCAGTCTGCCCACTTCAGATGTATAGCTGCGTGGATCTCTCAGGCATCCTGTTGTGTTGTTAGGGAATCCTCTGCCTGTCAATGGATGTCTGTTTAGTTGTAACTTAAGGGGGAGAAACAAAGGGAACAACTCACTCCGCCATGATGCTGATGTCCACTCTCCTGGGAGACTTTGAACAAGTCATTTATCCCCCTAAATCTCCACCACCACTTCTGTAAAATGAGGGTAATTTGATACCTACCTCCCAGGATTTGAATGAGATGATGTATATGAGTATTTAGTGTTTAGTTCCTGGCACAGGTAAGCATCCAGTGTATGTCAGCTATACTATTACGATAATAATGTGGGCCAGGCTCTGTGCTAAGATCAAGGAGTGATCTGAATTAGGTGCAGCCCCTGCCCTCAAGAAGGTCATGGTCTTGGGAGAGACATAAACAACAGACCCAAGATCCCAGTGCAGGGTGCTAAGTGGCCTGAGAGTGAGGTTTGAAGGGGGCTCACAGAGCCCAGGAGAGGGGACACACGGCAGCAAGCCCCCAACCATGGCTGTCCTTGAATTCCTCTTCTGATAAAAATATTTAGTTGGGTGAAATTTCTCTCTGTTTCTATTCCTATTCTGACATATGGAGTAGGCTGGCTAGGGTAGAGCTAGTATTGATGGAGAGGGTGGGACGGTGGGGAGATGCCAGGGCCTTTCATGCCATCCTTCCCATCTGCAAGGCCTCCCCCGACGAGACAGAAAGATGCAGTGACGGGGTCACAGAGCCTTGCCACACTGTGCATTAAATCCCCTTGGCCTCCAGGGACGGCTGGCTGGCTCCTTCTAAAGAGCACTTCTTGTTCAGATGAACTCTTGGACTTTCTCCCAACTACTTAAACTCCTTGATTTGTTTAATCCAGGAAATAAATTGTAAAAGAGGAACTTTCTTACTCAACTTCTAGTATCTCTTGTCTCCACAAGAAATGATGTTCTATATGACCCTTTTAGTTGAAGGAAACAGCGGTTTACGATTGGGGGTGATTTTGCTCCCCAGGGGATATTTGGCAATGTCTGGAGACATTTTGGTTGTCACGCTGTCGGGGGGAGGGTGCCACTGGTATCTAGTGCCATAGAGACCTGGGATGCTGCTAAACATCCTACAGTGCACATGACATCCCCCACCACAAAGAATTATCCAGCCCAAAATGCTAACAGTGCCGAGGTTGAGAAACTCTGTTCTAAGGGAATGAAAATTAAGATGTGTGAGTGTTTGTATGAAAGAGCAAGACACAGGGACAGGGTGTCAAGGGTGTCTACAGTATTTTTCAAATGTCTGAGAAGGTAATGGAGTGGGACAACACTTTAGACCTCATTATATTGGAATTGGATTTAATCGGTCAAGTCAACTAACCAGTACAAATTCATATTTCGTTTCTAATAGGAAGTGACTGGGAAATGCAGATCTGTGAAAGGATCCAGTGAAGCCTGCAGTTGACTAGATGATGTTCATGGCGCAGCTGAGGCTCACGGGTGAGTGACATTGCAGCGTCCGGCTGTCCAGTGGCACCTGGACAAATCCAGCCTTCAAAACACCAAACAGGACAGTTCAGGAGTTGTGGTGGGGATGGAGTGGAAAAGAGCCTGGTAATTATAAGTAGGTCTCCCCCTGTTCCAACAGCAACAAGCAAGCAAAGTTCAAAATAAACAGGAGGCACGGACCATGCTAATTGGTTTGGAGGTCCACTAGCAACCGTCTGGGAGGCCCTTTGACCAGAGGAGCCGGGAAGCAACTGTGGTAAAACATCTGCCCCACGGGCGTCAGGGTCCCGGGCAGTCTGACCACTGCTTCCTGTGCAGCACTTACTGAGCAAGTGGCCTGGAGGCCTTTGCCCCTTTGCAGATATCTGGCAGTTACTCTCCTTTTGAAGTGGCTGAGCATTCCAGGGCATTGGATGCTGTGCAGGCTTCTCATCAAGATGGGTCTCTCTCCGTCGCTATTTATTTTAACCTCTCCTGCTTGCAGACGGCTCCCCCATGCCCAGCTGTGAAGACTCTTCATTTTGGCTGTAGGGCGTTTGCAGGGTGGATGGTCCAGGCAGAACAGCGTCAGAGCCGATAACCCTGAATGTAGTGGTCCCCACACTTCCTGTGTATCAGAGAGCCCCTAAGCTTGTTCAAGGCAGCCCACACCAGGAAAAGACCTCACGACACCCATATATTTGGATAGAGCCTGGGGAAAAAAAATAGAGGCCTCCGTGGAATAACCTCCAATCTTTATCCAGTCTGATCTCTTAGATCAGTGGAGGTGTTACCATTTTTCCAATCATTGCATTGATTATTTTAACATTTCTTGAGTGTCTACCATGTTCTTGACAATGTGCTAGATCCTAGAGAGTCTTGGGAGAAATGGAATTGAGAAAGGGAAAGAGGATACGTAATCTTTCTCTTGAGGGGCCTGAGGGTGGCGTGGAGGTCATGAAGGATACGGTGTGATGGATGTGGGGCCTAAATAGACCTTGCTGGCAATGAGGGAAGGTGCCCAAGAGGAGTTGGGCACTGTGCTAATTTTCTTGGATCCGCAAGAAACTATGTGATTCAGTAGAATGTGAATGTGGTGTCAGCAGTCCATTTAAAGACATCTTAGGTAAGATTTTGCAATCCATCAGTAGGACTAGTTGGAGCCATTGGTAGTTTTTTTGGTGGAGCCAGTCTGTCCTGTGTCTGGGCAAGCTGTCAGATTGGTTCCTACCCTCAGGCCAATTCTAGGCCATCAGAGCACTGCTGAAAGAAGGATTTTGAAGGAAGAATCTGCCTTCGGCAGGGAAGTGATCTGATTGATTATTGCTGTCTGCTGAGGTCCCAAGAGAGGAGTGCACAAATGTGCAGCACACCTTTGCCATTCTGGGTAAAACTATGACCCTTCAAAGCAGCCCACTGGGCGCATGAGTCTGTTCTTCTGCCTGCTTGTGAGCTTTAGTGGGTTCACACCCTGTTAAAATGGTTCCTGCGCATTAACATGTCCCCCGCTACCCCGCACCCAAGGGGCTGTGGAGAAGCTCATGTCACGGAAGACCTTGACTAAGGGGAAGGGCTGTGGTTGTCACCGCAGATAGGACGCTGCATCGCCACTGAACGTAGGGCTGTTTCTGAAGGCTGCGGTCGTTTCTTTTCATCTCCACGAGAAGTGGCCCTTTGCTTGGTCCTTGCACAGCCCCCAAGACCATACAACTCCTTAGAGAATCCCTCCACACCCTGATTTAGAGTTTATTGTTTTGTTTTCTTCTGTCTTATTTATTCATGTTTTAAAATATTGAATGGTGGCTAGAGCAACCTTATTTGATCTATTCAGAAGATCTAAAATAACGGCTTCAGGTGCTTGTGAAATTGGTTAGAAGAATCTTACCTTGAGGAGGGTTTTCAAATGGATTTGGCGAACGTTTCTAAATGACCTGCTGCTAAACCTGAGAGAAATTCCCCACCACCCTTGAATGGCTCTGGATCGAACATTCTCCCCTTTACTTTAGAAAGTAATGTTTCTTGTTTTTTTAAATATGAAAGCAAAACAATATGCATTATAGAACATTTGGAAAATGTGAAGTATAGATATGAAAATAAAAATCATCCTTTTTTCTTCCACCGGGGCAATAATCACTGTTAACATTTGGGTGTTTATTCTTCCGGTCTTTTTCTGTGCATGTATATTTGATATACATTTGAAAATAAACTTTATAAATACACACTGTATTTAATTTTATATAGTCCTTTTCCACAGCATTGTGGCATTTTCCTGTGCTATTACATATTCATCAAAAACAAGATTTATAAATATGGCATCATAATCTCGGATACAGATTCAGCACAATTCATTTAACCATCATCTTCTTGCTCAACATTTAGATTGTTACCCATTTTTTTTTTTTTTTTTTTTTTATTAATGTTATGATAGATTACAACCTTGTGAGATTTCAGTTGTACATTTTTGTTAGTCATGTTGTGGGTACACCACTTCCCCCTCCGTACCCTCCCCCCACCCCCCCTTTTCCCTGGTGACCACCAATCAGATCTCCTTCTCAATATACTAATTTCCACCTATGAGTGGAGTCATATAGAGTTCGTCTTTCTCTGACTGACTTATTTCGCTTAACATAATACCCTCGAGGTCCATCCACATTGTTGTGAATGGGCCAATTTCGTCTTTTTTTATGGCTGAGTAGTATTCCATTGTGTATATATACCACATCTTCTTTATCCAATCATTAGTTTCTGGGCATGTAGGCTGGTTCCACGTCTTGGCTATTGTAAAT
The DNA here is from genome assembly GCF_041296265.1 of Equus caballus. Classification (NCBI taxonomy): domain Eukaryota; kingdom Metazoa; phylum Chordata; class Mammalia; order Perissodactyla; family Equidae; genus Equus; species Equus caballus. The sequence continues at coordinate 12,427,611 of NC_091684.1, forward strand.
AATGCTGCAATGAACATAGGGGTGCAACGGACTCTTGAGATATCTGATATCAGGTTCTTAGGATAGATACCCAGTAATGGGATGGCTGGGTCATAGGGTATTTCTATTTTTAACTTTTTGAGAAATCTCCATACTGTTTTCCATAGTGGCTGTACCAGTTTGCATTCCCACCAACAGTGTATGAGGGTTCCTCTTTCTCCACAACCTCTCCAACATTTGTCGTTCTTGGTTTTGGATGTTTTTGCCAATCTAACGGGGGTAAGGTGATATCTTAGTGTAGTTTTGATTTGCATTTCCCTGATGATTAGCGATGATGAACATCTTTTCATGTGTCTATTGGCCATATTCATATCTTCTTTTGAGAAATGTCTGTTCATGTCCTCTGCCCATTTTTTGATCGGGTTGTTTGTTTTTTTGTTGTTAAGTAGTGTGAGTTCTTTGTATATTATGGAGATTAACCCTTTGTCGGATAAGTGGCTTGTAAATATTTTTTCCCAATTAGTGAGCTGTTTTTTTGTTTCAATCCTGTTTTCCCTTGCCTTGAAGAAGCTCTTTAGTCTGATGAAGTCCCATTTGTTTATTCTTTCTATTGTTTCCCTCAACTGAGGAGTTACAGTGTCCGAAAAGATTCTTTTGAAACTGATGTCAAAGAGTGTACTGCCTATATTCTCTTCCAAAAGACTTATTGTCTCAGGCCTAATCTTTAGGTCTTTGATCCATTTTGAGTTTATTTTGGTGTGTGGTGAAAAAGAATGGTCAATTTTCAATCTTTTGCATGTGGCTGTCCAGTTTTCCCAGCACCATTTGTTGAAGAGACTTTCTTTTCTCCATTGTAGGCCCTCTGCTCCTTTGTCGAAGATTAGCTGTCCATAGATGTGTGGTTTTATCTCTGGGCTTTCAATTCTGTTCCATTGATCTGTGGACCTGTTTTTGTACCAGTACCATGCTGTTTTGATCACTGTAGCTTTGTAGTATGTTTTGAAATCGGGGATTGTGATTCCGCCGGCTTTGTTTTTCTTGCTCAGGATTGCTTTAGCAATTCGCGGTCTTTTGTTGCCCCATATGAATTTTAGGATTGTTTGTTCAATTTCTGTGAAGAATGTTCTTGGGATTCTGATTGGGATAGCATTGAATCTGTATATTGCTTTAGGTAGTATGGACATTTTAACTATGTTTATTCTTCCAATCCATGTGCAAGGGATGTCTTTCCATCTCTTTATGTCATCGCCTATTTCTTTCAAGAGAGTCTTGTAGTTTTCATTGTATAGATCCTTCACTTCCTTGGTTAAGTTTATCCCAAGGTATTTTATTCTTTTCGTTGCGATTGTGAATGGGATAGAGTGCTTGAGTTCTTTTTCTGTTAGTTTATTGTTAGTGTATAGAAATGCTACTGATTTATGCACGTTAATTTTATACCCTGCTACTTTGCTGTAGTTGTTGATTATTTCTAATAGTTTTTCTGTGGATTCTTTGGGGTTTTCTATGTATAAGATCATGTCGTCTGCAAACAACGAGAGTTTTACTTCTTCGTTACCTATTTGGATTCCTTTTATTTCTTTTTCCTGCCGAATTGCTCTGGCCAGCACCTCCAGAACTATGTTGAATAGGAGTGGTGAAAGTGGGCACCCTTGTCTTGTTCCTGTCCTCAGAGGGATGGCTTTCAGCTTTTGTCCATTGAGTATGATGTTGGCTGTGGGTCTATCATATATGGCCTTTATTATGTTGAGGTACTTTCCATCTATACCCATTTTACTGAGGGTTTTTATCATAAATGGGTGTTGGATCTTGTCGAATGCTTTCTCTGCATCTATTGAGATGATCATGTGGTTTTTGGTTTTCATTTTGTTAATATAGTGTATCACGTTGATTGACTTGCGGATGTTGAACCATCCCTGTGTCCCTGGTATAAATCCCACTTGATCATGGTGTATAATCTTTTTGATGTATTGCTGTAATCGGTTTGCCAAAATTTTGTTGAGGATTTTTGCATCTATGTTCATCAGTGATATCGGCCTGTAGTTCTCCTTCTTTGTGTTGTCCTTGTCATGTTTGGGGATCAGAGTGATGTTGGCTTCATAGAACGTGTTAGGGAGTTCTCCATCTTTCTCAATTTTCTGGAACAGTTTGAGGAGAATAGGTATTAAGTCTTCTTTGAATGTTTGGTAGAATTCTCCAGAGAAGCCGTCTGGTCCTGGACTCTTGTTTTTGGGGAGGTTTTTGATTACCGTTTCTATTTCCTTACTTGTGATTGGTCTATTCAGATTCTCCATTTCTTCCTGATTCAGTTTGGGGAGATTGTAGGAGTCTAGGAATTTGTCCATTTCTTCCAGGTTGTTCAATTTGTTGGCATATAGTTTTTCATAGTATTCTCTTATGATCTCTTGTATTTCATTGGTATCTGTTGTGATTTCTCCTCTGTCATTCCTGATTTTATTAATTTGCGATTTCTCTCTTCTTTTCTTGGTGAGTCTGGCTAGGGGTTTGTCAATTTTGTTAATTCTTTCGAAGAACCAACTCTTTGTTTCATTGATCCTTTCTATTGTCTTTTTTGTTTCAATATCGTTTATTTCTGCTCTTATTTTTATTATTTCCCTCCTTCTACTGACTCTGGGCCTTGTTTGTTCTTCTTTTTCTAGTTCTGTTAGGTGTCGTTTGAGGTTGCTTACGTGAGCTTTTTCTTGTTTAGTGAGGTGAGCCTGTATTGCGATGAATTTCCCTCTTAGGACTGCTTTTGCTGCATCCCAAATGATTTGGTATGTCGTGTTCTCATTTTCATTTGTCTCCAGATAATATTTGATTTCTTCTTTAATTTCTTCAATGATCCATTGTTTGTTGAGAAGCGTGTTGTTTAGTCTCCACATTTTTGCACCTTTCTCTGCTTTTTTCTTGTAGTTGATTTCTAGTTTAATAGCGTTATGATCAGAAAAGATGCTTGATATTATTTCAACTCTCTTGTATTTATTGATGTTTGCTTTGGTTCCCAAAATATGGTCAATCCTTGAGAATGTTCCATGTGCACTTGAGAAGAATGTGTAACCTGCTGTTTTTGGATGAAGTGTTCTATATATATCTATTAAGTCCATCTGGTCTAATTTTTCATTTAATTCTATTATTTCCTTGTTGATTTTCTGTCTGGATGTTCTGTCCATTGGTGTTAATGGTGTGTTGAGGTCCCCTACTATTATTGTATTGTTGTTGATGTCTTCTTTTAGTTCTATTAAGAGTTGCTTTACAAATTTTGGTGCTCCTGTGTTGGGTGCGTATATATTTATAAGTGTTATGTCTTCTTGGTGGAGAGTCCCTTTTATCATTATATACTGTCCCTCTTTGTCTTTCTTTATCTGTTTTGCTTTGAAATCTACCTTGTCTGATATTAGTATAGCGACACCTGCTTTCTTTTGTTCATTATTAGCTTGGAGTATTGTTCTCCATCCCTTCACTCTGAGTCTGTGTTTGTCTTTGGGGCTGAGGTGTGTTTCCTGGAGGCAGCATATTGTTGGATCTTGTTCTTTGATCCATCCTGCCACTCTGTGTCTTTTGATTGGGGAGTTCAATCCGTTTACATTTAGAGTGATTATTGAGACGTGGGGGCCTACCACTACCATTTTGTGTCTTGTTTTCCGGTTTTCTTCAGTTTCCT